>NC_056744.1:19077565-19776033 GCF_019279795.1 Protopterus annectens | reverse complement strand
CATATACTCTTCCAGCCAATCTAAACTTTGTTGATGAGGAATGGAAGTAAAAAGGTCAATCACATCTATAGTAATAAATAGCAGATTCTCAACATATTAATCCATTGAGATATGTGTTAGTAGGTCCCAAGAATCCTTCAAGTTATCCCTACTATTCATGAAAAGTGGCTTAAGCTCCAAATCAATATACTTGGCCAAAGGTTAGGTGTCAGATCCCTCTCCAGCAACAGTAGGTCTCAGTGGGGGATCTAGAACATTCTTATGTACGTTTGGGAATACTAAATGTAGTGGGAACCCTGGGCGCCTCATTATGTAAAATTTTTGAAATTGCCAGGTCTATTACCCCTTCAAGCAGCATGTCATTCATAGTTGCGTATATCTCTCTGTACGCTGTATAAATCTCATTCAAGGGTACTCGAATATACTTAGATTCATCCTCTAAAATACTCATCATTTTAGACTCATACATAATGCTATCCATAAAAACAGTTCCACCTTTATCCTGGGGTAATTATTCTCAAAAAATCATTGTTTCTTAACTCATTCAAAAGCATCCTTTCTTCCATACTCTGATTAGAAACCACTCTTATCATGCATGAGTCCTTCTCTCAGTTCCTTTTCCACTAACATCTCAAATTTTTTTTAGTTGTGAATGCAGTTGTGGATTATAAGTGTGTTTCCTAATCGAGGACCTGCTGACTTGTTGCTCATGTTCATTGTCTTTGTATAACAATTCCAAATTTGTTTTTCTGATAAATAGTTTTAAATCAATAATAACTTTACTTAGATCCACCTTTCTAGGTGGAAAAAATTTAAATCCTTTTGAAAAAAAAGTTTAAAATGAAGTTCATTAATTTCTATGGTACTATAGTTAAAAATATTATAACCATTAAAATTACATTTTGGACCATCAACATTTAAAATTAAGTTATTCACCTCCTCCATGTGTTCCCATTGTGCCCCCCTCTTTGGTTGTGATTGTATTGCACAGCTTGTTGGTTCCTGATTCTCCCCGACCTTCGGAGAGGGGGATACTCTAAAGGGTTGTTAATATCCTGATATTGTCCACCTATGTCACCTTTATCCTAACTCACTAGCTGTATATCCACCGGGTTACAATAATCTTGAAAATGTTATTTATATATATATATATATATATATATATAATTTTTTTTTTGTGTGTATAGCTATGTAATCTACACATTAGTTCATTTAGTCATTATGTTATTACCTTCTGGGTGTGTGTGTGCGTGTATATATGTGTGTATATGTATGTATGTATATATATATGTACACACATATATATACATACACGTGTGTGTGTGTGTGCGCGCGTATGTGTGTGTGTGTGTATATATATATTTTATATATATATATATATATATTTTATATATAATATAATATATATATATATATTTTATATATAATATAATATATATATATATATATATATATATAATATATATATATATATATATATTATATATATATATATATATATATATATATCTATATTCATTCATAGGAAATTACTAGGCTTAACTGTTTAAGAGCCCTTATAAACCTAGCCAGTATAACCCATTTTTACCTGATATATGGCCCCTAGGGGTAAGAGGATGGGCATGGGTTTGTGCCTAGCCCTTGAGTATGTTACAGATTGCACCTGTCTATATGAGCCAAAGACTCTCCCGCAGGTGTAAATTTGTGAATCTCCATCCATCCAAATTGCATTTGAAGTGGACCAGGGAAGAGCTGTGCTTCATGTGAAAAAAAGAAGGGTCAGTCTCTGAAACACATCTGTCTCTCCAGCATTTTTTGGTGGAGTCACTGACAGTTTAGATTCCTAGATTGGGTGACCCGCTTGCTGTTTGACTTGTGGATGTGTAGCAGCTCCGTCAGGGTTGGATTTGTGAGTGCCTTTATAGGTCAGGCATAGGTCACCCCCTTAACATTCAGTAGGAGACAGAGTAACTGGATAGACTTTGTTTGTCCACATAGGACATGTTTATACCTTGTATTTTCTTTGAGGAACCTCTGAGGTCACTGCAGCTGCTGTAAGTGCCTGGTCAAGTACATTCCAAATGGCACATTGTACTTTATTGATCTAATGAGGGCTGAGTACAGCAGGACTACAATTTCATTGGATCTGGATGCCATACCTTTACTTAAAGGTTGTGGCACATAGAAGGACTTCCTCACCAGGCTATCTGTGTACTTAGATCTGTCACTTCTAAGTCTACTCTTAAGGGTATGCTATTGATGTAACTTGCAAGTGTATTTGACTTCCTGAAGGGTATGATGAATTTTTTTGCATTTAGTTTTAGCTCACGGTTCTGGCACTAATCATTTATCTGATCTAGACCCTCCTGAAGGATGCCTTCATCATTAAGAGGATTCCCGACGGATGCAAAATGGGGACAAGCTTTTGTTATCCAGAGGCCTTCCACATTAGCCTTGAATTCAGAGGTGTTTACTCTGAACAGGAGTTCTTCCATTACTGATCCATATGGCACACCACTAGTAACTGGCCTGTTGCTGGATCTGGATTCACCCACTTTAGCTACGTGTCCTCTCTGTGAGCCAGTTGGCTGTCCATCTGGTGACATAGGGACGTATGCACAGTTTTGTGAGTTTATAATGCCTGATTGGGGAATTGTCAAATGCCTTGGCCAGGTTGTTATAGGTTGTATGCACTGTTTTACCTTCATCCATGACCTTGTTGACTTTCTCAAAGAAATTCACCAGATTCAGTAGGCATGACTTGCTTTTGACAAAGCCAAATGGGTCGGGTCCAGTGTTTCGAGGTTTCCTGAGTCATTCAGTCCCATGATTATTCTTTCCATGGACTTACAGATAAGACCAGTCAGTCTTAATGGGTCTGTAATTTGCTGGGTCAGTAGATGGTCCCTTTTTATGCAGGGGGATGTCTGTTGCCGTCTTTGACGCTACTGGGACAAAGTCAGTCCAGAGGCTGTGTTTAAACAAAGATCCTAATAGGCCTGATAAGTCCTGATTTAAGCTGTCTTGAGGCAACCTGGTATGTTGTCAGGCGCATTTTAAGTGGTGTTTTTAGCTTGAGAGCGTGCAGTGACAACTTGTTTGGTGGATAATTAGTGGCGGATGGCATTTCTTGAGGAAGAACTGGGGGTGATGGGTAAGTGAAATTTGTGCTGAATTTGTCAGCCATCAGATTTACTACATCATCTGGCTTGATTATAGGTGGTGTCATCTGCAACTAATTCCGCACATTGTTGGGTGTTGCCCTTAAGACTGCGGACATAACTGAACGTGCCTTATGATTATCCCTGGCTTTGGAGTTTATTTTTCCCTCAAAGTCTACTTTTGGAGATTTGACTAGTTCCCTGATTTGCTTATTCAGACTGAGGGGCTTTTTGTTCTTTTGTGCACATTCCCCTCTTACTTCTTGACAGGGTTTTCTTTTTTTGTGCAACCTATTAATTCCAGAAGATCACTAGGGTTTCTTGTTTTTTTGTGGTTTGACCTGGGTATATTTCAGTGTAGTACTGCCATTTCTATGCAGTGGTTCGTATAGTCATACAGGGCTTTTGTGTATGCCATTGCTTAGGTTAATGTATTTTCTGGATGTGGGGAGCTTAGAAACAAGCTATGCCATCCCATAAGTGTAATTACCCTTACAGAATCTCTTAAAGATTTTGGGGTTAGGTGGGGCGACTACTTTTACCTTTGTTTCAGGGAAGACTGCTTTATTTGAGTCAAGGAAGATTACTTTATCTGATTTTACCAGGGAGGACATCAGACATTGTGGGGGGGGGTGCAGTACTGTCCCTGGTTGTGAGTACTAGATCTAGGACATTGTTCCCCTAGTGGAAGTGCAGAGTAGCTGCTCCAGGGCATTTGAATTTACAAAGTCAATAAATCGTTGGGCCTGCATGTTAGTGATCATGTATGCCTCCCAATTTATGGAGGAGTAGTTAAAATCACCCAAGAGTATGGTGATTTGAATGGTGAGTGATTATAGTAAGTTCAGGTATGATGTGGGAGTTTCATGTTGGGGGACCTGTAGCTAGCAAGAATAAGGTAATGGATTTTTCTCAAGGTTAGTTGGACATGGAGTAGCTCAAGTATGTCATTTTTTGACCACCCTTGAGATGTTCTTATCCTTTATTTAGATAGACATACCTTCGCCATTTGTTTCTTGTTCAATGGGTTGTTGGAACATATGAAAGGCATTGTAGCCATGCAGTGCTGGTGTACTTTTTGTGGCTTTGAACCATGTCTCAATAACTGCACAGATGTCAGCAGTCTGTAAGGTGGGGAGAGCTTCTAGGGATTGCAGTTTCTTGTTGCACTGAGTAATAACACATTTTGCCTGTTCTGCATAGCTTTTGTTATGTTGGAAGGTTTGTCTGTTTGGCAGTGTCTTTTCACTATAGGGGTGGATAATGTTTTGGTCAGTATCTGAAAGCCTAAAGGTCACAGGTGAAGACCATCCCTGGCAAAGCAGTGTGGCCTTTCAACCATGTCCTCCCAGGCTGACAAGTATTGGGACCCCTTTGGAATGACACAAGTAGCTGTGCTAGTTGTTAAACTCTTATCATTTTCTGCTGGTATTGTGGTATCATCCTTGGATGCTGTAGAATACTGCTCAATGGTAGGCTCAGACCTGCCTATGATGCACATTCTGAGAGCTCAATCATGTCTCTCTTCATGTAGTCCAAGGAGCTATGTCTCAGGTCATTCATGCCCACATGGACTATGATTGAGTCATACTGGTACTTTAGGGGTGAGTGATCTGAGTCTTTGCCTGATCTGGTGGACCATGTCTCATGGCAGGCAACTAACTGTAACCTTCTTATCCAACTTGGTGTCTCACAATAGTCTCTCCTGTGATCAGAATATTGGGTTGTGGATTGTTTCCAACTTACAGGCTTGGTAGTAGAGATGCAATGAGATGTGGCTTTGTGTTGTGAGGGGGAATTCTTTCTTTGTATGCAGAGTTTCTGAGGAATGTGCCTTAGAGGCCTTTGAGGTTTGGGTAGGTTACATGTGAAGCACCTCCTCGTATGGGTCTGTATGTGTAGACCTTTGTGGGTCTGCTGAGTGATGTGCATGACTCGCTGACAACCTGTTTGTTGCTTTTTGTGTCTGTATTTGTGATTCTAGCCTCCACCGCCAATGTGTAACTGCATCCCTCACATATTGTATTTGTCTGTTCGAGAATTAAGTGGTTGCCATTGGACACAAGGCAACTGCTACATTGCCTCGGAATGCCTTTGTCCACCAAGATGGATGCAGAGATAGCAGGAAAATGCCTATGCGTGCTTGCAGGTCCTAATGTGTACTTCCAAGGGATAGAAGTGAAGGGTGTTTGTAACTGGACTAGTAAGGATGCTTACTTGGTGTCATCTGCAACTAACTTTACCAGCAATGCTACCCAGCTCTCGAACCAAATGAGTGATAAGTGATAGTCATATGTGCTTTAATAAGGTAAGATAGACATAGTAGTCTTAACTAAATGCGTAATTGCTGTTAGCCTCACAGACTAGT
Organism: Protopterus annectens; assembly: GCF_019279795.1. Classification (NCBI taxonomy): domain Eukaryota; kingdom Metazoa; phylum Chordata; order Ceratodontiformes; family Protopteridae; genus Protopterus; species Protopterus annectens. The sequence continues at coordinate 19,770,504 of NC_056744.1, read as the reverse complement.
TGCTCTGCGATTGACATGGGACTGAGGTAAAGTTCTGAGGTGTTTTTATAGGGAAATTTCAACTACTGGTGATTGCATATATACAAGGCACTAGCAGCTGCTGCTGTGTGAAGAACAGCTTTGATCAAACATGAAGCTAGTGTACAATAAAAAAAGAAAAGTTTTACACTAACTGTCTTAAGGCCAATCCAGTAAGCACACAATATGCTTTTCAGCAGCAATTCCCAGCTCAGGTGAAATCAGCCCTCTCCTGCCACAAGTGTACAGACTTTAACCATCTTAATGTAAAATGACTGGTTTAGAGCACAAATAAGGAACCATGATCAGATGCCTAGCACTAAGAATCAGATATGGTGCATTTCAGTGCAGAAAAACAGTCCTTACAGCAGCTTGAAAATGCAACTTTTAAAAATTGCAAAATAAAAAAATAGCACAGTAAACTTTCACAGTATAATGACATTATAATGAGATTAAGCAATGTTTATAGACGTTTGCATCTACAGGCCCTGGAATGGTGAGCTGATGCATCCAAATGTGATTAATTTATACCAGCATTGGAAGTACAGAAAACTGACTACTGAGCCCTCTGGCCAGTTAAAACAATTACATTTAGAGCCCTTTTGTGGTTCCTAGCTCAGCTAGACCAGGCAAGGACCTACTCCCACTAGATGAATAATCCCAGTCCTCCTAATGTAAAAGCACAGTAAGAGTGTCCAGAGTGAAATGCTACCACAAACAAGCTTAAGGAAGGGCAGTAAGTAATTCAGGATAACAGCAGTGTACTTAAAACAGCTTATAAAAGTGTGATTGTTCAATGGAAGTAATTCACTTTGTAGAAATGCGCCAGGAGCCACTAAGTTGTGCAGTCTTATCAGAACAAGTTTAGTATAATTTTCATTGATATGCGAGTTGTATACTTATGCATTCCGCTGGCATCTTTCACCATGGCCATAACTGCTTGAGGTTTAGCCCTACCAATGACCTGTTAAAGAACATTTCTGAATGTTAGATACAAATACGGATTTGTGATAGGACTCTGGTTAGCACTACCTTCCTTCCATCCACTTTTGGACAAGTGGCACTTTTGCCAGATGTTTCTGTTGGATCACCCTGTAATGCAGCTACTGTTAGCTTTGCAGATATGTAGTTGCTAGTAGAGTAAAATTTGTGGGTTCTGTGGACATGTGCTGTACTAGGCTGGTGTGTTGCATCATATTATGCATTGCTGTTTGCATGCAGATGTCCCCAAATGTTGATTTTTACAGGAAAACATGTTGAATTGTGACTATTTGTGAAGACCTACTTTATTAAGGAGGGTCCCATTGTAAGTGAGAACCGTAAAGATATATCATTTACATAGCGGTGCATTTTCCTTGTAGTTCAATTTGTTTTTGCAGGTGGTACTTGGTTTGAATTAGTCAATAACTGGGGCAGTCAGTACTGATATTACCTTATTCCTGCTGAGAAATGCTATGCCTTGGCCAAAGGGAGCATGTAGCTGTAAACTTGAGGACCTGAACATTTTAAACAATGTGAAGGGAGCACAGGTTGGAATTATCCATGTGTTATAGCAACTACAGAGGGCCCTTTCAGTCATCTGTTACAGGAGTACTTGTTTTGCTTTATTTCTTACCTGCATTTTTGGATGTTTCCTTATTGTATGCTGGTTCTGCATCATAGAAAATTTGACCCTGACTGTGCCTAAATGACATAGGTTTCACTAACAGCTTAGTTACTGAAGGAACCAGCTGTGAAAAGGTAGGTGTGAGCTGTTGACATTTGGCTTACCCACCCTGAGAGGAAGGTATTGTAAATTTACTGCCAACAGACCACATATTGGCAGAGGTCAATAAGTGCAACTGCATGCACTGGGGACTCGTGGGAGGGTGCTTTTCGACTGGGAAGTGCGCAGAGTTGCATCTGAGCATTGTAGATGTACAGAAACTGGTATCTATCCTTGGCTTAATGTAGTAGACATTACACCATACTTTAAAGCTAGAGTAGAATGGGTGGGTAGGAGCATAGCTCTCAACCAGTCAGAGGCAAATCTCAAAACAATCGGGGACAAATCCAGACATTATCAGCGACATTTACAAATTATTAGTACTATTAAGTAGAGACATTGACAGAATAAGAAAATGTGAATTAATATCCATTTTCAGAAGTAAAAGAAGCTTATAACTCCTTAATTATTTCATTATTTATTAACAGTAATTCACTTTGTTTCCAAAAGTCACCATTTTTAGGAGGGATTAAGAGGGTCTGCTCTAAAATTTGACTCAAAATCAGGGATGTCTCTAAAAAAACAGGGACAGTTGAGAGGTATGGGTAGGAGCAATCAGGGACAAAAAGTCTAACCTTTGCTGTCTGATGGCTGCAGTCCTTCGCACTAACTTTCCTGTCTTGTTGGTGTTGGGAGAGAGAACTGAAAAAGTGTCAGTGGGATGATGAGGAAGCTTGAGACAAAAAGAAATAGAATGGAGAAAAAAGACTTGCAGGTGTTTGTTTTTTATGCCACCCTTTTTACATTTATGGCTGTTGGCAACATTAATGGAGAACACTGGACTGTCTAGATGTTTCTCTTCTTTCAGCTTTTCCCGGTTAGGGGTCACCACAGTGGATCACCTGTCTGCTCATGATTGGCAGTGGAGTTTTACAGTGTCCAGTTGCCAGCCCGGCACCCAACCTTCCACAGAAGGCGCACACATGCACGCACTCACACTTAGGGCCAATTTAGAGTGTCCAATCCACCTACAGTGTGTCTTTGTGATGTGGGAGGAAGCCCGAGCACCCGGAGAAAACCCACGCGACCACATGGAGGACTTGCATACTCTGCACAGAAAGCACTCCAGCCAAGGATCAAACTGGAGAACCTCTTGCTGTGAGGTGGCAACGCTAACCGCTGCACCACCATGGCCGCCTGTGTCTATCTGTTACTGTATACCTGTCAAATTGTTGAAGCTGTAGTATAATTTGATGGTTGCTACATCACGTCAAGTGTTTCTTTAATGGTCATAGTCTGCCTTAATTATAAGGGGGCTACCTCGATAGCCCCCATCACACACAGTGTACCTTTTTAAAAATGCTTACAACTGGAATTAATGGTGTATTTGTCTGTCTACCTGTCTAATGAAATCTATCTAGCTAAGTATAAGTAATGCCAGACTGTGCATACTTAAAGGGATTAGGGGACAGAAATGATTAGAGAAACAATTCTACTTTCTCACATAAGCACACCTTTGCCTTTTTAGACTAGCACTTCAGCTAAGCTCATTGTTCTCCCTAGTGGCAGCTCCACAAAAAGATCTGTTTGCAAGTCACTCGAGTATGGTGGAATCTGGAGGTGGATCTCTTTGCTTCGCAAATCAACCACCATCTAAAGAAATTTTCTACTAGGGAGTATCACCACCTAGCATGGAAGGTGGATGCCTTGACCTTCCAGTGGAACTCCCTCTTCGTGTACTCATTCCCCCCTCTGCCTCTTATTCCCAAGGTACTGATCAAGATAGGGGAAGAGGGACCCAAGGTCATCCTCTTTGCTCCATATTGGCCCAGACAGCATTGGTACCCCTTGCTGTGCAGCCTGACATTACAGCCTCCCAGGCAGCTTCCCCAGATCCCAAACCTCTTGATTCAAGTGGGGGGAGGGGGGGGAGTGCTGCACCCAGACTTGCAGACTCTCTAACTGTCAGCATGGCTGATCCTCCAAAGGTAAGCAAGGAACTTCTGCTAAGCAAGCAGGTCCTAGACATTATCACAGAGGCCAGAATGCCCAGCGCCAGAAAATCTTACGCAGGGAAATGGAAAAGATTCTGCTCCTGGAGCCCGTCCAGAAGGGCCAGTTCCTCACAACTTTTCCATCCCTCTTATCCTGGACTATCTAGTGGAATTACTCAATAGTGACCTCTCCTTCTCTTCTGTTAAAATCCACGCCTCAGCCATTTCAGCTCATTTTAATACAGACCAGTCCCTGTTCTCTCATCCTTTGATTAAACAATTTCTCAGAGGGGCTTCTAATATCTGACTTCCCAGAAGGCCACCCACGTCAATCTGGGACCTAAATTATGTTTTGGGAAAATTAACCTTACCACTCTTTGAACCTGCTGCTTCAGCATAACTGAAATACCTTTCCTGGAAGATTGCTTTTTTGCTAGCTATCACCTCAGCCAGAAGGGTTTCAGAACTTTAGGCACTGATGGCCATTGAGCCCTTCATCATTTTCCATGCAGACAGGGTTTCCCTTAGGACTAACCCTTACCTTTATGCCCAAGGTGGTGTCTAATGTGACTCTCAAGCAGGCCATTCATTTGCCCATTTTCTTTCCTAACCCTCAAAACAACGGGGAAAGAATTCTGCATTCTCTAGACGTGCATAGACTGCTCAGATGCTACCTGGACCGTACTAGACCCTTCAAAAAAACGGACCAACTTCTTGTCAGTTTTGCCCAAGGGACAGAGGGGAAGCCCATTTCCAAGCAGACTATTTCCAAATGAATATCACATTGTATCCATTTCTGCTACAGATTTTATGGGAAACCTAACCTTAAGTCTGTTCGTACCCATTCCACTAGGGCAGCCTCCACTTCCACAGCATTCCTCAGAGGAGTTCCCACCAGGGACATCTTGGAAGCTGCCACCTGGACCTCGGTCTATACCTTTGCAAAGCATTACCACATTCCTCTTTTCTCTAATTCTAGGGCAGGGTTTGCCTCTGTAGTTCTGCAGGGCTTGCTTACCCATGCCTAAGTCTCTATCTTATCCTTCCACCCCTCTCCTCAGCTTTGGAAATCCTCCCACAGGTGATGACTGCAACAGTGAAGCATGAACATAGTACAGCTGTGTGCACTTACTATAAATGTAGATGTTTGAATGTATTCACTGTTGCAGTCCTAGATGTTCATCGTGCATACAGCTGCAGTAATCACAGATGGGTTTTCTGCCGTCAGGCGGGACCTCGGTCGGCCGAATTCCAAAGTCTAGGTCCGGCGTCGGTTGTTGTCGCTTTCTTTCCTGACGTCAGTGCGACAGGGGTATATAAGACACAGCCGACGCCATTTTCTTCAGTCTTTTTTGCCGCGAGGTGCCCGAAGCAGAAGCAGTTCGCAAGTGCCGGTCGGCCAGCTCCTGAATTTACGAAAAATTGGAAACCGAAGTCTTCTTTAAAGCTAAGTACCCGCTAGAAACTTTTCTTGCCTCAGACTGATGTCAGACAAAGTTAACAATTGTATTTCTTGTGGGAAGCAAATACCGCGTAAGGATTTCCATTCTCTCTGCATACCTTGTTTAGGCCCAGACCACGACGTCTCGGGCTGTCGCTTTTGCGCTACTTTCAATAAACGCACTATTAAGCGTCGGGCGGAGTTCGCCCAACACTTTTTTGGTAAAGCCTTTGATTATAAAATGTCGTCGGAGAGTCCGACTACCGTTTTGTCCAAAAAACGCAAGGACAAAGACCAACACGCGAGGTCCGCGGTCCCCACCGACACCACGCCAAAACCGGCTACACGTGGTCTGGTTCTCAGCGAGACGCCTACGCAGCCCCTGACTACCGACGACACTTCTTTGGCGGTGTCTTCTGTAACCGAGACCTCAGGTACCTCGGCCCATACCCAGACTACAACCACCAAAGCCACTGTGAGTGTTGAGCCTCCTAATGTGGACAGGTCCACTTCCACACATAGTGTCTTTAGACCCTCATCCTCCTTTTCCATAAAGGCCTTTACTAAGTCCAAATCAGCCATGCATCCCAAGAGGCCTGTTGCACAGGGCCCATCTCCAGGTCCCATGCCTAAAAAGCAGATGCTAAAAATGGCTGAGGATTTAATTACTCTTATCAGGGGTTCCCAACCCCCTCCAGACAAGAGACCCAGAGTGGAGGAAGATTCTCCCTCTTCTGACCAGGGCTCCATTTTTTCAGAACATTCTGATGTAGAGGAACACTCTATTCCCTTTTGAAGATTCTGATGCAGAGCAGTCCATTCCTTCTGTATCTCCACCAGAGGATTTTTCTTTTGGGGAAACCTTGCACACCTAGAGGGAACACTTCCATTGGGAAGGCCAAGACTTTTCTGTTTCCAAGAAAAGACTTAAGGAATTTCTTTTGTTACCTCAGCACAGACCTCTGGCGATACCTCCTGTCTTGGACATACTTGATGATGTTTACTCGGAGGCTTGCCTTAATCCGGATTCCCTGCCTCCTGCCCCAGTCAAGCCTGATAGGTACTACAGAGTTCCTAACTCTCACCAATTTCTTTACAAAAGCCATAATGCTTACCCTGAAACCATTTCTCAAGGCCCCAAGGGAATGAAGGCCTCTACTGCTAAGAATCCATTACCTTCCGAAAGAGAGTCTAGATCCTTAGAAAGGTGGGGAAAAAAGGTATATACCTCGGCCACCCTAGCCATGAGGGCCTTAAATTGTCAGTTCCATATGCTTAAATATCAGCAGTTTCTGTTATCACAATTAAGAAATAAAATGTCTCAACCTGAACAACCAGATTTGAAGGAGTTGCAGGATATGATGCATAGTGCAGAACAAGTGGGTAAACACACCTTACAATGTGGCTATGATGCCCTAGAGGCCTCAAGTAGAGCTGCTGTTACAGGATCAGTCATTCGTAGACATGCCTGGCTTAGGGAACAAATCTTGCCTGATCATGTTAAAGCTAAACTACTAGATGCTCCTTTACAAAAGGATGTACTATTTGGTACTAATGCTGAGGAGATACTACGGAAAATGGAAGAAAAAGCTAAATCTATGCAAACTGTCAAAGCTTTTCTACAGGTTCAACCACCACGTTTTAGCAGAAATTGGCCTTCAAAAAACTGGTCCTTTCCAGCCACGGACAAGCCCCAAATAGGTAGATACAGGCGCACAAGGGGCAGAGGACAATCTCAAGGATCATATAGAGGCAGACAATGGCAGACTCCAGCACCAAGAGGTGGCGAAGACAGTGCACAACAGTACAGGAAACAAACCCAATGACTTCCTCCTTTTCATGCCAAGCAAGTCTCAGCTGGCAGCACCCTTGGGAGGAAAGCTGGCATTATTTACAAGAAATTGGCATATTATCATAACAGACAAATGGATCCTGGACATTATAAACAGAGGCTACAGATTTCATTTTCACACTCTTCCAAAAATGAGAGGCATGCCGAACCTGCCACACAATCAAAGGGCAGAGGCTCAAATACAAATTTCAAAGCTCATGGACATGAAAGCTGTTCAAGAGGTACCTACTCACGAACAAGGTCAAGGTTTTTATTCCAGACTATTTCTGGTACCAAGGAAAGGAACCGACTGGAGACCCATTTTGGGCTTATCCATCCTAAACACATTTCTACTCGTACCAAAATTCAAGATGCTCACATTACAGCAGCTTCTTCCCATGCTGGGCAAGGAGTTTTGGCTGGTAACATTGGACCTCAAGGAGGCATACCTGCATGTCCCAATCAGACAAAGCTGCAGAAGATACCTCAGATTTCTTGCAGGTTCAATCCACTATCAATTCTCTGCATTGCCCTTTGGCTTATCTACTGCGTCCAGAGTATTCACGAAATGTCTGGCATCAGTAATTGCCTACTGCAGACTTCAAGGGATACAAATTTACCCTTATTTGGATGACTGCCTGATCCAAGCGGACAGCAAGCACATACTTCTGAAACATCTGGCTTATGTAACACGGTTATTGAATTCCCTGGGATACACAGTCAACAAAGAGAAATCCAGGCTAACACCATCTCAGAAAATAACTTTCCTGGGTGCCAACTTGGACACAAACACCCAGATGGCCTATCTCACACCAGAAAAACAGGGGCAACTAACTCAGTACTTCAAAATACTAACAAATTGTACCAGGCTCACTGCAAGGAAAATCCTGCAGGCTCTGGGATTCATGGCATCTTGCATTCTTTTAATCCCATGTGCAAAGTTGCATGTGAGGAAACTTCAATGGTACCTAAAAAACCTATGGTCTCAACACAGCCACAGTTTGGAAACAATAATACCAATAATCCCATGTTTGCAAAAGGAATTTCTATGGTGGGCCCAAGCATGCCAAACAAACACAGGTCTTCCATTCTGCAAGCCTCAAGCAAATCAAGTCATCACAACAGACGCCTCAGACTACGCCTGGGTGCGCACATGACAGACAGGTGCATTCAGGGCAAATGGTCCCAAAAGGAAAAGCACCTTCACATCAATCAAAAAGAAATGCTAGCAGTGATAAATGCAATTACAGCTTTCAAGGACCTCCTGCATCCAGGGCAATTATTGATAAGAACAGACAACACCACAGTAATGTGGTACATAAACAAACAAGGAGGAACACATTCATACCCCCTGTGCAGGCTAGCCATGTCACTTTGGAACTTGGCTCTGGAATGGCAAATCGAACTTCAAGCACAGTGCTTGCCAGGTTTGGAAAACACACTGGCAGACAATCTACCCAGAAATATGACAGACCCACACGAATGGAAGTTGCATCCTCAAGTGTTTACAAAGATAATCCAAGCGTGGGGAAGGTCAGACATAGATCTCTTCGCCTCCCACAGGAATCATCAATTGGAAAAGTTCTGTTCAAGGACCTTTCATCCAAAGGCCTGGAGAGTGGACGCCCTTTCTTTCATTTGGGCAGCATGGACAGTTTACGCTTTCCCACCTTTGCCTCTTTTGCCCAAGGTGCTCTTGAAAGCAAGAGCAGACAGACCGAAGATGATACTGATTGCTCCAGACTGGCCAAGACAACACTGGTACCCACTCCTGAGGAGCCTAACGCAAAATCCTCCCTGATCCCTACCTCTAATGCCTCTTCTGCTGACTCAGCACAGCTACAAAACTCTTCACAGTCAGCTGAAAACACTCAATCTCGCTGCATGGAAAATTCCTTAACACCACAACAGACCCTACTCTCCAAAGAGGTGCAGGATGTCATTTTGGAGGCCAGAAGGCCATCTACTAGAAAGGCTTACTCCGCAAAATGGAAACGGTTTTGCGCTTGGAATGAGAAAAAAGGCCAGGATCCTAGAAAACTGAATTTGCCTCCGATATTACAGTATCTAGCTGAGTTGTTGAACAGTGGACTTTCATTTTCCTCCATCAAAATTCATGCCTCAGCCATTTCTGCAGAATTCAACACTGATCCACCCTTATTCTCTCACCCACTCTTAAGACAGTTCCTCAGAGGGGCTAAGAATATAAGACCTCCAAGGAAACAACCAATACCAGCCTGGGATCTTAATTACATTCTAGAAAAATTAACATTGCCTCCCTTTGAACCAGCTGCCTCAACAGATTTGCAATATTTGTCCTGGAAAACAGCATTCCTTCTGGCCATTACCTCAGCTCGTAGGGTTTCGGAACTACAAGCCCTCATGGCTGTGCAGCCCTTTCTCATCTTCCATCAGGACAGGGTTTCCCTACGAACCAACCCGTCATTTATGCCTAAGGTGGTATCTAGGGTAGCTTTAAATCAGGCCATACACTTACCTACCTTTTACCCCAATCCTCAAAACAAAGGGGAAAGGCTGCTACACTCCTTAGACATCCATAGACAGCTACGTTATTATTTGGTCAGAACAAAGCCTTTCAGGAAATCAAAACAACTTTTTGTGTCCTATGCTGTAGGAGCTCAAGGGAAGGCAATTTCCTAACAGACCATTTCAAAATGGATAGGCCACTGCATACGGTTTTGTTACTCCTTTCATGGAAAATCTGTTCCTACAGGCATCAGATCCCACTCCACAAGGGCCACAGCTACCTCTACAGCCTTCCTCAGAGAAGTCCCTACCAAAGATATTTTGGAGGCAGCCACTTGGAGTTCTGTGCATACCTTCACAAAACACTACCACCTGCCTTTATACTCCAAAACTAGAGCAGGCTTTGCCACTGCTGTGTTACAGGGCATTCTGGCTCTTCCCAGTTCCACCTAGTGCCTACCACCCTGTGCGTAGCTTTGGGATTCTACCCATCTGTGATTACTGCAGCTGTATGCACGATGAACATAGTACAGTTTTGTACCTACCATAAATGTAGATATTCGAGTGCTAATACAGCTGCAGTACAGGTTTCCCTCCCTTCTTCCCCTCTTGGTAAAGGCCTAGTGGCTAACCCCTCCCCATACAACGTGATTGGGTTATCCTTCTATGGTATATTTGCTTGCAACTACTGATTTTTGATTATATTGCATTGCATGAATATATATATATAATTTATGTATTGCCTTCCTTCTGGGGGCACCTGACATCTGGGGCAAGAAAGACTGAAGAAAATGGTGTCGGCTGTGTCTTATATACCCCCGTCGCACTGACGTCAGGAAAGAAAGCGACAACAACCGACGCCGGACCTAGACTTTGGAATTCGGCCGACCGAGGACCCGCCTGACGGCAGAAAACCCATCTGTGATTACTGCAGCTGTATTAGCACTCGAACATCTACATTTATGGTAGGTACAAAACTGTACTTTTCCCTCCCTCCTTCCTCCTTATATCCTCTTTCATTGGGGAGACATAAGCTTCTTGCGGTGGTTGTTAACCACAAGACCACTTTGCCGTATTTCTTGGGGCTTCTGATTGGTTAGGGTAAGAAAAACTGATGTAATGGTGTCAACTGCCTTACTTTATAGGACTGATGACCTGACGTCATTCTACAGGTGACAGCAGCTGACACAGAAAAACATTGACTCTGGTATTCGGGGCGGCCAAGGGCTACCACAGCAGGGATAACCCATAGGTGATGACTGCAACAGTCAATACACTCGAACATCTACATTTATGGTAAGTGCATGCAACTGTACTTTTTGTTGTTTGTAGTCATGTCTCCTTTATTTTGAAGTGTACATTCTGTCCTCATAAGGGCGCATCATAGAGGTACTTAATGTGTTACATTGCTGATTGCATAGCAGTTTTTTTTCTCAATGCAGCATTCATTTAGTTAAGCTTACTGGGGTATTGATTTAGCTGGGGAAAAATAAGCTTGTGTGTACACAGTAATGGCAGAAAGAACCTATAACCTATGGTGTAGTGCTTCTTGTTTATTGACCATATGGTTGTATCATGTATGCTATAATGCTAGCTTGCACAGAATTTCAAGAAATGTCTGGTTTGTCACCGTGTGTTTCATTTAACATACATAAATTTGCAAGTATTTTGCTTTAAAGTTGTGTAGTGCTTTGGGTGCAAAAGAAGCTTCATAGCACAACTGAAACTCAAAATGTTATTTTATTATTTCTTAGGTCCTTTCCCTTGCAAAGCTATCACCAAGATTCAGTGGCTGATCACAAAGCATGGGTAAGTCTTTTTTATTGCCTGGTCTGCTACTCATGGTTCAATAAATTTTACTGACCATGTGAGCTTGCGAGAAAAAAAATTTATTGCATGTATCCTTATTGCTGTGAATGGCTAGAACTGTTGTAGCTTTAATTTTGAAAGAATGAAGTAACACTTCATACGCTATCAGAAGGAAAATAAAATACATTCAGGCAATTTTATTTATTTTTTTTCAAAGCATAACTTTGTCATTGTCCTTGCATCTCGACTACTTTTCAGAATTGATAGCTGCTATGTGTTCTAGCTTGTTCATCTCAAAGTTCTATCACATATTTTGCTTTCTGTTGTGGGTGTGATAGTAGTGTCCTAAATGATTTGTATAGGTGAGTGGTTTGTATTCAGTGATGATAGCTGAAGTGTGCAGAACACCAAGAAATGTAGTATGATTATCTTTAACACAGCATCTGTTTCATTAAGAAGAGAAGGGCTCTAAGTTATTGGATATGTATGTTTGGCAGTTGACTTAGAGGGTTAAGGCTGTAAGCTATAGTTGTACAAGGTTTGAACCCCCTCAGCCGGTGTTTGCTTACTCTGACCTTGAGCAAATAACTTAACCAGATATTGCTCCTGGGTTACCTCTGAAAAGGAACTAAGATTGTGGTGGGTTTTGTTGGTTAACAAATGGGTATTCATGTTTTTTTTCTGTTGAGCATTTGAACAGTGTGTTACAGAAAATGTGTAGTATATTTCTTGAGAATCTCCATGCATCTTACTTTAGAAAAGTAGATAAATATTCAACACGTCTTGTAGTACAAACGGTTAGATGGTATAACTACTTTACTGCTGGGGTTATTGCACTGCTTATGGGAAGTAGAATTGGAGATCCCAGATCATTTTTTTTTTTTTTCCTTAGAACACCCTTTGTGGTATTTCAAGGTGGCATGCCTCGGGCCAGCTATGGTGATAGGCACAGCATTACTGTCATCCATGGATCTAAACAGGTAGCCTTCGATTTTACATCAAGACTGATAGATTTCATAGTCATATGTGATGGAGGTCCAGAATCAGGTAAGAACTCTTTTACATTGACATTTTTGCTTTTCTTTAAATGCAGGGCTGAAGTATTGAGGAAGTTAAGAATGCATTAAATTAACAGAAGAATAGCCATGCAGGAAACCTGAACAATAGTAGCTGGCTATAATATTACTTTTTCCTTGCTTAAAGCCAGTGACCACAAAGATGTGACCCCCATGCCTCATACAGCACTCAAACTAGCAAAGTGCTGCATGAGGGCCGCTACTACACTACCTACCAGCACTGATTAATTTTTTGTCTGGGATTTCAGCTGTCAGCTGAAGTCACTGTAGCAATATTCCAAACAGATGGGTTAATTCCACTGACATCCGGCTGGGGTACCAAAGCCTAAACCTTTGAGCCATATGTCCGATGTATGACCTCAGCCCATGAGCGTAGGAGTACATAACTGGATGTACAAGGGTAAATCCTCAGACTCTTGCTGCCAGTCTGAAGATAGGTCTCACACCCACCGATCTGATCTTATGGTCATTGATACTATAAGCCTTCTGGGAGTCAGGAAAGTGCCACACTAGGGAACCTTCCTTTTTTCATCAAATTGATCACTGCTGCAGTAGCCTTAGCTGTATGGATTGTATCCCGCCAGGGATATTAGACAGCTTCCTAAGCTTCAGGGCATCTTGCATGTCTGAACCATCACTCAGTTTAGCTGACTAAAAATACAGATTTGTTTGCCAAGCTCTTTAGAGCTTTCCTACCATTGAAGAGAGCACTCATCTGCATTCTTTTGAAGAGCGACGATTTGTGCTGTTCGTTTCTTGGCATACGTTTCCTTTGTGGAGAAGCATCCACATTTAAAAAAAAAAATATTTAATTGTACTGTCCTTTTATGAAAGTTATTTTTAAGCTAGGAGTTTGTTTAAACAGACTGTTCTAAGGCTTCACTTTTAAAATGGGTGTGCAGTTTTTTCTTGCCTGTTTTAAAAGTTGTTTAAAATTGAAAAAACATTTTTTCCTGTGGAGAATTTGTCTTTTTCTTTTTGGGGTGATAGTGTTTTAAAGAACTTTTTACTCTGTTTTTGTGTGAAAAAAGTGACTTCTAAAGACTTGAAATTTTTAACAACCCTTACTGTTTATTTTCCATGGGAAAGGAGTACCATTTTTGGCTTGACCATGAAGCAAAATACTGGTCCCACAGTCCTCCTTCCAGTCACAGAAAGAAAAATAAGCAAACAGCCTTTGCCAGCCTACTCAGCTGCAGGTAGATGATTCTGCTGTGGTTATAGCCTGTTCCTTAGATGACTTATCTTTTACCCTGGATCGCCCTTGTGTAGCACCTGCAGCCACTGTGGACCAAGGCCTAGCCATGTCCTTTGTGGCTGTTAGGGTTCTCCTCAATGGGCAAGAGAGAGCCACTCTTGCCAGTCCAGGGAGAGGGAATTGGGAACGTTTTGCTGTTAGAATGTTGTGCTCACCCCTGGGGAAGCTGTGGCTGCTATAAATACTGTTGGTCGCATTTTTCCTATTAAAAAGAAACAAAAGTACCTCACAAAGAGGATTACTGGCCTCATACAAATGCCCTACACTGACCACCTCAAAAAACTCCAGCTTTACTCCGTAGCATATCGCCTACTCTGAGGTGATCTCTGCCTAACATATAAAGCTATGTCAAACCTAGAGCTGTTGGACATGCTACACCTAAAGAAATCCCAATCCCTCCGAGCTACATGCTCTAGGGACCTAAACCTTGTCACCACAATAAACAGGACACACTGGAGGGATAGATTCCTGTCCTAGAGACTTCCTATACTCTGGAACAAGCTACCCATCTATGTCAAGCAAAGTTCTTCATTAGCACTCTTCAAGAAAAATCTTGATGAGTGGATGGGAAATAGGAAATACACCCCGGGGATCACTTGTGTGTCTGCTGGGCAGTGGCACAGGAAAATAACTTTCTTGGGTGATGTAAGCTATGGAACCTTGCTGGCTAGGCTTACGTAGGCCCTTGGGGACAATAGCCTAGTTCCTACCTATGTATCTACTTCTCCTCAAATGTCCTTAGGCAGGAGTAGTTTATTGGGTCTGGCTCAAGGTTTAAATCTGGTTATTAATCTTTTTTATAAGGTGGTTTCTGGTAAAAGAAAGAGGAATACTCTAAAGAGATTCAAGCTTCTGAGTCTGGGCAGGAAGATGAAGGGGATACTGGGATGTTCATCGTGCATACAGCTGCAGTAATCACAGATGGGTTTTCAGGAAGATGAAGGGGATACTGGGATGTTCATCGTGCATACAGCTGCAGTAATCACAGATGGGTTTTCAGCCGTCAGGCGGTCCCTCGGTCGGCCGAATTCCAAAGTCTTGGTCCGGCGTCGGTTGTTGTCGCTTACTCTTCTGACGTCAGGAAGGCCAGAGTATATAAGACACAGCCGACACCATGTTCTTCAGTCTTTTTTACCGCGCGGTGCCCGAAGCAGAAGCAGTTCGCAAGTGCCGGTCGGCCAGCTCCTGAATTACGAAAATAATTGGAACCAAAGTCTTCATTAAAGCTAAGTACCCCGTTGGGGGGGACCTTTTCTTGCCTCAGACCGATGTCAGAAAAAGTTAATAATTGTATTTCTTGTGGGAAGCAAATACCGCATAAGGATTTCCATTCCCTTTGCATACCTTGTTTGGGCCCAGACCACGACGTCTCAGGCTGTCGCTTTTGCGCTACCTTCAATAAACGCACTATCAAGCGTCGGGCGGAGTTCGCCCAACACTACTTTGGTAAAGCTTTTGACTATAAAATGTCGTCGGACACTCCGACTACCGTTTTGTCCAAAAAATGCAAGGAAAAGGACCGACACGCGAGGCCCTCGGTCCCCGCCGACACCACGCCAAAACAGGCTACACGTGGTCCGGTACTCAGCGAGACGCCTTTGCAGTCCCTGACTACCGACGACACTTCTTTGGCGGTGTCCTCTGTACCCGAGACCACTGGGTCCTCGGCCCTTTCCCAGACTACAACCGAAGCCCCTGCTAATGTCGAGCCTACTAATGTGGATAGGTCCACTTCCACCCATGGTGTATTTAGGCCCTCATCTGCTTTTTCAATTAAGGCCTTCACTAAATTCAAAGCAGCCAGGCATCCCACGAGGCCTGTTCCTCAGGGCCCATCTCCTGGACACATGCCTAAGAAACAGATGCTTAAAATGGCTGAGGATCTAATTACTCTTATCAGAGGTTCTCAGCCCCCTCCTGACAAGAGACCCAGAGTGGAGGAAGAATCTCACTCATCTGATCAGGGATCCATTTTATCAGAACATTCTGATGCAGAGGAACAATCTTACTCCCCTTTTGAGGATTCGGATGCAGAACAGTCCATCCCTTCTTTATCCCCTCCTGAGGATTTTACTTTTGGGGAAACCTTGCACACCTTGAGGGAACACTTCCATTGGGAAGGCCAAGACTTTTCAGATTCCAAGAAAAGACTTAGGGAATTTCTTTGGTTACCTCAGCATAGGCCTCTGGCTATACCCCCTGTTTTGGATGTACTAGATGATGTCTACTCGGAGGCTTGCCTTAACCCTGATTCTCTGCCTCCTGCACCAGTAAAACCTGATAGGTATTACAGAGTACCCAGTTCACACCAATTTCTCTACAAAGGCCATAATGCTGATCCTGAAACCATTTCACAAGGCCCCAAGGGATTAAAGGCCTCCACTGCCAAGAATCCACTTCCTGCAGAAAGGGAATCCAGATCTCTAGAAAGATGGGGTAAAAGGTATATACCTCGGCCACCCTAGCCATGAGGGCCTTAAACTGTCAGTTTCATATGATTAAATATCAACAGTACCTGTTATCACAATTAAGGAACAAAATGTCTCAACCTGAACAACCAGATTTAAAAGAGTTACAGGATATGATGCATAGTGCGGAGCAAATGGGTAAACACCTTACAATGTGGTTATGATGCCCTAGAGGCTTCGAGTAGAGCGGCTGCTACAGGATCAGTCATTCGCAGACACTCCTGGCTTAGGGAACAAAATTTGCCTGATCATGTGAAAGCTAAACTTCTTGATGCTCCTTTACAAAAGGATGTACTATTTGGTACTAATGCTGAGGAGATGCTACGGAAAATGGAAGAAAAAGCCAAATCTATGCAAACTGTCAAAGCTTTATTACAGGTCCAACCACCACGTTTTAGCAGAAATTGGCCTTCAAAAAACTGGTCCTTTCCAGCCACTGACAAGCCCCAAAGAGGTAGATACAGACGCACAAGGGGCAGAGGGCAATCACAAGGATCATATAGAGGCAGACAATGGCAATCTACAGCACCAAGAGGTGGTGAAGATAGTGCACAACAATACAGGAAGCAAACCCAATGACTCCCTCATTTCCATGCCAAGCAAGTCTCAGCTGGCAGCACCTTTGGGAGGGAAACTAGCATTATTTGCAAGCAATTGGCATATTGTCACAACAGACAAATGGATACTGGACATTATAAACAGAGGCTACAAATTTCAATTTCACACTCTTTCAAAAATGAGAGGCATGCCAAACCTGCCACAAAATCAAAGGGCAGAGGCACAATTACAAATTTCAAAGCTCCTAAACATGAGAGCTATACAAAAGGTACCTACGCACCAACAAGGTCAAGGTTTTTATTCAAGACTTTTTCTGGTACCAAGAAAAGGAACCGACTGGAGACCCATTCTGGACTTATCCATCCTAAACACATTTCTGCTCGTACCAAAATTCAAGATGCTCACATTACAGCAACTTCTTCCCATGCTGGGCAAGGAGTTTTGGCTGGTAACATTGGACCTCAAGGAGGCATACCTGCATGTCCCAATCAGACAAAGCTGCAGAAGATACCTCAGATTTCTTGCAGGTTCAATCCACTATCAATTCTCTGCATTGCCCTTTGGCTTATCTACTGCGCCCAGAGTATTCACCAAGTGCCTGGCATCAGTGATTGCCTACTGCAGACTTCAAGGGATACAAATTTACCCTTATCTGGACGACTGCCTGATCCAAGTGGACAGCAAGCACATACTACTGGAACATCTGGCATATGTGACACGGTTACTGCTTTCTCTGGGATATACAATCAACAAGGAGAAATCAAGGCTAACACCATCTCAGAAAATAACCTTCCTGGGTGCCAGCTTGGACACAAACACCCAGATGGCATATCTTACGCCAGAAAAACAAGGGCAACTATCTCAGTACTTCAAAACACTAGCAAAAAAGTACCAGGCTTACTGCAAGGAAAATCCTGCAGGCTCTGGGATTCATGGCATCTTGCATTCTTCTAATCCCATGTGCAAAATTGCACATGAGGAAACTTCAATGGTACCTAAAAAATCTATGGTCTCAACACAGTCACAGTTTGGAAGCAATTATACCAATAATCCCATGCTTGCAAAAGGAATTTCTATGGTGGGCCCAAGCATGTCAAGTAAACACAGGCCTTCCATTCTGCAAGCCTCAAGCAAAACAAGTCATAATCACAGACGCCTCAGATTACACCTGGGGGGCGCACATGAAGGACAAGTGCATTCAGGGCAGATGGTCCCAAAAGGAAAAGCACCTGCACATCAATCAAAAAGAAATGCTGGCAGTAATAAATGCAATCACAGCTTTCAAGGACTTCCTGCATCCAGGACAATTGCTGATAAGAACAGACAACACCACAGTAATGTGGTACATAAACAAACAAGGAGGAACACATTCATACCCCTTGTGCAGACTAGCCATGACTCTTTGGAACTTGGCTCTGGAAAGACCAATCGAACTTCAAGCACAGTACGTTCCAGGGCTGGAAAACACACTGGCAGACACTCTAAGCAGAAATATGACAGATCCACAAGAATGGAAGTTACATCCTCTGGTGTTTACAGAGATAATCCAAGCGTGGGGGAGGCCGGACATAGATCTTTTTGCCTCCCACAGGAACCATCAAATGAAAAAGTTTTGTTCAAGGACCTTCCATCCAAAGGCCTGGAAAGTGGACGCCCTTTCATTCTGTTGGACAGCATGGACAGTTTATGCATTCCCACCTCTGCCTCTTCTGCCCAAGGTACTTTTGAAAGCAAGAACAGACAAACCGAGGATGATACTGATTGCTCCAGATTGGCCAAGGCAACACTGGTATCCACTCCTGAGGAGCTTAACGCATACTCCTCCCTGGTCCCTGCCTCTAATACCTCTTCTGCTGACTCAGAACAACTACAAAACTCTTCACAGTCAGCTGAAAACACTCAACCTCGCTGCATGGAAAATTCCTTAACACCACAACAGACCCTACTCTCCAAGGAGGTGCAGGATGTCATTTTGGAGGCCAGAAGACCATCTGCTAGAAAAGCTTACTCCGCTAAATGGAAGCGGTTTTGCTGTTGGAATGAGAAAAGAGGCCAGGACCCTAGAAAATTGAACTTGCCTCAGGTTTTACAGTACCTAGCTGAACTACTAAACAGTGGGCTCTCATTTTCTTCCATAAAAATTCATGCCTCAGCCATTTCTGCAGAATTCAACACGGATCCTCCTTTATTCTCTCACCCACTCTTACGACAGTTCCTCAGAGGGGCTAAGAATATAAGACCTCCAAGGAAACAACCAATACCAGCCTGGGACCTTAATTACATGCTAGAAAAATTAACATTGCCTCCTTTTGAACCTGCTGCCTCAACAGATTTGCAATATTTGTCCTGGAAAACTGCTTTCCTTCTGGCCATCACTTCAGCTCGTAGGGTTTCTGAATTACAGGCCCTCATGGCGGTGCAGCCCTTCCTCATCTTCCATCAGGACAGGGTTTCCCTTCGTACCAACCCATCTTTTATGCTAAAAGTGGTATCCCGGGTAGCCTTAAATCAAGCCATACACCTACCTACCTTTTATCCTAACCCTCAAAACAAAGGGGAAAGGCTGCTACACTCTTTAGACATCCATAGGCAGCTACGTTATTATTTGGACAGAACAAAGTCCTTCAGGAAATCAGAACAACTTTTTGTGTCCTATGCCGTAGGGTCTCAAGGGAAACCAGTTACAAAACAGACCATTTCCAAGTGGATTGGCCACTGCATACGGTTTTGTTATTCCTGTCATGGGAAACCTGTCCCTACTGGTATCAGATCTCACTCCACCAGGGCCGCAGCCACCTCTACAGCCTTCCTCAGAGGTGTTCCTACTAAAGATATTTTGGAGGCAGCCACTTGGAGTTCTGTACATACCTTCACAAAACACTACCACCTGCCCTTATATTCCAGAACAAGAGCAGGCTTTGCCACTGCTGTTTTGCAGGGCATTCTGGCTCAACCCAGATGTTCATCGTGTATTACAGCTGCAGTAATTACATATGGGGTTTTCAGCCGGCAGGCGGTCCCTCGGTCGGCCGAATTCCAAAGTCTTGGTCCGGCGTCGGTTGTTGTCGCGTAGTCTTCTGACGTCAGGAAGTCTAGAGTATAAAAGACACAGCCAACGCCATCTTCTTCAGTCTTTTTTGCCGCGCGGTGCCTGAAGCAGAAGCAGTTCGCAAGTGCCGGTCGGCCAGCTCCTGAATTACGAAAAATTTAGAACCGAAGTCTTCATTAAAGCTAAGTACCCCGTTGGGGAATCTTTTCTTGCCTCAGACCGATGTCAGAAAAAGTTAATAATTGTATTTCTTGTGGGAAGCAAATACCGCATAAGGATTTCCATTCCCTTTGCATACCTTGTTTGGGCCCAGACCACGACGTCTCGGGCTGCCGCTTTGTGCTACCTTCAATAGACGCACTATCAGCGTCGGAGTTCGCCCAGCACTATTTTGGTAAAGCGTTTAATTATAAAATGTCGCCGGATACTCCGACTACCGCTATGTCCAGAAAGCAAAGAAAAGGACAGTCAGTCGAGAACTGCGGTCTCCACCGACACCTTGAAACAAGCTCCACGTGGGCGGTTCTCAGTGAGACGCCTTTGCAGTCCCTGACTACCGACACTCCTCGGGCGGGGTCGTCTGTACCTGAGACCGCTGGTTCTTCGGTCCTTTCCCAAACTACAACCGAAGCCCCTGCTCATGTCAAACCCACCAATGTGGATAGATCTACATCCACCCATGGTGTATTTAGGCCTTCATCTTCTTTCTCCATCAAGGCCTTTACTAAAGCCAAATCAGCCAAGCAACTTTCTAGGCCTGCCTCACAAGGCCCAAGACCTGGGCCTCGCCTAAGAAGCACATGCTTAAAATGGCTGAAGACCTGATCACTCTTATCAGAGGCTCCCAGGCCCCTCCGGACAAGAGACCCAGAGTAGAGGAGGATTCTCCTCCTTCTGACCAAGAATCCATTTTATCAGAACATTCTGATGCTGAAGAACACTCTTATTCACCCTTCGAAGATTCGGATGCAGAGCAGTCTATTCCTTCTGTATCCCCCCCTGAGGATTTTTCCTTTGGGGAAACTTTACACTCCTTGAGAGCACTTCCATTGGGAAGGCCAAGACTTTTCAGACTCCAAGAAAAGGCTTAGGGAATTCCTCTGGTTACCTCAGCATAGACCTTTGGCTATTCCCCCTGTTTTGGAGGTTTTGGATGATGTATACTCGGAGGCCTGTCTTAATCCTGATTCCCTGCCTCCTGCACCAGTTAAGCCGGTTAGGTATTACAGAGTTCCTAATTCTCATCAGTTCCTCTATAAAGGCCATAATGCAGACCATGAAACTATTTCTCAAGGCCCTAAAGGAATTAAGGCTTCCACGGCCAAGAATCCACTACCTGCAGAAAGGGAATCTAGATCGCTAGAAAGGTGGGGTAAGAAGGTTTACACCTCGGCCACCCTTGCCATGAGGGCCTTAAACTGCCAGTTTCATATGATTAAATATCAGCAATTTCTGTTATCACAATTAAAAACCAAAATGTCGCAGCCTGAACAACCAGATTTAAAAGAGTTACAGGACATGATGCATAGTGCCGAACAAGTGGGCAAGCACTCCTTACAATGTGGTTATGATGCCCTAGAGGCCTCCAGCAGATCGGCCGCCACCGGAGCAGTCATTCGCAGACATGCATGGCTAAGGGAACAAAATCTTCCAGACCAGGTGAAAGCAAAAATTCTGGATGCACCGTTACATAAGGATGCTCTTTTTGGTACTAATGCTGAGGATATTTACGAAAATGGAAGAAAAGCAAAATCTATGCAAACTGTCAAAGCTTTCTTACAGGTTCAGCCACCAAGGTTCAGCAGGAATTGGCCGTCAAAAAACTGGTCCTTTCCAGCCACTGACAAGGCCCAAAGAGGCAGATACAGGCGGAAGGGCAGAGGACAACAAGGGCCCTACAGAGGCAGACAATGGCAATCACCAACACCAAGAGCTGGTGACGACAGTGCACAGCAGTACAGAAAACAGACTCAATGACTCCCTCATTTCCATGCCAAGCAAAATTCAACTGGCAGCACCTTTGGGAGGAAAACTGGCACTATTTGCAAACAATTGGCATATTGTCACAACAGACAAATGGATTCTGGACATAATAAACAGAGGCTCCAAATTTCATTTTCACACTCTTCCAAAAATGAGAGGCATGCCAGACCTACCACAAAATCAAAGGGTAGAGGCACAACTACAAATCGCAAAGCTCCTAAACATGAGGGCTATACAAAAGGTACCTACGTACCAACAAGCACAAGGTTTTTATTCAAGGCTGTTTCTGGTGCCAAGAAAAGGAAGCGACTGGAGACCCATTCTGGACTTATCCATTCTCAACACATTTCTTCTCGTACCAAAATTCAAGATGCTCACATTACAGCAACTCCTTCCCATGCTGGGCAAGGGGTTTTGGCTGGTAACATTGGACCTCAAGGAGGCATACCTGCATGTCCCAATCAGACAAAGTTGCAGAAGATACCTCAGATTTCTTGCAGGTTCAAACCACTACCAATTCTCTGCATTGCCCTTTGGCTTATCTACTGCCCAGAGTATTCACCAAGTGCCTGGCATCAGTGATTGCATACTGCTGACTTCAAGGGATACAAATTTACCCTTATCTGGACGACTGCCTGATCCAAGCGGACAGCAAACACGTACTTCTGAAACATCTGGCATATGTGACACGTTTACTGCTTTCTCTGGGATACACCATCAACAAGGAGAAATCAAAGCTAACACCCTCTCAGAAAATAACCTTCCTGGGTGCCAACTTGGACACAAACACCCAGATGGCTTACCTTACAACAGAAAAACAAGGGCAACTATCTCATTACTTCAAAATGCTTGCAAAAAGTACCAGGCTTACTGCAAGGAAAATCCTGCAGGCTCTGGGATTCATGGCATCTTGCATTCTTCTAATCCATGTGCAAAGCTGCACATGAGGAAACTTCAATGGTACCTAAAAAATCTATGGTCTCAACACAGTCACAGTTTAGAAGTGGAGATTCCAATAATTCCCTGTCTTCAAAAGGAGTTCATATGGTGGGCCCAAGCATGCCAAGTAAACAAAGGCCTCCCATTCTGCAAGCCTCAAGCTACACAAGTCATAACCACAGACGCCTCAGATTACGCCTGGGGAGCGCACATGAAGGACAGGTGCATTCAGGGCAGATGGCCCCAAACAGAAAAGCACCTTTACATCAATCAAAAAGAAATGCTGGCAGTAATAAATGCAATTTCAGCGTTCAGAGAATTCCTGCATCCAGGACAACTGCTCATAAGAACAGACAACACCACAGTAATGTGGTACATAAACAAACAAGGAGGAACTCATTCATACCCCTTGTGCAGACTAACTATGACTCTTTGGAATCTAGCTCTGGAAAGACAAATGGAACTTCAGGCTCAGTACCTGCCAGGAATGGAAAACACACTGGCAGACACTCTGAGCAGGCATATGACAGACCCTCACGAATGGAAGCTACATCCACACGTATTCATGGAGATTGTTCAAGAGTGGGGAAGGCCAGACATAGACCTTTTTGCCTCCCACAAAATCATCAATTAAAAAAGTTTTGCTCAAGGACCTTCCACCCAAAGGCTTGGAAAGTGGACGCCCTTTCATTCACATGGACAACTTGGTCAGTTTATGCATTCCCACCACTACCTCTGCTGCCCAAGGTGCTTTTGAAAGTAAGAACAGACAAGCCGAGGATGATACTGATTGCTCCAGACTGGCCGAGACAACATTGGTATCCACTATTGAGGAGCCCAACACACACTCCTCCGTGGCCCCTGCCTCTAACACCTCTACTGCTGACGCAGAACAATTTCAAAACCCTACACAGTCAGCTGAAAACTCTCAGCCTAGCTGCATGGAAAATTCCTTAACTTCACATCAGACACTACTCTCCAAAGAAGTGCAGGATGTCATTTTGGAGGCCAGAAGACCATCTACAAGAAAAGCTTACTCCGTAAAATGGAAGCGGTTTTGCTGTTGGAATGAAGAACGAGGGCAGGATCCTAGAAAATTAAACCTGCCTCAGATCTTACAGTACCTAGCTGAACTTTTGAGCAAGGGACTTTCATTTTCCTCAGTCAAGATACATGCCTCAGCAATCTCTGCAGAATTCAATATGGATCCTCCTTTATTCTCACACCCACTCCTGCGACAGTTCCTCAGAGGGGCTAAGAACATAAGGCCTCCAAGGAAACAACCAGTGCCAGCTTGGGACCTTAACTATGTACTGGAAAAATTGACATTGCCTCCCTTTGAACCAGCTGCTTCAGCAGAATTACAATATTTGTCCTGGAAAACAGCTTTTCTCCTGGCCATCACTTCAGCTCGTAGGGTATCTGAGTTACAGGCCCTCATGGCGGTGCAGCCATTCCTCATATTCCATCAGGACAGGGTTTCCCTGCGTACTAACCCTTCTTTTATGCCTAAAGTGGTATCTAGGGTAGCCCTAAACCAGGCCATACACCTTCAGAAAATCAGATCAACTCCTAGTTTCCTATGCTGTGGGGGGTCAAGGGAAACCTGTAAACAGACCATTTCCAAGTGGATTGGTCACTGCATACGCTTCTGTTACTCCTATCATGGAAAGATCGTACCTACTGGTATCAGATCACACTCCACTAGGGCCACAGCCACCTCTACAGCCTTCCTCAGAGGAGTGCCTACTAAAGATATCTTGGAGGCAGCCACTTGGAGTTCTGTACATACCTTCACAAAGCACTACCATCTGCCTTTATACTCCAGAACAAGAGCAGGCTTTGCCACTGCAGTTTTGCAGGGCATTCTAGCTCAACCCAGTTCCGTATAGTACCTACCACCCTATACATAGCTTTGGGATTCTACCCATATGTAATTACTGCAGCTGTAATACACGATGAACATAGTACAGTTTTGTACCTACCATAAATGTAGATGTTCGAGGGCTATTACAGCTGCAGTACAGGTTTCCCACCCTCCTTCCCCACTTGGTAAGACCTTGGGGTTTGAATAACTATTCATACCTGCTGACTGGGTTATCCTGCTATGTTTTATTTGCTTACTTTTGTGTATTACACTAATTTATATATTGCCTTCCTTTTGGGGGCACCTGACATCTGGGGCAAGAAAGACTGAAGAAGATGGCGTCGGCTGTGTCTTTTATACTCTAGCCTTCCTGACGTCAGAAGAGTACGCAACAACAACCGACGCCGGACCAAGACTTTAGAATTCGGCCGACTGAGGGACCGCCTGCCGGCTGAAAACCCCATATGTAATTACTGCAGCTGTAATAGCCCTCGAACATCTACATTTATGGTAGGTACAAAACTGTACTTTCCTCATAGTACCTACCACCCTATGCATAGCTTTGGGACTCTACCCATCTGTGATTACTGCAGCTGTATGCACGATGAACGTAGTACAGTTTTGTACCTACCATAAATGTAGATGTTCGAGTGCTAATACAGCTGCAGTACAGGTTTCCCTCCGTCCTTCCCCTCTTGGTAAAGGCATGGGGCCTAACAACCTCTTCATACCACTTGACTGGGTTATCCTGCTATGTTTTATTTGCTTACTTACACTGTTTTTGCATTACATTGCATTGCATGCATATGTAGATAAGCTTTATTTATGTATTGCCTTCCTTTTGGGGGCACCTGACATCTGGGGCAAGAAAGACTGAAGAACACGGCGTCGGCTGTGTCTTATATACTCTGGCCTTCCTGACGTCAGAAGAGTAATTGACGACAACCGACGCCGGACCAAGACTTTGGAATTCGGCCGACCGAGGGACCGCCTGACGGCTGAAAACCCATCTGTGATTACTGCAGCTGTATTAGCACTCGAACATCTACATTTATGGTAGGTACAAAACTGTACTTTTTCTCTTCAGTTTCTTGATAAATACTCAGATGAAAGCTCAGGATGTTCTTAGTGTTTCACTGTTGCAGTCATCACATTTGGGTTATCCCTGCCGAGGTAGCCCTTGGCAGGCCTAAATAATAGAGACTTAGTATTTCTGTGTCAGTTGCTATCGCTTGAGGGCTGACGTCAGGTCGTCAGCAGTATAAAGTCAGGTAGCCAATGCCATTACATCAGTTGTCTTTGCCTTGGAGCCTGAAGCAGAAACAGTTTGCACGAGTGCTGGTCGGCCGCTACCCAAGTTTTCATTTCCGAATTGAAGTTGAAGACTTCTAAAGCTAAGTACCCCATTTGGGGATCCTTTTTTCTTGCACTAACCAATGTCAGAAAAGGTTAATTGTCTCGCTTGTGGAAAGCAAATACCACACCGAGACTTCCACTCTTACTGCATAATTTGTCTACGCCCAGACCACGAAGTCCTTCGTTGTTGCTTCTGCGCTTTGTTCAACGCCATAACTATCCATCGTCAAGCCCTTAGTGTAGCCAGATATTTTTCATTTACAGTCCTCGAATTCCGATATGGCGTCAGTAAGCCATCCGACAGCAGATCTTCCGAAAAAGCGTAAAGATAAAGACAGAGACAAACCGCACAGGTCCAAACCTACTGACGATGCTTCCATTAAGATAGTAGTCAGTCCTCCGGTACTCAGGCGCTTTCACAACCCCTGATGCCCGCTTCAGTTGATTCGCAGGCCTCTACTAAGACCCTTTTGGAGTCCAGTATGCCGCAAAACTCTTCCTCGTCTAAGGATCCTGCAGTTGTCTCTACAGAAAATGACATCTTCTTTCGCAACTACAATTCTTTCGAAAACAACCAAGTTCTTTAGGCCCAGGGTTCGAACTACACCCAAGAAACCAACTATCCACTCTGACGCCTGCTTCCTTGCCTCAGTCTCAAATGCTTAAAATGGCAAAATACCTTATCATGCTGATCAGGGGAAGCCAAGCTACTCACTCAAAAATGAAGAGATCTGTCCCCAGTAGTTCTGTCTGAACAAGAGTCAGATGAATCAGATGCATCTGACTATGAAGACATACAATCCCTCTCCATTTATGAGGATTCTGATGCAGAGGACTCCATTCCTTCAGCCTCTCCCCCAGAGTTTTTTTTTTTCCTGTGGGGAAGCCCTGCATTCTTTAAGGGAGCATTTCCAATGGGAAAGTAAGGACTACCCTCTGTCTAAAAAGAAACTCAGGGAATTCCTAGATCTTCCACAACACAGACCCTTGGCCATCCCCCCAGTTCTGGATGTGGTGGATGATGTTTTCCTTGAATCCAGCTCAACTCCTGATGCCTTACCTCCTTCTCCCAGAAAACCAGACAGGTACTACAGAGTCCCTGACTCACACAAATACCTTTTCAAAAATCGTACAGCTGACCTTGAGGTCATTTCTCAAGGGCCAAAAGGGATTATAAACCAACCTCTGCTAAGAATCTCACACCCTCTGACAGGGATTCCCAAGCATTAGGCAGATCGGGTAAAAAGGTATGCACCTCAGCTACTCTTGCTATCAGGGCACTAAATTGTCAGTTCCATATGCATAAATATCAGGAACATACTTTGGAACTCCTTAAACAAAAAAATTCTTCCTTTCCTGCTTGGGCAGAATCTAAAGATTTACAAGATTTAATGCATTCTGCAAGTTAACTAACTGTGGTTTTGATGCCCTAGACACTTCTCGCAGGGCAGCAGTCACTGGATCTGTCATTAGAAGACATGCATGGCTTAAGGAACAACCCCTGCCAGACCATATCAAATCAAAATTGTTGGATGCCCCCTTGCACAAAGATAACCTATTTGGCACTAAGGCAGAAGAGGTCTTAAAAGATATGGAAGAAAAAGCAAAATGTATGCAAACAGTTAAAGATTTCTTACAGGTACAGCCCCCTAGATTCAGCAGACATACCCCTCCAAGTACTGGTCCTTTCCTGCTCCGACTAGACAAGCCCAGCCTAAGACCCATGGAAACAGACTGCCATACAGCAGCCCCCCTAGATTCAGCAGACATGCCCCTCCAAGTACTGGTCCTTTCCTGCTCCGACTAGACAGGCCCAGCCTAAGACCCATGGAAACAGACTGCCATACAGCAGCCCCAGGGAATGCAGAGATCTAAGCAGTCGACTATCTCCACTTCAAAACCAGGGAGTTCTAAGCAGTCGACTATCTCCACTTCAAAACCAGGGAGTTCTAAGCCACCCCCTTATGGTAAGAACTCACAATGACTCACCTCCGCCTGACCTCCCCTCTGCCCACCCTCACTTACCCTGGGAGAAAACTCTTTTCACTTAAGCACCTGGGCCACCATTACCAAGGACCAATGGGTTCTGAACATCGTGTCTCAGGAATACATATTCTCTTTCCACACCTTTCCAACCCCAAAAGGGTTCGCAGATCTTCCACCATATCAGTGGACTGAGGCTCAAAATCTATTCCCTGCTCTCTATGAGGGCAGTAGAACACATTCCTGCAGAACAGATAGGCCAAGGTTTCTATTCCAGACTTTTTCTGGTGCCCAAAAAAGAGGGCACCTGGCGCCCCATCCTCGATCTATCCATTCTAAACACCTTCCCTGGTGATCCCAAAATTCAAAATGCTCACTCTCCAGCATCTGCTACCCATCCTCTCCAAGGGCGCTTGGCTAGCCACCCTAGATTTAAAAGAGGCCAACCTCCACATTCCTATCAGGCAATCATGCAGGATATATCTCCACTTCAAGTCAGGATCTCAACACTTTCCGTTCTCTGCGCTTCCCTTTGGCTTATCCACTGCTCTTAGAGTTTTGTCAAAATGCCTAGCTCCGGCCATTGCCTTTTGCAGACAAAGAAATATTCAGATTTACCCCTACGTAGACTGCCATATTCAGGCAGACAGCCAGGAAAAGCTTCTCAAGCACCTGGCCTTTGTAAAGACCCTACTAACCTCCCTAGGATACACAGTCAATGAAAAATCAAAGCAGGTGCCCACTCAAAGGATAATCTTCCTGGGAGCAAGTCTGGACACAGCATCCCAGATGGCATACCTTACACCAGAGAAACAAAATTTCCTCACACTCTTCTTCTCTCAACTGGCCACCAGGCCCCAGCTTTCTGCAAGGAAAATCCTGCAAGCTCCGTGGTTCATGGCATCCTGCATACTCCTCATTCCATATGCCAGACATCATATGAGGAAGCTTCAGTGGTACCTAAAGAGCCTTTGATGTCAACACTCTCAAGACCTGGAAACCCTTCTACTTATAATTCTTTGCCTCAGAAAAGAATTTCTTTGGTGGGTAACAGCATGCTTCCACAGCAAGGGACTACCCTTTTCCCCTCCCCCTGCCGCCCAGACCCTCACCACAGATGCATCAGACTCCTCTTGAGGAGTGTGCCTGGATGCTAGGTGCATACAGGGCCAATGGAGCCCACAGCAAATCCCCCTGCACATCAGTCAAAAAGAGATGATGGCTGTGCAGCACGCCTTAATAGCTTTCAAACCCCTTCTCTCTCCAGGGGTTCTCCTGATCAAAACAGACACCACCACTGTGGTGTGGTACATCAACAAGCAGATAAGGGACTCGCTCTACCCTCTATGCAGGCTGGCCATGACCCTTTGGCTCACAGCCTCTTCCATGCAACTACATCTGTTAGCACAATACCTACCAGGCTCTCTCAATTCCCTGGCAGACCAGTTAAGCAGAAACCTTCTGGACCCACATGAGTGGCAGCTCAACAGAGGTACCCTCACCCTAATAACTCAGAAGTGGGGAACCACAAGGGTCGACCTCTTTGCTTCCCACACCAAGCATCAGCTCAACAAGTTCTGCACTAGGGAACATCACTGTATGGCTTGGAAAGTGGATGCACTGTCCTTCCCCTGGGTCAACCTCTCGGTCTATACCTTTCCTCCCCTACTGCTCATCTGCAAGGTACTGCTCAAAATAAGGGAGGAAAAGCTAAGAACCATTCTAATAGTTCCAGACTGGCCCTGACAACACTGGTACCTCTTGCTGCACAGCCTGTCCCTGCTGCCTTCATGGCATCTTCCTCAGATTTCAAACCTCCTAACCGAGAGGGAAGAGGAATTCATGCATCCCCAATTACAGACACTCAGTTTGTCAGCTTGGCTTATTACCTAACCCCTAACCAATCTGCCATCCTCAGTAACCAGGTTCTGGATGTTATCCTTGAGGCCAGACGCCCTAACACCAGAAGGTCTTACGCAGACGAACGGAAAAGGTTCTGCACCTGGATCCAGGCTAAGGGGGCCGATATGGCACAGCCCTTCATCCTTCTCATCCTGGATTACCTAGCTGACCTACTGCAGTGGTCTCTTTCTCCTCTATTAAAATTCATGCCTCTGCTATTTCTGCTCATTTTTCCACTGAGCAGCCCCTTTTCTCACACCCTTTGATCAAAAGCGTTCCTCAGAGGAGCTAGCAACTTGAGGGCCCCCAGAAGGGCACCAACACCAGCTTGGGACCTTAACTTTGTCTTAGAAAAGCTCACCCTGCCTCCTTTTGAACCAGCTTCTTCGGCAGTGCTAAAATTTCTCTCCTGGTAGACAGCATTCCTTCTGGCCATCATTTCAGCCAGAAGTCTCTGAGCTACAAGCACTCATGGCTGTAAAACCCTTCATCGTCTTCCATGCAGACTGGGTATCCCTCAGAACTAACCCATCCTTCATGCCCAAGGTGGTGTCCAGTGTGGCTCTCAGCCAATCCATTCATTTGCCCACCTTCTTTCCTCATCCCCAGAACAATGGGAAAAGAGACTTCACTCTCTAGATGTGCACAGACAGCTCAGATACTATCTGGACGGGACTAAATCCTTCAGAAAGTCTGATAAATTTCTGGTTAGTTTGCTACAGGGGCAGAAGGCAAAGCCATCTCCAAGCAAACCCTTTCCAAACGGATAGCACACTGCATCCATTTCTGTTACAAACAGCATGGTAGGCCTCCCCCCAAGGGGGTTAGGACACACTCCACCAGAGCAGCCTCCACCTCTGCAGCTTTCCTCAGAGGAGTCCCCACCAGGGACATCTTGGAGGCTGCCACATGGACATCTGTTCGCACTTTTACCAAGCATTACCACCTGCGTCTCTTCTCCAAATCCAGGGCAGGGTTTGCCTCTGCAGTCTTGCAGGGCATCCTAGCCAGTCCTTAGCTTCCTTGACTGCCTCCACCCATTTCTTCAGCTTTGGGAATCAACCCAAATGTGATGGCTGCAATAGTGAAACACGAAGAACATAGTACAGTTGTGTACACTTACCATGAATGTAGATGTGCAAGTGTATTCACTGTTGCAGTCCTGGTTTCCTTCCCTCCCCCCTTTTTTTTTCTCTTTCTCCTTTTGTTACCTTTCTTCCTTGTTGTTCTCCTTTCCTTACAAGGGACATAGTGGTAGTTATTTTCCACTGGTGGGGTTCTTCCACCAGAACCTGGCCTCCTACTTTGAGGGCTCTTGATAGGTTAGTGGAAGAAAAACTGATGTAATGGCGTTGGCTGCCTGACTTTATACTACTGAGGACCTGATGTCACTCCTCAAGTGACAGCAACCAATGCAGAAATATTAAGTCTCTGGTATTCGGGCCAGCCAAGGGCTACCCTGGCAAGGATAACCCAAATGTGATGACTGCAACAGTGAATACACTCGAACATCTACATTTATGGTAGGTGTACACAACTGTACTTCTTGATTCTTCTGGGGGGGTCTCTCTCTGAGACTATTTCCAGAATGTGCCAGTGTTGTCAGTGGGAAAACACTAAGGTTTCTCAGTCCCTTTTAGCTTAACACCTTCCTCAGGGTACCCATTTTCAAAATCCTATTTCTTTAAGACCCACCTTCACTGTATCCTTCTCAAGATGTTTCTAGTATCTTTGGACTTTGAGGATACGTACCTGCATATTCCCATACAGCCATCTTGTAGGAAAATACTTAAATTCTTTACTGTTTCTCATTTTCAGTTTTCTTTACTGTTAAGGTTTCTGTGGCTCTTAGAGTTTTCCCAAAGTTCCTGGTTCCATCTGCTGCCTTTTGCAGGACTCAAGGAATTCAGGTGTTCCCCTGCCTAGTTTATTTTCTTATTCAGGCTTCATCACCACAGACCCTATTGCTGTACCTCAGGTTTGTCATCATCATGTATCTGGGGTTTGCGTTCAATTTCAAAAAGTCTTCCATTCAGCCCTTTCAGAGTTTAGTTTTCCTAGGTTGCAGATTACACACATTGAACATGCAGGCCTTCCTGACTGAGAAGAAGGTGCACAGCCTCACAACTTACTTCCAGTCCCTCTTATCTCTATAAGACTGCTCAGCAAGAGAAGTTCTCAGAGCACTATGTTACATGGCAGCAACCATCCCTATGCTTTCACTTGCCAGGCTGCTTATGAGGAAAGTAGAGCATTACCTGAAAAATGTATTGTCCCAGCACTTTGTCCCTGGAGAGAGATCTCTGTCTCATGCTTGTTTCAAGAGGGAGATCTTTTGGTGGCACAGATCAACTTTAAGCCAGACCTGCCCTACAGGGTGCAGATGCAGTCAAGAACTGCATACAAATGCCTCTGACAAGGCTTTGGACAGGTGATGGAGAGCAGAGATGGGGACTTAAAAGTCCCGGGTTGTTGGCAAACCATCCTTAAGGTAGAGTATATCGACCTGAAAGAGATGAGGGCTGTCATTCAAGCCCTACAACTCTTCTCTGATCTCTGGAAATCAGGACCTCCTAAGACTATTCACAGACAACACAAAATCATGTAGTACATAAACAAGCAAGGAGGTTTAAGATCCTGCCAGTTGTGCAGGTTGGCTCAGATTGCTTAAGACCTGGCTATCAAGACAGGCATGCCCCTTCAAGCAGTTTACATGTCCTCCTAGAACAATTCCCAGGCAGACTCCCTAAACAGGTCCATAGAACACCATGAATTTAGATAGACAACTTAACATGACCTGTTTATTGAGTATCTCGCCTTCGTTCTTGCTGTTTGGGTTCGGAGCCGATCCTTGGCTCCAACTCTGCCATCTTCTATAGCTCGAGAGCTGTTTACTGGCTCGAGGCTACCCCTTATCCCAGAATACCCAGCGTCAGCTACCCAGATCTCGTTTGCCGCTTCAGCTGTGAGGTTGCTTCCTTTCTGGCTCAGGCTTAGTATAATCTTTTTGATATTATATATTGTTTTTTCTTGAAAGTTTGTCAGTAATAGTCTTTTTAGTATATAGATAATATTCCTTTATCCCTATTTTGCGTTGTGTATTTTAGCTTTGTTTGCCGTCGCTCCATAACTCTCAGGCCTTCTGTTCCCTTGAACTCATTTAGATTAGAGACCCCCCCCAGGATAGCCATTTAAATTAGAGGCTTTCCTTCTATTGTTTAACTGTAAAAAAAACAAACAAAAAAAAAACAAAACCTCTATTTGTTGTTGTTTTTATAGTATAGTTTTTCATTATTTGTTGTGTGGTTGTTACTATAATGTCTAAGGATACTAAGGTATCTGGCTTCAAAAAGTGACTCATGCTGTCAGAAAATGTCTCTGACAGATGGGCACACTTGATTTATTTCATTTTATTTTTATATTAGTTTTATGTAATATGTTTTTACAGAGATATTTTTGTATTTGGAATGTATTGGCTTATTAGCATATTTAATTAACTAAGGTGTGTAATAGGTGGATTTGAAAGTGTAAAATATTTATAAGTGTTGTGATGTAATGCTCCCTGTGCTCTGAAGAAGCCATTGATTTACATATGGTGAAAGCGCTTAGTATTTTGGAGCTTGTTGTGAGCTTTGCCAATAAACAGCAGTCAGTGCAGTTCGTATTTATTTTGCTTTTTACTAGTTTTCTCACTTTTGGGTTGTGTTTATTGTTTGGGTGCTGTTCACCTGCAGGACTCCTGTTCTATATGTCATGCTTTTAGTCCAAGGGTCCTGCACGAGCGCAAAAACAAACTAATCCTTCGGGGATTATTGAAGCCTCAGGATTCTCTGGCTAAAAGTACTCAGCCAGCAAAATCCCCCAAGTCCGTCAAGCCGTCGGCTCCACCTTCGGAGCCAACTCCTTTACTTGACCAACCAAGTATGTCGGTACCGGCTAGCACTGACAAGACAACTCCTCCGTCGGCTCCATCTACTATTTCATAGCCATCTCAAAGCCATAAGAGACTGAGGTCACCATCCTTGGAGTCCATCCACTCGGCACCACAGTCACCTTTATTACAGAGTGAACGTAGCCATCATTCTTCTCACTCCTCTCGATACTCTAGATTATCTGATCATGATGTGGAGAGAGTAGTAAGTAGGTTGCTTAAGTCACAGGCACTGGCAAAAATTCTGTCTAGCCCACCTCAACAGGTGTCTGCTCCAACTGCCTCTATTTCTATTCCTCCTCCGACTACTTTTAGCTTGGAGCCGGAGACAGTGGATCCGTAGACAGTAGAAGCATCGGCGCCGATCATCATTTCTCCTTCGGTTCCAACGTCTGCTTTGATTACCTTGATTGTACCTTCTATCGAGGGATCTGGGCGCAGAGGTGCTCTCGTCGGCTCCGAGGGGGGGAAGGCATCGGACCCTTGTCCGACCTCGTTCTCCCCCTCGGAGCTTCAGCGCAGGTGAACTCTGCTCCAACATCGTCCTCGACGCGGATAAAGACTCCTGTTTCTTTGGAGCAGGAGCTTTCTCTGCCTAGAGTTCAGGACGCCTTCGAGTTCATGCAGTGTGTGCTGTCCCCTGAGACCGCTCTACTGCCAGCTCTATTGGCTTCTCCCCCCTTGGTGTCTGTGCCAATCTCTACTCCTCCTCCAGACCCCAAGCGTAGAGAACCTATGCCCCAGGACACCCCATTGGGTGATCCCTCTTCTTTCAAAGCCTCCCCTGATCACCCGGAAGAAGTGCAAGAGGAAGCACATAGACTCCCCTGAGTCTTTCACTTCAGATACAGACATGGATGAATCGGAAGGGTCCCCAAGGTCTCCCTCTGAAGAGGTTTCCTTTTCGGAGATCCTTGGAATGCTTAGGCAGAGGAGGGACTGGACTTCCCTAGCCTCTATTGAGGACGAGTCTGTAGACCTGGACGCATTCGGTTCCCGACCTTTCTCCTCCTGGGTATCTCCTCCTTTCGATCCACTCATGTCTGTAGTGGCTCGAAAGGCTTGGTCAGCTCTATATTCTGTGGAACCTACTCCGAGGAGATCAAATAAATTCATTACAGCCCCCCAGGACAAGCAATTCCTCTCCAAAGGTGTGCCCGTTGATGCCATGGTGGTAGCAGCAGCCACCAAGAAAGAGTTAGCAGAGACCTCTTCTTCTGTTCATCCTCCGAACAGAAAGTCTCGGACAATGGACAGATATGGAAAGAGAATGTTTGCTTCAGCGACCTTTTCAGTGAGGTCCCTGAATTATCTATGCCATTTTACACGTCTTCAAAGGGATCTCCTGAAAGAGCTTGGAGATACCCTTCAAGATCCTACAGCTGAGGGAGCACCAGCTAAAGTAGCTTTTCAGCTTGCGAGTCTTAATTCCATAGTTAACTCCTCCATGAGGCTGATTTCCTATGCAGCCGATGGAGCGAGCAGAGCCGCAGGGACAGGTGTGGCTCTCGGGAGACATGTTTGGATGCGGCTGTGTCAGTTTGCGGAACCCTTTCGAGCATCCTTCACCAGTACTCCCTTTAATGGCTCTTTTCTCTTTGGGCCTCAGGTGAAAGACACTTTGACCATGTATGAATAGGAAGGCAAGACTCACTCTGCCATGGGAGTCTGTTTTTCCACTCCTTCCAGACCTTATCCCAAGGGTCAGAAGAGTGGAAAGATGTGGTTCCGAAAATCCCAAGGACCCTTGCCTGACACGTGGTGATTTTTCCCACAGAGGCAGAGGGGGGGAAACCACAACAGACGCTGCCCTCGTGGCAGAGGGAGACCGCAAAACCAGGGTGACAGAGAAACTTTCTCTGCCAAACTCTTCCAGCATCCCTGAAGGGTTGCCCGACTGCTCACCTCTGGAGGCAGTCGGGAGGGAAGACTTTCGTTGTACCCAAAAGCCTGGCAAAATATAACAAGAGACAGATGGGTAATATCCATCATATCCGGAAGTTACAAAATTCCCTTCCATCAATCCCCCATAGAATCGAAAAAGCTCATCCCAGATGTCCCACCCAATCTAAGGGATCAAGCAGTCACAGAAGTTTCAAGACTGCTAGAAAAGAGAGCCATTCAAGAAGTCCCTACAGACCAACTAGGATCTGGAACTTACTCAAGATTCTTTTTAGTACTAAAAAAGACAGGGGACTGGAGACCAATACTGGATCTCAGCAGATTGAACAAATCTGTACAAAAAGAAAAGTTCCGGAAGGTGACACTGCAGTCAATTTTCCCTTTTCTGGGTCCGGACAATTGGATGTGCTCCATAGACCTTCAGGATGCTTACTTCCATATCAAGATGGACAGACGCTCCAGGAGATTTCTTCGCTTTCGGTTAGGGGTCAGTCATTACCAGTTCTGAGCTCTGCCTTTTGGTCTCACCTCAGCCCCCAGGGTGTTCACCAAGTGTATGGCAGTAGTCATGGCTCACCTGCGGCATCAAGGATTCCAGGTGTTTCCCTATCTAGATGACTGGCTCCTGACTGCTACCACCAGGCATCAACTCTTAGAGGCATGGGATTATACAATCACATCGTGAACTCAACTAGGCATTACAGTAAACTTCAAAAAATCTGCCTTGTTGCCCTGTCAGTCTATTACATACATAGGAGCAGAATTAAACACAAAAGAAATGTTTGCAAGATTACCACAGGAAAGAGTTTCCTCTATTTGTCAACAAGTGTTAATTCTAATGCAGAGCAAAAGGGTTCAAGTCAGATGTGTCCTCCAAGCTCTAGGCTCCATGGCAGCTGCAATTCTTCTCGTCTCATTAGCGCATTTCCACATGAGAATCCTTCAGTGGCTTCTTTTCACGCAGTGGTCTTTCCAGGAACTACCCATGTCTCACATGATCCTGATCACAGCAGCATGCAAAAGGCACCTTTCTTGGTGGATGGTCTCCCCACTAGTAATTCAGGGCAGACCCTTCATCCAACCCCCTCCGGTAGCCACAGTTACCACGGACACCTCCCTGATAGGGTGGGGGGGCATTATCTAGGCAGGACAGTTCAAGGCACTTGGCAACCTCACGAGTACCATCTGCATATCAATGTCCTAGAAATGAGAGCGGTTCTCCTAGTGTTGCAAAACCCTTCAAGACTCTCTTCCTTCCGGGACCATTGCAATCCAAACGGACAACATGTCAGTGGTGTGGTACATCAACAAACAGGGCGGGACCAGGTCCTACCCTATATGTCGAGAAGCACTCAGACTGTGGCAATGGGCGATTTCCTCCCAACGTTTTCTGATAGCAACACGCATCCCTCGGTGATCCAACATTATAGTGGACAGGCTCAGCAGAGCTATCCTCGTGCCTCACGAGTGGTCTCTGAATCAGGAAGTTTCGGATCTTGTCTTCCGCAAATGGGGACAGCCTTGCTGCGACCTATTTGCCACTCCTGTCAACAACAAATGCAGCAGTTACTTCTCCCTACTTCCTCTTCCAGTTCATATCCCAGAGATGCTCTTGTCCACAACTGGCCTCAGGGACTTCTTTATGCTTTTCCCCCTTTTCCCCTAATTCCAAGACTCGTACAGAAAGCTAAATCGTTGGGTTGCAAAATTTTCCTCATTGCCCCATATTGGCCTTGACCAATATGGTTCCCGTTCCTACACCTCCACCTTCTGGATCAACCGTGGATTTTGGACCCGGTTCCAGATCTGCTGATTCACCAATCAGGTGGGTTGCACCAATCCCTTCAAACTCTCCAGCTCACAACTTGGTTACTCCACTTCCAACCTTAGCCAGGCTTTCCAATATCTCCCCAGCAGTCCGTGATGTTATTGTTTCCTCACATAAGTCTACTACGAGGAAAACGTATGCTAGTAAATGGAAACTGTTTTCTTACTGGGCAGAATCTAGAAATTTGGATCCTTTCTCAGCCCCAATCCATGACTTTCTTGAATTTCTAACGCAGGTTTTTCAGTCTGGTGTGGCTTCCGCTACCATTAGAGTCCAACTAGCTGCCATTTCTAATTTTCATATGGGTATGTTTAATTCTAGCATAATGTCTCATAAGCTCTGCAAAGCCTTTATGAAAGGAACATCTCTTCTTAGACCCCCAGTTAGAGATCTTGCCCCCTGCTTGGCATCTCAATTTAGTTTTAGCCTCCTTAATTTGAGAATACATATTAGATGAATGGATGATTTGGATTGAGTCCCAATTTATTGTAGGAATATGGTATTATTAGTTCAACTGCGATGGTGGTGCTGCGATAGCTTTGTCACCTCACAGTAAAGATGTTGTCCTGTTCGATTCTCAGCTAGAACATCTTCTGTGTGGAGACATGCGTGAATGGGTGTACCTTCGTTGAAGGTTGTGCGTCAGGGCTGGCAACTCGGCACGTAAATATAGACTGCCAATCATAAGCGGACCGGAGTTCCGCTGTGGTGACCCCTAAACGGGAAAAGCCGAAAGAGACAACAAAAACAACAGTTCCTCCCTTTGAAACCGGCAGCATCGTGCCCTTTAAAATTTCTTTCTCGGAAGACACTTTCTGGTTGCTATCACTTCAGCTAGACGCGTCTCAGAACTTCAAGCACTATGTGTTCATCCTCCTTACCTGGTGTTTCACAAGGACAGAGTTTCTCTGAGGACCACTCCATCCTTTATTCCTAAAGTGTGCTCAGAGAACAATTTAAATCAATCCCAGTTTTCTTTCCTAATCACAGCAACAAGGCAGAATACAAGCTCCACCAATTGGATGTACACAGACAATTGTTTTTACCTCCATAGAACTAAGAAAGTCAGACCAGTTATTTTTTTCTTATGCTTTCAACAAACAAGGTCGTCCAGTTTCTAAAGTGACCTTATCCAGACGGTATCTGATAATCTGATACTATTGCCTTTATTTATCAATTACGAAGTAAAGAGCTACCAGCTAAACCAAAAGGTCATTCCACTAGAGCATTAGCCACCTCTGTAGCGTTTCAGTCTAGGTTGCCCATAGACTCCATCTGTGCCGCTGCCACTTGGGCAAACCCCCACACTTTTATCTCTCATTACAAGGTAGATATGGTCTCCCGGAGCAGAGCTTCCTTTGGTTCTTCTCTTCTGAAGAGTTTGTTCCAATGAGCCACCCAGGATTTTAGGTGCTAGGGACGCTGTCCCAAACAACAAGAACAAAGGCGAGATAGACAACTTAACATTAAGTTATGTACCTACCATAACGTTCCATGTTAGTTGTCTTCGTCTCACCTTCCTTCTTGCGTCCCTCCCTCCTTCCCCCTTCCTAGAGGATTGTGAGGAGTTCCCTTTTGTTTTCACTGGCTAAGCATCTTTAATTACTTCACATGCCAGGTAAATCTATATCTTTTTCCATGTTTAGATGTATTGGACAACCATTTTTAGTAACTGGTTACTCTACTAAAGTCTAGTGTGCGCTATCACAAAAGAGATCTGGGTAGCTGACGCTGGGCATTCTGGGATAAGGGTTAGCCTCGAGCCAGTAAACAGCTCTCGAGCTATAGAAGATGGCCGAGTCGGAGCTGAGGATCAGCTCCGAACCCAAATCGCAAGAAGGAAGGCGAGATGTAGACAACTAACATGGAACGTTATGGTAGGTACATGACTTCTTTTTTCTAGACATAGTCCACAAGTGGAGCACACCACAGATTCTTATTTGTCTTGGAGGGTAACGTACATCTCCCTCTTTTCTGCACAAGGATTTCTTGTCCCCAGCCTTGGACGACAGATATTCTGTTTTTTTCAGTGGATGGGAACTTGTATTTATGCTTTTCGTCCACTTCTGCTACCAAAAATCTTACTAAAAATTCAAAAAGAAAAAAAAAAACATGAGTTCTAAACTTATGGCCAAGGCAACATTCCCTCTATCTTTTATCCAGGGGGCAATCTCCAAAAGCTACCCTGCAAAGTGAGACAACATTGCACAAGAGAAAGGCTCTTAGCTTTACCCCAACTTCTCCCTTATCGTATTGTTCTGAGTGATAGGATTCTGATCCGTTTCAGATACTGAATTTTTGATGTGCTTCAGGTTTTCCAGGGGGCAAGAAGACCCACACCCTGAAAATCCTACATAGTCAAGTGAAAGAGATTTTCCCTCTGGTGTCTAGCTTAAAATCTGAATCCTATAAAATGTGAAGTTCATTTTGTTTTATCTTTATATGAATTAATTTAAGGTGGGTTGGCATATTCATCTGTTAAAGCCCACCTTTCAGTCATCTCAGTCTGTCTTCCCCTTAATCCTCCTGTTGTGTCCAGGCTTGAGGGCAAGCATTTTTGAGGGGTCTAAAAATACTGTGCCTGTTCCTTGTGGTGTGAACTATGTGTTGGAAAAAAACTCACACTCTCTCCCTTTGTAGCCAGTTTTTTTATAGCTCTCACTTCTAGATGGGATTTCAGAATTTCAGACACTTATGGCTACTCTCCCCATTTCTTATCTTCCATAAGGGCAGAGCTTCCCTGAGGGTTAAATTCCTCCATGTCTAAATTGGTAAACAACATGTTCCTCAATCAGGCCATCAACTTGCCTACCTTCTTTCCCAACCCTCATAAAGGGAGAAATAAGTCTTCATTCCTTGGATTTAATTGGCAGTTTAGATTTTACCTGGACAAAACTAAGTCGATTTGCAAATTGGACCAACTGCTTGTTTCTTTTATGGACTCTTAAGCTGAGCCAGCCAGTATCCAAGCAAATTATTGCTAGCTGGCATTCTGTCAATTTCTTTTTGCAAAAAAAAAAAAATACATTTCCTATAACTAGTGTAGTCCAGATTCAGGTTTGCTGTATCCAGGACTGTATGTAAGCTTCTGAGCCCCCCCCCCCCAAGCTTTCTGTGTTGGAGGGAAGCCTTCTAGCTTATCAGTGGGAGTGGTAAGCACTAGGTAACCTATCTACCACATAAGGAGTGGTTCTGGCCCAGAAATTGTAGCTATTGGCCGTTTGGGCAGTTTTTCCATCTCTCTCAACTTGCTGATTTAAAAGCCCCATTTGCACTTGTTTCCCCCCTTTCCTGTAACTAGTTTAGTCCAGATACTTACTTTTAGCACTTGAATTTGCTTATTCGTGATCAGCACTTGTTCAGAACTTGTAAGCACTAAATAACCTACTAATTACTACAGCACTCAACCTTCCTCATTACCTAGAGGAAAACAGATGTTATGTAGTCCAATCTCGCCTACATTCTTACCTGTGGGGTTCGGAGCCGAATATCGGCTCCGACTCGGCCAAACTTTTCTAGCTCGAAGTCTTTCTATTGGCTGGGCTAAGATGGTATCCCATGTTGCATTGCCCCATATCTCGTTTGCCGCTCGTGTAGCTCGGACGTGGTCTCGCTCTTGGCTGTGGCCAAGTACCTTTTTTCTTCTTCTTGAGAGAATTTACTGCAAACAAAAAGCTATTTTAATAGCTATTTCTAGTTTGGTGTTTTGTGCATAATTTGTAGTGTGATTCTTTTTGTGGTATCCCACTAGCTGTTCCAACGGACTAGGCCCATTTCAGTTAGAGGACCTAGTCTGTCGCCTTGCTTGTCCCT
This sequence comes from Protopterus annectens, assembly GCF_019279795.1. Taxonomy (NCBI): domain Eukaryota; kingdom Metazoa; phylum Chordata; order Ceratodontiformes; family Protopteridae; genus Protopterus; species Protopterus annectens. Next base: position 19,729,306 of record NC_056744.1, on the reverse strand, counting down.
GTGTGTGTCTGTCTAAAACCATTTAGTTTAGAGGTTTTAGTGTCCGTTTCCCTTGTTGTGTGTGCTAGTCTAAAACCATTTAATTTAGAGGTTTTAGCCCTAGTCGCTTTAGTGTGTGTCCGATCTGAGGATTGTTTGTGCAAGTTGGTTAGTGGTAATTTTGTTCCCGCGCTTAGTGTGGTGTATTTTGTGACGGTGGTATTTCTCCAGTCGGTTCAGTACCGTGATCCTTTGTATTGGTAATTGTGATTCTTTAATTATCACGCTGTAGGTTGCAATAAAGGCTGTCGTCCTAATATTTAAACAAACGAACGGGCCAAAAGAGTTCCAAGCAGTAAGTAGTTTATTTCCACTCCAACACAAACGAACACTGTACACCAAGATTGAGCGCGCTTTCGTCTCGTAACGTGAGACTTCTTCAGAAGGAGGACAGCCTTTATTGCAACCTACAGCGTTATAATTTTGGACAGTTTGTTGTTCGCAAGGGTAAGATTACCCATTTTGTGTGTTGGTAATTGTGATTCTTTATCAAGATGTCTAAAGATTCCAAGGAGCACAAGCCTTCGGGTTTTAAAAAATGCTCTGTGGTTATAAAATGTCCATCACCGATGGACACTCGGTATGTGTCTATTGTCTGGGAGCAATCCATCTGCAGGAGTCCTGCAGCTTCTGCCATGCTTTTAGTCCCAGGGTGCTTCAGGAAAGAAAGGATTAAGTTAATTCTGAAGGGACTCTTGAAACCCTCGTTTGAATAGGGCCTGAAATCTGCTTCCAGCTCAAAATCAAAATCCACTAAATCAAAAAAGAGGTCTCTGGCTCCTTCAGTCTCCTCAGAGAGACCGGAGAAAGTAATCAAACTAGCTTTCACCTCCTTGGCTCCACTGTGTACGGGGCCGCAGGAAGTGTCGGTGTTGATGGAACCGGCATCGGCTCCAATTATATTGGAACCTCTTTGGAGCCGGTCGCCCAGTACTAGACAAGTTTCACCTGAGAGGAGATCTCGATCTCCCTCCCTGTCCTCCAAATCCTCCAGGACACTTTCAGATGTGGATGTTGATAGGGTGGTGCAGAGACTCCTTCAGTCACCGATTTTGGCTAAATTGTTCTCGGTTCCATCCCAGTCTGCTCCGGAGCCCGTCCTGATACCTTCTTCGATTCTTCCTCCTCCAAGCGCATTTTTGTCTTCGGAGCTGGAATGCTCCGCTCCATGTGATGTTTCTAGGTCGGTTCCGATGGCCCCTCCGGGCTTATCGGTGCCGACGTCAGCTCCGACCCCGTCGGCGCCATCCACGGGATTCTTCAGTCAGGCCCGAGGGAGAGACCTCGGGACATCTATCGGTTCCTAGTCTCCCTGTCAGTGCCTCTGCTCGGGGAACCCCAACGCCTGTCGTGGCCTCGGAGGCTGGTCGGTCCTCTGATTCAGGAGGGCCAACCTTTGAGGACATGCGGAGTGCGCTGGCCAGATAGTCAGCTACATCATGCGGTCGGTCATTCTGTCCCCTACCACTCCGGTGCGGGTCTCTGATCACTACCTATCTCTACCCCCACGATTGGCCCCAAGTTTCTGAGGGCCCCTCAGAGTGTTATCCTGAGGAGCCCCCTAGAAAGAAAATGTGCAAGAGGAAGCGCACAGACTCCCAGGATGAGTCTCTCGCCTCAGATACTGACCTCGAGGAATCGGAAGGGTCCCCCAAGTCATCCTCTGAGGATGTTTCTTTCTCCGACATCCTGGAGATATTGAAACAAAGAGGTGACTGGCTGTCCAAAGCCCCCTCCGAGGAGGAGTCGGTCTTCCTGAAGGCCTTTGGTGCTCAGCTCTCCGCCTCCTGGGTGTCCCCACCCTTCGATGTGCTCCAGGATTTAATTTGTCGGAGGGTGTGGGAGAACCCTGATTCTGTGGAACCCGTACCCAGGAGACCCAATAAATTTCTGTCTGCTCCCCCGGGTAAGGATTTTCTGTCCAAGGGAGTCCCTGTGGATGCCATGGTGGTGGCAGCGGCCACCCAGAAGGAATTAGCCGAGACTTCTTCCTCCGTCCATCCTCCTAACAAGGAGTCTAGGACCATGGACCGGTACAGGAAGCGTACCCTTTCGTCAGCAACCTTTACCTTATGGTCGCTGAACTACTTATCTCACTTTACTCTGTTCCAGAGAGATCTCCTCAAGGAGCTAGGAGATTCTCTCATGGGTAACGTTCTTGAGGCAGTGGCCCAGATGGTTAACGCCCAGATGTCTACCCTCAATTCCATCGTTAACTCCTCCATGAGGCTAATTTCATATGCAGCCGAGGGAGCGAGTAGGGCAGCAAGCTCAGGAGTCGCCCTTAGGAGGCAAGCCTGGTTGCGCTTTTGTCATTTCGCAGAGGCCTTCAAGTCTTCATTCACTGACGCCCCCTTTGATGGTTCTTCTTTGTTCAGAACCAAGGTGAAAGACACCCTCACCAGGTGCGAGCAAGAGGGAAAAACTCTGTCTGCTGTAGGGGTCCATTTTTCTCTTCCCTCTAGGCCTTACCCCAAGGCCCAGAGGGGTGGGAAGATGTGGTTCAAAAAATCAGAGGTTTTTTCTCGGTGCACAAGGTGAGCTCCCCTCCAGACGCAGAGGAGGGGGAGGTTATTCAGGAAGACGCCACCCTAGAGGCAGAGGGGACCCCCGCAATTTGGGAGACCGTGATTCCTTTCGTGGCTCTCCCTTTCGTCGCTCCTGATGGGAGGCCTGACTGTGCATTTCTGGAGCCAGTCAGGGGTCGAATATAGTTATACCCGGAAGCCTGGCAAAGCATCACCCAGGACCTATGGGTATTACGAATAATTTCCGGAGGTTATGCCATCCCTTTTTCGTCAGATCCCCCTCCAGTCAGAAAAATCCTGTCAAAGGGATCACACGGCTTCAGAGGTTTCAAAGCTGCTAGAAAAAGGAGCCATCCAGCATGTCCCCTTAGACCAGATCGGATTAGGGACTTACTCAAGATTCTTTTTGGTGCCGAAAAGAACAGGGGACCTGAGACCCATATTACAACCATGTACAAAAGTCCAAGTTCCGTATGGTCACTTTACAGTCAATTCTCCCATTGTTGGGAAAAGAAGTATGGATGTGCTCCATTGACCTCAAGGATGCTTACTACCATATCAAAATGGACAGGGCATCCAGGAGTCACCTACGCTTCCGGCTGGGAGCCAGTCATTTTCAGTTTCGAGCCCTGCCCTTTGGTCTCACCACAGCCCCCAGGGTGTTCACCAAGTATATGGCGGTGGTGACAGCTCACTTGAGACGTCAAGGATTCCAAGTGTTTCCGTATCTGGATGACTGGCTCCTCACTGCCACCACCAGGCATCTACTAATCCAAACCAGGGACGCTACCATCACACTCTGTCAACAGTTGGGCATAACACTGAACTGGGAAAAATCTGCCTTGTTGCCCTCACAGCGTGTCATTTTTATAGGTGCAGAGCTAGACACCGTTCAGATGCGGGCCTTTCTACCACAGGACAGAATCAGAGTCTTACAGCAACAGGTTCACGCCCTGCTCCCCCTGAAAAAAGCAAAGGCAAGATGGGTTCTCCAACTCCTAGGGACTATGGCAGCAACAATTATGTTAGACCCTCTAGCAAGATTACATATGAGGCTCTTTCAGTGGCTCCTCTTTGCTCAGTGGTCTCTCCAGAGACTTCCACTTTCCCACCCTATTTTACTCACGGACAGATGCAAACAGGATCTCAGTTGGTGGCTTTGCACCAACAATCTGTACAGGGGAAAACCCTTCGTTCCGCCGCTCCCGATTGCCACGGTGACCACAGACGCCTCCCAGGTGGGGCATTATCTAGGCAGGACAGTCCAAGGCACGTGGCAAGAGCACGAGATACATCTGCATATCAATGTCCTGGAGATGAGAGCGGTGCTACTTGCGTTGCAGTCACTTCAGAGCTTTCTACCTCTCGGGACTATTGCAATCCACTCTGACAATATGTCAGTGGTGTGGTATCTGAACAAGCAGGGAGGAACCAAGTCATACCCCCTGTGCCGAGAGGCCATGCGAGTGTGGCAGTGGGCGGTATCTTCCCAACGGTTTCTGGTGGCAACGCACATTCCGGGGAAGTCCAATGTGATCGCAGACAGGCTAAGCAGAGCTATTCTGATGCCTTGTGAGTGGTCCCTGAACCGTCTAGTTGCAGAACGGGTCTTCAGCAGATGGGGTCAGCCTTGCTGCAACCTTTTTGCCAGCCCCCTCAATGCCAAATGCAGGAGCTACTTCATGTTGATCTCCCCCCCCCCCCAGGGGGGAGTCACCCAGGGACGCTCTAGTCCACAATTGGCCCTCCGGTCTTCTATATGCTTTCCCTACGTTTCCCTTGCTGTCAGAGGTGATTCAGAAAGTGCAATCCTTGGGAAGCTGAATGATTCTGATTGCTCCATACTGGCCTAGTCAAGTTTGGTTCCCCTTTCTCCATCCCGACATCGTGGACATGTCTTGGACTCTGGACCCGCAACCAGATTTACTGAGACGTCAGGGCAGCTCCATCCCTCTCTGCGGACCCTCCGATTGACAGCCTGTCTACTCCACTTCCGTCGTTAGTTAGGCTTCATCACTTTTCAGCTGAGGTAGTTCATATTTTATCTTATATTTTATAAGCCCTCTACTAGGAAGATTTATTCCAGCAAATGGAAGAGATTTTCTATTTGGGCTCATACCCAAGGGATTGACCCTTATGCAGCTCTAATTGCTTCTGTCTTGGAGTACTTGTCTATGCTTTTTCATCAGGGCTCATAATCTGCCACCATTAAAGTCCAACTGGCACCGATTTCTAACTTTCATGTTGCTAATGAGCCTAGTCTGATGGCTCACAGATTCTGTAAGGCTTTCCTGAAGGGCACTCTGTTACTCTGCCCTCCTCTCTCGGAACCTATAATGCCTTGGGATTTAAATTTTGTTCTGCAGGCTCTTACTTCACCACCCTTTGAGCCTGCAGCTACTTGTGACTTAAAATTCTTGACCTGGAAAGACTGCCTTTTTAGTAGCCATCACATCAGCCAGATGCGTCTCAGAGATTCAAGCTCTCTCTATCAAACCCCCATACTTGATCTTTCATAAGGACAGGGTTTCTCTTAGACCAAACCCTTCCTTTCTTCCTAAAGTGGCGTCCATATCTAATCTTAATCAATCTATTGAGTTGCCAGTGTTCTTCCCCAGTTTTCAAACAAGGCAGAATTTAAATTTCATCAGTTGGATGTACACAGTTACGTTTTTATCTGCACAGAACCAAAGATCTCCAAAAATCTGATCAGCTGTTTACCTTTTCGGAAAACAGAATTGTGTCTGCTGTCTCCAAAATCACCCTATCCAGGTGGATATCCAATTGCATCTCTTTCATTTATTCTTCAGGGGGTAAAGACCTACCGTTTCCAGTCAAGGCTCACCCTACTCGGGTAGTATCTACATCTACAGCCTATCAGGCAAGATTGTCTATGGATGATATTTGTGCCGCAGCTATCTGGGCATCTCCTCACACCTTTATTACTCATTACAAGTTGGACGTGGTATCTAGGGGCAGGTCTTCCTTTGGTTCCACAGTACTCAGGAGTATCTTCCTCTGAGCCTCCCAGGATTTAGGTGCTGGGGACGCTGTCCCACGGGTAAGATTGTAGGCGAGATTGGACTACATAACATCAAGAAGTTATGTACTTAGCATAACGTTTGATGTATGTAGTCCATCTCGCCTCACATTCTTGCTTACCCTCCCACCTTCCCCCTTCCTGGAGGATCTGGAGGTTAGGTCTGGGTTTCAGAGCTCCCTTCACTTTTCATTTATTCTTTCCTTGGGTGTTACGCATGAGGCATGAGTGTTGGTGTTCGCAGCAAACTAGATCTGGGGATATGGAGCAATGCAACATGGGATACCATCTTAGCCCAGCCAATAGAAAGACTTCGAACTAGAAAAGTTTGGCCGAGTCGGAGCCGATATTCTGCTCCGAACCCCATGGGTAAGAATGTGAGGCGAGATGGACTACATACATCGAATGTTATGGTGAGTACATAACTTCTTGTTTTAGTACTTACTTTCTTCACTTGCTTAGAGAAAAACAGCTGTTGTTCTCACTTTCCTTACTTATGTAGAGGAAAATAGTTTTTTTTTATTCAGGCATGTCCAAGGGTCAGCTCCCAGTGTTCTCTCCTGTCTATCTGATGAATCTGGGCATCTTGGGGCAATGTAGAAATTGCCTCGTGTACACAGACAACCCTCTCCTATCACCCAACACTACAACCTGTGAGAGATGCACTTATCTAGCCAAACTGGAGGTAAAGCTCTCTCCAATCAAGACTGAACTTGACAGTCAAGAGGAGAAGGTAAACACTTGCACCACACCACACTCATCACATAGTCTCACTAAATCTACACCACCAAAATCCACACATAGAAACACAAAAACATTCACGGAGGCTCTCAATAATAATCTGCTCAAGCAACAGAGACCTCCAAAGCAGAAATGCAAGCAACCTCCACCCCCCAACACAACCCAAATGACACATAGCCCGCAGACTCAGTGTGCCACTCGACCACAGCCAATAAGGCAAAACAATGTACGCAACACACTAGTCATAGGCGACTCTATAGTCAGGCACACTGATGTCCCACTCACCAGGTTAAACAAGGAGAAGGTTACTGTCAGCTGCCTGTCGGGTGCCAGGATCCGCCACATAACCCACGCACTCAGGTCATTCCACAACAAGTACAAATATGACTCTGTCATTGTCCATGTTGGTGTGAACGACCTGAGACGTACCTCCCTGGACTACATGGAGAGACATGGAAGAGCTCTCTGATCTTGTAGCCCAGGCAGGTATGACCCTACTAGCCCTGAGTAGCATTCTGCCATCACCCAGAATGATGCCGCAGTACAAGGACAAAATGATTAACTTCAACAATTGGCTAAGTTTCTGGTGCCATTCTAAAGGGATTCAGTATCTCTATGCCTGGGATGACATGGTCGACAGACCACGATGCTTTGCCAGAGATGGCCTGCACCTGTCACCCCTGGGATTCCGGATACTGGCGAAGGTTCTTGCCGCCCCTATAGTGCCTTTTTTAGGCAAGGTTCAAATGACAAATTCACCACCATAACAGGAAACAGGCAAGCAAAAACTAAGGGTGATGCTACTCAGTGCTAGAAGTCTAAATCTCAAAATGCACTCACTCGAGGCACTCCTTAAAATGGAGAACATCGATATCTGTGCAGTGACTGAGACCTGGTTCAAGGCTCCAGAGAGCACCCCTGCACTACCAGGCTATAACTCATACCACACTTTTCAGCCATGTAACCTGGACCGGAACACCAAAGGCGTGGAGGTGTGTCCATATTCATTAAGGATATCCACACCTCCAGGCTAGTTGCTCAGCCTAATGCAGCCGAGGTTATCCAAGTTCAGCTAACTCTGGGCAAAACTGCAATCCAAATTGTAGCTTGCTACAGATCACCCACCATGCCCCAGGATTCCCATTCCTCTTTTCTTGATGTACTGGAAAATATTAGGGCTCAACCAAACACCCTAATAATGGGCGATTTCAACTACCCCACCATTAACTGGGAAAACTACTCATGTACCAACTCCTTAGCTAAACGCTTTCTGGAATTCATAAACTCCAGTGCCCTGGATCAACTTATCCACACCCCCACCAGAGGTAGCAATATCATAGATCTAGTCATTACCAGTATGAGTGACCGGTGTTCCACACCTGAAGTCAATGCCTCATTGGTCCGATCCGACCATAAGCTAATTACCTTAGATATCCACATCCTGCCTCCACCCCCCATTAAGGAAACCATGGTAAAAAATTTCTCCAAAGCCAACTTCATGCTTCTTAAGACAGAAGTGGTGAACTTCATGACACCCATGCAGAAGGACAATACAGTTACGACTACTGAATCCTTCACAATTGCACTTTATAAGCACTTACATGAGTGCATGGATTGTGCTATCCCAAACAGAACCAAGACGCTATCCTCCAAAAAAAGGAAGCCAATCTGGTGGTCCCCTGCCATAAACAAACTGTACAACAGAAGGAAGAAACTCTTGCAAAAGAGAGTAAAATCCCAGGAGTGGAGGACCTCCCTGGTCAGCCTCAGTAAGAAGCTGCGATCCCTGATAAAATCCTCCAAAACTAGTTTCGAAAACAAAATCACCACCGATTCTAAAGACAACCACAAAGCATTCTATAGCTATGTCAAGAATCTCAATGGCAACACTCAGATCTTCCCTGAGTTACAGCACAATGGCACTAAATATACAGACCCAACTGATATTGCCAACATCCTGGCAGATAGGTTCAGTGCTAACTTTTCCCCCTCTCACACCCTAAAGAGCCCATCTCTATACCGGAAGAATGCAAAGTTCCTGTAATCACGGCTGCACAGGTAAAAAACACTCTCCAAAGCCAGGAACACAGCATCCATGGGACCAGACAACATCCCAGGCTGCATTCTACACAAACTACAGAACGAACTGGCACCCCACCTAAGTACCATGTTCAATCATAGCCTCACCTCAGGCTTTGTGCCTGCTGAATGGCGCACAGCAACAGTTATCCCACTCCACGACGGGGGAACCACCACGGACCCTGGGAACTACCGCCCCATTAGCCTGATGAGCCTGGTCTGCAAGGCCGTGGAACGTATCATCATGGAACTTATAAACAAAGACATTGGTAATCTCCAAACTCTGTATCCCACCCAGTTCGGGTTTGTAAAAGGCAGATCATGTCTTCTAAACCTGATAGACTTCTTTGAAGCAGTCACCAAAACCGTAGACAAGGGTAAGGTGGTTCACACAGCCTATCTAGATCTTGCCAAGGCTTTCGACACCATCCCCCACTCTGGAATTATAGATAAACTCATTAAACTAGGTATAAATCCCTATGTCACAAGATGGGTTGCCAACTGGCTCACTGACAAAACCCACACTGTGAAAGTAGCAGACTCCAAATCCGACTTCAGACCAATGACACGTGGAGTACCGCAGGGTTCAGTCCTGGGTCCTCTCCTGTTTGGTATCTACTTCCCTGAAGTACAGCCTAACACAGAAGGTCTTTGGCTAACGAAGTTCGCAGATGACTGCAAACTAGGAGCCATAATTGAAACTCCTAACGATGTGGACATCCTACAAAAGGGCCTCACTGAGACAGATGCCTGGTGTCAAAGCCATGCCCTCAAGCTCAATGCCAAAAAGTGCATTGTCATCCCCTTTGGTAAAAACTCTGTACCCATTAACTACAACATAGGCGGTAGTATACTTAACACCGAAAGTGTGATGAGACCTTGGGACACAGCTGGACAGTAGTCTCTCCTTTGATAATCACATCACCACAGTAGTCAGGAAATCCTTCTACAAGACGCACCTCATCACAAAAGGTTTCTCATCCAGAAAGAGAGGTCAATGTTCCCCTCTACTCATCACTCATTAGACCCATTATAGAGTACAACGCCCCTTTTGGTATGTACCTCACAAGACATCTACAACTGGAAAGGCCACAGAAATACCTCACAGAGGATTACTGGCCTCAAACAGATGCCCTACGCAGACCGTCTCAAAAAACTCCAGCTTTACACCGTCTCTTATCGCCTAATCAGAGGTGATCTCTGCCTAAACCCAGAGCTGTTGGACATGCTCCACTTAAAGAAGCCCCAATCCCTCCAAGCTACATGCTCTAGGTACCTAATCCTTGTCACCACAATAAACAGAACATGGCGGAGGGATAGATTCCTGTCCCAGAGACTTCCCATACTCTAGAATAAACTACCTATCTATATCAAACAAAGCTCCTCATTAGCACTCTTCAAGAAAAATCTTGATGATTGGATGGGAAATAGGAAAGTCACCCCGGGGATCACCTCTGTGGCTTTGCTCGACAGTGGCACAGGAAAATAATTTTCTTGGGTGGCAAAAGGCAGGGTACCTTTTTGGCTGGGCTTGTATAGGCCCCAGGGCCGATAGCCTAGTATCTACCTATGAGCTTACTATGTCAGATGTTTGCCTTATTTATCAAAAGGCCCATTCTGATAGAGCAGTGGCTGCTTCTGGATCTTTCCATGAGATGGTATATTCCAGAATAATCCTGAAAGCGGCTTCCTGGTCATCAGTGCATACGTTGAGCACTACAGAGTAGATGCCTTTTCCATGTCCAGGGCTAGCTTCACAAGGTCAGTCATTTCTGGCCACTTAGCTCTTACTTCTCAGCAGTCCACCCTTTTGTACCCTTAAGCTTTGTAAATTACCCAATTCTTTGGAATACTGCAAAAGCGACTTCAGTCAGGACATAGTACAGCTGTGTAAGATCTTACTAAGACAGTGGATGTCTTACTGATAACTGTTGCAGTATTCCTTCCAACCTACCTTTCCCCTACTGTGCTGCCCTTTCTGGCAGTCTTCTGGACAAAGGGAGACCTTTATTTTCCTGCCCCCCCCCCCAACTGATGACTACTTCCCAAATGTCTTAATGCTGCTGGCATGTACCCCTACGCTCACAGGCTGAGGTCTTACATTGGACGTATGGCTTATGGAAAGTTTAGGTTTTAGTACACTGGACGGACGTCATTGGTGATAACGTATCTTTTGGAATAATGCAACAGTGGTCACTGGGATGTCTACTGCTATGTTAAGTTCTTTCAATATTGCACCTTCTCATGTAGCCCTCGTTACTTGTGTTTGAGATCGATATTTTAAAGGTTACTCCTATTGAAAAAAGTGAATAAAACCATGTTTTTAGTGATCTCTTATTTTAGCTTTTCTCGAGCACCCTGCACCAATTTTTAGTGATTTAATTTGCTGTAGCCCAAAATGACCTGAAGGGGAGTTGCCATGATGACATGCTTTTGCTTTGTAGTCATGGCTTCTTTATTTTGCAGTAGGCATAATATTCCCATAAAAGTAAATTACATTTTCTATGGCACTGTCTTTTAATTCATATTCAGTACTGTGAATATTTGTTTTAAGTATCAAGAGGGCCAGTTTATCTCTTAAAATAACTTTTTGATATTTTTGATATTTGCTGGTAAACAATAAGCAATTTGTTGTGGTTTTGAATGATTGGCTTGAAAGAAAAGTTAATATAGTTACTTTTAAGTCCTGATGTTTTTATTTTTTTATATCTCTGTATATACTGTTGGACAGCCCTTGTTTCAGGTATATATTACACAAAAAAGACAATAACGTAGCACATTTAGGCTATAAAATAACATTATATAAAGCATTTGCAGCTAGAAACACGCAGTAATTTGCATACGTTTCTTAAACTCAGTCTTTGAATAATCCTAACTAAACATGTTACCAGGGTGTGAATTTCTCCACCCCATTTTTGTATGTAGTAACTGTTTGGACTATATCCAGCTTTGTGTTCAGAGTTCTTGACCCTCTCCTGGGCAGAAAAATGTTCTAAAGCTTTTCACAGTCCAACCATCCTTTTACAGAGTTCTGCTCAAGCTCCTGAAAATTGGATTGCCAGGAAGGCACCCTTAGCTTTGTGTAGCTCGCCAGTTGTATTGGAAGTAGGACCCATATAGCTTTGGCTACTGCAACAGTGATCTATTAGAACATTTACAGTTATGGCAAGTTTTACTTGTGCAACTCTACTTTCTGCTTGTTTGGGCCACAGTGGAGGCTGTGGGAGTTAGGATAAGAAAACAGCCTTGAGTTTACCAAGAATGAGGCCACCAGTTTAGTTGCTCAGTGCATTCCATTCAAGGGAATAGTTAAGCTCAGTCTCTAGTCTACCATATTAACAGTCTGGTAGCAGACCATAGCCTGAGGGTGTACTTTAGTTCTTTTGATGGGGGGGGGGGCGCTCCACTTGACTGCATAATTAACAGATTATCCAAGTGGGAGACAGATTGTTGAGAGAAATGCAGATTCCAAGGAATGTATCAAAAAGAAGAGGTGGAAGCAAAAGTTGAAAACAATGACTTTTTCTTCTTATGAAGTCCTCAAGTAGGGTACTGGTGCAGTTTGCCTGCTATATCAAGTTTGACAAAATCTTGAGGCTTCTGCTTGACCATCTGACTGCCAGAATTCTGTACAGTGGAAAATGAGATTATTCATTGTCCATACTTGAGATCATGTAAGAGTGTCACCATTCATTTTAAGTCATTCTAGTCCGAACTGAAGGATGCTTTCTCAGTGGAATTACCTAAAATAAAGAATAAAAATAAACACAAAGGAACCAAGTCCAAAATCCACTCTAAAGTAGTTTTATTGAAGCGCTTTTCATTTCCCGAATAGAAACTTCATCACTTATGTATTCTATTGAAGTTTTTTTTTGGAAATGAAAAGCTTTTCAATAAAACTACGTTAGAGTGGATTTTGGACTTAGCCTAGTATGAACCTATGAACCTATCTGCCCTAGGGCATTTATAAGCCTAGCCAGAATGTGTTTGGATTTTGCTATGCCCTTTTTCGAGGTTAGTGTACTGTGCCTCTGTCTAACAGTGACACAGAAGTGATACCCGGGGTAAACCTACGATCTCCCATCCACTCATCAAGATTCCTCTTGAAGAGAGTCAATGAGGGACTCTGCCTAACCTGGACTGGGATTTTATTCCAGAGTGAAGGGAGCCTCTGGGTTATGAATCTGTCCCTCCAGCATGTCCTATTTATTTCAGTGCTGAGGTTCAAGTCTCTCGAGCACGTAGCTCGATGGGATTTGGATTTTCTGAGGTGCAGCATGTCCATTAATTCCGGGTTGGACATGGCTTTATACGTCAGGCACAGATCGCCTCTGAACAGGCGGTATGCCACTGAGTAGAGCTGGAGTTTCTTTAACCGGGCAGCATATGGCATCTGTTTGAGCCCTTTGATCCTCTTGGTGAGGTACTTTTGGGGTCTTTCCAGTTGCTGCAGGTGTCTGGTAAGGTACATCCCAAAAGGGGCATTGTACTCAATTATGGGCCTGATGAGGGATGAGTAGAGAGGCACAATGACCTCCCCTGATCTAGATGTGAATCCCTTCATGATTAGGTGGGCTATATAAAATGTTTTTCTAACCACTTTGGCCACGTGGTTGTCAAATGAGAGATTGCTATCAACTTGGGTCCCCAGGTCCCTAATTACTTCTGTACTTAATGGATTACCACCTATGTGGTAATTTGTGGGCACTTTGTTTTTGCCAAAGGGGATGACTATACACTTTTTGGCATTTAGCTTGAGGCCATGGCTCTGGCACCAGTTGTCTGTTTCTATGAGGCCCTTTTGGAGAATGCTTGTGTTGGCTGGAGAGTCGATTATGGCGCCCAATTTGCAGTCATCTGCGAACTTGGTCAGCCACAGTCCTTCCGTGTTGGCCTGTACCTCCGAGAAATATATACCGAACAAGAGAGGTCCCAGGACTGAGCCTTGTGGGACACCACTTGGTTCCTTTTTGTTTATTTTATAGTTTGTGTGGATTTTCAACCGTTTCTAAAATAGAGTATATGGCAGCTATAGAAACAAATGTCCTTTTTTAAGCATTTTTATTGAATCATCACTTGTGACATAGGGAAATTTATATTTATATAAGTAATCAAACTGTTTTAACAAGTTGACGTTTATAAACATCATACAGTGGATACAAAAAGTGTACACACCCCTGTTAAAATGCCAGGTTTTTATGATATAAAAAAGACACCACAATAAATCATTTCAAAACTTTTCCCACCTTTAATGTGATCTATAACCTGTACAGTTCAATTGAAAAACAAATCTGTTAGGGGAAAACATAAAAAACGTACAATAAGCTGGTTGCATAAGTGTGCACACCCTTAAAGTAATACTTTATCCTACCATACAAATTATATCCTTGAATTTCTGAGTCCCTTATTTTCTTTGCCAGTAGTTGTAAATATAATGCAAATAACAAAGGTAAAGGGGACACACCCCTGCTTTGTTCCTCTTCTCAAGCAGAAATTATCAGAGAGGACCCCACCCAGATTAATTTTTGCCTCTGATCCCTCGTATATCCTCCTAATCAACCTTATAATTTTTCAGGAAATGCAAATGCTTCTATTGCCCTTCTCATCAAGTCCCCAGCTTACTCTGTTAAATGCTTTCTTTACATCAACACCCAGTAGCAACAGTGGCATTTTCTTACATTCTGCTTCTCTCTGGATCATAGATGTTATGTTAGTGTTGTCAAATGTTTGCCTTCTCTCAACAAAACCACATTGATCCATATCTATCAATTTTGGCCATTACTTTTGCCATTCTTTTAGCTATTACAGACATGAACACTTTATAATCATGGTTTAGTATTGAAATGTGCCTGTATGAAGCTGAATCTGATAGATTTTTACCCTCCAAGTATTACAGCTACCACTGCTTTCTTCCGGGATGTTGGTACTTATCCTCCTCTTAAAATACTGTTAAACAAAACCTGCCAGATATTTATCAGTTTTTTCCCTCCTAGCTTCCAAACATCAACAGGAATACCGTCTGTTCTTGCAGGATTTTCCTGTCGATTGGTCATACGTCACAATTTTTATCTTGTCTGCTCCTATCCTGTTAGTAATTAAGTCTCATGTACCTCTAACCTTGGCATATTTAATCCTTCCATAAACACTTCCATTTGTATCTTTTCTTGATTTGCATATTTCTCTGCTTTATATAGACTTTCATAGAATTTTCAAAATATTTCTAATACCTCTACAAGATTTCTTGTTACCTTCCTTTGTTATAGGCTTGGTGACAGCCCTTTCTACTTTCTTTTGCCTCAGTTGTTGTGCTAAGAGTTTTGTGCTGTTATCAAAAAAAAAAGAAAAAAAAGGTTGCTTAAGAGCAGTCTTTCTAAACCCATGTAAATTGTCAAGTTAGTCCCATATTTTGTGCTGATCATTCTGCAGTTGAGCCTCTTGTTCTGTGAGATTCCCCCTATTCTGCAGTACTGTAACATTTGTCAGTCCCTCTAAATTTATTATTTTTACTACTTAACCATAGCTCCCTTTCTTTTTTATTTTCACTATTTTTAAACTCGCTCCCTAATATTATCCCACTCCCTAACTATATTTTCAGAAGTAATTTCTGTCCTCTTGAATAGCTCCTGAATAATCTCCACTACCCATTCCTTAAATCCCTTTCTTTTCAGCAGATAGTCGTTTTTATTTTGGTTATTGGCACATGATCTGAAATAGTTTTTGGGTGTATATCAAGACCTTCAGTTAAATCCACATGTTCCTGTGAAGTGTAAGTTCTGTTTAGTCTAGCCCAGTGTTTATTTCTTGGGGTATAATATGTAAATTCACTCTCTCTGAACTCCTATTACTGAATTGACATCTTTCATGCCAAGTATTTGTATAAGTTTTTTCCAAAATCTACCCTTCTTTGTTATACTTTCCCTTTTGCCCCCCCGGAACATCTTCACTGCTGCAAATTAAATTCCAGTCCTCACCTCTACATAATATTCCTTGCTGAAAACTGATTATTTCTCCCAGAAGTTTAAGCGCCATTACAGCAGTTCTAGGTGGAATATAAATACATGCCAGTGTAATCCTCCTCTGTTGCCAGTAGCCTCTTAGCGCTACAAATCTGCCATTATTATATGTTATCCTTTTCTATCACTATTGGAGCTCCTCTTGCAATTAATAGAAGTACTCTTATTTCATTTGTCCCAGATATTCCACTGAATAACCATTCTGAAAATCTTTCTTTAATTCATATGTTCAGTTCTTTCCAAGTGCGTCTCCTGTGACATGGCTATTTGCACTCTACATTTTTAATATAGTTCACTATTCTTTCTTTTTTGTATTTATCTGTGATACCATTGACATTTAAAGACATCACAGAAAGCATCATTGTATTAAAAAGTTATTATTCCCACCTTTTATGTATAATACCTTTTTTGTTAAATGTCTAATTCCAACTTTTGTGTTACATGCATACACGGTTTGGCAAGTTGAAGTTTTATATAGTTGTTTCTTGTCATATCCATTTGAACCTGTGTCACATCTTACAAAACGTGTTGTTTTATTGAAAGCCCTCAAAAAAATGCCCCCCTAAAACCTATTAATGTAATACTAACACAAAACTATGTACAGCTTCAGATATTGCAGTTGTATCTTCCCAATAGGAACAGATGTACCAAATTGACAGCCACACTAGACTTGAGTTAACCTAAAAGAAAGGTTATCCTTGCTAAGTAACATGGTGCAGCCTGTATTTGTAAGTGCTAACTGGTTTTGTCTTATCTTTATAGCTCTGTCAGCTGATAGAACCCCTGGATGCTTTCCGAGAACATTATCTCGTAGTCAGTTTCTCTTCTCTCCACTAGACTGCAACCAATTTCTCTTTATCAGATTGTGCCCATGGAGAGACGAGAACCAGACAGTCAGTTTCTCTTTATCAGATTGTTTCCATGGAGACATAAGGGCCAGATACAGAATTTCTACTAAGCTTACACTCATTTGCTAGAAAAAAGCCTCATAGTGTTAAATATTTTTCATTTGCTTCCTTTCTCTCAAAACTTGTTAGTAAGTCAAGCTAAAGTCCTTAATCCAGTCATTCCCTCATGCAAGAATGTGAAAAAAACACTTTTTTTTCTTTTGTCATGCTGTTATAACCAGGGTTTTTTTTTACATTGTAGTGTCTACATTTTTTAAAACTGAACAAGAAGCAAGACGACAGAGAAGAAAGAAAGAATGGGGAAAAAAAACAGCATCACCTGTTTACAATCCCCATTACACTTAAAAGAAATAACTGAGAAAACTTTTATTTATAGCATGCAAAGAAAACCATTAACCACAAAAATAGTATTAAAAATGCTTTGTTTACCTACCGTTAATTTTCTCTCCTCCCTTCCCCACAACAAAGTATTTTTGCGAACACTAATGACATGAAGTTGACTGCAGCATTAATTTCGATCGCCATGTGTCTACTGTGGTAAGGAAGTCAATGTAGCATATTTGATTAGTAAAGGCATTACCTTGAGAGCAAGAATGGTTATACTCGCCACTAATCTGGAGTATAATTGAGTATACCCCCCTTTTTCAGCACGTACCGTACAAAGCACCTGCAGCAATTGGAGAGACATCAGAGGTTTCTAACAAAGAAGATCAAGGGCATCCAGCAGGACGTGCCTCTCACAGACCCACTAAAGACTGTCACTATACTGTGCATCATTTAGACTTCGTAGGGGAGACTTATGCCTGGCATACAGAACAATCTCAGACCCAGACCTAATGAACTTGGTGTATATCTGTAACTCAAACTGGACTAGGGCACCCATTCCAGGGACCTAAATATGGCCTGCAGCTTAAATAGTGCGTGCTGGAGGGGCAAATTTATTTCCCAGCAACTGCCGCGTCTTTGGAATGGACTACCAATTCATGTGAAACAGAGCACCTCTATGACACTGTTCAAGAGGAACCTGGAGGAGTGGATGGGGCACTGCAAATTCTTATTGGGGATGCTGCCCACAACCCTCTTGGACATCGGCAGTCATTACTAAATGCAATCTTAAGTGTTCACTAGCATTTGTATAGTATTACTTTGGGATGAAACAACTAGGCTTGAAATGACCTCTGTGTCAGTAGCCTAGTAATCCCCTATGAGCCTATGAAGTAGGGCATATACTTGAGTCCCCCCACAAGTCCAACAAATACTGAGAGTCCAGTATTTCCAGATTTTCTTGTTTTGTCGTATTTCACAAATATAATTATTACATTGTAGTCCCACATTAAGTTACTGGTTTTATTGCTGTTGATCTCCATCTCCCGGATCCGGTCTCTGGTTCATTTCTAACCTGCTCTTGATTCTTCTAATCAGCTCTCTTGCTCCCTTCCTTCTCTCCAACATTTACCTTTGAAACATTGGGAAAGGTGTCACAGGTACAGTCTCTCTGGTCTTTATTACCAGAAGAACAAAAAGCAGAATCACCTTCTGTTTCACAGCTCACTTTTTGTTGGACAAACTTTTGTATTTCTTCCTTAGCATGTAGCTTATCAAAAAATTTTTTTTTATATTTTTTTGTCCTACCAGGGAAGAATATCTAGGTACAGCAGTTTGAATCTCACACCTGCGTCTCGACATTGCATGAATAGTGGACTTAATTTACTCTTCTTCTGCCTGGTGTACATTGAGTAATCATTCCCTAAAAACACTCCTATCCCCCACTTTTAGTATTTTGTCCTTTGCCATAGTTTTGTCAGAATCAACTTATTCTGCTTGTAGGATTCATCTTTACTATTAAAGGTCTAGATTTCTTTCTTATAGCCAGGTCTGGAGTGCACACACAATGTGCCCTTTCAACTAATAATTCATGCTTTGGAATACCAGTCGAGTTGCTTATTTGTGATTTCATAAAGTTAATGCAGTCTGTTCCTTCCAGCTTCTCTGGTATAGTAGAAAATCTCAGGTTTTCCCTACATGCTCTGTCCTTTAATTCTATTATTTTTGAAACATCTCTCCTTGAGCAGTCTCATATTCAGCCAGCCTTTTCTTCATTTCAACCACTGATTTTTGCAACTTTGTCACCTTATCTGAATATCTGTTTAAAGTATCATCCATTTTGTCCAGTCTTTTGTTTATGTTGATGTACTCCATCAATATTTTGTTTATTTTAACCAGGTCTGTGTGCAATTGCCTTATATCTTCCTGTAGTTTGCTGGAAGTCATGTGTGGAGGTTGCATTGCTTTTTGCTGAACAGTTGCAAAACATTCCCCAGTCCGTGTTTCTTCCTCAGTTTTTGTGGCTGATTTTTTTTTCCAGGTGCTTTGTATTTCTTTTTCCCTGGCATCCACACAGTACACTTACTACCCAGCTACTTAAATTTACCTATAAATACAAAAGTTTACTGACCTTCTCCATTGTTTGTGTTCACACTGGGAAAGCTAGAATTAAGCTGTTACTCAATGTGCACCCATCTTGGAAGTCCCTAAAACAAATATCCTTAATCTTAAATACGTCTGTGCTTGTGCCTATATTTCACACATTGTACAGTCTGGACATCACTTTCAGGTTCTTTGCAGAAGCTTGTTAATTGCCGGATTGTTATTCAGACTCAGGAAGCCCAAAATCTTTTTTGTGTTATTCTTCTCAGAACTTTGAATAGTCTTCACAGTTAATCAGAAATGCTGTTTTTCAAGTTAAGCATAAAATGAAAAAATGTCCCTAGAGGACTAAGAATAAAAAAAAAAATAAACTGAGCAGAGATCTCAACCTTGACCCCAGTCTGAAAAGGTTTTGGAGAGAGCAGGCTTAGAACTAGTTTGTCTCCATAATGTAACTGCAAATGATTGAACTAAAATGAATTGACAAGTGACCTAAAACAAACATTTCATTTTAATAAGAAATTTTGCCAGCATATTCAAGTCGTGGCCATATGGGGGCTGTTGTGGCCCCCAGTTTTGCTTATGTGTTGATACACTGGGAAAAGCTTGTTTTTTTTACAAGTGTTTTTTTTCATCTTTTTGAAGACGTGTGTGCATTTTATTGATGTACTTTTTAGCTGGAGTGGTGCCAGTAATTTGCTAGCAAACTTTCAGGAATAATTTAATATTTCTGAATTTTACTTTCACTATAAACAGTTACAGCATAATATTCTTGGATATTACGCTAAGGAAAAGTCTGCCAAATGGCAGGTTATTTACCACAGTTGCAAAGAAAGTTGTTGCCAGTAATAACTACTTATGTTATGGTAGCATGCACCGCACCCATCAAAAGCATAACACAGTAAGAGGTCAGACGGTGAGAATTAGTAGGATAACCACAAATGATTCTGAATTTGAAAGATAAATGGCCAGTATAAATAGAATGTTTAAAGAGAAAGGGATACCCTGTAGGTGTCATTGAGGTGATGGCCAGTGACATGGAAGTAAGAAAATTTCAGTATAAACTATTGACTGACACAGGAAGAATATGCTAATCCCTCTGTGATAGGTGTTATTGATAAATTAAGTCTACTTTAGTATTAACTTATACACACAGTTCTCCAGCAATTTGTGATATTGATAAACAACTGGTAGATTTTGGCTGGAGATCCTGTAGCAGCTAAAGTGATGAGTGCAGTACCCATTATAGGTTCATAGGTTGGTACTAGGCTATCGGCCCTAGAGCCTATAATAGCCTAGCCATAACAATTCCCTTGCTATTTCTTCCCACACTATTTACTTCCCTTTGTTACAGCATTAAAATATTCTTGAAAGATAGAAAGGGGAAATGGAAGTGATTTAAGAATACAAGGAACATATTCATGTAATATGTTCAGTCAGCACAGATTTATATTAAGTGTTCTTTTTTTCCGTTTGAATACAGAAATAAGTTATGCACCAAAATATTGCAAATGTAATTTTAATTTGCCAGGCATTTCGTGTAGGCAAGACTACTAGGAAACTGAGGTCAAGAATATTTTATCACTGCCATGCAATAAAAAGGAATGGCAAAAATGCTGTGTGTAGACGTACTTTAAAATGCACAAATTTTAAAAAGTTTTTTTTTTTGTGTTCGATACTTTAGAACCCAATGTTAGGGGCAGAGATGCTAAGAAGATGGTTAAGCACCAATGAATGTCAGTGGCAAATGAGATTAAATGCCACAAATTCTGCAGGCTTGAATAACAATATTAATTTTAAATGTGTTTTAAATAGGGGCTTAAGATAAAGTACAAGAAATTATTTTAAAGAAGGACATGATTTGATGTGTCATATGGATTAAGATGGTGAAAACTGATTTTAAAAAAGGGACTTGATTGGATGTATGTTAGATGACATCATGATTTTTTTTTTTTTTTGCTATTTTATGAGCTGATTTGTATCTTGCAGTCCTAGTATGAAGAAGTCTGAATGTGTAGAGACAAAAGCACTCACTCTGCATGTAATAAAGTTTTGGTTTGAAGGAACAACACAGTGGATTTTTTTCTTGTTTTTATAAGTCCAGTGCAGAGTGTTTGTCCATTCTGTGTTTTTTTTTTTTGTACAACTTGGACACTGTTGAACACTTAACATGTATCAGTAATCACTTGTCTTTTACAGTGAATATAGACTGTGAAGTTTCGACAAAATTCAATATATCATTGCATATGGTAGAAAAATAATTTCATCATATTCTTTGAACTACTGCTTAAAATATGTACAGATGTTGCCTGTGTAGTGGAATTGCTGATGAAACATAAGCTGATGTGAGTACAGGTTGAGAGGATTGTCTCAATCAGGGATTGGGTACTCACAATTTTTTTTAGGCAGTCTGGTAGCTTGGACATTGGAGTGGGAAGATTCTGAGATTATTGCAAGTTTTTTTGAATGGGTTAGAGCCAAATGTTAGAAATGTGATGGATGTTAATCAAGGGAAGGCTGCAGTATTTAATGTTTTGTTGAATGTATTAAATTGGTTGTGATACGTATGTTCAGTGGTTAATTAGACACACAAGATTATAGGGATTTGAGAAGGCAGGTGGTGATATGGCTTAAGGGTTTTAACTAGGAATGCAAACGCAGGAGTGATTGGGAAGGCTTCATTACAGGAAACTACATGTAACTTGTTTGATTATAGAGCTGACAGCTGAGAATTGCACAGTTGACAGCTGAGAGTAATACAAGTATAGTACTAGTGTTTTGGAGAATGTGTTTGAGGCCCTGTTTGTGTAGAAATCTTAAGCCAAGCTTTCAGTTTCATAAGTTATTTAAGATTTTCTTTGGTTATGAAGTGGACCAACCAGGAGACAGTAAAGGGTCAGTATAAAAACAAAGTGTTGCAATTGTGGATTAATTGCAAGACAGGAGATTTTTTTTTAATTCTGGCCATTTTGAGTAGTCCTAAAAGAGAAGTGATTTATAGAGTAAAGTGAAATTAATTGGTGATGGTTAAAAATAAAGGTGCAGAGTAATACTGGAAAGGTGCTGTGAAAGTCTAGAAAGGGAGGATGAAGTAAATGTAAAGAGTGGATAATTGGTGTAGAAGCCAAAGTATGGGGGGACAAACATTAAAATGAAAAGGTGAAGCATCACCTTTTATGGGAAGAATGATAGAGGGAGTTGGCATAGTGGTTACCTCACAGACACAAGGTACAGGCTTTGATTCTCACCTTTGAGGAAAATTAACTAGGCTTAAAATGGCCCACAAAAGCAGTTAGCCTAGTATTTCGTTATGAATAAATAAGTCTGGGAATGCAAAAATGTTGGAGGTGTATAGAAATCATTTATCAGATGAACAAAATAATGGGTTTGGGAAAAACAGGAAGGCATTGAAGTGCTTTGATATGCCTGTCTCCTTAGTATCTTATTTATCTCTGTTCATCAAGGTAAAGAATGCTTGTACTCCATGGTGTGATAAACTGGATTACGAGGGTGGGATAAAGTGGTATATGACTTTCATAAGGTTTTGGAAGCTCAACAGAAAAAAAAATGCTTGTATACCTACTGATTGAATGGTGGGAATTGGAGTAGTTGGGGTAGGAAAGGGTGTGCAATATAGGTAGATTTGGAAATGGGAAATGAGGAATTGGAGACCACTGTCATAGTTTAGTAAAGATTGTTATTAGTTAGTTGCAGAAGTAATGCTATTCAATGTAGAAGAGCTGTCAGGATGTGTAGAGAAAGATTTAGGCATTAAAGGGAATGATTTTGGTTGTGTTTAACTGGGAAATGTGACTACATAAAAGGATAGGTGAAGGTTGTTTTGTGACAGAGTATGGTGAAGGTGTTTAAAAGTGCAAGGCATGCCATTTTGTGTAAATTGTTTGCATGTTTGGGAAAATTGATGAGGTAGGTACAGATTGGTTAAAATTTATTTGATTGCTTTCTTCCAGGGTAAATGCAAGGAGTCGTAATGATCATTTTAGCTTGGTCCACCCTTTGTTGTGAAAGCAAAAATAGGTCAAGTGGGTAAGATGTATTTGAGGATGATTCTGTAGACTGAGAGAATGCATCTAAGTAGTAGTGTACACACTTTTGATTTACTTCCACTGTAAACCTTTCATCTTTTATGCGGTGATGATCCTAGGAGCAATATTAGGAAGTATAAGATTAGACATTACTCCTTTGAAGAAGTGTGGTTTGTAAAATTAGGTGTAATGCAGAAGTGCTGGAATCAAAAATAGTATGATGGGTAAAAACTGGTGAGAGAGGTCGCAGTAAAGGGATGGAGAAAGGAGGTCGCAGTAAAGGGATGGAGAAAGGAGGTCGCGGTAAAGGGATGGAGAAAGGAGGTTGCGGTAAAGGGATGGAGAAAGGAGGTCGCGGTAAAGGGATGGAGAAGGGAGGTCACGGTAAAGGGGTGGAGAAGGGAGGTCGCGGTAAGGTGATGTGAAGCATCAGGGCAGATGAAAGATGTCAGAGTTAACATTATTAGGTTTGGGTAATTTTAGAAAATAGTTTTAACAGTGTTACTGAGTCTTATGATGGGAGTATGTTCTAGTAGAAAGCTTTAAACAAAACATGAGCTGCAAATGATTTTTAATAGTTTGAAGGGCAGGGTTGATTTTGAAAAGGTGGCTTTGTAGTAAGAATGCTGCAAGTGGTGCATATGGTGGTGGTTTATTTTGATTCTTTAATACATTTAGTAGGATTTAGTGATGCGAACATAAGGGTCTTTTAACATTTTTTATTGAATTCTCTTAAGGCACAGGCAAACAAAAACAAACCATGTTAACATATTCCCAGTTGCAAACATTATGCATCATATATTCTTTTTTTTATAATAAACATAAATCCAGCAGTACATAACGTGATCAATTCCTGCCTTCCTTTAAACCTCACTCCTCCTCCAAAACATTCTGTGTGTATGTTTCACAGTTCCTATTTTTACTGGGCAATTTGCTCCTACCCTTTTCTAAAGATCCTACTTCTAGTTCTTTTATCTCTGTTAGAGTGTTCAGTACTTTAAATACAGTTGTTTTGACTTTGGTTTCCATTTTCTAGTAATTGCCTTATTTAGAAGCCACTAGAATTAAAACTTAATGGGACCTTACTACATCTATGCAGTTCAGATCCTGAATCCCAGCTCAAAAAATTAATTTCCTTAGTTACACCAATTTGTTCACCTAATATTTTTGACAGAGGACTCTGTAGTGAACTTCTTTTTAAGTCTGCCAACTCATTGCACTCACAAAACATATGTTCCCAATTACCTCTTTTCTTCCCCGTCTTACCTCCAACAGTTGCCATCTACCTGAGGAAAAAAAATCTTTGGAGTTGTCTTGGGGTATAAACATACCTTTGCAAGCACTTCCGAGCAAAAATCCCAAATCTTCTAGACTTTGTTGCGTATTTGGGAGATGTGCATATGTCCTTCCATTGTCTCCACTTGAAGTGCTTATCCAGTCTCTCTTCCCAATCATTTCTAACCTCATTTGATTCCTGTAGTTATTGTGCATTATCTTATATGCCCTATAATTATCCCTTTTTTTTAAAACAGCGGCATTTTTTTAGATTCAGCTAAAAACTCTACTAGAGCAGGTCTTTTACTTAGGATTCCCTTATCCTTTTTTCTTTGCTTGTACTCTTATCAGTTCATCATGATAAAGGCAGTCTCTAGCCTGCAGTCCAAATGTCGTCTTGGCCTCTTCCCATTCTGTTACCTGTCCCTGTCTAGTTATTTGCCAATACCTTGGTTCCTTTGCCAGTTTTCTTCAGTAAAATCCAGCTCCCGTCATGCCCATTTTCTGTACTCCTAATTGCAGTACTCTCTTTTGGCAAAGTCGTCTTTCTCCATTCTAGTTTTTGCTTAGTTCTTAGAATACTTACTGTTATGAATATATAACTCTGTATGGTTGTGCTGGTTTTCCTTAAGGAGCAACCAAAAATCCCACTTTCTCCTTATTTCTTGAATTTCTACTCCCCCAGCTTCATCATCATCCCTTTCCACTTTGAATTATAGCTTTCTGCTTGTGTTATGTACACCGACCTTAACTGTGTAGCACTAAAGTCTCTCTTCATATTAGGTAGTCCTAAACCTCTTGGATCTATTAGAAACATCAGCTTATCCCACCTTACCCTTGCTCTTTTCCCCTTCCAGATAAAATCCTACAACTCCTTATTACTGTTCACAGCA
Source organism: Protopterus annectens (assembly GCF_019279795.1). Lineage (NCBI taxonomy): Eukaryota > Metazoa > Chordata > Ceratodontiformes > Protopteridae > Protopterus > Protopterus annectens. The sequence continues at coordinate 19,704,317 of NC_056744.1, read as the reverse complement.
ACTCCTGTAGTTGATAAAAACATGCCTGACCTGCATATAAAAATATTTCCAATGCTTGTATCTTGCAATCCATATCCATAGTCAAGAGCTTCCATTTCTTGTACTAGCTTTTGTTTAGTCTCTTTTGCATATCTGTGTCTGCTGTAACAGAATCCTTTTAAATCCATACACTTAAATACTTCATCTTATTGTGCCTGCATAAATATGCGTTTTTCTGAACTAATTCATATGTGAGCATGTAGTTTACTGCTATATATATGGCCTTTGTTTTATTTTTTCTTAATTTTATGTTCAGAGAAGTCTGTCAAATTTTTCCACAATAACAAAATGTCCTTTTCTAAATTTATTAAATACAAAATATCTGCAAATAAGGCTAACATTTCTTGTGTACCATACCATGGAATATCCTTAAATGTCTTGAGTCCCTTATTTTCTTTGTCAGTGGCTCTAAATATAAAGAAAATAATAAGGGAGAAAGAAGACACCCCTGCTTGCTTCTTCTGTTCAAACACAGCTTGTAGATGAGAAACCTTAACTCTTGCCTCCAACACTTCATATATTCTTCTAATTGTACCTGTTCTGTCAGGGAATATAAATTCTTCAATTGCTGTACTCATAAAATCCCAGCTGACTCTAGTGAAAGTTTTCTCTGCATCAAGACCCACCAACCATAGTGTTATTTTCTTACATTCTGCTTTCATGTGGATCGCCATTGTTACATTAATGCTGTCAAATGTTTGCCTCCCCAAAATCGTGTTGATCCATAGCTGTTAGTTTTGGCAACACCTTGATTACCAGCAATCTTTCTAAAGTTATGCATATTGTCTAGATACTCCCTTATTTTCCCTTTAACGCACTGCATTAGCTTCTCCTATTATTCTGTGAGATTCCCTTTATTCTGCAGTACTTTAACCCTTGTCAGCCTCTCTAAATAATTATTACTTCTTTCTCACATCGATTTTATTTCTACTATATTTTTAAACTTCAGTTTCATTTTGTGTTACTCGCTAGCTATCACTGCTGAAAAAAGTCTTCCCTAACACCTCCTTAATTTCTACTACCCATTTCTTAAATTCCTATCTGTTTAACTGTTAAAGTAAGAAGGTGCCAGTGTCTCAGTTTTTCTTTATTACGTTGTGTCTTAGTTTTAATGGTGCTTGAGCTGAAGTAATTAAGATGTGGCTTAAGTTTGCAAGTAAATAAACATGGGGCCGGATTTATGAAAGCTTGCACGGAGTGCAAGAAGAGTGTAGGAGCTCACTCCGGCAATATGTCTGCTGTGCGATCCAGGTACAGCTGGCAGGGGCGTGCACGAGAGCTGCTAAAGCTACTCTTGCACAGACAGAGAGTCATGGTATGAAAATTACCTCATTTGCTGGTGAAAGCCATGCAAATGAGGTAAATTTGCGATCCAGGAGCCTTGATGAGTGTGTGTGAAACAGAACTGTCACACCATGGATCACTTCATCAGCACTACTACACAGAGGCATAGGGAACTAACCCCAGGAGTGGTGATAGCTGCACACTCTGGCCATACTAATATATGCCTTCAGGCAGATAGCCTATTACCTACTTATGTGCCTATATATATGTAGGGGGAACACAGTATAATAAGCCAAAGATGGATGGGCAGAGGTGTGTGGAAGAGGGTGACCATGACAGGGAGCCATCCAGGACTGTCCCACCCAGTACACATCCCAGTGGCACAAAAGACATGAGGTGCATATCTCACCCACTGTACATAATAGCCACCAGTATCTGTAAGCATTACAGTGTATGTGGTGCATGTGCCTGCTGTACAACATGACTGTAAAATGAAGTACACATCTACTATCTGTAGACATGTACCTGTCACACAGGTTCATAAGTATGTAGTAAACTATATTCACGAAGGCATATATTAGCCTTGGCAAGTTGTGCAGCTTTCACCACCCCATTGGTTAGTCTCCTAAGCCCTAGTTCTAATAGTTAGTACCCTAAGCCCCTTTCTAGTGGGGCTGCTGATGTGATGCCTGGCGTGAACTGTCTGTTTCCCATCCACTCATCAAGGTTCCTATTGAAGAGTGTCAGCGATGGGCTCTTTCTGATGTACATTGGGACTCTGTTCCACAGTAAGGCAAATGTCTGGGATGGTACTCTGTCCCACCAGCATGTTGTATTCATTGTTGTGATGAGGTTCATATCCCTGGAGTGTGTAGTGCGACTCAATTTTGTTATCGGTTGATGGAGCATGTTCAGCAGTTGTGTGTTCTACATGGCTCTGTATGTTAGGCAGTGTGCGCCTCTGAGTAGGCGGTACACAACGGAGAACAGATATAGTTTTACCAGTTGTGTTGCATAACACAACTGTTTGAGGCCAGTAGTCCTCTTGGTGAGGTACCTCTGTGGTCTCTCCAGCTGCTGGATATGCTTAGTCGAGTACATCCAAAATGGTGCATTGTACTCAATGATGGGTCTGATGACTTAAGAGTAGAGGGCCACCACTACCTCTTTTGATCCTGATACAAACCCTTTGTTGATTAGGTGGGCCACATAGGATTTCCTAATCACTTTGGCAACATGGTTGTCAAAGGAAAGATGACTATCTACTTGTGTCCCCAGATCCCTTATTACCTTGTCAGTTTTTAGGGGGTAACACCTGTGTGGTAGTTTGTGGGTACTTTGTTTTCCTCAAAGGGGATTACTATGCATTCTTTCACATTGAGCTTGAGGCCGTGATTCTGACACCACACATCTGTCTGAGTCCCTTCTGGAGAATATTTGTGTCATTCGGGGAATCTATTATGGCAAACACTTTACAGTTCCCAGCAAACTTAGTCAACCACAACCCTCCTGTGTTGGCATGTACTTTTGAGAAGTCTATACCAAACAGGAGGGGCCCCAGGACTGAACCCTGGGGGACACCAGTTGTTACCGGTTTAGAGTCTAACATGTAGCCAGCAACTCTTAATTTGTGGGATCTATGTGTGAGCCAGTTTGCAATCCATCTTCGGATGTATGGATTTATGCCCAGGTTGGTGAATTCATCTATGATACCTCACTGGGGAATGGTGTCAAAGGCCTTAGCGAGGTATAGGTGGGCTGTGTGGAGCTCCTTTCAGTCATCTGTAGCCTGGGTGTGCTCAACTGTGTGAAGGTTCCCAGTGTCTTTATTGTTGACTTTCATTATGACTGGCTCCATTGCCTTGCAGATCAGACTCGTCAGGCTCATAGAGCGTGAATGCCAAGGGTCTTTTGTGGCCCCACCCCTGTGGAGTGGAAGAATGTTGCTGTGCAACATTCTATGGGTACATATCCTGTAGAGAGGATGTAGAGAGAAGTGTAGGTATCCTTGATGAATATGGATACATCCCCACCCTATGTGCTATGATCCAGGTTCTGATGCTGGAAGGTATGGAATGAGTAGTATCCTGGTAATGCTGGTGTGCTCTCTGGAGCGTTGAACTAGGTTTCTTTTACTGCACAGATACCAGTATTCTCCATACTGAGAAGTGCCTCGAGTGTGTGCATTTGGCGGCTGAGACTTCTGGCAATGAGTAGCATTTAGCTGACTTTGTGGTTATTTGTGTTGGTTACGGGGTTTGGTTTGTCCTGAGTGACCGGTGTTCCACACCTGAAGTCAACGCCTCATTGGTCCGATCTGACCATAAGCTAATTACTCTAGATATCCACATTCTGCCCCCACCCCTCATTAAGGATACCATGTTAAAAAATTTCTCCAAGCCAACTTCATTCTTCTTAAGACAGAAGTGGTGAACTTCATGACACCCATGCAGATGGGACAATACAGTTACGACTACTGAATCCTACACAATTGCACTTTATAAGCACTTACATGAGTGCATGGATCGTGCTATCCCAAACAGAACCAAGACGCTATCCTCCAAAAAGGAAGCCAATCTGGTGGTCCCCTGCCATAAACAAAAGCTGTACAACAGAAGGAAGAAACTATTGCAAAAGAGAGCAAAATCCCATGAGTGTAGGAGCTCCCTTGTCAGCCTCAGTAAGAAGCTGCAATCCCTGATAAAATCCTCCAAAGCTAGTTACGAAAACAAAATTGCCACCGATTCTAAAGACAGCCACAAAGCATTCTATAGCTATGTCAAGAATCTCAATGGCAACACTCAGATCTGCTCTGAGTTACAGCACAATGGCGCTAAATATACAGACCCATCTGATATTGCCAACATCCTGGCAGATAGGTTCGCTGCTAACTTTACTCCCCTCTCACCCATGAAAGAGCCCATCTCTATACTGGAAGAATGCAAAGTTCCTGTAATCACGGCCGCACAGGTAAGAAACACACACTCCAAAGCCAGGAACACAGCATCCATGGGACCAGACAACATCCCAGGCTGCGTTCTACACGAACTACAGAACGAACTGACACCACACCTAAGTACCATGTTCAATCATAGCCTCACCTCCGGCTTTGTGCCTGCTGAATGGCGCACAGCGACGGATGTTCATCGTGTTACCCTGCTACAGTCATCACACTTGGGTTATCCTGTCGTCAGGTGGTCCCGCAGTCGGCCGGAATTCCAAAGTCTTGATCCGGCGTCGGTTGCTGTCACCTCTTCCCTGACGTCAGTGCGCCAGGGGTATATATAATGCAACCGACGCCATTTTCTTCAGTCTTTCTTGCCGCGCGGTGCCCGAAGCAGAAGCAGTTCGCAAGTGCCGGTCGGCCGACTCCTGAGATTTTCAAATTCGAATTTCAGACCGAAGTCTTCTATAAAGCTTAGTACCCCATTGGGGAAACTTTTCTTGCCTCTGACCGATGTCAGAAAAAGTTAACAATTGTATTTCTTGTGGGAAGTAAATACCTCATAAGGATTTTCATTCTTATTGCATACCTTGCCTAGGCCCAGACCACGACGTCACTACTTGTCGGTTTTCTGCCAGGTTTAATAAGCGTACTATTAAAAGACGCTTTGATTTCGCACGACACTACTTCAGTAGGAAATTTAACTACACCATGCCGTCGGAGCAACCGACTACCGGTGTGCACAAAAAACGCAAGGATAAGGACAGACAGCCCAGACCTAAGCCAGATTCCGAGGCCTCAGCTGATCCGGCCTCCGGTCCTCAGTGAGGTTCCGACGCAGCCCCTGACTACCGCAGATCTGGAACCCGAGACCGCTACGAAAATTTTGGCGGAATGCACCAGGCTGACGCAGCCTTTTAGTTCAGGCCCTTCCGACGACATTGCTACAAAAGACGGTGCTACAGAAACGCCATCGGTTTCTGAAGGCGTTTTCAGACCGACGACTCTCACCATTAAAACGTTTTCTAAGTCGAAGACTCCTTCTAAAAGGACTACACTTCAGTCTCCTTTTCAAGGCCCCATGCCTAAGAAACAGATGCTCAAAATGGCTGAAGATTTGATTTCTTTAATCAGGGGTTCCCAGCCCCCTCCTGACCAAAAGGCCGAGACAAGAGGAAGATTATGCATCCTCTGAACAAGTGTCCATTTCTTCAGACTCCTCTGAGGATCAAGATTACTCCTCCTCTCCTTATGAAGATTCTGATGCTGAGGACTCTATTCCCTCAGCTTCTCCTCCTGAAGACTACTCCTTTGGGGAAACTTTACACACTATGAGGGAACATTTTCACTGGGAAGGTCAGGACTACTCTGACTCGAAGAAAAGGCTCAGAGAGTTTCTTTTACTCCCCCAACACAGACCACTTGCCATCCCACCAGTTTTGGACATTGTAGATGTCTATTTAGAATCCAGTCTGAACCCAGACTCTCTACCTCCTGCTCCGGCTAAGCCTGACAGATACTATAGAGTGCCCGATTCCCACAAATTTCTTTACAAAAGCCCTGTAACTGACCCAGAGACTATCTCCCAGGGTCCCAAGGGGGCTAAGGCTTCTATGGCTAAAAACCCAGTACCTTCTGAGAGGGATTCCAGAGCACTAGACAGGTGGGGGAAAAAGGTTTACACCTCAGCCACACTAGCTATGAGGGCACTGAATTGTCAATTTCACATGCTTAAGTATCAGCAATTCCTAATCTCTCATTTTAAGCAAAGAATAACCACTCTCCCTCAACAATCTGAATTGAAAGAAGTACAGGATCTGTTGCACGCCATTGAGCAGGTGGGCAAACATACCTTACAATGTGGGTTTGATTCTTTGGAGGCCTCCTGCAGAGCAGCTGTCACTGGGTCTGTTATACGTAGGCATGCTTGGTTAAAGGAACAAACTCTGCCTGATCATGTTAAAGCAAAACTACTAGATGCTCCCTTACAGCAGGATGTTCTTTTTGGAGTTAAAGCAGAAGAAGTTTTAAAGAAAATGAAGGATAAGGCAAAATCTATGCAGACAGTCGAAGATTTCCTACAGGTACAACCCCCTTGCTTCAGCAGAAACTGGCCAACAAAAAATTGGTCCTTTCCAGCTACTGACAGACCACAGAGGGGTAAATACAGACGCCCAAGGGGCAGAGGACAACCACAAGCCCATTATAAACCTCGCCAATGGGGCACTACAACACAGAAGGGAGGAGAAGACAGGTCTCAATCCACCAGAAGGCAAATTCAATGACTTGCACCTCATCTGGCCAAGCAATACTCTCTTGGCAGCCCCCTTGGGGGGAAAACTAGCACTTTTTGCAGACGACTGGCACACTGTCACAAAGGACAAATGGGTCCTAGACATAATTTTACGAGGATACAGATTCCACTTTCACACCTTGCCAATGAAAAGAGGAATGCCAAACCTGCCACAAAATCAATGGGCAGAGGCACAAAAGCAAATTACAGCTCTCATGGACATGAGCCATTCAACTGGTACCTACTCGAGAGCAAGGCCAAAGATTTTACTCAAGACTCTTTCTAGTGTCCAGAAAGAACAATTCCTGGAGACCAATTCTGGACCTTTCAATTCTAAACACTTACTTTCAAGTACCCAAATTCAAGATGCTAACACTACAGCAGCTACTTCCCATGTTGGGCAAGGAAGCATGGCTAGTAACGTTGGACCTCAAGTAGGCATACCTGCATGTCCCTATCAGACAAAGTTGCAGAAGATACCTCCGTTTCATTGCAGGTTCAACCCATTACCAATTCTCTGCACTGCCCTTTGGCTTATCTACTGCGCCCAGAGTTTTCACAAAATGCCTGGCACCAGTAATTGCATACTGCAGACAAAGAGGAATTCAAATATATCCATACCTGGACGACTGCCTCATCCAAGCAGAAAGCAAAGACATTCTCTTACATCATCTGGCCTTTGTAAAGCATCTACTAAACTGCCTGGGGTACACAGTAAACGAAAAGAAGTCAAAACTAGTACCCTCACAAAAAATGACATTCCTGGGTGCCAGCTTGAATACAACGGCCCAGAAGGCTTATCTTACGCCAGACAAGCAACTACAACTGACTTAATATTTCAAGACAATGGCAACAAAGACCCAATTAACTGCAAGAAAAATTCTGCAGGCCTTGGGCTTCATGGCATCTTGCATACTAATAATACCATTTGCAAAGCTGCATATGAGGAAATTACAGTGGTACCTAAAAAGCGTATGGTCTCAACACAGCCACAGCTTGGACACAATGATATCTCTCATTCCCTGTCTACAACAGGAATTTCTATGGTGGTCACAGGCATGTCACCTCAACAAGGGTCAGCCTTTCACCTTGCCCCCACCGCAAACTATCACAACAGATGCTTCAGACTATGCCTGGGGGGCACACATGGCAGGACAATGCATTCAAGGCCTATGGACTGCAGATCAAAGAAATCTGCGCATAAATCAAAAAGAGATGCTGGCTGTACAGAAAGCTGTGACAGCCTTCAAGGATCTATTACATCCAGGACAACTTGCAATAAAGACTGACAACACCACAGTAATGTGGTATGTAAACAAACAAGGGGGTACACATTCCTACCCTCTATGCAGGCAAGCAATGATCTTATGGAACACAGCTATGGCTTACCAAGTCCAGTTACAAGCTCAATTCCTGCCAGGACAGAAGAACACATTGGCAGACGACCTCCGCAGAAACATCAAGGATCCCCACGAGTGGAAACTAGATCCATAAATATTTACAATGATAACTCAAAAATGGGGCCTTCCAGGCATAGACCTGTTTGCCAGTCCTCAAAGCTATCAACTAACAAAATTTTGTACAAGGACATTTCACCATCAAGCTTGGAAAGTGGACGCACTCTCTTTCAGTTGGAAAAACTTGACAGTATATGCCTTCCCTCCATTGCCTCTCCTCACAAAAGTTCTTTTGAAAGTCAAAAAGGAGAGACCACGACTGATTCTCATAGCCCCAGACTGGCCACGCCAGCACTGGTATCCGCTATTGAGAAATATGGCCCTTAGCCCACCATGGATATTGCCTCAAATCCCGCATTTGCTCACACAACAAAACAATCAGATTCTTCACAGCCAGCTCAAAACTTTAAATCTGGCTGCATGGCAAATCAACTAAACATCCAACCAGCTCCTCTTTCACAAGCAGTTCTGGATGTTATTCTGGAAGCCAGGAGGCCAAGCACCAGGAAGACTTATTCAGACAAATGGAAAAGGTTTTGTGCCTGGAACCAAGCTAAAGGCCAAGGCACAATTCAGCCTCACATGCCTCACATTCTACAGTATTTAGCTGAGATGTTGCACAAAGGACTTTCTTTTTCCTCCATTAAAATCCATGCTTCAGCTATTTCAGCTCACTACAACACGGATCCACCTTATTTTCACATCCTCTTCTAAGGCAGTTCCTCAGAGGGGCAAAAAACATTAGACCACCCAGGAGAGCTCCTACACCAACATGGGACCTCAATTTTGTTCTGGAAAAACTAACGCTACCTCCCTTTGAACCAGCTTTCTCTGCAGATCTTCAGTTCCTATCATGGAAGACTGCTCTGCTCCTAGCAATAACTTCAGCTAGAAGAGCCTCAGAGCTACAGGCACTAATGGCAGTGGAACCTTTCCTCATTTTTCATCAAGACGGAGTTTCTCTACGAACTAATCCTTCCTTTATGCCTAAGGTGGTTTCCAGTGTGGCTTTAAATCAAACCATCCACTTTCCCACCTTCTTTCCAAATCCACAGAACAAAAGATGAGAGACTCCTGCATTCCTTGGACATTCACAGGCAGCTTCGTTACTACTTGGACAAAACTAAGGCTTTCAGAAAATCTGACCAGCTCTTTGTATCCTATGCTACAGCTTCTCAAGGGAAGGCTATATCAAAGCAAACCATTTCTAAATGGATAGGTCATTGCATACGTTTCTGTTATACCCATCATGGGAAACCAGTTCCTGCTACCATTAGGTCCCACTCTACCAGGGCAACAGCTACCTCTACAGCCTTTCTCAGGGGGGTTCCAACCAAGGAGATTTTAGAAGCTGCAACTTGGAGTTCAGTACATACCTTTACCAAACACTATCACTTTCCTCTTTACTCTAAGACCAGGGCGGGCTTCGCCACTGCAGTTCTGCAGGGCCTTATAGCCTCCACTAATCCTCTATGATACTCCCCCCCCACCTTAGCTTTGGGATTCAACCCAAGTGTGATGACTGCAGCACGGTAACACGATGAACATAGTACAGTTTTGTACCTACCATAAATGTAGATGTTCGTGTGTTCACCCTGCTGCAGTCCAGGTTACCCTCCTTCCATCCCCTCTGATCTGGCTAAATCTCTTCAATACCTTACTGATGTATTTGCTTATAGCTGAAGGGATTTTGTGTTGTACAGTGGTTACTCCATTTGGTACTAATTTCTGACCACCTTTTTGGGGGCACCTGACATCTGGGGCAAGAAAATCTGAAGAAAATGGCGTCGATTGCATTATATATACCCCTGGCGCACTGACGTCAGGGAAGAGGCGACAGCAACTGACGCTGGACCAAGACTTTGGAATTCCGGCCGACTGCGGGACCGCCTGACGACAGGATAACCCAAGTGTGATGACTGCAGCAGGGTGAACACTCTGACATCTACATTTATGGTAGGTACAAAACTGTACTTTATCCCACTACACAAGGGGTGAGCCACCACAGACCCCGGGAACTAGCGCCCCATTAGCCTGATGAGCCTGGTCTGCAAGGCCATGGAACGTATCATCATGGAACTTATAAACAAAGACATTGGTAATCTCCAAACTCTGGACCCCAACCAGTTTGGGTTTGTAAAAGGCAGATCATGTCTCCTAAACCTGATAGACTTCTTTGAAACAGTCACCAAAGCCGTAGACAAGGGTAAGGTGGTTCACACAGCCTATCTAGATCTTGCCAGGGCTTTCGACACTATCCCCCACTCTGGAATTATAGATAAACTCACTAAACTAGGTATAAATCCCTATGTCACAAGATGGGTTGCCAACTGGCTCACTGACGGAACCCACACCGTGAAAGTAGCAGACTCCAAATCTGATTTCAGAACAGTGACAAGTGGAGTACCACAGGGTTCAGTCCTGGGTCCTGTCCTGTTTGGTATCTACTTCCCTGAAGTACAGGCTAACACAGAAGGTCTTCGGCTGATGAAGTTCGCAGATGACTGCAAACTAGGAGCCATAATCGAAACTACTAATGATGTGCACATCCTACAAAAGGGCCTCGCTGAGACAGATGCCTGGTGTCAAAGCCATGGCCTCAAGCTCAGTGCGAAAAAGTGCATTGTCATCCCCTTTGGTAAAAACTCTGTACCCATGAACTACAACATAGGTGGTAGTATACTTAACACCAAAAGTGTGATAAGAGACCTTGGGACACAGGTGGACAGTAGTCTCTCCTTTGATAATCACATCGCCACAGTAGTCAGGAAATCCTTCTACATGGCACACCATCACAAAAGGTTTCTCATGCAGAAAAAAAGAGGTCATTGTTCCCTTCTACTCATCACTCATTAGATCCATTATAGAGTGCAACGCTGCTTTTGGTATGTACCTCACAAGACATCTACAACAACTGGAAAGGCCGCAGAAATACCTCACAGAGAGGATTACCGGCCTCAAACAAATGCCCTACACAGACCATCTCAAAAAACTCCAGCTTTACTCCATCGCATATCGCCTACTCAGAGGTGATCTCTGCCTAACATACAAAGCTATGTCAAACCCAAAGCTGTTGGTCATGCTCCACTTAAAGAAATCCCAATCCCTCCGAGCTACATGCTCTAGGGACCTAAACCTTGTCACCACAATAAACGGAACATGCCGGAGGGATAGATTCCTGTCCCAGAGACTTCCCATACTCCGGAATAAACTACCTATTTATATCAAACAAAGCTCCTCATTAGCACTCTTCAAGAAAAATCTTGATGATTGGACAGGAAATAGGAAATTCACCCCGGGCATCACTTCTGTGTGTCTGCTGGACAGTGGCACAGGAAAATACATTTCTTGGGTGGCAAAAGCCAGGGTACCTTTTTGGCTGAGCTTGTATAGGCCCCAGGGCCGATAGCCTAGTACCTACTTATGAACCTTTGAGCTTTGCCTAAAAAAGGTAATATGGAGACAGCAAGAGCCTTGGCCAGTATTCAGAAGCATAGGGGCAACAGGTGCAAGCCATCTGTAGCGAAACAACAAGGCTTGTCTATCATGTCATCACAGGCAGAGACTGGATCCCCTTTGAATGACACCAGAAGCTCAGCCAATTGTTGAAGTTTATCATCTTTCTGTTATATTGCAGTATCATGTAGGTGAAGGTAAGATGCTACTCAAGGTCAGGGTCATACCAGCCTGGGCTACATAATCATACAGCTACTGTATATCTCTTGTCATGTTGTCCTGGGAGGTATGTCCCAGATCATTCACACTGACTTGTACAAAGAACACGTCATATATGTACCTGTTCTGGAGTGATGTAAGTGCTTGTGTTATGTGGCGGATCATAGCACCTGACAGACAACTGACAGTAGCCTTCCCCTTGTCCAGCCGAGTGAGTGGAGCATCTGTGTGCCTGACTATGGAGTCCCCAATTACTAGTGTGTTGGGTATGTTGTTTTGCCTTAGGGCCTGTTGTGAAGTACACTGCTTTGGTGTATTGTGTGTTTTCTGGCGTGTGCTTGGAGGTGCATGTTGCTTGCTTTTCTGCTTAGGAGGACACACTCTCTTTTTCAGATTAATATTTGTATTCTCTGAGTATGGTAATGTGCATTTGTTTGTGTTTTGCTGGTGCTTATATTGTAGGTCTATGTGAGACTTTTGGTGTTGTGGTTGTATGACCCTACTCCTCTTGACTGTATTGTCCAATATTGAGTTGACAGAGCTTAGCCACCGGTTTGACCCTGTGTGTGCCAGCATGTGGTGCATCAACCCATATATAATATGGTCATGGCCTATGCGTACAAAACGCTCACAATACACCTAGTATGATGAGCCTGCTGAGGTTAGCAAATGTGAAAAAAACCTTTGGGCAAACTGTCAGCAAGTAATGTCTGTATTGCACCCTGTAACTCCATATTGCTTGCTGAAGTGTAAAGACGTACTTAGTTTGGATTAAGAACCCAGCACTTGCCAACTGTGTTTGTGTCTCCCTGTGGAGGAGCAACCTTTTTGGAGACTACTCACACCCCTTAAAAGTGGTATACTTATCTTTGTCAAGTCTGATGATGTCACCATCCTACAAGTATACCTGTGGAAAGATGAAATCCCAGTAATGTGTATAGCGCGTCGTGTAAATGCGTACTGCTGTAGTAGTATAAATGTAGTTAGGTAGGGTTTGATTCCTGCACTTGCCCAACTGTGTGTGTGTGTGTGTGTGTGTGTGTGTGTGTGTGTGTGTGTGTGTGTGTAAATGCGTACTGCTGTAGTATCATGATGTAGTTAGGAAGGAGTTTGAGTCTCGCACTTGATGACTGTGTGTGTGTGTTCCAGGTGTGTGTGTCTGACACCGTTGGTCAATGTGGAGTGGGTTTTGATTTTACTAGTGTATGACCTATCACAATGACAACTGTATGTGCATTACACATGTAAGGTAGCTGTGGGGCAAAGCCATATACATACATGTGACCTAAATTATTTCATAGGTGGGTACTCTGCTTTCTCCATGAAAGCATCTGTTATCTTTGCCAGAACGTGCTGGCGCTTTCCAGACCTTAGGTCACTTCTGTATGCTCGTGAGAAACTTAGCCACTGCAGTGATCCCTGGGCTACGTCTTCTTTTTCACATCCACTCCTCACAGTTTCTATTGAAGAGTGTGAGTGAGGGTTTATGCTTGAGGTATATTTGAATCCAGTTCCAAAGCAAGTAAAGTCTGGCAAAGATGACTAATCATTATAGGTGTGCAACAACCTCTGTGGATCTACATGCAAACCCTTTATTGCTTATGTGCTGCACAGAGGGATTTCCAAAACCCTTTGGTATTGTGATTATCAAAGGAGAGATGACTGAACACATGGCTCTATGTATACATTAGTACCTTTTCCACATTTTGGGGGCTACTACCTATGTGGTACTCTGGGGATACTTTGTTTTCTAAAAGTGGATAACTATGCTTTCTTTGGCTTATAGCTTTACAGCATGAGTTTGACACCAGGTATCTGTCTCTATGATACCCTTTTGGAGGATGTGTGTCTCATCTGGAGAATAAAGTATAGCCCACAGTATGCATTTTCATCAACCGTGGGCAGACGTATCCCTACTGTGTTTGCTTGTACCTAAGAAAGCTATATGCCAAACAGGAGTGGTCCCAGGACTGAGTGCAGGTGAATGCCACTTGTTACTGCCATAGAATTGTTCATGGAGGTTGCAAATGTTACCGTGTGTCTTACATCTGTGCGTCAGTTGTAAGTCCATCATCTAACAATCATGTATGGTCAGTCTGTTGAGGTTATGTATAATACCAGAATGTGGGATGGGTATGAATTGCTGGTGAGCTATAGCTTGGCTGTGTGGACCTCCCCTCCCTCACCTATAGCGTTGTTAACTGACTTGAAGTCTACTAGGTGTAGAAGCCATGATCTGGCCTTTAGAGAACCTAAGTGGGTAGTATGGTGCAGTGTTTGCAGGTTCATAATGTCTCTGTTAATGAGTTCCATAATGCTATGCTCCATAGCCTTCCATGTAACATTTTGTCTGTCTTATAGGGTGAGAGTTTCCAGGATCTGTTGTAGTTCTACCCTTAATCAATTTATGTTAACATTTGCACTGGGTGTGACGAGGGTGGACAGGATTAGGAATAAGTATATTAGAGGGTCAGCCCAGGTTTGAAGGTTAGTAGACTAAGCCAGATAGGCAGGATTACATTGGTTTGTACATGTGCTGAGGAGGGATGCAGAGTATATTGTGAAATAGATGCTAAGGATGAAGCCGCCAGGTATCAGGAAAAGAGGAATGCCTAAGATGAGGTTTATGGCTGTGGTGAGAGAGTATATGCAGGTGGATGGTGTGACAGCGCAAGATGTAGAGGGCAGAAAGAAATGGAAACAGATTATCTACTGTGGCCACCCCTAATGGGAGCATCCGAAAGGAGGAGGAGAAGAAGACGATGTTAAGTTGTCTATCTCGCCTTCATTCTTGCTGGATGGGTTCGGAGCCGATCCTCGGCTCCGACTCGGCCTTCTACTAAAGCTCGAGAGCTATTTACCGGCTCGAGGCTTCCCCATATCCCACAATGCTAGACGACAGATACCCAGATCTCGTTTGCCGCTTCAGCTACGAGGTTGCGATTTTACTGGCTCTAAGTCGTATAAATCTTTTCTTGTATTTTTACTGTTAATATTCTCTTATTTTTTGATAATCTTCCCTCTTAGTTTAAATTAGATTGTGTACCCTTTGAGATCCCACTTAAAAACTCTTTATTGTTAGAGTTTCTTCCCTTCCCCCCACCCCCCCCCCCCCTTTAGGGTAGTGTTAGGCCTTATTAGTCTTATAGTTTGTTCTTGTATTATATTTGTTAGTAATAGTTGTGTGGTTATAGTTATTATTATTATAGTTGTTATTATTATTACTGTTAGTTTTACCTTGTGCTTGTGTGCGTGTGCCTTGTTTTAAGCACTAGTTACCGGTTTCCTTTGGTATCCCTTTTTTAATATGTCTAAAAATACCAAAATCTCCGGTTTCAAGAAGTGTGACTCGTGCTGTCAGAAGATGTCTCTGGCAGACGGTCACACTTCTTGTGTTTATTGCTTGCGCCCCTTACACCTGCAGGACTCTTGTCCGAGAGTCCTGCAGGAGCGTAGGAACAAGCTCATTTTGAGGGGCTTACTTAAGCCTGAAGGATCCCCGGCTAAGCCTCCGTCGGGTAAATCCTTAAAGCCCGCCAAACTGTTGCCTCCCTGTTCGGAGTCGTCGCCAAGCAGAGCTCCTGCCTCCTCATCGGTTCCGGCTGGAACTGACACTTCGAGACCTCATTCGACTCCGACCTTGGTGTTGGAGCCTTCTCTGAGCCGAATACGTTCGCGGTCCCCCTCTTTAGAGTCCGTTCGTTCGGCTCCGGGGTCTCCATTGCTTCAATCGGAGTGGAGCCATAGGTCCCACTCCTCTCGGTCCTCCAGGCTATCTGATCATGATTTGGAGAGGGTGGTCGGTAGGCTCCTAAAGTCGCAGGCACTGGCTAAAATTTTGACCAGCCCTTCTCAGACTGTGGCTATCCCTGTCTCAACAGTTCGTCCTCCGACTCTTCCACTGTGTTCGGAGCCGGAGCTCGTTGGGGCTCGAATCGGAATGTCGGAGCCGATACCACACCTTTCGGCTCCCTCGTCGGCTCCGATCTCTTCATTGGTTCAGTCCTTGGAGAGATCCGGGCGCCGAGACTCCCTCGTCTGCTCCGAGGGGGCAAGTGGCATCGGACCCTTGTCCGACCCTTTTCTACCTCTCGGGGCCTCGGCGCATCTGTGCTCTGCCCCGACATCGGCCTTGGAGCCGTCCCTCTTGGTGCCGGGTGGGGTTCACATCTCTTCGGAGCGTGGACCCTCTTCTCTGCCTGACATGGGCGCCTTCGAGGTCATGAGGAGCGTGCGGACTCTTGTCAGCTCTGCGATCGGCCCCTTCGGCTTCTCCCCCCATGGTGCCTGCATCGGTCTCTGTCCACCCTCCTGACCCAAAGCGTGGAAAACAGATGCTCCAGGTAGCCCCATTGGGTGTATCTTCCTCTTCCGAGGCCAACCCTGATCATTCAGAGGAGCCCCCTTGGAAGAAAAAATGTAAGAGGAAACATGTTGACTCCCCCGAGTCAGTCACGTCCGACACTGACTTGGAGGATTCGGAAGGGTCCCCAAGGTCCCCCTCTGAGGATGTCTCCTTTTCAGACATCCTGGAGATCCTTAGGCAGAGGGGGAACTGGACTGCCCTTAACCCTTCTGAAGACAAGTCGGTGTACCTGGACGTGTTTGGTTCTCGCCCTTTCACCTCCTGGGTGTCTCCGCCTTTCAACCCGCTCATGGAAGTGGTGGCTCGGAAGGCGTGGACAGCCCCGGACACAGTGGAACCAACTCCCCACAGGCCCACTAAATTCATTACAGCCCCATCTGACAAACAGTTTCTGACAAAGGGTGTCCCTGCTGATGCCATGGTGGTGGCAGCAGCCACTAAGAAGGAGTTGTCTGACCCTTCGGTGCCTGTCCATCCACCTAATAAACAATCTAGGACAGTGGACAGGTACGGGAAACAGATGTTTTCTTCAGCGACCTTTTCTATATGGTCGCTGAATTATCTGTGCCATTTCACCCGCCTTCAAAGGGATCTTCTCAAGGAACTGGGTGATACCCTTCAGGATCCATCAGCTGCGGGTTCTCAGGAAAAGATTAACTCCCAGCTGGCGACCCTTAACGCTATAGTCAACTCCTCCATGCGGCTCATTTCTTATGCAGCCGATGGGGCGAGTAGGGCTATACAGGTACAGGTGTGGC
This sequence comes from Protopterus annectens, assembly GCF_019279795.1. Taxonomy (NCBI): domain Eukaryota; kingdom Metazoa; phylum Chordata; order Ceratodontiformes; family Protopteridae; genus Protopterus; species Protopterus annectens. The sequence goes on along the minus strand of NC_056744.1, from coordinate 19,687,501 downwards.
TTTGAGAAGACATGCCTGGATGCGGTTGTGTAACTTTGCTGACCCCTTTAAGGCGTCCTTCACCAATACTCCCTTCGATGATTCGGCTTTGTTTGGACCACAGGTGAGGGATACACTTACCAGGTGTGAGCAGGAAGGCAAGACTCTCTCTGCCGTGGGAGTCCATTTTTCTACTGCCTCTGGACCATACCCTAAATGTCAGAAGAGTGAAAAAATGTGGTTTCGGAAACCCCAGAGAGTCGTGCCTGACACACGTGGCGAGTTTCCCTCCAGGGGCAGTGGAGGGAACAATAATAGACACCGCCCGAGGGGCAGAGGGGGTCCGCAAAATCAGGGTATCAGAGAATCTTTCTCTGACAAACCCTTTCAGCACCCCTGAGGGGCTGCCCGACTGTCCACCTTTGGAGACAGTCGGGGGAAGATTGTCACTGTACCCAGAAGCCTGGCAACTCCTCACACAAGACAAATGGGGTACAGTCTATCATATCCGAGGGTTACAAAATCCCCTTTGTCCACACCCCTGTACAAACAGGTCCCTTCCAGATGTTCCACCCGGTCTAAGGGAACAAGCAGTACTAGAAATTTCAAAACTGCTAAAAAAAAAAAAAAGGGCCATCCAGCCAGTCCCAGCAGAGCAGCAAGGATCCGGGATTTACTCCAAGTTCTTTAAAGTACCAAAAAAGACAGGGGACTGGAGACCCATTTTGGATCTCAGCAGGTTAAACAAATCTGTTCAAAGAACGAAGTTCCGGATGGTCACGTTTCAGTCCATTCTACCCTTTTTGGGTCAGGACAATTGATGTGCTCCATAGACCTTCAGGATGCGTACTACCATATCAAAATGGACAGGCGCTACAGAAGGTTTCTCCGCTTCCGGCTGGGAGTCGGTCACTATCAATTCAGAGCCCTGCCCTTTGGTCTCACCACAGCCCCCAGAGTGTTCACCAAATGCATGGCAGTGGTTACAGCTCACCTGAGATGGCGAGGATTCCAGATGTTTCCATATCTAGACGACTGGCTCCTAACTGCTTCCACCAGGCATCAACTACTGCGAGCCAGGGATTATACCATCCAAACTTGCTCCGAGCTATGTATCTCTATAAACTTCGAAAAGTCTGCATTGTCGCCTTGTCAATCTATAACCTTTATAGGCGCAAGATTAAATACAAAAGAGCTGTCTGCAAAACTTCCCTTAGAAAGAGTATCAGACATTTGCCGACATGTCCAGACCTTACTACAGTGCAAGAGAATTCAGGCCAGATTTGTACTGAAAACCTTGAGTCTCATGGCAGCAGCAATCACATTACTTCCCCTGGCTCGTTTTCACATGCGGATCCTTCAGTGGATGCTTTTTACCCAATGGTCGTTTCAGCAGCTTCCGATGTCTCACAACATAGTAATCACCCAGTTGTGCAAAGACCACCTTTCTTGGTGGATGGTCTCCTCTCAAGTACTTCAAGGTCTTTGATCTTCCTCCTCCTGTTGCCACGGTGACAAAGGATGCCTCCCTGATCGGGTGGGGGGGGGGCATTTTCAGGGCAGGACTGTCCAGGGCACTTGGCAACCTCTAGAGTACCACCTGCACATAAACGTCTTGGAGATGAGAGCGGTACTTTTAGCGTTTCAAGCTCTTCAGGACTTTCTACCCACCGGGACTATTGCAATTCATACGGACAATATGTCTGTAGTGTGGTACATCAACAAGCAGGGCGGAACCAGGTCCTATCCCTTATGTCGAGAAGCACTCAGACTCTGGCAGTGGGCTATCTCCTCTCAATGGTTTCTGATAGCAGCACACATCCCCGGGTAGTCCGTCATAGCGGACAGGCTAAGCAGAGCTATTCTCATGCCTCACGAGTGGTCTCTCAGTCAGTCAGTAGCGGACAAAATTTTCCGCAGATGGGGTCAACCTTGCTGTGACCTTTTTGCAACCCCTCTCAACAGCAAGTGCGAAGACTACTTCACTCTCTTCCCCCTCCCCGGCCACTCCCACAGAGACGCTCTAGTTCACGACTGGCCCCGGGGTCTTCTGTATGCATTCCCACCATTTCCCTTAATTCCGAAACTAATTCAGAAAGCGACCGCATTGGGATCCAGGATGATCCTCATTGCCTCTTACTGGCCTCGACAAATTTGGTTCCCATTCCTGCATAGTCACCTACTGGAGCAGCCTTGGAATCTGGACCCAGTGCCAGACCTCTTGGTCCATCAGTCGGGCGGGCTGCACCAATCCCTTCAGTCTCTCAGCCTCACAGCTTGGTTGCTCCACTTCCAACCTTAGCCAGGCTTCCACATATTTCTCAGCCAGTGCGTGAAATCATCCTTTCTTCGCACAAATCAGCTACCAGAAAGACTTATGCTAGTAAGTGGAAATGTTTCTGTTTCTGGGCAGAAGCTAGAAATATAGACCCCTTCACAGCCCCTGTCCATAACGTTCTAGATTTTTTGGCAGAACTTTTTCGAGCAGGTTCCTCATCTGCCACCATTAGAGTCCAGTTGGGTGCTATAGCTAATTTCCACGCTGGCCTGTCAGAGACCAGCATCATGTCCCACAAACTTTGTAAAGCTTTTCATAAGGGGACTATTTTACTTAGGCCCTCAGTAAAAGATCCCCTGCCTCCGTGGGATTTGAACCTGATATTAACTTCATTGATTCTCCCTCCTTTTGAACCTGCGGCTTCCTGTTCCTTAAAATTACTCTCCTGGAAGACTCTCCTCTTAGTAGCCATCACCTCAGCTAGAAGAGTGTCGGAACTTCAAGCCCTCTGCATTCGTCGTCCTTATCTTGTTTTTCACAGATAGAGTTTCACTCAGGACTAATCCTTCCTTTTTACCCAAAATACCTTCAGAGACAAATCTGAATCAGGCTATTGATCTTCCTGTCTTTTTTCCTGACTATTCGAACAGAGCTGAAAAAAGTTGCACTATTTGGACGTTCATAGGCAATTACGTTTTTATTTGGATAGGACGAAGCAAACAAGAAAATCGGACCAACTCTTCCTGTCCTATGCTGAGGGCAAGCAGGGCCTGCCAGTTTCTAAAGTAACCTTGTCTAGGTGGTTGGCCTCTATTATTACTTTGATTTACCAACTGAGACATAAAGAACTTCCTACAAAACGAAAAGCTCATTCCACCAGAGCATTATCTACGTCTGTAGCTTTTCAGGCAAGACTTCCAATGGAATCTATTTGTGCTGCAGCCACATGGGCCACTCCTCATACTTTCATTTCACATTACAAGTTGGATATGGCCTCCAGGAGTCGAGCTGACTTTGGTTCCACTGTGCTCAAGAGTCTGTTCCGATGAGCCACCCAGGACTAAGGTGCTAGGGACGCTGTCCCATCCAGCAAGAATGGAGGCGAGATAGACAACTTAACATTAAGAAGTTATGTACCTACCATAACGTTCCATGTTAGTTGTCTTCTTCTCGCCTTCTTTCTTCCGTCCCACCCTCCATCCCCCCTAGCCTGGACAGACAGAGAAGAATCCCCTTGGAGGCCTTCTTCCTCTGGTTGACTGTTTTCTAGGTTACGTCCTCCTCTGTTTTTAGCACTGTAGGTAAACCTTGTAGTGGGGATGGGTGTCTCCATGGTGTTAGCTCTGCCAAACGAGATCTGGGTATCTGTCGCCTAGCATTGTAGGATATGGGGAAGCCTCAAGCCGGTAAATAGCTCTCGAGCTTTAGTAGAAGGCCGAGTCAGAGCCGAGGATCAGCTCCGAACCCATCCAGCAAGAAAGAAGGCGAGAAGAAGACAACTAACATGGAACGTTATGTTAGGTACATAACTTCTTATTGTAGCTCAACCCTTGTGGACTGTGAACACCATTACCGTGCGTCATTCCTCAAGTATGTAACCTGTATAGAGGCTGCATCTGGGCAGAGTGTTTAGGTGAGTGGTGACTTCATATGTCAGCTTGTGTATGCACAGCCAGGGATACTGTCCAGTACCATTGCCACTGTGGTTTGGACTTTGGTAAAGAGATGTTTTAAGTAGAGTGTCTGTGAAACATCAGGTTTTACATTTTTCAGGTCTGGAAATGTGGCCCTTGTGTAGCGACAGGGTGGTGAAATCCGCATTCAAAACTGTCTGACAAGAAATTGGTAATGTCAGTCAGATAAGTGTACTGTGTGACCATTTACATTAACTGTGACCTCATCTGAGATTTCCCCTGTAGATTATAAACAACACTAAAGAAAGCTTTAGTGTTGTCTTTGGAATCCTTGCCATTTTGTATTTTGAAGCTTGACTTGTATTTTCCCAATGATACTGACCAGAGAGGTTATCCCTTCTTGGTATGTAACTCTTTTTTTGGTACAACTTCACACCTTCTATTATATATTTAGTTTATGGCAGGGGTCCATGAGACTAATGCACTTTTACTGTATAAGTGAGAATTTCTTGTGTTTGTGATAGCATGGTCCATGCAACCCTGTAGATGAACAGTGTGCATTACTAAAGGATTATGCAGCTGGGACAGTGTTAACCTTAGTAATGCAAACCAATGGCAGATAACAGCATCACCCACAGCATAGTGTCAGCCCGTGTCATACACACACATGTGTACTTAAGTTCCAAAATGTGTGTAGTACAATGCATACTGGCCACCAGTAGAAACTATGGAGTGTTAGCACTGGCCAATACAGGGCATGTCACCCTGCCCATGTGTCCAATATGCATGTACATGCAGACAGTGCACCTCCACCATGTTCACAAATGTACACCTGCAAATGTGTGTTGCAAACACCCCACACTTACTGTCCACTTTATAACGCATGCTGACACAACTACACACATCAGCCAAATGGCACATGGGCAAACAAAACACAATTGGAATAAACACTGGTGAAAACAATACAACATTGCTAATTACAGCTTTAATGCATCATGCCTGATCAGCTACACCTTCAAGGATATCATTACACTTTACTGCTGACAACATGCTACACATCCAACCATTGCTATACTATAAAGTCACCCTGTGCATCAGCACCATGTTGGCCTGTTCCTGCATCAATGTTACAGATGACAGGAGGTGGCACAGGTTTCATCATATGCACAGGATGTGTTGTTGGTATGGGCCAGTGTTGATGTCATGTGTGCGGGTATGTGTTTGCCCTAGGCTTCTGGTTTGTGTGTGTGTGTGTGTCTGCATGCACACAGTTCCACCATGTGGCTGCCATATATGGGGATTTGTGAGACATCTACAGACTGTACCTGGCAGGCTTTACAGATCACCGTCTCTGGCCACAGATATGGAACCTGTGCCTGGCAGGGGGTGCTACAGACAGTATCAGGTACTAATCCAGATTGGGTACTATCCGAAGAGGTTGACATATGTCCACTGGATCCAGGTCTCTACTGGGACTGGCCAGAGCCACGTGCACATGGTCTGCTAGGACGGTCTATGGACAGCCCCCCCCCCAACATTGCTGGGGCTGGTACTGGCACTGTGGGAGCGGCTGCAACTTGCTGGACGTCCACGGTGACCTCCAGCTGGTGATGTTGCTGGCATACGTCCACATCGACGTCTCAACTGTCCCACACTGTCCTGACACATGGACATGACATTGTGGAGGACATCCAATGTCTCACCCCAACGTCTATAAATGACCTCAGTGTAGTTACATATGGCACCTGCTAGGTCACGGGTACTGTCATTTACAGAGGTGTCATGAGCCCTCTGTGCCCTTAGCCCCTGTCTGGTGTGTACCGCTGCTTTCGTGTCTGTGCCTCCATGACAGCCTGGAACATGCATGTGGTAGAAAGAGGTGTGGCACGTCTGCCAGGGGTATGATAACCAGCAGTGCTCTGACGAGAACCTCTGGGCATCTGCCTATGTGGTACCATTCCAGACGTCGGGCTACGGCTGCTGTGTTCTGATACATGTGCCATAGATACCACACTGTCTCTCAGCTAAGGGCAGTGGTGATGGATGTACAGGCCGTATGACTGTGTGCATGGATGGGGTGGAGACTTGTGTACTGTCAGTTGGTGGCCCAACAACAGACCCTGACAAACCTGCCTGTGCCTCAACACACCTGTCCTCATCATCACTCTGTCTCAGTGACAGCAGGTTCCCTGCTGTACTGAACCAGCCCCACCTCGCCACCTGTGAGAGGAAAACAGGAAACACACTTTAAGACCTGAACATGACTTCAGACCACATTCACACACACAAAACTACACTCCTCCTGAAAGCAGACACACAACACCAGGAATCACAGAAAACATACACAATAGCAGGTGATGGTGGGGTACAGTATCACAAGCAAAACAGTCATATCACACATATCAGCATGCAGGACATGTGTTGCTCAACAGCATGCAGTGCAAGTGTAGTCGGTCCTTGTTACTAACATTATACATGGCTTTGCATGTGTTTTATTAGATGATGGCCCTCCCCCTGGAACACAATGCATACATGGACACAACATTACTCACATGTGTACATACCATTTCTGGATGTGTATCTGTGTCAGATAGGTATCAAGTGCTGAATACAGCCTCTGTCTATAGCAAATAATTGTGGACCCATTTTTAGTTCATTCATGATGAGTATTCATACAACATCATTCATGTTAAAACCCAATTTTTTTTTTTTTCCCCCCCCCCCCCCTTTTTTTTCCAAAAAATTTTTTCCCCAGGAGTCGAGCTGACTTTGGTTCCACTGTGCTCAAGAGTCTGTTCCGATGAGCCACCCAGGACTAAGTGCTAGGGACGCTGTCCCATCCAGCAAGAATGGAGGCCAGATAGACAACTAATATTACAGTTATGTACCTACCATAACGTTCCATGTTAGTTGTCTTTCTCGCCTTCTTTCTTCCGTCCCACCCTCCATCCCCCTAGCCTGACAGACAGAGAAGAATCCCCTTGGAGGCCTTCTTCCTCTGGTTGACTGTTTTGGTACGCCCTCCTCTGTTTGTAGCACTGTAGGTAAACCTTGTAGTGGGATGAGGTGTCTCCATGGTGTTAGCTCTGCCAAAACGAGATCTGGGTATCTGTCGCCCAGCATTGTAGGATATGGGGAAGGCCTGCCGGGTAAATAGCTCTCGAGCTTTAGTAGAAGGCCGAAGTCAGAGCCGAGGATCAGCTCCGAACCCATCCAGCAAGAAAGAAGGCGAAGAAGACAACTAACATGGAACGTTATGTTAGGTACATACTTATTGTAGCTCAACCCTTGTGGACTGTGAACACCATTACCGTAAGGCCACTTCAAGTATGTAACCTGTATAGAGGCTGCATCTGGGCAGAGTGTTTAGGTGAGTGGTGACTTCATATGTCAGCTTGTGTATGCACAGCCAGGGATACTGTCCAGTACCATTGCCACTGTGGTTTGACTTTGGTAAAGAGATGTTTTGGTAGAGTGTCTGTGAAACATCAGGTTTTACATTTTTCAGGTCTGGAAATGTGGCCCTTGTGTAGCCACAGGGTGGTGAAATGATTCAAACTGTCTGACAAGAAATTGGTAATGTCAGTCAGATAAGTGTACTGTGTGACCATTTACATTAACTGTGACCTCATCTGAGATTTCTGTAGATTATAAACAACACTAAAGAAAGCTTTAGTGTTGTCTTGGAATCCTTGCCATTTTGTATTTTGAAGCTTGACTTGTATTTTCCCAATGATACTGACCAGAGAGGTTATCCCTTCTTGGTATGTAACTCTTTTGGTACAACTTCACACCTTCTATTATATATTTAGTTTATGGCAGGGGTCCATGAGACTAATGCACTTTTACTGTATAAGTGAGAATTTCTTGTGTTTGTGATAGCATGGTCCATGCAACCCTGTAGATGAACAGTGTGCATTACTAAAGGATTATGCAGCTGGGACAGTGTTAACCTTAGTAATGCAAACCAATGGCAGATAACAGCATCACCCACAGCATAGTGTCAGCTCAGTGTCATACACACACATGTGTACTTAAGTTCCAAAATGTGTGTAGTACAATGCATACTGGCCACCAGTAGAAACTATGGAGTGTTAGCACTGGCCAATACAGGGCATGTCACCCTGCCCATGTGTCCAATATGCATGTACATGCAGACAGTGCACCTCCACCATGTTCACAAATGTACACCTGCAAATGTGTGTTGCAAACACCCCACACTTACTGTCCACTTTATAACGCATGCTGACACAACTACACACATCAGCCAAATGGCACATGGGCAAACAAAACACAATTGGAATAAACACTGGTGAAAACAATACAACATTGCTAATTACAGCTTTAATGCATCATGCCTGATCAGCTACACCTTCAAGGATATCATTACACTTTACTGCTGACAACATGCTACACATCCAACCATTGCTATACTATAAAGTCACCCTGTGCATCAGCACCATGTTGGCCTGTTCCTGCATCAATGTTACAGATGACAGGAGGTGGCACAGGTTTCATCATATGCACAGGATGTGTTGTTGGTATGGGCCAGTGTTGATGTCATGTGTGCGGGTATGTGTTTGCCCTAGGCTTCTGGTTTGTGTGTGTGTGTGTGTCTGCATGCACACAGTTCCACCATGTGGCTGCCATATATGGGGATTTGAGACATCTACAGACTGTACCTGGCAGGCTTTACAGATCACCGTCTCTGGCCACAGATATGGAACCTGTGCCTGGCAGGGGGTGCTACAGACAGTATCAGGTACTAATCCAGATTGGGTACTATCCGAAGAGGTTGACATATGTCCACTGGATCCAGGTCTCTACTGGGACTGGCCAGAGCCACGTGCACATGGTCTGCTAGGACGGTCTATGGACAGCCCCCCCCCCAACATTGCTGGGGCTGGTACTGGCACTGTGGGAGCGGCTGCAACTTGCTGGACGACCACGGTGACCTCCAGCTGGTGATGTTGCTGGCATACGTCCACATCGACGTCTCAACTGTCCCACACTGTCCTGACACATGGACATGACATTGTGGAGGACATCCAATGTCTCACCCCAACGTCTATAAATGACCTCAGTGTAGTTACATATGGCACCTGCTAGGTCACGGGTACTGTCATTTACAGAGGTGTCATGAGCCCTCTGTGCCCTTAGCCCCTGTCTGGTGTGTACCGCTGCTTTCGTGTCTGTGCCTCCATGACAGCCTGGAACATGCATGTGGTAGAAAGAGGTGGCACGCCTGCCAGGGTATGATAACCAGCAGTGCTCTGACGAGAACCTCTGGGCATCTGCCTATGTGGTACCATTCCAGACGTCGGGCTACGGCTGCTGTGTTCTGATACATGTGCCATAGATACCACACTGTCTCTCAGCTAAGGGCAGTGGTGATGGATGTACAGGCCGTGATGACTGTGTGCATGGATGGGTGGAGACTTGTGTACTGTCAGTTGGTGGCCCAACAACAGACCCTGACAAACCTGCCTGTGCCTCAACACACCTGTCCTCATCATCACTCTGTCTCAGTGACAGCAGGTTCCGTGCTGTACTGAACCAGCCCCACCCGCCACCTGTGAGAGAGGAAAACAGGAAACACACTTTAAGACCTGAACATGACTTCAGACCACATTCACACACACAAAACTACACTCCTCCTGAAAGCAGACACACAACACCAGGAATCACAGAAAACATACACAATAGCAGGTGATGGTGGGGTACAGTATCACAAGCAAAACAGTCATATCACACATATCAGCATGCAGGACATGTGTTGCTCAACAGCATGCAGTGCAAGTGTAGTCGGTCCTTGTTACTAACATTATACATGGCTTTGCATGTGTTTTATTAGATGATGGCCCTCCCCCTGGAACACAATGCATACATGGACACAACATTACTCACATGTGTACATACCATTTCTGGATGTGTATCTGTGTCAGATAGGTATCAAGTGCTGAATACAGCCTCTGTCTATAGCAAATAATTGTGGACCCATTTTTAGTTCATTCATGATGAGTATTCATACATCAGTGGTGCATGGATAATTGATGGAATACCATTCGGCCACATACCCAATGTACGGTACTTATGGTGAGTGTAGATCATATTGTGGACATGCCAGTCTCATAGATGACATGGCATGCTAAAACACAACTGCATATTTAAACACTACACATACCCAATATGTGCCATATGACCTAGCCACTCAATAGCATCACAAGACATATATGTGTCAGTTGTGCAAATGGTGGTTGGTGTGCATACTGTTTAGAGGTGCATATGTGTGCACACATGCATCATTATGGTGTGTAGTAATGACAGCTGTATGTAGTACTGTGTTTACAATAACTGGATGGGGTATAGTACCATAGGCCATCATCATAAAGTATCAGGTGGTCACTCAAGGCTACAAATGTTTCACAAACCAGCACTAATCGTGCTGTGCCGGAATTGTACTACCTTGGCTAAATTCACCATTTCACAACCAGTTGTTACGTGAGTTTGTAAGGAGGCCAATAAGGAGCATTCCCTTACATGAATGTGTAGTGTGTTGCACAGTGTTTAAATGCCCCAGGATAGGCCTCTACCCCTCAGGTATATTATGTGTAATGCATGGATGAGATTTTGTATACTGGAGCGTGTCTTTACAGAGGGTTTGGGAATCCTTTGTGTAGCATGTTAAAATGCTCTGTGTATGACATAGATGTATATGTTATGTGCATGTTGAGTATCAGTTGTGCCTATCCAATGGTCACTTCAGTCTAGCCACATTTGTTTGAGATGGTGTAGGTATTGCATGTGTTTGAGGCAGCTAATCACATTAGTGAGATGTGCGTGCTCTTACACCAAACATGCACAGCATGCATTTTGGGTAGGTGTGTTACATGTGTACATGGCCTACACCTTAACTATGACATGCACTTTTTATTTACAATAGTAAATGTAGAACACACTCACCAGCATCTGTCCGCTGCCTTGATGTCACCCCAGAGGGACCTACATAGAGATGAGAAAGTTTGTCAGTGGCCACAACTGTGGCAATGCTACTGTGTGTTTGCAATCTTACAGTACAACAGTTTACATTCACAGGGCTACAGATTATGTTCCAAATGATCAGTATTGCACAACAGGCTCCACATCTTTGAACGACATACTCCACTTCTCACATATGCATGATGTACCAATACAGATAACAGTAGTCTACAGATGTGCCATGTTACCTGCATGCTCCATGTGTGCTTGCTGGGTGGCTCCAACCTCCATCATGGTGTATGTCTGCTGCTGCAGTTGTTGGGCAGGTGCCACTAGGCTCATGAGCAGCTGCTCCACACTGGTGGTGGGGGGGGTGGATATTAGCTCCACCTCGTGTTGCAAGCTGTTGTCTACGCACATCAGTGGCACGCTGACGGGCGTGTCTGAGAAGATCACTGCAGTGGTGGCGTACCTGCTCATATGTCCTGTTATGCAGGCCTTACCTCATTGACCCTGCAGACACCATCTTGCCAATTGCAGTACGCTCCTGCTGGTTCGTGAGAACATGAGACAGTAGTGTTGAATCATACTGCTAGTAATATCTTCAGCACTACTGTAACTCGGGTTCCTGTGGCGGGCCATGATCCCTGGAAGCCATAAATACAAAAATATGTCTGAACAAGTCATATGGCGCATTTAACATTATGCAGTACAGATATCACTGAACTGCCATATATAGCAACCTATAAGCTAACCGAGAGTGAAACACTGTAACTGCCACTTATCACTGCTCACCCCACAACTGCTTGAAAGTGCCTTGCTCACTCTCTATCTAATGAACCATGTTCTGCATAGCAACAAAATAAAATCACTATATAAGACTATACAAGAGTACCTGGCACACTGTATGCAACACGGTGCACCACCTAGCCACAGCAGATATACATCAAGCTGATGTGTAAAGAAATATATCCATCACAATCGGTGTAAGGTCCAGTAAATGTATTACTATTATACCACACAACTTGTTAATGCCAAACCCGTGGCCAAAATATGTGCACAATTGGGAATATAGGTCACATACTGCTGTAGTACACTATGAATGTTGCTAGATACGCAGTTACATGTATTACCACACATATGTCAAAGGACATGTTACAGACATACCCACACACACATCAGAAGTAATTACAGGACACAAAGGTATGACAACCCAGATAAGCTTTCAATGTGTACTGTACAGTACTGTGTGTCAGTACTTACACAACCTTAATCTTGAGAAATGTAATCTATGATGAATACAGGGACCAAACAAAACAGTGGATGCAAACAATGTGGACATACACCATACTTTGCTGTATAGGCCCAGAGCTTCTATTAGTACTACAGTACACACAGGATTTGCATTCAACATCGGTACCAATCAATAATCATAGATGTAGTGCTTTAGCCTCCAGTGACACACCCTAGTTAGTTAAAACCAAGGGACTTAATCACACTGTATGCAATAGCACTTGTTCTGTCTAGCAACAGAATACACAGCTTTTGCTAGGATCAAAGCAAGGACCCATAATACCATAACATAAACAGTTACCCACTAAGCTGTCCCACAGATACATATCTTTGACGTATTCACAAACCTATTGACCATCACAGTCCGTCAACAGTACAGAGAATCTATTGCAACAAGTAGATGTAGGTGTGTATGAGTATATATAAATATATATATATACACATATATATATATATATATATATATATATATACACATATATATACATATATATATATATATATATATATACACATATATATACATATATATATATATATATATATATATATATATATATATACACATATATATACATATATATATATATATATATATATATACATATATATATATATATATATATATACACATATATATACATATATATATATATATATATATATACATATATATACACACATATATACACATATATATATATATATATATATATACACATATATATATATATATATATATATATACATATATATATATATATATATAAATATATATATACATATATATATATATATATATATATATACACACACATATACACATCCATTTGTCTACATATACATATATATGTAGGTACATATACATTTCACCTTTCATAGTGAGAATATCAATTATACAAAGGATGTAAGGTGTACAACAATGTAATAAAATCACGCAGTCTTGGGATAAATGCATTGAAGGTGTTCACAGCCCAGGTAGCTTTAGCAGGCCTTACTGGCTTCAACATTGCAAACTGAACAAACTACCCACAGTGTTTAACCACCACATGTCATATACCAGCACTGTATGCTGTCTTGTTTGTCACAGTCTAAAACCTACATACAAATATGCGCATACTAACCTTCACCAACATATATATCTCCCCTCTTCGCAAACAGTTGCAATATGTCACCTGCTCTATGCACATATACAGATGTGAATATATATGACACACCTGTATTTCTTCGTATGTGTGTGGCATACACACATATGGTCCACACTGTTGTAAGTCCCTGGACCTCACAGCTGAACTGTTGGGCCTTGCTGCAACACAAACAGGTGTCACATATGAACACAGACTAACATTGGGGGGGGGTATATATGGCAACAGATACTAGATAAGCATACTAGACTGCTACAGCAGTTGCCAGTGCTAAGCTACACTTTAATATGACTCTCATGCATGTGTTGTTCTGTTACACCCATGTTTATATAATGTCAGTGCTAATCCCCCCAACAACCATTGGCCACACTACTGTACAGAACACAGATAACATGGATCAGATCTTTGACATTTAATGCTGAGCTACACATTTCACAGGTATGTCCCACTGCCCACAGGTACACACAGTATTGTCCATAGCAGTAGTTAAGCAGAACATCTGTGCATAAAGTACTGCTGCCACATATGTTTCACATTATGTAGACTATTTTTCAATAACATCTACATGCCAGTAAATACATATGTTTCACATACCTTTCCTTTGTATAATTTGGTAATATTTCTTTTTCCTTTTCTCTGTCTCTCTCTGTCAGTCGCTGCAATAGAGTGATTGAGTTTGTTGGCAGAGATTGCAGCAGCCTAATTTTGTAGGAATTTGCACAAGAACATGTGATGGCCTCTGCACCAGTTAGTGGCCACCATTTGCTAATTCCATGCAGCCTGCTGTGTAGTAATTGCAGTAATCACTGTCATAGCAACCCAGTACTATAAATTGCTGACTTATGTAGGCGTGGCCCTTTCAGCTTTCCAAGATGGAGATCATCCTTGCTTGGTGTGGACATCATTGTTTAAGACAGAAGGTTGGTATAGTTGTTACATCAGATGCCAGGGGTGTAGCCAGAGATTTACATTTTGTACTCGGACCTAATGTTGCTGCTTCCAGTACCCACTTTTTAGTGTAGAAATGTGCTCACCCCTCAAAATACTACCCCAAGATACATGGAAAGATGTACTTTATTTTCAACTGCTAAAATTAACTGCCATACAAAGCTAGTTATAGAGATGTATTCCTTTGGCACAAGAATTGTTTGTGAACTGCTATACTGTGAATATTCATTTACTCAGTTCTAAACAGTTTGTGCTGTTTTAGTGTTGACATTAGCACAAGCTGCTAAGAAAAACTGGACACATTTCAGTACTGTGAGTATGCTTACCTACATCCTTGGTAGACCCTGCACACACAGATATATTCTACATTTGGGTAGGGTTGCAGAAGTACAGAGAGCGTAAGTAGTAGTGTGTGGATTTTATCTTGCTGGACTTACAGGGTTGCTGTGTACATGTTAGTTTATCAAGGCAAGTAGTCTGTCTGCGTAACTTCCAACTGTGGACCTATCCACATGATAGCCAGAGAATAGCCTGTTATTTTTTGTCTGTGCACCACACAGGTCTTTTCAGCAATTGAGCAATGGCATTCTTACAGTTGGTTGCTACCAGTACATGGCTACATCCATTTGTATTTCAGTGTTGTATTCCTACATAAGGGTATGCTTCTGAAACTCCTTCCAAAGCTATTTGCAGAGTGTGTAACAGCAGAAAGGCTAATATGCCTCTGTTTCTGCCGCTGCCAAGACCTCTCAACCAATCAGGTACGTATTTGAACAGACTCTGGGGAAAAGTCAAGAAAAAGTCAGGGACAATCGAGGACACCTTTAAAATATTAGTGCCATTAAGTTGAAACATTGTGAGAATCAGAGCATATGAATTAATACACCTTTTCCGAAGTAAAAGTGTCTAACTCTTAATTATTGTCATTATTCATTGTGTAATTCACCACCTTTCTGGCCAAAGTCAGTAGTTTTAGGAGGGATTCAGAGGGACAAGGCTAAAATTTGTGCCAAAATCAGGGACATCCCTGAAAATTAGGGACAGTTGGGATGTATGGCGTCTGCCCTAAACAGATATGCCAGTGTTTGTCCTGCTGTGATACTGTGTGGAGTTGTAAAGTGATGGTGTAACATTATTTCCTGCGAGAATGGCTGCTTCTCTTATCAGAGTCATGTAATGTAATCCCACAACTGCTGTTGGTCAACATCCACAGAACAAGTTGTGTGGTATGGTATTCCTAATTTTCCTTTACCTTCACTCATTCTGATGCATGATATAATTATTTAAGCACCAACTTGATGTATATTTACTGTGGCTTAGTGGTACTTCATGTTGTGTAGATTGTGCAAGGTCCAGGGTTCGAGACTTAGAGGTGTTTTATTTTGCTTCTGAGCAGAACAAGGGCCCTCACATACAGATTGACTAAGGCACTTTTAAGCAGTTGTAAGTGGGTTTGTGCATTGCTGGCCAATGCTTAGCCAAGTGCAAGCAATTGCAAACTTGCGCAAACCCGCTAACTACTGCTTGATGGTGCTTACTCCCGCTCACCCCCGCACTAATTTCTTTGAAAGAAAAGAAAAATGGGGAGATTGGAAAGTGGTGGAAAAGGGGCACAAAGAGGGAAAGACAGTATGGAAAATAGCTTGGGATGTTCAGGACGGGTGTAGGGAAGGTCCATAGTTGCCCATTTCTTCAACAGCTGTGCATATGCAGTAAATTTGGAGGTAGATATGGAACCCTTCAACCTCTGAGAGAGGGGTGAGCTCAACAAAGTATGTTGTAATGCCAATTAAATAACATTTCATGTGTCCAGTGGACATGTGTGCAAAATGGGCAGCTATGTATGGGGCATAATTTTTTTTTGGAAGGAGATTGCCCTTTTTTTTTTTTTTTTTTTTTAGGTAAGAGTAGAATATGGGGTATATTTGGGGAGGTAGGTTGGGGAGGTAAACAGACAAGACGCATACAGGGGCGGTATATGACACGTGGTGGGTGAACGCCTTTGATGGGGAGGGATGTTTGGAAATCGCAAGCCTATGAGCCCCCAGATGGAAACAGTGCGACTGAGGTCCCCACGCATGGGGCAGTCACCACTGCACCTTCATGGCTCAGAGGGTGGCTGTGCCTGGGGGCTGTGTAGGAGGGGCACGCTGACCCGGGAGTTGCGCCACTCTGGCCTCAAGCTGACGTAGAGGTTCTGCAACAGAACATAGTCTCTCTACGCACCACAGCCCGGACTGTTAAAAGGGTGATAGGTGCTCCTCCGCCCACGCTTGCATGGCGGGACCATGCCCCATCCCCTGCAGCGCTTCCACCCGAAGGTGGCACAGGGCCAACGGAGGAGGAGGTCCCAGGCTGGGCACCAGACCTGCTGGTGCAAGGTGCCATGGCCAGCTGAGGTGGGGACCCTTCCCATACGAACTATGTTTTGGAGAGTTTCATAAAGATATGGGTTAGTAACAGTCACAACAGCCTTCCCAATTAGTTATAACAGCATGCAGAAGTATTCCCATTAAACCAACACACCAGATTTTCAACAGTTGAAAAGCAAGCGTAACACATGCATATATAGAACATTAGTGGACATTACAACAGCATGCAGGTTGAATTGATGATAACAGGCCACCAATATTGTGGTATTTTAACAGGGCACATGCATAGAAATAAATGCAAATATTTATAAACCAATAGGACACAAGTCCCAACAAATGTTTTGAGATTAGACATGCCGATTAAGGTGTGGAATTGCATTTTTATGCACATACAGTAGGGTGGGAAAAGATAGCTCAATTAACAACTTGTATATCCTTCTAGTTTTCACTACATTCCCATTAACTGCAGTTATATGTCCCTTACATGTATTATTACACTTCCCAATGTCCTTATATTATGCAGTTGGATATTGCTGGAT
Organism: Protopterus annectens; assembly: GCF_019279795.1. Classification (NCBI taxonomy): domain Eukaryota; kingdom Metazoa; phylum Chordata; order Ceratodontiformes; family Protopteridae; genus Protopterus; species Protopterus annectens. The sequence goes on along the minus strand of NC_056744.1, from coordinate 19,670,335 downwards.
CATTATATACATGAGCTGTATCTTACATACAAACTGTCCAAGATGCAGATGTTACTGCAACATATTTTGAGAGTTGCTGACACACACGTCTGCTAAGATGGTACACTGACAGATCTACTTTCATATAATTATCTAGATATGTTCAAGTTTTAGTTATATGTTAACAGCTCCCTACATTTTTGGCAGCACACTGACATTTCTGGGGAACACAATACCAAGCTACTAGTGCCAGATTAACCTGGTCATGCTGGCCATGAAACAACAGTTGAGGGCTGTACATATGCATACAAGATACTGGCACTCCCTTCATCTACGTTATATGGGCCTACCCAAGTGTGGGTTGACACTGCTTAACACAACACTACTATTTGTAGAATGCAACATATCAAAGAAAATGACACAGACGCACTCCATGAATCATACATTTATTAAAGGATTATTGCACCTTTATTTATTGGGTTAAAAGACTTTTTGAAGGCTCTCTCATTTATTTTATATAACAGTACATGCAGAATAATTACTAACCTGCCTCATGACGCTGCCTTTGCAGCCTATCTTCATGGGCTTGCTGGTTCATAGCCCGGACACCTGCAGCTGTGAATTAAATGCAGTGATATTGAGACATACCTATCCAAAGTATAGACAAGCATAGCAATTCTTAACTACTTAATACAATGGCTACTTACTCAGTACTGGGGCATTAGGCATCGTACGGGATTCCTGGGTCCACTGGTCCAGTTGATCCTCCCTACGTGGCTTCAGGTCAGAATAATGGTGTCTGACCTGCTCACCAGTCTGAGGAACACCAGTGGCACTGGTGAGATCATGGGCAAGACTGTTCCAGGCCTCCGTTTTATATTGGGTACCCTGGTACTGGCCCTGCAGGAGTCTTTCCTCATGTTTGTGGACAAGGAGCCAAACCATTACTTTGGACTCTTGGATGCCCCAGTGTTGCACTCTAAATCGAGTGCCTTCTCCAACACCAGCCATGCTGACTGCAGAAGGAAGCTACAACCAGTTATAGCAAGTATTCCCGACTGTGGAGCTTAAATATGCCTAATTTCCCGCACTTATTTGTGATTGGCCAGTTTTGGAAAAACTCAGCTGTAGGCACGCCTGCTTAGCTGATGTTGGCAATGTTTAAAAGTCCTTTGATAGATATGTGTCTGTTGAAAGTGCATGTTTGTGAAATGCTGTCATGGCTTAGTAATTATGTACTGTGACTATAGTGCACAGTATCCTGAGTTCGAGCCCTGTCATTGCTTTTTATTTTCCCGCTGACTGGTTAAGCTACAGTAAAGGAGGTGTGAGCGTGTTTAACCGACTTTGCCTGACTTTGCCCAGTGTTGCTCAACGTTGCTCGATGTTGCGCTGGTTAGCGCGGTGCGCAGCTACATGCAAATACGTTGTGGTTGCGATGGTTAGCGTGGTGCGCAGCTATGTGCAATTGTATTTAAATATGCTCAATACTGGTAAAAATGTGCTTAGCAGTGCTTTATATTGCTTAAAATAGGGTACTCATGCCTCAGAGTGCATAACCATTTCACCTTCATATATATATAATTCGTTCACTACTACATTTAACATTTCAATGCTTTTTACAAAACTTGTACATAAAAAATGTCTGGAAATATTTTTGTATACAGATTTCCCACAGAAAATGGAACGTGCAGTAGTGGGACTCGAACCGGGATTGCTTCCTCTTTGTGCGAAGGCTCTAACCACTATGCTATCGCTATTTTGCTTAATTTGCATATATTTTTCATATCATCTTCTGGTGTCTAAGCTGCTAACTGTAGCTAAGGAATGGACAAACCCGTGCAAATGCGGGCAGCTGTATCGGAAGAAAAAAAATTATTTTTATTTTTAATTTTGTCAGTTGTTTAACATATGGGGGAGTGTAGTGTTACATTGTGCACATGTGAGCAGAATCGCTCATGTGACTTGAAATTGCAGTGTTTCTTCATTGCAGGGGCGTGGATTTTTGGACTGCTCGGCAGTCTGACACACACCCCCTACACTCGTCAACACTACGTGTAAGCTTTAGAGATGAGGCAGTGCACCTTCATTAATATGCATGGCGCACTGCTATCATACTCTTACACTGGCGCTTCCGTGTAAGACTAATCTAGTCTTACACGGAAGATTAGTAAATCCAGAGGATGGTCTTGTGAAATGTAATCTATGTCTATTTGAGCCCAGTTTTGTATCTTATGTAAATTGTCTGAGCTCCTACTACTGATTCCACATTTTCCATATCAAATGTGTATTTTTTCAGAAAGCTACCTTCTGTTGTATTTACCCTTCTTGGTCTCCCAGGTACTTTTTCAGTATTGAAAACCAAGTTCCAGTCCACACCCATAGTAAAATAAAAACAAAAAAAAACCCTGCTGAAAGCTGGTTATTTCTTTCAAATTTCAGTTAAGCTCCATAATAGTTTAGGGTGAAAAATAAATACATAGCAGCATAATCCTCCTTCCCTGCCAATAATCCCTTACTGCCAGAAATCTGTCATTATGGTCTTTTTTCCCCCCTCTTGTCACTATTGTTGCTCCTATAGCAGTCAGTGTTGCTGCTTTCCTTTTCCTTTGTCATTCTTATTCTGCTGAATACCTACCCTTGTCAAATTCGCATGCTCATTTCCTTTCAAATGTGCGACACTGCAGTTTGCACCCTACATTTCTTAATATAATTCAATACTCTCAGCTTTTCCTCTATACCTGTAAGGTGTTTACTACCACCTATTATGCATGACCGTTCAAAATGCTTATTTCCATCTTCTGGCTTACATTAATGCACTGTTTGCAAGCTGGTCTGTTATGCAGTTGATTATTATCTTCATTTGAGACTATGCCTTTTGTTTCAAAGACTTGAAGAAAGAAAAAAAAAACACTCCTATAAATGAAAATTTTCAGAAGCCCCATCCCTTTTTAAAGTAGAAAAAAACCCAAAATCTTGCACATTTTCAACAAATGAAGTTTTTCTCTCCAGATGGGAGCGGTTGCCCCAGACCAATAGCTGCACTTACAGGCATTACCTATTCTAAAACTGAGTAAAAACAAAATTCCCCCAACGCTGTGGTGAACTGTCTTAAAAAAAGAGAACAAAAAACAGAGAGAGTAGGTTCACCTAAACTGGCGCCCTTAAGTTCAGCAAAAATGAGATCCACAGGCAGATAGTATTCCAAAATCTCGATCACTGTTTAATAAAAACAAAACAAACAAAAAAACAAAACCAGATAAAAGTCCCTTAATGTCCATACGATAAGCGCTTTCGATAAAAATCTTCAGATCATAATGAAAATATGGGACTAACATTAATTTTTAAGTGGTATGACTCTAGGTGACCATCCAATCCACGTACACAAGGAAAGTACTTTAAACCAATCCGTTAAAGCACTGTTCCACCTCATTTGCATATACGGAGCAGAGCGCTTCCGTTTCCCGCCTTTTTAGATACAATTCCATGGTATGCAAATCGAGCAACACTCGCATCCAATCAAAAATGCAAAGATTAAAATAAACTTGAGTGGATAGCTAGCAGACAGATTGTGGTGAATTGTCATGTCTGTTTACATCCAAATGACTTGAAAGCTCTTTCCTTCATAAATACTTCTCAAAGGGATTATATTCCTTAGTAAACCAACCAATCCATGTACACAAGGAAATTACTTTAAACCAACCCGTTAGAGCACTGTTCCACCTCATTTGCATATACGGAGCCGAGCACTTCCGTTTCCCACCTTTTCAGATTCAATTCCATGTTATGCATATCAAGCAACACTCACATCCAATCAAAGTAACAAACTTGAATGGATAGCGAGCAAATAGATTGTAGTAAATTATCATTTCTGTTTACATCCAAATGTCATGAAAGCTCTTCCCTCCTCAAAGGGATTATATTCCTTAATAAAGCAGGCATGGTTGATCAGTACATCTTGAAAAACAGTTAATCCCTAGACACTAGGAAATACCGTAAGCTGATCATCATTACGATTTTTCACCTGATATGTAAATATACAAGCCTTTGTTGTTTTCATAATTTCATAAACACCATTTCAATGAGAAAGTAAAGCTGGACATGGAGCATAACCACACGAACATCCTTGGTGGTATGCGATATGTCAATAAAAAACTATATGCAGGCAGAATTTCAGAAATACAGAACTGCCGTTGCAGCAATTATGAGTAAATGAACTGCTGTGATATTATCACCGCTGTTACGTGAAGCTAAAGAAGCATCATAAAAGACTTTCCTCTGATATTGACTTAATAGCTGTATTCCTCATTTAATTTCATAAGTGTCCAGCAGATCTTAAAACTGGTCCACATATGAAGGAAACAAACATTGTGAGACAACCATCAATATCCTTCAGTATAAGCCTGCTTGTATTTACCTATATTTTTACCTTCATGATAAAGAATATACAGAATCAACCCCCTTATAATCTAGGGCATATCTGAATTAGAATCCCAAGACTCCATGAGCTCATGGGACAAGTTTCTAAACAAACATATAATAGTGAGGTTATTCAGTTACAAACAGAAATTCCATATGAATTTCATGAAGAATAAAGTCCATATATTCACAGGGTTCCTTTTTTTAAATTTCTGAAGATACGACTCATCAAAGATGATATGAATGCAATCACTAGTCCTGATCGTATAACTTCATATAGGACCTGATTTCTTGATGCAAATTCTGTAATGATGTAATTAAATCACTCAAGTAAATCTTATAAAAGTTTTTAAGGATAGGAAAGTCTCAATGTCAATATGTAATAATACATGACCATAGACCAGCACCAAATTTACATCATTCTCCATGTTTATAGAAGAGGGGTGACTTGTCCTATCCAAATAATTGATTCCAAATATGTATGAGTTTTAACACAGTATTCATATTCCAGAAACAAAAATGGGCGTATGGAACATAAAAGCTCAGTGAAAGTAATGTCAATACACATTCTTAAGACAAACTTCTTGATTGGGTACGTTCTTTCTTTATATTCGGCCTCTTAAGTTTCAACACTGGTTTTAGAGGAATGATACTGTTTAAACCTGGGGGCTGATCAGCCCTCAGATTGATTATCCATTTTGTTTCTCTTAACTCAGTTAAGTTTTCAATGTCACCCTTCCTTGGTCCAATAAAGATATTGTCAATTAATTTATACAATAATTTATGTCCTCTATTCGCATCAACATGTAGAGATAATGCATTGTGCATATCTTTATTAATAATGTCCCTTTGATGTCTTTGTATTCTTTTTTTAAGTATCTGATTAGTCTTTCCTATATAGAAAGATGGGCAAACTTTACAAGTTGCCAAATAGATGACATTGCAAGTTATGCAAGTTGCCTTGACTTTGAAGATAAACTTTTTATTAGTGACTGGATGTACAAACTGATTGCTGCTATCTATCAGTGTGCAGATATTACAATTGCCACACATGAATGTGCCTTTATGCCCTTTTATTGGATTACCATTTTGTTTACTAGTACAGAATAGCCTTTTTTATATTCTTTTTGTTCTTATAACAAAACTGTGGCCTTTCTCCAACAATGTTCTTTAACTGTTGGTCCTGTGTCAAGACAGGCCAAAACTGATTTATCACTCTCTGAATTCGTAAATTATCAGTACTGTAGGTCAAGGAGAATCTAGTGATGGTATCTTCTTGTTTAGGCCTGTTAGTCCGTTCTGTATTATGAAGTTGTACATCCTGATCTTTGTAACCTCTTTCTCTAAGATTTTTCTGTAAAAATTGTACTTCTCTGCTTCGTGCTGGTTCTCGATTGCAACGTTTGTAAATTCTATTGGTCTCATTAGTCATAATATTTCTCGAAATATGTCTAGGGTGCATGCTACTTTTTAATAGATAATGATTCCTCCATGTGCTCTTTCTATACAGTTCAAAATCCAAGCTTCCCAATTCATTGAAATAACTGATAGTTTGCCTCGAGCAATCCGATGTAAAAGTTAAATAAGAAGTGGTCATATCAAGATAATTATGGAACTGTTTAAATTGCTCCTCATCACCTTTCCATAAGATAAATAGGTAATCAACAAAACGCCCATAATATAAGATATTACTATGCCAGGGATTGTTAGCATGTATTATATGTTGTAGTTCCCATTCTACAAGAACTAAATTAGAATAACTATTTGCACAAGGGGTACCCATGGCTACACCCCATTTCTGCAAATAGTTTTTCTCTCCATATATAAAATAATTGTTCTCCAAGATCAATTCAAGCAGGTCACAGATAACCCGATTTTCTGCTGTGGTTTTCTTGACTGTTAGTGTCCTTCTAATAGACTCTATTCCAATATCATTTGGGATAGCAGTGAAGAGGTTATTAACATCTAAGGTTGTTAACAAAAGATCACCTTCATTCACTCTATTTCCTATAGCTTTATTCAATTTATTGAGAAAATCGTCTGTGTCTCTTAGTACTGTTGTGTAGAGGTTTAAAAGCTCTCTTAATTCCTTTTCCACATACAAAGACAAATTCTCTCTGGCCCTTCCTTGGCCCGAAACTGGACGTAGCGGAGGATCTAGAATATCTTTTTGTATCTTTGGAAGTCCATTTATACATGGATGGGTCGGTTTATAAACATCTAGAAAGTTAAACAAGTCCATATCAATCTGTCTTTGTAAGACCATGTCATTTAAACAAGAACTAATTTTACTCATTGCTTGGGTTATTGCTGAAGATGGAACGTCAGTATATGTTCTAGGATCTTGTAACATGCTCTTCATCTTCTTTACATACCACGATGTGTCCATCATAACTATGGCTCCTCCTTTGTCAGCTGGTCTCAATGACATCATGGTTTCGTTGCAGGCTATATATTGCTTCCTTTTCTTCAGGAGTGATGTTTCTATAATGTTTGATGCAAGGGTCCATTCTTAGCTTTGCAACCTCATTCGTGCAGAGCCTAGTAAATAGTTCCACAGCTGGATGACTAACTGGGACAAAGGTGCTTGGTTTCTTTAATTTACTATTCTGTTCCTGTTTATTACCAAAAATATTTTTTAAAGTTACATTTCGTCCAAAACATTTAAAATCGATGACAAATTCATCCAGGTCCCACCTGAACGAAGGAATAAAGGAGTAGTCCTTTTTGTAAAATAGATAGCTCAGCTGGTGTAAGAGTGTGTTTAGAAATATTAACCACCAGGGATTTTTCTCCATATAAGGTTTCTTCCTTTTTCAATCTTGACTCTGTGATCTGAGACCCTTGAATTGATTCTATTTCAAAAAAATTGGCAAAGATGCATTCAAGGGAAGATGTGTACCATTTCTTTTGGGTATAGCTCCAGTGACCGTGGTTCCTAATACATTTCCTGAATTAACATCCAGAACATTAACTTGTTGATCTTGTGATGTATGATTAGTGGTTTGGTCCTCCTCTGCCATCAATGGTACTGCTATAGGATTCACAACGGTTGTCGTAATATTCATTCTTTTACTAAATGACATCTGAAATCTTTGTTCTTCTGGATGCTCCTCTCTGGGCCATTCAAAGACCCTACCCTGTCTAAAATCCATAACATCTCTATTCAATTGTTTGATCTTTTGCTCTTTCACCTTGGATTCATAAATATTCAAATTAAATTGTAATGTTTCCAATTTGTTAATCTGATAAGTGGTTAAATTCACCTTTTCTAATTCAGCCTGTTTTTCTTTAATCAGCTGTGCAATCTTTTCTTCCGGTTTAAAGTACTCGAGTAGTTTTATATAACGAAAGCTAGTTTCTAAATTGATGGCTTGCCAACTTGCAAGTAGGGCAGGATGTTGATTCCCATGACTGGGCATACATTTTACACGCATGCCCTTAGGTATTACGCGATGATGGAGACATGCTTCCAGATGATATCTTTGCCAAGTCAACATTTTTAATTTAAAGGCTACTGCTTCAACATCTTTAAATATTGTATCGAAGGTAGCATTGTCTACATCTTCTGGAGTGCTATTTAGCACAACTGCCTCATTTGTGTCAAACTGAAGATTCAATAATGGATTCAAGCTAGCTTCTATGTTGTCCATATTGGTTCCATGAATAAATTCCAGACTTGCATGGTTATTCTTATTCCTGGTCGTGGAAATGTCGTTAGCCATGTGCGGAGGGAGAATTAGAAATAGCAAACTCAGTAAAACAAAATTCCCCCAACGCTGTGGTGAGCTGTCTTAAAAAAGAGAACAAAAAACAGAGACAGTAGGTTCACCTAAACTGGTGTCCTTAAGTTCAGCAAAAATGAGATACACAGGCAAATAGTATTCAAAAATCTCGATCTCCGTTCAATAAAAACAAAACAAACAAAAATAACAAAACCAGATAAAACTGAGGTTATCTATGCTAAAACGCATGATGTTAAGTTGTCTATCTCGCCTTCGTTCTTGCTGGTTGGGATCGGAGCCGATCCTCTGCTCCGACTCGGCCATCTTCTATAGCTTGAGAGCTGTTTACTGGCTCAAGGCTATCCCTTATCCCATGATGCCTAGCACTAGCTACCCAGATCGTGTTTGCTGCTTCAGCTGCGAGGTGTGGTTCTTACTGGCTCAGGCTCATATAACTTTCTTATTTAACTATTTCTAGTCAAATTAATATTTCTACGGGGATTTTTTCTTGTTTTAAGTTCTAATCTGTAACTTAGTGTTAGTTTAGTCTCTTGGTAGTCCTTCCCTTAGAACTAGTTTAAATTAGAGAGTTCTCCCCCTCCCCCACCCATATCCCTTCTTGTAGATACAGTTAGTTTAATCTTTCTTTCTTATTGTTAGGTAGCCGTTTAAGTTAGAGGCTTCCTAGTTTAAAAAAAAAAAAAAAAAAAAAAAACAATCCTTAGCTGTAGTTTACTGTGTATTTTTTGCCTTTGTTATTAGTGTTGTGGTATTTTGTTATAACCGTTCGGCTTTTTGGCCAAAAGTCAGTATAGTATTTTGCAGGTTATTTCTTGGGTATGTTTAAAGAATCCAAAGTGTCTGGATTCAAGAAGTGTAACTCTTGCTGTCAGAAAATGTCTCTGACAGATGGTCACACTTCTTGCGTCTATTGCTTAGGCGCAGTGCACCTGCAAGACTCTTGTTCCATATGCCATGCATTCAGTCCAAGAGTTCTGCAGGAGCGCAAGAATAAACTTATTCTGAGGGGTCTTCTCAAGCCCCAGGATTCACCGGCCAAGGCTCAGCCTGTGAAATCCCCAAAACTGACCAAATCGTCGGCTCCAAGCTCGGAGACGTCATTGGTTCAAACTTTACCGACTACTTTGGTTCCTGCCGGAACTGAGGAGACTATCTCCCCCTGTCGGCTCCATCAGTGTCCTTGGAGCCGTTGCGGAGCAACAAGAGGCTGAGGTCCCCTTCATTAGACTCCATACATTCGGCTCCTCTGTCTCCCCTGCTGCAAAGTGAGCGCAGTCACAGATCCTCCCACTCCTCTCGGTCCTCTAGGCTCTCGGATTACGACGTGGAGAGAGTGGTCAGTAGGTTACTGAAGTCGCAGGCACTTGCCAAGATGTTGTCCAGCCCTCAACAGGTGTCAGCTCCGTCCACTGCTATCGATATTCCTCCTCCAACTCCATTGAACTCTGAGCTGGAGTTCGTTGGGGTTTGAGTCGTGGAACTGTCGGCTCCGATAACTATCCCTCCTTCGGTTCTGTCATCGGCTCCGATTCCCTCGATGGTACCGTCCATAGAGGGATCTGGGTGCCGAGGCTCCCTCATCGGCTCCGAGGGGGCGAGTGGCATCAGACCCTTGTCCCGACCTCGTTCTCCCTCTCTGAACTTCGGCGCAGGTGAGCTCGGCTCCTACATCTGCCTTGGAGACGTCTCCCTCGGTACGGAGAAGGATTCAGATTTCCTCGGAACCGGAGCCTTCTTGGCATCATGGCAGGGACGCCTTTGATGTCATGAGGAGTGTTGTGGCCACTGAGTCAGCTCCACATTCGACCCCATCGGCTCTGTCCCTTGTAGTGCCTGCCTTAACCTCTGCTCCTCCTCCAGACCCCAAGCGTGGGGAACTGGCACTCCAGGGCACCCCATTGGGTGCTTCCTCTTCTTCCGAGGCCTCCCCTGATCATTCAGAGGAACCCCTTCAGAAGAAGTGCAAGACGAAGCACATTGACTCCCCTGATTCTGTCACTTCTGATGCAGACTTAGATGAATCGGAAGGGTCCCTGAGATCCCCCTCTGAAGATGTTTCTTTTTCGGACATCCTAGAAATGCTTAAGCAGAGGGGGAACTCAACTCCCCTAGCCCCTACCGAGGATGAGTCTGTATTCCTGGATGCCTTCGGTTCTCGACCTTCCACCTCCTGGGTTTCTCCGCCTTTCGATCCACTCATGTCAGTGGTGGCTTCCCGACTTTCCACCTCCTGGGTTTCTCCGCCTTTCGATCCACTCATGTCAGTGGTGGCTTCCCGACTTTCCACCTCCTGGGTTTCTCCGCCTTTCGATCCACTCATGTCAGTGTTTGCTCGAAAGGCTTGATCAGCTCCAGATACAGTGGAACCAACCCTGAGGAGACCCGGCAAGTTTATCACTGCACCCGTTGATAAGCAGTTCCTTAGTAAAGGTGTTCCGGTGGATGCCATGTTGGTAGCAGCAGCCACTAAGAAAGAGTTAGCGGAAACCTCTGCGTCTGTCCATCCTCCTAACAAGGAGTCCAGGACTATGGATAGATATGGGAAGCAAATGTTTGCTTCAGCGACCTTTTCTATGAGGTCACTGAATTACTTATGCCATTTTACCCGGCTTCAGAGGGATCTCCTTAAAGAGCTCGGAGATACCCTTCAGGATCCATCAGCTGAAGGGGCTCAAGCTAAAGTGGGTTCTCAGCTGGCGACCCTTAATTCTGTAGTCAACTCCTCCATGAGGCTCATTTCCTATGCAGCCGATGGTGCGAGTAGAGCTGCAGGTACAGGTGTGGCCCTTAGGAGACACGCATGGATGCAGCTGTGTAATTTTGCGGAACCCTTTAGAACGTCATTCACCAACAACCCCCTTTGATGGTTCCTTTCTCTTTGGACCACAGGTGAAAGACACTCTCACTAGGTGTGAACAAGAAGACAAGACTCTCTCTGCCGTGGAAGTCCGTTTTTCCACTCCTTCCAGACCATACCCCAAGGGTCAGAATAGTGGTAAAATGTGGTTTCGAAAATCCCAGGGAGCCTCGCCTGACACATGTAGCGATTTTTCCTCCAGGGGCAGAGGAGGGAACAACAGACGCCACCCTCGTGACAGAGGGGGTCCGCAGAACCAGGGCAGCAGAGAATCCTTCTCTGAGAAGCCCTTCCAGCATCCCTGAAGGGTTGCCCGGCTGCCCACCTCTGGAGGCAGTCGGGAGAAGACTTTCACTGTACCCAAAAGCCTGGCAAAATATAACGCAAGACAAATGGGTACAGTCAATCATATCTGGAGGTTATAAAATTCCCTTCTCTCAACCCCCCTTACCGTCAAGCAAATCCCTTCCAGATGTTCCACCCAATCTGAGGGACCAAGCAGTCATAGAAGTTTCAAGACTGCTAGAAAAAAGTCATCCAGGAAGTCCCGGCAGACCAACATGGATCTGGAACTTACTCAAGGTTCTTTTTGGTACCAAAAAAAGACAGGGGTCTGGAGACTGATTCTGGATCTCAGCAGACTAAACCAGTCTTGTTCAAAGAACAAAGTTTCGGATGGTCACGCTACAGTCCATTCTACCCTTTCTGGGTCAGGACAATTGGATGTGCTCCATAGATCTTCAGGATGCGTACTACCACATCAAAATGGACAGGCGCTCCAGGAGATTCCTTCTCTTCCGGCTGGGAGCCAGTCATTACCAGTTCAGAGCTCTGCCCTTTGGTTTCACCACAGCCCCCAGGGTGTTCACCAAATGTATGGCAGTGGTCACGGCTCACCTGAGACGTCGAGGATTCCAGTTGTTTACATATCTAGATGACTGGCTTCTTACTGCTACTACCAGGCATCACCTTCTACAAACCAGGGACTACACAATCACTTTTTGTTCCCAGCTAGGCATTACAATAAACTTCGAAAAATCTGCCTTGTTGCCCTGTCAATCTATTACCTATATAGCAGCAGACCTAGACACAAGAAGTATGTCTGCAAGGCTACCGCCAGACAGAGTGACCACAATTTGACAGCAAGTACAAATTCTAATGCAGCGCAAAAGGTTCCAAGTCAGGATGGTTCTTCAAACTCTAGGTTCCATGGCAGCGGCAATTCTTCTAGTCCCTCTGACCCGCTTTCACATGAGAATTCTTCAGTGGCTTCTGTTCACACAGTGGTCCTTTCAACAGCTGCCCATGTCTCACATGATCATGATTACAGACACATGCAAAAAGAACCTTTCCTGGTGGATGGTCTCCCCACTAGTCTCTCAGGGCAGACCATTCATTCAGCCCCCTCTGGTTGCCACAGTGACCACAGATGCCTCCCTGATAGGGTGGAGGGGTGGCATTATCAGGCCAGGACAGTCCAAGGCACTTGGCAGCCTCACGAGTACCATCTGCATATTAACATCCTAGAAATGAGAGCCGTGTTCCTAGCGTTGGAAGCTCTTCAGGACTCTCTTCCTTCTGTGACCATTGCAGTTCAAACGGACAACATGTCAGTGTTGTGGTATATCAACAAGCAGGGCGGAACCAGGTCCTATCCCCTGTTTCGAGAAGCACTCAGACTCCTCTCCCAACGATTTCTGATTATGATGCACATCCCTGGAAGGTCCAATGTCATAGCGGACAGGCTCAGCAGAGCTATTCTCATGCCTCATGAGTGGTCTCTGAATCAGGAAGTTGCGAATCTTATCTTTCACAAATGTGGACAGCCTTGCTGCAACCTTTTTGCCACCCCCTTCAACAGCAAATGCAGCAACTACTTCTCCTTTCTTCTGCTTCCAGGTCACACACCCAGAGACGCTCTAGTCCACGTTTGGCCTCAGGGACTTATTTATGCCTTCCCTCCGTTTCCCCTGATACCGAAACTCATACAGAAAGCAATATCGTTGGGTTGCAAAATGATCCTCATTGCCCCCTACTGGCCTCGACAGATATGGTTTCCATTCCTGCACCATTACCTTCTCGATCAGCCCTGGACTCTGGATCCGATTCCAGATTTGCTGATTCATCAATCAGGCGGGCTGCATCAATCCTGCCAAACACTCCAGCTCACAGCTTGGTTGCTCCACTTCCAACCGTAGCCAGGCTTCCCAACATTTCCCCGGCCGTACGTGAAATTGTCTCCTCACACAAGTCCGCCACTAGAAGGACTTATGCTAGCAAGTGGAAACGTTTTTCTTGTTGGGCAGAGGCTAGGGACATAGATCCCTTTTCAGCCCCAGTCCACGAAATCCTGGAGTTCCTAGCAGAACTTTTTCATTCTGGGTCCGCTTCTGCTACAATCAGGGTTCAATTAGCGGCCATTTCAAACTTTCATGCTGGTTTCTCTAATGCAAACATCATGTCTCATAAGCTATGTAAAGCTTTCCTAAGAGGGACTACTCTCCTTAGACCCCCAGTGAGAGATCCCCCTCCTCCCTGGGACCTAAATTTGGTACTAACCTCCTTTATTTTGCCCCCTTTTGAACCTGCAGCGTCCTGCTTTATTAAGTTTCTATCTTAGAAAACTCTCTGGTAGCTATTACTTCAGCCAGACGCGTCTCTGAACTTCAGGCACTGTGTGTCCATCCTCCTTACTAAGTTTTTCATAAGGACAGGGTAGCTCTGAGGACGAATCCCTCTTTCCTTCCGAAAGTCTGCTCAGAAAATAATTTAAACCAATCCATAGACCGTCCCGTGTTTTTTCCCAACCACACCAACAAGGCAGAATACAAATTACATCAATTAAATGTTCACAGACAACTGCGTTTTTACCTGCATAGGACGAAAGACATAAGGACATCGGACCAACTATTCCTTTCCTATGCTCTGAGTAAACAAGTTCGTCCAGTCTCCAAAGTGACCTTATCCAGGTGGTTGTCTCACATTATTACTTTCATTTATCAATTGAGAAACAGAGTTGCCTATCAAACTAAAAGGTCATTCCACTAGGGCCTTGGCCACCTCTGTAGCATTTCAATCTAGGTTGCCCATGGATTCTGTCTGTGCAGCCGCTACGTGGGCAAATCCTCATACCTTTATTTCTCATTACAAGCTAGATATGGTCTCCAGGAGCAGAGCTGACTTTGGTTCCACTGTTCTGAAGAGTCTGTTCCAATGAACCACCCAGGATTGTAGGTGCTAGGGACGCTGTCCCAACCAGCAAGAACAAAGGCAAGATAGACAACTTAACATAAAGAAGTTATGTACCTACCATAACGTTCCATGTTAGTTGTCTTCATCTCGCCTTCTTTCTTGCATCCCACCCTCCGTCCCCCTGTCCTATTGGACCGAGAGGAGTTTTGGTTTCACTGGCTGAGTGTTCTCTGGTTTGTTTCCTCTACTGACTTAGAGAGTATAACAGGTATGCTCAAATGGTTTGTTTGGACAGGTTGATTCTCTGGCTAGCGCTAGGCATCATGGGATAAGGGGTAGCCTCGAGCCAGTAAACAGCTCTCGAGCTATAGAAAATGGCCGAGTCGGAGCCGAGGATTGGCTCCGATCCCAACCAGCAAGAAAGAAGGCGAGATCAAGACAACTAACATGGAACGTTATGGTAGGTACATAACTTTTTTTTACTGCCTGTGTTCCCACTTACACTGATTGCTGCTGTCTTTTATCTCTTTCCCCCACCCAGATGTGAAAAACAACTTGCATGCTTTCAGTACACATTAATTTTTAGCCCTAAAGAGGTGCACTGACTACCTTTAAATAAACTATATTGTAAACTGTTATAGTAAATGTATTTAAATATAAAGGCTGCTGAAGAAGCAACTATGTAACTTATACATTTCCCACAGTTTCAAACCTTACTTATTCACAAGTTTCTTGCCACCATGTCTTTTAAATGTTAATTGCACTGTATCTTATAAGTCCATAGGTGATTACTAGGCTAATTGTACAAAAGCTATTACAAGCTCAGCCAATAATACCAAGGCTATGACAATGTTGCATCTTAAATTCCAGATGTGGGATGGGGTAGTATCAGGGTAGTGGGTTTTTGGGTGTTGGAGCCCTGAGTCATTTTATAGTCTGTCCATAAGGGACATGGGCAGTACCCCAGGAGTGAATTGACACTTCCCCATCCATATATCCAAATTATTTTTGAAGAGGGAGGAAAATACCTTGTTTTATGAATATAGGAAGTTTCTTCGATAGATGAAGTAGCCTTTGAGATATAAATCTGTCTTTCCAGCAAGTTCTGTTTGAGCCATAAATAATAAGGTTCAGGTGCACGGAACTCACAACCCTTGTATAATTATTCTTGTGAATGTGACATTTTCATCAAGGCTGGGCCAGAGAATGCTTTGTGGGTGAGGAATAAGTCACCTATCAGTAAACAATATGAGTCTGAGTAAAGGGATAGGCCCTTCAGTTGGACAGCATAATGCATGTGTCTTACACTTAGTAATTTTTTTTTTTGAGAAACATTTGGAGCCACTCCATTTGGTGTAAAGTGAAGTGTAAAGGTATATGCAGAATGGAGCCTTTTACTTGATTATGGGCCTAATGAGGGCCAAGTACAATGGCACTGTGACTTATTTGACCTTGATGCCATACCTTTACTTATAATTTGAGCCACGCAGAAGGATTTCCTCACTACTGTAGCTACCTGGTGGTCAAAGTTTAGGTTACTGTCAATCTGTGGTCCTAGGTCCCTCACCATTTGAGTCTACGTTTAGGGGTGTACTATCAATATTATAATTTGCAGGGATATCTGATTTACCGAAGGGTATAATTGCACATTTTTTTTGCATTTAGTCGCAGACCATGGTTTTGGCACCAGTCGTTTGTAATTTTTAGGCCTGTTTGTAGGATGTCAACATTATTTGGAGATTTGGTGATTACTCCCAGCTTACAGTCATCTGTGAACTTGGTGATTCAGAGGCTCCCAATATTGATCTTCACTTCAGAGAAGTATATACCAAACAGGAGGGGTCACAACACTGAGCCTTGTGGGACACTGCTTATAACAGGTTTCTTATCGGAAGTGGATTTGTCTATCCATTCAGTATGTTTCCTGTTTGTGAGTCAGTTTGCTTTCCACCTGACAGTGTAGGGTTTTATGCCCAACACAGTAAGTTTATCTATGATCCCCAAGTGGGGGATTGTGTCAAAAGCTTTGGCCAGGTCTAGGTAAATGGTGTGCACCATTTTACCTTCATCCATGACCATGGTGACTTTCTTGAAGTCCACCAGACTGAGCAGGCAAGACCTCCCCTTGACAAAGCCAAATTGGGTCTGGTCCCATCTTTGGAGATTTCCTATGTCGTTATTCATCAGGTCCACGAAAATTCTCTCCATGGCCTTGCAAATGAGACTGATCAAGCTTATAGATCTGTAGTTCCCGTGGGTGACTTGATGCCCCCCCCCCCCCCGTGCAGAGGGATGATTGTTGCAGTCCTCACTTCCTCTGGGATAAAGCTTATCCAAAGGCTGTGATTAAAGAGGGTTTCTAGTGGACCTGATGGGTTCTGTTTTAAGCTATTTAAGAAGCATCCTGAAATGTTGTCTGGACCCATTGGACCTGTGTATTTGGTTTTAGCGAGTACAGTAAGGACCTGTTCCTTCATAATGACTGGTAGGAGGATGGTTGCAGGTATTTCTTTTGGTGTGGTAGGAGTTGATGGTGGAGAGAGAAGTTTGAACCGAGCTTGTTGGCTAGCAGGTTTGCTGTAGTTTCCAGCTGGGTTTAAGTATTTCATGGTTAACTTGGCACATTGCTGAGCATTTCCCCTGAGGTTACAAACATAATTAAAAAAAAAAAGCCTAATTGTCGTCTTTCACCTGGAGGGTACATTTGCCCATCTCTTAAGTTTATTTAGACTGGTAGTGTTTTTTTCCACAGTTTTGTCTTTTCCTTTTTGGCTTTGAAGAGGATTTTTTTTCCTTTTGTTGAATAGCCTGTTTGTTAGGAGGTCCACCAGGTTGGCTTTATTTTTGCCAGGAATTGTTTGACTCTGAGAGGTATTGCTTCCTTTATGCAGCAATGATTTTGTTGTACAGTGCTTTTGCATACAGCACAGAGTAGGTGTCCGTGTCATCTAGGTTTGGAGGGGCTTGGAAGTTTAATAAGCTGATGTTAAGTTGTCAATCTCGCCTTCATTCTTGCTGGATGGGTTCGGAGCCGAACCTCGGCTCCGACTCTGCCTATACTAAAGCTCGAGAGCTAATTTTACCGGCTCGAGGCAACCCTATATCCCATGATGCTAGGCGGTAACTACCCAGATCTTGTTTGCCGCTTTCGCCAGCGAGGTGCTCTTTTTACCGGCTCACAGGTTAGTGACTAAATTTAAGAAAAATTCTAGTTTTTCTACTTAGTTTTCCCATTATATTGTCTAAATAGGCTAGTTTTACTGTTTCAAATTTTAGTTCCTATTTTTAACCCTTATCCCAGTTATACTCCCCACCCTAGGTTAGGCCTTAGGCCCTTCCGTTTTTTCTAAAGTTCCCTCACAGAGATTCTTAGCTGTGTGTGTGGGCCTTTAGTATCCCTGTTTCCCTGTCTGTTTGAGTATGTGTGTGTTTCTAACTTTAGAATCTTGTTTTTCTTTTCAACAGCAATATGTCGAAAGAGACAAAGGTCTCAGGCTTCAAGAAGTGTGACTCGTGCTGTCAGAAGATGTCGCTGACAGACGGTCACACTTCTTGTGTTTATTGCCTGGGACCCCTGCACCTGCAGGACTCTTGTTCTGTGTGCCATGCATTCAGCCCAAGAGTCCTGCAGGAGCGCAGGAATGAGTTAATCTTGAGGGGCTTGTTAAAGCCCGAAGGTTCCCTGAGAAGTCCGTGCGGGGAAGCCTTTGAAGCCATCAAACCGTCGGCTCCGTGCTCTAAGCCTTCGGATGGTGGCTCACCTTCTGCGACGATCGGCTCCGGAGCCGATACGTCTGTATCGCAGCTTCCTGCATCGGCTCTGGCCGGAACCGATGCCTCTAAGACTCAATCTTCACAGTCGGCTCCGGCTGCAGCCGACGTGTCTACGGCACCATGGGCTCCACCAATCTCGATGCCCTCCACACGTAAGAGGTCCAGATCTCCATCTCTGGAATCTATCCATTCGGCTCCGAGATCACCTTTACTCTCGGAGCGGAGCCACCGGAGCCATTCCTCTCAGTCTTCCAGGCTTTCCACCATGACCTTGAGAGGGTGGTTAGCAGACTGTTAAAGTCTCAGGCACTGGCCCAAATGCTTCACAGCCCGTCTCATCAGACAGCGGCTACATCCATACAACCTACTATTCCTCCTTCGACTCTGCCCCAGTGTTCGGAGCCGTGACCGTTGTGATGTCGGAGCCGATGCCTCCCCCTTCAGTTCCTTCGTCTGCTCCGATCTCGTCCATGGTGCCTTCCTTGGAGGGATCCGGGCGCTTGGACTCTCTCGCCAGCTCCGAGGGGGCAAGTGGCATCGGACCCTTGTCCGACCCCGTTCTCCCTCTCGGAGCATCGGCGCTGGTGAGTTCGGTCCCATCGGCTTCAGAGCCGTCCCTGTCGGTGCCGGCTGGGGTTCTTAGTTCTAAGGAGCGGGAGCCCTCTGGCCTGCCTGATAGGGGCGCCTTCGAGGTCATGAGGAGCGTACTGGCCCCAGTGCCTGCTCTACGGTCAGCTCCATCAGCTCCTCCCACTGTAGTGCCTGCTGAGGTCTCTTCCCACTCTCTCGCCCCCGGCCGTAGAGATCCAATGCCTCAGGTTTCCCCACTGGGAATATCCTCCTCTTCCGAGGTTTCTCCTGATCCATCAGGTGAACCCCCGCGTAAGAGGACATGTAAGAGGAAGCATGTGGACTCCCCTGAGTCCGTCACATCTGATACCGACTTGGATGAGTCGGAAGGATCCCCAAGGTCCCCCTCTGAGGATGTCTCTTTTTCTGACATCCTTGAAATCTTTAAACAGAGGGGGAACTGGTCTTCCCTTGATCCTTCCGAGGACGAGTCGGTTTACCTGGAGGCTTTTGGTTCTCGACCCCCCACCTCCTGGGTGTCTCCGCCCTTCGACCCCCTTATGGAAGTGGTGGCGCGGAAGGCATGGACGGCCCCTGATTCGATGGAACCCACCCCATGGAGGCCTTCCAAATTTATAACAGCCCCTTCGGATAAGCAATTTTTATCTAAAGGTGTCCCAGTTGATGCCATGGTGGTGGCGGCGGCAGCCACCAAGAAGGAACTGGCTGATCCTTCAGTGCCTATCCATCTGCCTAACAAGGATTCTAAGACAATGGATAGGTACGGCAAGCGGATGTTCTCGTCAGCGACCTTTGTCATGCGGTCGCTGAATTACTTATGCCACTTCACCCATCTTGAAAGAGACATTCTCAAAGAACTGGGTGAGATTCTACAGGATCCATCAGCTGCTGAGTCTCCGGACAAAATTAACTCACAGCTAGGAACCCTGAATTCCATTGTCAACTCCTCCATGCGGCTTATTTCCTATGCAGCCGATGGAGCGAGTAGGGCCGCAGGCACAGGTGTGGCTTTAAGGCGTCACGCCTGGATGTGGCTTTGTAACTTCGCAGACCCCTTCAAGGTGTCCTTCACTAACTCCCCCTTTGATGGTTCAGCGTTGTTTGGACCTCAAGTGAAAGATACTTTGACCAGATGCGAACAAGATGGCAAGACTCTTTCTGCCGTAGGAGTCCGTTTTTCAACCCCATCTAGACCATATCCTAAGGGTCAAAAGGGTGGAAAAATGTGGTTCCGCAAATCACAAGGAGTCGCGCTTGACGCAAGAGGTCAGTTCCCCCCTAGAGGCAGAGGGGGGAACAACAACAACAGACGCCGTCCAAGAGGCAGAGGGGGTCTGCAGAATCAGGGTAGCAGAGAAACCCTCTCTGACAAACCCTTCCAGCATCCCTGAGGTGCTGCCCGACTGTCCACCTTCGGAGGCAGTCGGAAGATTATCGCTATACCCACAAGCCTGGCTCTCCCTCACTCAAGACAAATGGGTGCAGTCGATTATATCCGAGGGTTACAAAATCCCCTTTATCCAAACCCCAACTATTAAAATGGGGTCTCTTCCAGACGTTCCACCCATTCTAAGGGAACAAGCAGCACTAGAAATATCAAAGCTGCTAAAAAAGAGAGCCATCCAGCCAGTCCCAGCAGACCAACTAGGATCCGGAGTCTACTCAAAGTTCTTTTTGATACCAAAAAAAACAGGGGACTGGAGGCCAATATTGGATCTCAGCAAACTAAACAAGTTTGTAAAAAGAACGAGGTTCCGGATGGTCATGCTACAGTCCATTCTACCCCTTCTGGGCAAGGACAATTGGATGTGCTCAGTGGACCTTCAGGATGCGTACTATCACATCAAAATACACAGGCGCTCCAGAAGGTTTCTCCGCTTCTGGCTGGGAGCCAGTCACTACCAGCTCAGAGCCCTGCCCTTTGGTCTCACTACAGCCCCCTGAGTGTTCACGAAATGTATGGCAGCGGTTACGGCTCACCTGAGACGACAAGGATTCCAGGTGTTTCCATATCTAGACGACTGGCTCCTCACTGCCACCACCAGGCGTCAACAACTTCTAGCCAGAGATTACACCATTCACATTTGCAAAGGGCTAGGTATCTCTCTAAATTTCGAAAAGTCTGCCTTGTTGCCTTGTCAGTCTATTACCTTCATAGGCGCCACCTTGGACACTGTTCAGCTCTCAGCAAAGTTAACAGAGCAGAGGGTCTTAGATATTCAAAATCATGTTCACGTCCTCCTTCAGAGCAACAAAATTCAGGCCAGGTATGTTCTGAAAGTATTAAGTCTCATGGCGGCAGCCATCAAGCTTCTTCCCCTTGCCCACTTTTACATGCGACTTCTTCAGTGGATGCTTTTCTCCCAGTGGTCCTTCCAACAGCTCCCTATGACACACAAGATCTTAATAACTCTATCTTGCAAAAAACATCTGTCTTGGTGGATGGTCTCCCCTCAAGTCCATCAAGGCAGACCATTTAGCCCCGGTCGCCACGGTCACCACGGACGCCTCCCTGATTGGGGGCATTATCAGGGCAGGACAGTCCATGGCACATGGCAACCTTTCGAATGCCACTTGCACATAAACGTCCTGGAGATGAGAGCAGTGCTTTTGACATTGCAAGCACTCCAAGACTCTCTTCCCCTGGGGACTATTGCAATTCAAATGGACAATATGTCCGTAGTATGGTATATCAACAAGCAGGGCGGAACCAAGTCCTATCCCCTGTGTCGAGAAGCACTCAGACTCTGGCAATGGGCGATCACTTCTCAGCGGTTTCTGATAGCAACGCATATCCCCGGGAAGTACAACGTCATAGCGGACAGGCTGAGCAGAGCTATTCTCATGCCCCACAAGTGGTCTCTCAAGCAATCGGTGACGGAGGAAATTTTTCGTAAGTGGGGGTTTCCTTGCTGCGATCTTTTTGCAACACCACAAAACAGCAAGTGCAGCAACTTCTTCACTCTCTTCCCCTTACAGGCCATCCCCAGAGACGCTCTAGTCCATGATTGGCCTCAGGGACTTCTTTATGCTTTTCCCCTTTCCATTAATCACACATAATTCAGAAAGCTACCGTTGAGAGCCAAGATGATTCTCATTGACCCTTATTGGCCTCGACAGATATGGTTCCCGTTCCTGCATCATTATCTTTTGGAGCAGCCTTGGCATCTGGATCCAGTGCCAGATCTTTTGGCCCATCAGTCAGGGCAGCTGCACCAATCCCTCCAATCTCTCAACCTCACAGCTTGGCTGCTCCACTTCCGTCCCTAGCCAGGCTTCCAATGATTTCAAATTCTGTCCGGGATATTATCGTAGCTTCCCTTAAATCTTCCACCAGAAGGATCTATGCTAGTAAATGGCAATGTTTTTCCTTCTGGGCAAAGGCTAGGAATATAGATCCCTTCACTGCTCCAATACACTCGGTCTTAGATTTCCTAGCTGAAATTTTTCATTCAGGATCTTCTTCCTCCACAGTAAAATTTCAGTTAGCAGCCATTTCAAATTTTCACATAGGCCTGTCTGACTCCAGCATCATGTCCCATAAGCTTTGCAAGGCATTCCTCAGAGGTATCTTTTTACTCAAGCCCCCGATCAAAGACCCCCCCACCACAGTGGGATTTAAACTTAGTTTTGACATCCTTGATTCTCCCTCCCTTTGAACCTGCGGCTTCCTGTTCATTGAAGTTACTTTCCTGGAAGACACTCTTCCTAGTCGCCATTACATCTGCTAGGAGAGTATCTGAACTTCATGCCCTTTGCATTCGTCCTCCTTATTTAGTTTTCCACAAAGACAGAGTTTCTCTAAGAACTAACCCCGTCTTTTTTACCCAAGGTGGATTCTCAGACAAATTTAAATCAATCTATTGATCTTCCAGTTTTCTTCCCTAATCATTCAAACAGGGCGGAGCAAAAACTTCATTGCCTGGACGTTCATCGTCAGCTCCGCTACTATCTAGACAGAACTAAACAAATCAGGAAATCTGATCAACTCTTTTTATCTTATGCAGAAAGTAGAAAGGGCCTTCCGGTATCCAAAGTAACACTGTCTAGGTGGCTGTCTTCTGTGATTGCCTGTATTTATCAACTCAGAGGTAAAGAATTGCCTTCTAGGCCAAGAGCCCATTCAACCAGAGCATTAGCTACATCAGCAGCCTTTCAAGCTAGATTGCCAATAGACACTGTCTGTGCGGCAGCCACATGGGCCTCTCCTCATACCTTTGTTACACATTACAAATTGGACATGGCCTCCAGAAACGGGGCAAATTTTGGTTCCACCGTTCTCATGAGTCTGTTCCAATGAGTCACCCAGGATGAAGGTGCTAGGGACGCGGTCCCATCCAGCAAGAATGAAGGCGAGATTGACAACTTAACATTGAGAAGTTATGTACCTACCATAACGTTCCATGTTAGTTGTCTTCTCTCGCCTTCTTTCTTGCGTCCCGCCCACCATCCCCCTAGCCTGGACAGACCGAGAGGTTTTTCCCCTTCTGCTAAGGGACCTTATCTTGCACTATTCCAAGCCCAAACAGGTGGTCCTGGGGTAGCTACGGCTTCAGATAGTGATATTTGGGGAGTTCTCCTTTCTCCTCCTCCACCTCAGTGGGGAGACTGAATTGGCTATTGTCTTCTCGGCTACCAAACGAGATCTGGGTAGTTACCGCCTAGCATCATGGGATATAGGTTCATAGGTTCATACTAGGCTATCTGCCCTAGGGCATTTATAAGCCTAGCCAGAATGTGTTTGGCTTTCGCCACCCATTTTAAATTTATTTTGCTATGCCCTTTTTCGAGGTTAGTATACTGTGCCTCTATCTAACAGTGACACAGAAGTGATACCCGGGGTAAACCTACGATCTCCCATCCACTCATCAAGATTCCTCTTGAAGAGAGTCAATGAGGGACTCTGCCTAACCTGGACTGGGATTTTATTCCAGAGTGAAGGGAGCCTCTGGGTTATGAATCTGTCCCTCCAGCATGTCCTATTTATTTCAGTGCTGAGGTTCAAGTCTCGAGCGTAGCTCGATGGGATTTGGATTTTCTGAGGTGCAGCATGTCCATTAATTCCGGGTTGGACATGGCTTTATACGCCAGGCACAGATCGCCTCTGAACAGGTGGTATGCCACTGAGTAGAGCTGGAGTTTCTTTAACCGGCAGCATATGGCATCTGTTTGAGCCCTTTGATCCTCTTGGTGAGGTACTTTTGGGGTCTTTCCAGTTGCTGCAGGTGTCTGGTAAGGTACATCCCAAAAGGGGCATTGTACTCAATTATGGGCCTGATGAGGGATGAGTAAAGAGGCACAATGACCTCCCCTGATCTAGATGTGAATCCCTTCATGATTAGGTGGGCTATATAAAATGTTTTTTAACCACTTTGGCCACGTGGTTGTCAAATGAGAGATTGCTATCAACTTGGGTCCCCAGGTCCCTAATTACTTCTTCTGTACTTAATGGATTTCCACCTATGTGCTAATTTGTGGGCACTTTGTTTTTGCCAAAGGGGATGACTATACACTTTTTGGCATTTAGCTTGAGGCCATGGCTCTGGCACCAGTTGTCTGTTTCTGTGAGGCCCTTTTGGAGGATGCTTGTGTCGGCTGGAGAGTCGATTATGGCACCCAGTTTGCAGTCATCTGCGAACTTGGTCAGCCACAGTCCTTCCGTGTTGGCCTGTACCTCCGAGAAATATATACCAAACAAGAGAGGTCCCAGGACTGAGCCTTGTGGGACACCACTTGTAACTGGTTTGGGTCTGACATGGCTCCAGCAATTCTAACCATGTGGGTTCTGTCCTTGAGCCAGTTTGCAATCCATCTAGTGACATAGGGTTTATATTTAAGCTGGTGAGCTTACCTATAATGCCCGAGTGGGGTATTGTATCGAAGGCTTTTGCGAGGTCCAGGTAGGCTGTGTGGACCACCTTCCCCTCGTCAATGGCCTTGGTGACTGTTTCAAAGAAATCAACCAGGTTTAAGAGGCAGGATCTGCCCTTAACAAAGCCGAACTGGGTAGGATCCAGTGTTTGTAGGTCCCCAATATCTTTATTTATGAGGTCCATGATGATCCTTTCCATAGCTTTGCAGACCAAGCTAGTCAGGCTTATGGGGCGATAGTTTCCTGGGTCCGTTGAGGCACCACCTTTATGGAGAGGGACCACTGTTGCTGTACGCCACTCTTTGGGCACATATCCTGTAGTAAGGCTGAGATTGAACAGTAGTTTTATGTTTGGGTTTAGCTCTTCTTTGAGTTCATGTAGGATGCAGCCCGGGACACCATCTGGTCCCATTGATGCTGTGTTTTTTGCTTTGGAGAGGGCGGCTCTTAACTGAGCATCTGAGATGTCAGGGGGGCAGCACTCTGCTGGGATAGATATTTGCCCTTTTGGTGGGGAGGGGGGGGGAGAAGTTTGCGCTGAACCTGTCAGCTAGGATGTTGGCAATGTCTGTGGGTTCGGTGTATTTTTGTCATTTGGACTAATTCTGAGCATATCTGGGAATTACCACCCAGGTTCCTAACATAACTAAAGAAAGCCTTGTGATTATCCTTAGTGTCCTGTGCAATTTTTCTCTCGAAGCTGGCCTTAGACAATTTTATGTGTGCCCGTAGTTTTTTGCTAATACTGATCAGTGATGCCTTCCCTTTTTGGGATTTTGCTTTATCATTTAGCAGCTTCCTCCTACTATTGTATAGTTTGTTTATGGCTGGGGTCCACCAGACAGGACGTCTGCCTTTGGAGGATTGGGTCTTGGTTTTATTTGGGATCGCATGATCCATGCATTCCTGAAGGTGTTCATAGAATGCGTTTATAAAGGATTCTGCGGTCTGGGCCGTATTTTCCACAGGCCCGGGGGCTTTGAAGGATTCCACCTCAGTTTTGAGGAGTGTAAAATTTGCTTTAGAGAAGTTTTTCACTGTGGTTTTCTGGGCAGGGGGTGGGGTCGGGATGTGAATATCCAGTGAGATTAGTTTATGGTCTGATCTTACCAGTGAGGGATACACTTCTGGTCTGGAGCATAGAGTCTCCATGTTGGTGATGATCAGGTCCAGTATGTTTTCCCCTCTTGTGGGAGTGGTAACAAGTTGTTCCATAACATTTGAGTTTATAAATTCTAGGAACCTTTGGGCTAGGGTGTTGGAGCTAGAGTAATGCTCCCTGTCTATGTAGGGTTGCCTCGAGCCAGTAAAATTAGCTCTCGAGCTTTAGTATAGGCCGAGTCGGAGCCGAGGTTCAGCTCCGAACCCATCCAGCAAGAAAGAAGGCGAGAGAAGACAACTAACATGGAACGTTATGGTAGGTACATAACTTCTCATTACTTAGTTTAAGTTTGGAGGTTGTTGGGGGAAGGGGTTCTAGATAATTGTGTGGTCAGAGTTTACCATGGAGGAGTTAATGCACTGGAGCAAGCAGCATCCCCCTGTGTTTGTGAGTACATGTCTAGGATATTTGTACCTGTAGTTGGGGAGATAACTAGTTGCTTCAGGGTGTTTGTGTTGATGAAATCCAGAAACCTCTGCGCGAGTAAATTATGGGTCATACAAGTCTCCCAGTTAATGGAAGACGTAGTTGAAGTCACCCATATGTATGATGATAGGCTGAATGTTAAGACATCCCAGCAGGTTTAGGTAGGTAGGATTTTTCCAGACTTGTTAGGGAATCTGTAGCTAGCAAAGATGTGATAGGGGGGTCACACCTGTGGTTAGTTGGACATGGAGTAGCTCAAGTGAGCCATCTTGTTGGACTAGTCTAGCAATATACTTGTCTTTTTATGAACACAGAGATACCTCCTTCATTTGTTTTATCTTTAGCTGAGGGGGATCAAAATGTATGAAAGGCATTGCACCCTTTGCTAACCGGGGTGTTCTCCATGGCTATGAACCATGTATCTGTGACTGTGTACAAGTCTGCATCCTCCAGGATGAGGAGTGCTTCCAGGACTGCAGGGTATTTAAACTCCTAGCATTGAACAGCAGTATGTTTAGGTAGTTGACTGATTTTTATGTTGGTGGGTTTAACAACTTGGCATGGCCTGAAAAAGGCACTATGGAGATAAAGTTTTTGCCAGTATCCAGAAGCCAAGTGGTGAGAAGTGCAAACCATCTCTGGCAAAGCATTGTGGTTTGTTGATCATGTCTTCCCAGGCTGACAGATAATTGGATCCCCTTCCTTTGACACCATAAACTAAGCCAATTGTTGACGTCGGTCATTTTCGCTGGTACTGTGACATCACTGGTGAAAGGTTGGTACTCAAGGCTAGATTTATATGTGCCTGGGACACGCATTCAGAGAGAGCTCCATCATGATTGTCTTCATAGACTTCAGTGAGATATGTCTTGGGTCATTTACACCTAAATGGACTATGACTCTGTTGTACTGTTACTTGGGTTTTAAAGACCTAAGTGCATACATGATCTTTTGAATCCTGGCTGCAGACAGGCAGCTCACTGTGATCTTCTCCTTGTTTAGCCTGCTAAGGGGGACATTGGTATGTCTTAAATGGAATCCCCAATAAGTAGAATGTTTGACTGTGTGGTGTATTGCGTTATGGGCTTGGAAGCAGGGCTACTATGATTTTCAGTGTTATGTTGCGTGAAGCACCGTCTCTTGAGTGCGTGCAGTGTCAATGTGAGATCTTTTTTAAGGAGGTTTTGGAGGTTTGGGTAAACTACATGTGAGTACCTCTGCATATGTTGGTCTGTGTGTTTGTTCCTTTATATTGGTAGTGACTGTTTTGGGTGCAGCGCTCAGAAAAGTGTTTACTTATTTCATGTGTGCATGTGACAGCTTTGCCTCCGATGACCTTGTTTATCTACATTTCTCACGTACTGCCTTTGTATGTTTAAAATTAAGTGGTTGTGAACATGAGGCGGTTACTACACTACCTCGGGATGCTTATATCCATCAGGCCACAAACAGAGATGACAGGGAATCACCTATCCATTATATTAGATCATTGGTAGATGATAAGCAATAGGCGAGTCACTTAAAGGTCTAAGTGAGTGTATTTAATAGTATACTATATGGTGACCTGCAGTGGTGCTGTCCTCTGCTCATACTGGGAGCTCTTCAAGCAGCTATGAACAGTGGGTGACTAGGGAGAACATTTGCTGTACAAGATTTTAAACTGGAAAGGTTTGCAAATATACAGGGATAGGTAACCGCATGGCTTTCATACCAGCAGAATGAAAGACTTTTACACAGTTAAGACCTCAGGCCAGTCAGATAAACACACAATTGCATCTGCAGACAACTCATCTCCAAGTAAAAGCAGTTGGCAGTGAGACAAAAAACAGAAACTTGGCAGATATGAGTAAATGTTTAAAAGGTCAGTCAGGACACATTACTTAGATCTCCCAGGGCCAACTGCCTGCATCTGCAGACTTGTCTATTAATAAGAGCATTTGCTAATGGGGAAAAATAGCTAATACGTTTTTACAAATGCAGGAAACTTGCCATTCTACATGTTTTTCACCATTGGTTATTTTTAAAGCATGTTTATTTTATTTGTTTACCGGGAAGGTCCATCTGGGCAAAGGAGCCATTTTCAGCAGAGGCCCAGGGAGAAAAGTTTCAAAAAGAAATTGAATAATTATATACAAGCAAAATATTTAAAAAGTAAACATTACAATTAAATACAGTATTTAACACAGGCAGAGAAAAAAGGTTACACCATATACATTTCTAGTCTGTATGAGACAATGTCATTATTTAGACTATGGAGCAGTAGTAACTTATCTAATACACACAAGTAGTTTCACGTAGGGAGTAGACATACTCCTTGTAGGGTATTATCAAGTGTATGGAGTAAAAATATCACCGCTTAGACTCAGCAGTGGTAAAGAGCCAAGATATGAAGAAAGTGAGAAGAGGGGAAGAGGCAGAACTTTGTGTTGATTATTGCTATTAATTAGTGGGAGGGGACAGCAAGCTAGAAGAGAGTTCATATATGATATGTCCTAGTAGAGCCATATAGGAGAGATATAATATTCAGCGTGGGTTTGTGCAGGAGCACATCCAGTTGATGAGGTGTTCCTTGAGTGGATGTTTAAATTTAGTTATATCAGTGCAATTATTGTTTGAGGTATTTCTTCCAAAGTTTAGATACATGGTTAGAGAAGAGGGAATCCCCAGAGCTGTTAGGTTTGGTAACTGTTAGCAGGTCTTTGTTGGTGGCTCTAGAACACTAAGATCCAGAGTAGGGTTGAACTAGGTATTTAAGAGAGGGACAGCTATTTAGGTGGTTGAGTATGTAGTGTGTGTGAAGGTTAGTTGGTTATTGGTCAGAAGATTAGGAAGTTATAGCCATTTTAGATTCTGCATTGCATTGCAGTTGTGTGATCTGTATAGGAGGTTTGAGGCAGATCTTATTTTGTTGTAGCAGGACTCCCATTTTATTTAATTCTGTTTTTCTGAGGTTTGCAAGTATAGGTGATGCATAAAGGAGGGTGGAAAGTAGATGGGTTCTGGATATGGCTTGTTTGATGGGGTCAGTTAGGAAATGTTTTATCCTATAGAGTGAGCCTAGTTTGATATGTACCTTTTTAATGGTTATGGCTAAGTGCTTGTAAACCTCAGGTTGTTTTCAAGGGTCACTCCAAGGAGCTTAGTATATTCAACTGGTTATATAATAGTATTGTTAAGAGAGGATGATGAAGGGGGGGATGCTAGCTAGGTGTTCTGTTAGTTTTCTTTGGGTTGAGGTAAGCAATTTTCAGTGTCATTGACTTTTTGAGTTGTTTGAAGGAGTGAAGACCTGGAGGGAGCTGAACAAATAAGGGAGGAATTATCAGTGTATTGAATAATTGTTGTATGTTGTGTGAATGTGGATAATTTATGAATATGGAGAAAAATAGTGGACCAAGTACTGACCCTTGGGGTATGCCGACTAAGACAGCAGGGGAATAGTTCATTATTCCATTTTACTGCTTGTTGGCGGTCTGGTTAAATAGTTAAGAAACCATAATAGGGTGGACTTGGATAGATTGAGAGGCTAGTTCGTTGAGAAGTGTCTGGTGGGAAACTGTGTCAAAAGCTTTTGACATATCCAGACAGATAGAGGAGACGTGGTGACCATTGTTTCAAAGCTAGTTAACTGAATTAGTAAAGTTAATGAGGGCTGTAGTGGCGCTGTGTTTTGGCCTAAACCCATGTTGGGAAGGGGATAGTAAATTGTCTAGTAGTTGCGAGTGAACACATTTTTCAAGGATCTTAGTGAAAGGAGGGAGAATAGCTATGGGCCTGTAGTTATTGAGTTCAGTGGAAGTCCCAGCTTTGTGTAGTGGGATTATATGAGAGATTTTCCAGTTTTGGGATGCATTGTTATTTAATTGACTGATTAATGAAAGTAGAAACTGGGAGCGAAATCACATCTGATGCAATTTTCAGATAGTCACTGGGAAGTTAATTTACAGCGAGGGTTGCACGTCTTAGTTTAGAAAGGAGTTTTTATGCTGCTGGTCTGTATAGGCTTAATTGAGAAGGAGTTAGGCAAACTGAAAGTTATGGGTAGGTAATGCTAGAGGGGCATTAATGCTATTTTTTAAGAGTAATAGGCTAGATTTTATTGACATTTGATTAGTGGGAAAGACCAACTGGGTAGGTGCCCATTTTCAGCTGAGGCCTGGGGACAGAAGCTTCAAAGTATTAAGAAAACATTTTAAGAACAAGAATTTTGCAATCTTCAAAAATAATGCAAAAACATCTGCAGTTCACATCAGATTTGATATATTTGAATGCGACAACGTTGTCATACAAGTTGTATCCATTTTTAAACAATTTAATGCTTGGAGAAGTTTAGTCAGTTTAGAGAAATTAAATGGAGATTAGTATAGCACAAACTGGAATTGCAATATGATGTAAGAGAAAAAAACAGGGTTATGGTATGTTTAGATAATCGAGAGTGTTAAATTTGGCTGGAAATCTTTCAGAATGGTTTTAAAGGGCTGGAGGGGGAGGATATGGATCTTATGGTCATAGGTAAGGAGTTCTGGGCCTTAGCAACATGGTAAGAGTACAGACCATACCCAGCAGATTAGATAGGTTTGTGGATAGAGAGAAGTTTTTGGTCATTAAATTAATAGTGACGGAGTGGGAGCATAGTTGTGAAGATGTGTATTTTTTTAGTTCTTGGTGTACTTCTAACCAGTTTAGGCTTTAGTGCTACACATTGGTGAGTTCTGAAAGGGATATTTGATGCACCCTCTTTATAATAGCATTGTTCAGGTTTTGTTTTTTGTGATGCCTGAAGATTAGTAAACATAGGAGCACCATAAAGTTAGTGAAGGGAAGAGGTAAATAGTGGCAAGTGTAGTTTTGAGTGTGTTGGTCAGCGTTTTGGCTCCATCATCCCTAGATTTTGTGAGTATTTTTATGCAATTTTTATATGCAAGTAGAATTTAAGATCATCTTCCCTAATTTGCTGTAAGAAGTGACTTCAGTGATTGCATGAGAAGCGACTTCAGTGGTTGCATTAATAAGAGAAGATTTAATTTTTGTTTTTCATGAGAACTTTGGGAAAACTGTAGTTAATTTTTTGGCTGGGGGATTGAGCATGAGTTGAGTTACAAAGCCATGATCTGATGTTGATAATCTTTCCATTCATCACTGATGGGTTTGGTTCCGAACCCTCAGAACCGAATCAGCCTTTTTACCAAGCTCGCGCCAGTCAAAAACTCTCAAGCTAAGCTTCTACCCAGAATGACCTTCTCCCGGTTACCTCAGATCTCGATTGCTGCATAGCCGTAAAGCCATGTTTCAGCTGAGCTCTCATCTAAGTAGAACTTTATTTGATATTTTTTTGTGGAAAAATTTTGATATCTTCCTTTTTTACTGTGCGATTAGTATTTGTAGTGTGTGTTCTTCTGTCAGACCTTGATTTTTTGTCTCTGCTCTACTAGTTGTTACCATTGGTAAACTTTCAAGTACTATTGTTAGTACGGCCTTTCCTCCCTTAACCTTGTGGTATTCCTTCAGTACCATAGCTGGTATTTTCCTTTCTTTCTTAGCCTTTTAGTGTTTGTTTCAGTAAGATATTTCTGTTTTACTTGCATATCACTGTAGTGATACAACTGTGTGTCTTTTCTGAACTGTAGTTGATTTATTAGTTCTGACTGGTTATACTGTTTCCTCTGGTGCCTCTCATTCAAGGTGTCGGATAAGAAAGGTACTTCCGGTTTTAAGCATTGTGCTTCATGTAATGGCAATTTACCAAATAGTGATTCTCATGATGATTGTGTATACTGTTTGGGGGTGACCCATTTTTCGGTGCAACCTCCTTGTGACATTTGTCAGAGTTTCAGTCAATGCACTCTTAATGAGCACAAAAATAAACTGATACTGAAAGGGTTACTTAAGTCTCCCTTTTCAGAGGCCATTTCTGTGATGGCGGTCTCAACCCCTCCTACAAAAGACAAAAAGAAGTCCCACTGTGTTCCTTCCTCACCATCTGGTGATCAGGGTAAGCCTGTGAAATCCAAGGTCCCAAAGTTGTCCTCAGAGCATAAGTCTGCCTCTACTTTTCCATCTTTGTTGGCTCCAAGCATCTCAAAACCTACGATACCAGCTCCAGCTTCGGCACCGGTCCTGCCTCCGGCACCAGTAATAGAACTCACTATGCCTATTACGACTTCGGCACCTGTGGCCACTATGGCTCAGGTCACACCTTCGATAGTTACGATTTTGGAACCGACCGTTTCGGTCCTGAGTGCCACTTCTGCACCGAGCATTTTTCTGACCAAGTTGGATTTGACCCCATTACTCTCGGCATGGAGGTGCTTAGGAGAAATGGCAGTGGAATTTTTAACCAGATTGTTGAATGAAATTTTGGAAAGTCAGAGGATGCCTGAGGAGTGGAGAAAGTGTTTTGGTACCTATCTTTAAGAATAAGGGTGATGTGCAGAGCTGCAGTAACTACAGAGGGATAAAATTGATCAGTCACAGCTTGAAGTTATGGGAAAGAGTAGTGGAAGCTAGGTTAAGAAGGGATGTGATGATTAGTGATCAGCAGTATAGTTTCATGCCAGGAAAGAGCAGTACAGATGCAATATTTGCTTTGAGAGTGTTGGAGGAATACAGAGAAGTTCAGAAGGAGTTGCATTGCGTCTGCGGACTTAGAGAAAGCATATGACAGGGTGCCTAGAGAGAAGTTGTGGTATTGTATGAGGAAGTTTGGAGTGGCAGAGAAGTATGTAAGAGTGGTACAGGATATGTATGAGGGTAGTGTGACATTGATGAGGACTGTGGTGGGAGTGACAGATACATTTTAGGTGGAGGTGGGATTACATCAAGGATCTGCTCTGAGCCCTTTCTTATTTGCAGTGGTGATGGACAGGTTGACAGATGAAATCAGACAGGAGGCCCCGTGGACTATGATGTTTGCAGATGACATTGTGATATGTAGTGAGAGTAGGGACCAGGTTGAGGAGACCTTAGAGAGGAGAGGAATGAAGGTCAGCAGGGCTAAAACAGAATATATGTGTGTAAATGAGAGGGAGGGTAGAGGAATGGTGAGGATGCAGGGAGTAGAGTTGGTAAAGGGGGATGAGTTTAAGTACTTGGGATCAGCAGTTCAGAGTAATGGTGAGTGTGGAAGAGAGGTGAAGAAGAGAGTACAGGCAGGGTGGAATGGGTGGTGAAGAGTGTCAGGAGTGATTTGTGCCAGACGGGTACCAGTAAGAGTGAAAGGGAAGGTCTACAAGAGGATAGTGAGACCAGCTATGTTGTATGGGTTGGAGACTGTGGCATTGACGAAAAGGCAGGAGTAAGAGCTGGATGTGGCAGAGTTAAGGATGTTAAGATTTGCACTGGGTGTGACTAGGATGGACTGGATTAGGAATCAGCATATTAGAGGGTCAGCTCAAGTTGGACAGTTTGGAGACAAAGCAAGAGAGGCGAGATTGCGTTGGTTTAGACATGCTGAGGAGGGATGCTGGGTATATTGGGAAAAGGATGCTAAGGATGGAGCTGCCAGGTAAGAGGAAAAGAGGAAGGCCTAAGATAAGGTTTATGGATGTGGTGAGAGAGGACATGCAGGCGGTTGGTGTGAAAGAGCATGATGCAGAGGACAGGAAGAAATGGAACAGATCCGCTGTGGCGACCTTTAACGGGAACAGCCGAAAGAAGATGATGACTCTCTGTCTCGAAACATGAGACTTCGGTGCCAGCAGACCTTGCACCACGGACCCGATTCTCCCCTTCCATAGATCTGTTTCTAGGCCAGATGTATAGCATGTTCATTGACCGACCTACCTCTCCATCCAGAGTATCCACTAGATCCACCAGGAGCCTGTCAGAACACGACGTGGTGGGTCTTGCGGACCAGCTGTTGGCAGCCAGGTGGATACCCACACTTTCTAAGATCCATCCGCCTGCAGGACTTGGGTTGGTTTCTCCACGGACTCCTTCGTACTCTCCTCCTAAGACCATTTCAGTTCCGAAGCCTTCTCCGAAACCTTTTCGGAACCTATCACCTTGGTGCCTATAGTGGACCTCAGACTCCGGGTTTATCCCTTTGGTCTTTGGTTCCTGCGGAACTGGTCCTGCCTCAGTCTGGGGACTGGGGGGTGGGCACCTTGGCCTGGGGCACAGAGCAGTGTTTGTCCCGTTCCATCTTCTGTGCCGATAGCTACGTCCGCACCGATCCTGCTTGAGGCTCCATTTGTGGGGGGTGGGTTCGTCAGAGTGGGGTGTGACCCCGGTCCTGAGGTTGTCTTTCTCGGTTCCGTGCTCCCATCCCTCTTCGGGCAGACCTTTCCACATGATGGAGAGGGCTGTCACTTCTGGAAGCACTCCTTTGACGTAGGAACCCCAGTTTTCACCCCCTGAGCTACAGCTGCCAAAGACCACCCCCCAGGGCACCGGGCAGAGAAGCCAGATGACACCCCTGTTCAGGGTACCCAGTCTTCCGAGTTCTCTTCAGAGACCCCCACTGAAGAGCCCCCTCGAAAGAGGATGTGCAAGAGGAAGCACATGGACTTACCCGATGAGTCCTTAATGGAAGACGCGTATTACAATGATGGTGAAGGGCTCCCACGTTCTCTTCCTGATGATGTCTCCTCCAGAGACATCCTGGAAATGCTAAAACAGAGAGGTGACTGGAAGCCCTCCAACCCTTCGTCTGAAGAGTCTGTGTTCCGGCAGGCTTTCCGCCCCTGGCCTTCTACCTCTTGGGTGACCCCGCCTGCCGACGAGCTCGTCCTGCAGCGTGCTTTGAAGAATCCTGATTCCATTGAAGTGATCCCTCTGAGACCTGGCAAAATTCTTTCCCTTCCTAAGGACCCGCATTGGTCCAGAGGGACCAGTCGATGCTATGGTGGTGGTGGAGGCCACGAAAAAGGAATGGCTGAGGAAAGTCGGATTGTCCACCCACCCAACAGGGAGTCCCGGGCGGTGGACAGACTTGAGAAGCGAGTTTTTGCATCAGGGACCTTTGCTATGCAATCCCTGAACTGTTTGGCACATTTTACGAGGGACTTGATCTCCAAACTCTCTGGGACACTCGCAGGGCAGCTGGCTGATGAGGTCAGGGACAAAGTGGCCTCGCCGTTCACAACCCTGGAATCGATATCCAACTCATCCATAAGGCTGCTCTCACATGCGACCGAAGGGGCGACTAGAGCAACGGGTTCAGGCATTGTCATGAGGCATCATGCCTGGATGCGCATTTGTGACCCTGCGGACCACTTCAAGTTTTCATTTTTGAATGCTCCCATCTTAGCATCTTCCCTTTTTGGCTCCAAAGTGATGGACACACTAGCCAGGTATGATCAAGAAGGAAAGACCCTGTTTGCCGTATGTCTACAATTTTCCAATCCTCAACGTACCTTCTCCAGGAATCAGAGGAGTGGGAAAATGTGGCACAAAAAAATCTCTGGGTCCTTTCTGTGCTGCACGTGGTGATACCCCCAGGGGCAGGGGGGGTAACAATTCTGGAATTTGCCCCTACAGAGGCAGAGGGGGGTCCTCGTAACCAAGGCTCCAGGGACGACTCCTCTGGACAGCCTTAGCGCTCCTGAGGAGCAGCCCAATTGCTTACCTCTGGAAGCAGTCAGAGGTTGTTTTTCTCTGCACCTAGCTGCCTGGCAATCTATTACCACCAATCGTTGGGTGCAGAGTATAATCACCAGAGGTTACACCATTTCCATTTCTTGTCAATCAAATTTTCCAAAAAAGCTTCCCGACATTCCACCCAGTCAAAGGGAAGAAGCAGCTTCAGGGATAATAAAGCTGTCTCAAAAAAAGTCATCCAACCAGTACCACCAGACCAATGCGGATCCAGATTCTACTCAAGATTCTTTTTGGTGCCAAAAAAGACAGGGAACTGAAGACCCATTTTGGATCTCAGCAGCTTAAACAAGTCTGTCACCCAAACCAAATTCCGAATGGTCACAGTTCAGTCCATTCACCCTTTAAGGGAAGGCGATTGGATGTGCTCGATAGATCTCCGGGATGCATATTACCACATCAAATTGGACAAATGCTCCAGGAGTTTGCTTTGCTTCCAGCTAGGGGGCAGTCATTATCAATTTCGTGCCATGCCTTTCGGTCTCTCTGCAGCCCCCAGAGTGTTCACGAATTGCACAGCAGTGGTCACAGCTCACTTGAGACTGCAAGGATTCCGGGTGTTTCCATATTTGGATGACTAGCTCCTCACCGCCCCCACTGAGCATCTTCTGGTAACAGCACTGCATTATACACTTTCTCTGGCAAAATATTTGGGAATAACAATACATTGGGAGAAATTAAACCTTACTTCTACCCAGCAAATAGAATTCATTGGAGCAGTGTTCAATACCCAGTCCTGTCTAGTGTCACTCCCAAATCACAGACTTCAGCGACTGAGGCTCCAGCTTTGAGTGATACTCTGTCAAACAAAAGTTTCAGCAAGAGAATATATTCTTCACGTTTCACTGTTGCAGTCATCACACTTGGGTTATCTGCCTGCAGGTAGCCCTCAGTCCCGAATACCAGAGACTTGGTATTTCTGCGTCAGTTGCTGTCGCTTCTTCCATGATGTCAGGTCGTCGGGTATAAAAACAGGCAGCCAACGCCATTACATCAGTCTTTTCTTGCCGAGGAGGAGCCCAAAGCAGAAGCAGTTCACAAGTGCCAGTCGGCCACTACCTGAATTTTTCATTTTCAAGTTGATAATCCTGAAGTCTTCTAAAGCGAAGTACCCTGTTGGGGATCCTTTTTTCTTGCTCTAACCGATGTCAGAAAAAGTTAGCAATTGTCTTGCCTGTGGAAAGCAAATACCTCTAAGAGATTTTCATTCTTACTGCATCACCTGTTTAGGCCCAGACCACGACATCCCTTGCTGTCGGTATTGTGCCTTGTTTAATGCATGAACCATTCATCGTCTGGCTATTTTTTCGGGAAATTCTTTCGCTGTCTATCTCCGTATTCTGAAATGGCTTCGGTAAGCCATCCGACTACCGATCTTCTGAAAAAACTTAAGGATAAAGACAGAGACAGACCGCATAGGTCCAAAACTGCCAACGACACTTCCATTAAGCTAGTCGCCAGTCTGCAAGTACTCAGTGAGGCGCCTTTGCAGTCCCTGATGCCTGCTTCTATGGATTCACAGGCCTCTGCTGAGACCCATTTGGAGTCCGGTATGCCGCAAGATGCTTCTTCAACTGTGAAACCAGCAGATGTCTCTACCTTAGATGGATCCGGAGCCACTGTGCAGGCACCGGCTTCTGAGGGAGTTTTTCATACTACCGATGTTCGAATCAAACAGACTTCATTTTTAACCAAAGTTACCGAGTTTCTTAGGCCCAGAGTATGCACTACGCCTAGAAAACCGACAACCAAAGCGCATGTTCAGGTACCCATGCCACAAAAACAAATGCTTAGAATGGCTGAAGACCTTATTATGCTGATTAGGGGAAGCCAGCCTTCCCCTGCTAAGAGCCGAAGAATGGAGTTCCCTTCTGAGTCTACAAACCAGGAGTCCGATGACTCTTACCCTTCTGATTATGAAGACGTGCCCTAACTGCCTATGAGGACTCTGATGCAGAGGAATCCATTCCCTCTGCCTCCCCTCCAGAGGATTTTTCTTTTGGTGAAACCTTGCATACTTTGAGAGCACTTCCATTGGGAATGCCAAGACTATCCTCAGTCTAAAAAGAGACTCAGAGAATATTTAGAGTTGCCTCAGCACATGCCTTTAGCTATTACCCCCTGTCCTGGATGTTGTGGATGATGTCTTCATGGAATCCAGTCTTACTCCAAACACTTTATTTCTGGCCCATAGGAAACCAGACAGATATTAGAGTACCTGATTCCCACAAGTTTCTTCTCAAGAATCCTACTGCTGACCCCCAGAGATCATTTCCCAGGGACCTAAAGGTATTAAGGCTACTACAATCTACCCCTACAGACAGGGATTCCAGAGCTTTGGACAGATGGAGCAAGAGGGTGTATACCTCTGCAACTCTTGCTATCAAGGCATTGAATTGCCAGTTTCACATGCTAAAATACCAGCAACATATGGAAATTATTAAACAAAAAGTGGTAACTTTTCCAGATTGTGCAGAAAATAAAGAATTGAAGGAGGTTATGCACTCTACAAACCAAGTTAGTAAGCATACTTTGCAGTGTGGCTTTGATGCCCTAGAAGCATCTTGCAGGGCAGCAGTGACTGAGTCTGTACTGAGAAGACATGCTTGGCTGAAGGAGCAGACCTTGCCAGATTATGTCAAATCTAAATTACTAGACACTTCTTTAAATAAGGACCATTTGTTTGGCACCAAAGCAGAAGTTGTTCTTAAAAAGATGGAAGAAAAGGCTAAATCTATGCAAACTGTTAGAGTTCCTACAAGTGCAACCACCTAGAATTCAGTAGGCATTGCCCTTCAAAGCACTGGTCCTTTCCAGCCCCCTCCAGGCCTTCCCAAACAAGACCCAGGGGGAACAGACCACCCAGACTACAGTCTCAGGATATGCAGATATGTAAGCAATGGAGTGCCCCCACCCCTAAAGCAGGGAGTGGTAAGCCACCTCCTTATGGAAAAAGCTCACAATGACTTCTCAACTCTACTTCCCAGCCCTGCCCAGTTGCTTGTGCCCCTAGGAGGAAAACTTGCCCTTCATGCAAAAAACTGAATGTCCATCACTCAGGACTGATGGGTCCTCAGCATTGTATCCCAGTAGTACAAATTCTGTTTCCATTCACTGCCAACCTCAAGCAGGTTTCCAGACCTTCCTCCAAACCAGTGGGCAGAAACTCAAAACCAAGTACTTCCCTGCTCAATATCAGAGCTGTTCAGCCTGTTCCAGTAGAACAGAGGGGGTCAAGGATTCTACTCCAGACTATTCTTGGTACCCAGGAAAGAGGGCTCTTGGCGCCCTTTCCAGGATCTTTCAATTCTCAACACCTTACTGGTGGTACCAAAATTCAAGATGCTTACTCTGCAACAGCTTCTACCTATGTTGGCGAAGGATGCCTGGTTAGTCACTCTAGACTTAAAAGAAGCTTATTTACACCTCCCCATAAGGGAGTCATGCAGGAAATATCTATGTTTCAGGGCAGGGTTTATTGCATTATCAGTTCTCTGCACTTCCCTTTGGCTTATCTACTGCGCCCAGGGTATTCACAAAATGCCTGGCTCCAGCCATTGCATACTGCAGGCAGAGAAATATCCAAATTTACCCATACTTGGACGACTGCCTGATTCAGGCAGTCAGGAATTGCTGCTTTAGTACCTGGCATTTGTAAAAAGCCTTCTCACTTCATTGGGGTACATCAACAAAAAGAAATCACAACTGGTACCCAGTCAAAAGATTGTATTCCTGGGAGCAAGCTTGGACACAACTTCCCAGCTGGCATTCCTCACTTCAGAAAAACAGGCCTACATCTATCTAACAG
Source organism: Protopterus annectens (assembly GCF_019279795.1). Lineage (NCBI taxonomy): Eukaryota > Metazoa > Chordata > Ceratodontiformes > Protopteridae > Protopterus > Protopterus annectens. Next base: position 19,630,912 of record NC_056744.1, on the reverse strand, counting down.
ACTACTTCAAACAAATGGCCACCAGAACCCAGCTATCTGCAAGAAAATTACTGCAAGCCCTAGGGTTCATGGCCTCGTGTATTCTGCTAATTCCATATGCAAGACTGCATATGAGGAAACTTCAGTGGTACTTAAAAAGCTTTTGGTGCCAACATTCTCAGGACCTGGAAACAGTCATTCCTATCATACCTTGTCTAAGGACAGAGTTACCTTGGTTGGCAGAAGCATGCAACTACAACAAGGGACTGCATTTTACTCATCCCCACGCTGTCCAGATCCTGACCACAGACTATGCATGGGGGGGCTCACATGGCTGGCAAATGTATTCAGGGCCATTAGAGCCCAAGGCAAATTCTCCTGCACATCAACTAAAAAGAGATGCTAGCTGTACAGAATGCTCTGACAGCTTTCAGATACCTACTCTTTCCAGGACAACTGCTGATAAAAACAGACACCACAGTTTTGTGGTACATCAACAAGCAGGGAGGAACACATTCTTACCCAATCTACAGGTTAGCCATGGCCCTGTAGAACACGGCCTTGGACAACCAGGCTCATCTACAAGCTCAATCCCTGCCAGGCAAACAAAAATCACTGGCAGAAGACTTGAGCTGAAATCTCCTAGACCCACATGAGTGGAAATTGGAGCCCAGCACCTTCAACCTTTTGGTCCAGAAATGGGGGACCCCAGAGATGGATCTCTTTGCCTCCCCCGACAACCACCAGTTACGCAAATTCTGCACCAGGAACCCTCACAGCAGGGCCTGGAAGGTGGATGCCCTATCCATTCAATGGGAAACCTCTCAATCTATGCCTTCCCCCTCTGTCCCTTCACTCGAGTATTACTCAAGTTAAAAAAAGACAAGTCAAGGACAATTCTGATTGCCCCGGACTGGCCATGCCAGCACTGGTACGCACTTATTTACAGTCTGACAACGCTGCCACCCTGGCAACTGCACCAGTCCCCAACCCTTCTTTCTCAGCAGGAGAGACAGATTTTGCATCCACAGTTGCAAACCCTAAATCTTGCAGCTTGGCTTATTCCTTAAATACTTCACAAGCAACCCTAAGTAAACAGGTGTGCTGGACGTCATCCTTGAAGCTAGAAGGCCCAGTACTAGGAAATCCTATGCTGAAAAGTGGAAAAGGTATTGTTCTTGTATTCAGTCTAAAGGAAAGGACACAGCACTGCCCTCCTTACCTCTAATCCTGGATTACGTAGCAGAACTACTCCACAGAGGCCTATCCTTCTCCTCCATTAAGATCCATGCCTCTGCCATCTCGGCTCATTACAATACTGAGCCACCTCTATTCTCTCACTCTCTCATCAAACAGTTCCTGAGAGGGGCAAACAACTTAAGGCCACCAAGGAGAGCACCCACCCCTGCTTGGAAACTTAACTTTGTACTGGAAAAGCTCACGCTTTCCCCTTTTGAACCTGCTGCTTCAGCAGAGTTAAAAGTCCTCTCTTTGAAAAACAGCCTTGCTTCTAGCCATCACTTCAGCTAGAAGAGTGTCCGAGTTATAAGCACTGATGGCTGTGGAACCTTTCATTATTTTCCAGGTTGACAGGGTTTCCCTCAGGGCTAACCCTTCCCTTATGCCTAAAGTGGTGTCCATTGCGGCTCTCAACCAATCCATCCATTTGCCAACCTTCTTGTCTAATCCTCAAAATAAAGGGGAAAGGATCCTGCACTCTTTGGATGTGCACAGACAGCTCAGGTTCTACCTTAATAGGACTAAGCCTTTCAGAAAATCTGACCAGCTGCTAGTCAGCTTTGTCACAGGGGTAGAGGGCAAGGCCATTTCAAAACAAACCATTTCCAAATGGATTGCACACCGCATCCATTTCTGCTGCAAACGCCATGGAAAAGCTACCACTTGGGTCAAAACACATTCCACTAGGGCTACATCTACCTCTACAGCATTTCTCAGGGAAGTCCCTACCAGGGACATACTGGAAGCTGCTACCTGGAGTCCTGTGCACACCTTCACCAAGGATTACCACCTGCCTATATTTTTCAAATCCAGGGAAGGATTTGCTACAGCAGTCTTGCAAGGCCTACTAGCCAGCCCTAACTCTTCTTGACTGCCTCCACCCATCCTCAGCTTTGGGAATCGACCCAAGTGTGATGACTGCAACAGTGAAACAAGAAGAATATCCTCCAGCCCCCTGGTTTTCTCTACATCTCTCCTCTCTATGGCTGTTCCTACTGGTATTTACTTTTTACTGGTGGTGTTTTCCCCACCATATACTAGCTCCATATTTGGGGGCTCCTGACGTTTGTGGCAAGATAAACCGATGTAATGGCATCGGCTGCCTGTTTTTATACCCAGATGACCTGACATCATGGAAGAAACTACTGCAACCGATGCAGAAATACCAAGTCTCTGGTATTTGGGCCAACTGAGGGGTTACCTGCAGGCAGATAACCCAAGTGTGATGACTGCAACAGTGAATACACTCGAACATCTGCATTTATGTTAAGTGTACACAACTTTACCAGAAAGGCTCACCCAGACTGCTACACTTTGCTGTGAAGACAAGGTTAGTTTGCTTTTTATTTGTTGTATTTTGTATTATTTTATTGCCTTTTTATATTTTGAATACTGTGATTTGTTTTCTTTACCTTTTGTTTTACTTGTATTCTGCTTTTAACTGCATATTAAAACTTCAAAAGAGACCACAGCTCTCTCTTGTGAGTCAGGCAGAATTTTTTTCTCCACCCTCCCACTCGCTTACTGTCGTGTTCTAAATACCACTGTCTTTCTAGTTGTCTGCCTCTTATGTTAATTTGATCATATATCATTTCCTCTCTGCTTTCACTGGCTCGTGTGAGTAAGCACAAAGTTATCATTTTGTGAAATCACTCCCCTTCAACTATTTACATTTATTGGCCATCCTACTGTATTCCATAGTACCAGAATACAAAAGTGACCACCCCTTTCAATCCATCTTGCTGTTTTAAAAATAGTGACTCTCCACTAAAACTTAACTTTTTAGACAGGTAAAACTTAAGTTACCTACTTTCACATCTAACTTATGTAGTGCACACTGTAGTGTTTAGGATAAACCATTTTTTTCATCTTACCTTTAAGCATCCCTTGACTAGCACTTGCTCTAATACCTGCTGGAAAGCACTAGGAAGTCTTAAACTGATACAAGCACTCATCTTTCCTTGTTAAGGAGAAATTAATCGTAGGCACTAAACAGCCTATAATTGCAAAGTACCTTGCTAAGGCAAAGGAAACAGCTTCTGTACTTTACAAAAAAAGCACCAAACCAAGCATGTCCAAGGGTCAGCTTCCAGTGATTTCTCCTGTCCACCTGGTGAATCTGGGCATACTGGGGCAATGCAGCAATTACCTCATGTACACAGACAACCCCTCCTACCACCCAACACTATAACCTGTGAGAGATGCACTTACATAGCCAAACTGGAAGCAAAGCTCTCTCCACCCAAGATTGTGCTACACGGTCAAGAGGAGAAGGTTAACACCCGCACTACACCTCAAGCAACACATAGCCCTTCTAAACCCACACCACCAACACCCACACATAGCAACATTAAATCCACATATGCGGAGGCCCTTAACTGTATCCTGCCCAAGCAACAGGGACCTCCGAAGCTGAAACGCAAACAAACACCAGTCACAACCAAAGTGTCACATAGCTCACAACACCAGTGTGGCACCCAGCAACAGCCCCTAAGGCAAGACAATGTACCTAACACTTTAGTCATAGGTGACTATAGTCAGGCACACTGATGTCCCATTCACCAGGCTGAACAATGAGAAAATTACAGTCAGCTGCCTGTCGAGTACCAGGATCTGCCACATAACGCATGCACTCGAGTCACTCCACAACAAGTACAAATATGACTCTTGTCATTGTCCATGTTGGAGTGAATGACTTCAGACGTACCTCCCTGGACTACATGAAGAGAGACATGGAAGAGCTCTCGGATCATGTGGCCCAGACAGGTATGACCCTAGCCCTGAGTAGCATCCTGCCTTCGCCCATAATGATACCACAATATAAGGACAAAATGTTTGACTTCAACAATTGGCTAGGCTTCTGGTGTCAATGAAAGGGGATCCAGTATCTGTCTGCCTGGGATGACATGATCGATAGACCATGATCCTTTGCCAGAGATGGTCTGCACCTGTTGCCCCTGATATTCAGGTTACTGGCTAAGGCTCTTGCCACCCCATAGTGCTTTTTTTAGGCAAAGTTCAAAGGACAAAACCACCACCATAACAGGTACAAGCATGCACATTCTGAAGGTAATGCTACTCAATGCTAGAAGTCTAAACCTCAAAATGCACACTCTCGAGGCACTCCTAAAAATGGGAAACATCGATATCTGTGCAATAACTGAGACCTGGTTCAAGGCTCTAGAGAGCACTCCTGCAATACCAAGCTAAAACTCTTACCACACTTTTCGGCCACCAAACCAGGACCAAAACATTAAAGGTGGAGGAGTGCCCATATTCATCAAGGATATTCACACCACCAGGCTAGTTGCCCAACACAATGCGTCTGAAATTCTCCAGGTGCAGCTAACACTAGGTAAGACTGCAATCCAAGTTGTAGCTTGCTACAGATCTCCCACCATGCCCCAAGATTCTCACTACACCTTTATAAACATACTGGAAAATATTAAGATACAGCCAAACACCCTAATACTGGGTGATTTCAGCTACCCTGCCATTAACTGGGACTACTCGTGTACCAACACCTTTGCCCAGCGGTTCTTGGAATTCATAAATTCCAACGCCCTGGATCAACTAATCCATAGTCCCACCAGGGGCTCCAATATCCTAGACATGGTCATTACCAACATGGGAAATCGATGCTCCACACCTATGGGTCACCCCCTCATTGGTCAGGTCTGACCATAAGCTAATCACTCTTAACATCCACATCCCACCCCACCCCCCAGTAAGGAAACCTGCATAAAAACTTCTCCAAAGCCAACTTCATGCTACTCTAGTCAGAAGTGACAAACATCATGACACCCATGCAGACGGGAACTGAAAGTTTGACTGCTGAATCCTACACTAAGGCACTGTACGAGCACATCCACTCATGCATGAATCATGCCATCCTAAATAGAACCAAGATGCTCTCCTCCAAAAAAAGGAAGCCAATCTGGTGGTCCCCTGCCATAAACAAACTTTACACAAAAGGAAGAAACTGTTGCAGAAAAGAGGGAAAATCCCAGGATGCAAAAAACTCCCTTCCCAGCCTCAGTAAGAAGCTGAGATCCCTCATAAAGTACTCCAAAGCTAGTTACGAAAATAAAATTGCTAAAGATTGCAAAGACAACCACAAGGCATTCTATAACTATGTCAAGAATCTAAATGACAGTGCTTGGATCTGCTCTGAGCTACAACAGAATGGCATTAAATATACTGATCCCAAAGATATTGCCAGTATCCTGGCAGATCAATTCAGTGTCAACTTCACCTCCCTCTCATACCCTAAACGACCCATCTCAATACCAGAAGATTGCCAAATTCCGGTAATAACGGCCATACAAGTAAAAAATGCACTCTCCAAAACTAAGAATACAGCATCCATGGGACCAGATGACATCCCGGGCTGTGTACTACATGAACTGCAAAATGAACTGGCACCTCACCTAAGTGTCATGTTTAATCATAGCCTCACCTCAGGCTTTGTGCCCACTGAGTGGCGCACAGCTACAGTGTCCCACTCCACAAGGGGGGGATCCACCTGTATCACGGGAACTACCGCCCCACTCCACAAGGGGGGATCCACCTTGGATCCCGCGAACTACCGCCCCATCAGTCTGACGAGTCTGATCTGCAAGGCCATGTAACTTGTTATCATGGAACTTATAAACAAAGACATTGGCAACCTTCAAACACTGTATCCCACCCAGATGTTCTTCGTGTTTCACTGTTGCAGTCATTACATTTGGGTAATCTGCTGGTAGGTTGCCCTCAGTTGGCCTGAATAGCAAAGTCTTGGGTCCTGCGTCGGTTGCTGTCTCCTCTTCATGAAGTCAGGTTGTCAGGGGTATAAAACATGCAGCCGGTGCCATTTTACTCAGTTTTTCTTGCTGCGCGGTGCCTGAAGCAGAAGCATTTCGCAAGTGTCGGTCAGCCAACGCCTGAAATTTTCGTTTTCTAGTTTCAGAACCCAAGTCTTCAATTAAAGCGAAGTACCCCATTGGGGAAACCTTTTCTTGCTCCTTACCGATGCCAGTAAAAGTTAATAATTGCGGTACTTGTGGAAAGCAAATACCTCATAAAGATTTTCATTCGTATTGTATTCCTTGCCTAGGCCTTGACCACGATGTACCTTGCTGTCGGTTTTGTGCTTTATTTAATCAGCGGACTATCCGTCGGTATATTTTCGCCTCTAAATATTTTGGTTGTCTGTTTAATTATCCAGAAATGTTGTCGGTTAGCCATCCGACTACTGGGATTCCGAAAAAAACGCAAAGATAAAGACGGAGACAGGCTGCCGAGGTTCAAAACTGCCGACGATGCTTCTCCTAAGTCAGTCGACAGTTCTCCAGTACTCAGTGAGACGCTTTCACAGCCCCTGATGCCCGCTACTTCTGATTCGCAAGCCTCTACTGAGGCCCATTCGGAGTCTGGTATGCAGCGAGATGCTTCAACTATGGAACCCGCGGATGTCTCGGTCTTGGATGGGTCCGGAGCAGCTGTGTAGGCACCGGCTTCTGAGGGTGTATTTAGGCCTACGGACTTGCATAATTAAACCGACGCCCCCTTCTTCACTTAGGCCTAAATCTCGAACCATACCTAAAAAAACGACGCCCAGGCCTCATGCTCAGGCCTCTATGCCTAAAAAACAAATGAGAAGAATGGCCGAAGACCTAATAACTCTAATCAGGGGTAGCCGACCCCGCCCCCCTTCTAAGAGGCCTATGACTGAAGTTGTTTGAGTCTTCTGACCAGGATTCTGTTTTTTCTGATTCTTCTGGTGATCTGGATTTGCCCTCATCTACTTATGAGGATTCTGATGCAGAGGACTCCATTCCCTCTGCTTCCCCTCCAGAGGAATTTTCTTTTGGGGAAACCTTGCATACTCTAAGGGAGCATTTCCACTGGGAAAGCCAGGATTTTTCTGATTCAAAAAGGAGGCTTAGGGATTTCTTACTCCTACCTCAGCATAGGCCTTTAGCTATTCCTGCTGTACTAGACATTGTTGATGATACAGGGTCCCTGAGTCACACAAGTTCCTTTTTAAAAATCCTATTGCAGATCCAGAGACTATTTCACAGGGGCCTAAGGGCATTAATGCTTCTACTGCTAAAAATCCTTCCCCTTCTGATAAAGACTCCAGGGTGCTGGATAGATGGGGTAAGAAGGTGTACACTTCTGCAACCTTGGTCATTAGGGCTTTAAACTGCCAGTTTCATATGTTAAAATATCAGCAACATGTTATTGAATTGCTTAAACAAAAAATGATTTTGATTCCTGACTGTGTGGAAAATAAAGAATTACAGGATTTAATGCATTCTACTGAACAAGTTGGAAAACATACTTTGCAATGTGGTTTTGATTCATTAGAGGCCTCTTGCAGGGCTGCTGTTACTGGGTCTGTGCTCAGAAGGTATGCTTGGCTTAAGGAGCAATCTTTGCCTGATCATGTTAAAGCTAAATTGTTGGATGCTCCCTTAAAGCAGGACGTCCTGTTTGGCAATAAGGCTGAGGAAGATGTTCTTCGTGTTTCACTGTTGCAGTCATTACATTTGGGGTAATCTGCTGGTAGGTCGCTTTCAGTCGGCCTGAATAACAAAGTCTTGAGTCCTGCGTCGGTTGCTGTCTCCTCTTCCATGACTTCAGGTCGTCAGGGGTATAAAACATGCAGCCGGCGCCATTTTATTCTGTCTTTCTTGCTGTGCGGTGCCCGAAGCAGTTCGCAAGTGGCCGGTCAGCCGACTCCTGAAATTTTCGTATTTGAGTTTCAGAACCGAAGTCTTCAAACTAAAGCTTAGTGCCCCGTTGGGGAAACTTTTTCTTGCTCCTTACCGATGTCAGTAAAAGTTAATAATTGCATTACTTGTGGGAAGCAAATACCTCATAAGGATTTTCATTTGTACTGTATTCCTTGCTTAGGCCCTCATCACAACGTGCCTTGCGGTCGGTTTTGTGCTAGATTTAACCAGTGGACTATTAAGCGTCGGTATATTTTTGCTTCTGAACATTTTGGTTCAAGATTTAATTATCCTGAAATGTCATCGGTTAGCAATCCGACTACTGGAGTTCATAAAAAACACAAAGAAAAAGACAGACTGTCGAGGTCCAAAACCGACGAAGCTTCTCCTAAGCCAGTCGCCGGTTCGCCAGTACTCAGTGAGCCGCTTTCGCAGCCCCTGATACCCACTACTTTTGAGTGGCAGGCCTCAACCAAGACCCATTCGGAGTCCGGTATGCCACGAGATTCTCAGAGTATTGAATCCGCGGATGTGTCTCCTTTGGATGGGTCCGGAGCCGCTGAGCAGGCACCGGCTTCTGAGGGTGTTTTCAGGCCTCAACATTTTTATAATAAACAGACGCCAGCAACAAAAACAAGGTCAAAAAACATCTTCTATGTCTAAAAAACCAACACGTGAGCCACGTGCTCAGGCCCCTATGCCTAAGAAACAGATGATCAAAATGGGTGAGGATTTAATTACCTTGATCAGGGGTTTCCAACCCCCTCCCGCTAAGAGGCCTAGGCAAGGCACTGATTATGAATCTTCAGATCAGGTTTCCATTTCTTCTGATTCATCGTCTGATAAGGAATTTTCTATTCCTCCCTATGAGGATTCAGATGCAGAGGAATCCATCCCATCTGCATCTCCTCCTGAGGATTACTCTTTTGGAGAGACTTTGCATACTTTAAGGGAACATTTTCACTGGGAGAGTCAGGACTTCTCTGAATCAAAAAAGAGGCTTGGGGATTTCCTTCTTCCTCAGCATAGGCAATGTCAATACCTCCTGTATTAGACATTGTTGATGTGTTTTCGGAATCAAGCATGGCTCCTGATTCCCTGCCTCCAGCTCCTAGTAAGCCAGACAGATATTACAGGGTTCCTGACTCCCACAAATTTCTTTTCAAAAATCCTGCTGCTGATCCTGAGACTATTTCTCAGGGTCCCAAGGGTGTTAAGGCTTCTACAGCCAAAAATCATACCCCTTCTGATAGAGATTCCAGGGTGCTGGATAGATGGGATACAAAGGTTTATACATCTGCAACCTTGGCAGTCAGGGCTTTAAACTGCCAGTTTCATATGCTTAAATATCAGCAGCATGTTATGGCTTACTGAAACAGAAAATGATGTTGATTTCTGATTATGTGGAAAATAGAGTTACAAGATTTATTGCATGTAGCAGAACATGTTGGAAAGCATACTTTGCAATGTGGTTTTGATTCCTTGGAGGCCTCTTGTAGGGCTGCCGTTACTGGATCTGTGATAAGAAGGCATGCCTGGCTCAAGGAGCAAAATCTGCCTGATTATGTTAAAGTTAAATTGTTGGATGCCCCTTTGCAGCATAACTCTGTTTGGTAATAAGGCAGAAGAGGTTTTAAAGAAAATGGAAGACAAAGCTAAATCTATGCAAACGGTAAAAGATTTTTTGCAAGTTCAGCCACCCAGGTTCAGAAGGCACTGGCCCTACTATAAATTGGTCCTTTCCTGTGTTCAACAGAGCCACTCGGGGCAAGCCCAGGCACTCAAAAGGCTCCAGATATCAATCACAGGGATCTTACAGATCAAAGCAATGGGGTGCCTCCACCTCCAAATCTGGAGGTAACAAAGCACAACCCTACAGTAAGCAGTCTCAGTGACTTTCCTCTATCATCTCCACGCACTTAACTTTTGGCAGCCCCCTTGGGGGGGAAACTAGCACTTCATGCTCAAAATTGGCAGTTAATTACCCAGGACAAGTGGGTATTAAACATAGTATCCCAGGGGGTACAGATTTCATTTTCATACTTTGCCAATTCCAAACGGATAGCCGGATTTGCCACAAAACCAGTGGGCAGAGGCCCAGAAACAAGTCATGTCCCTCATGGATATGGGGGATATTCAACAGGTACCAGAAAAGGAAAAAGGACAAGGATTTTATTCAAGACTTTTCCTGGTTCCCAAAAAAGGCAATTCTTGGCATCCAGTACTGGACTTATCGATTCTGAACACGTTCCTGGACATTCCAAAATTCAAAATGCTGACTTTACAACAGCTACTGCTTATGCTAGGCAAGAAGGCTTGGTTAGTAACTCTGGACTTAAAAGAGGCATACCTGCATATCCCAATAAGGGAATCTTGCAGAAGATACCTCCACTTCAAAGCAGGCTTTTTGCATTACCAATTCTCTGCACTGCCCTTTGGCTTATCTACTGCGCCCAGGGTCTTTACAAAGTGCCTGGCACCAGTAATTGCATTCTGCAGACAAAGAAACATTCAAATCTATCCTTATCTGGACGATTGTCTCATTCAGGCAGAGGACGAGGACACTCTTCAACATCTGGCGTTTGTAAAAAGGCTTCTAGCATGCCTAGGGTACACCACAAATGAAAAGAAGTCACAACTGGCACCCTCTCAAATAATTACATTCCTGGGTGCAAGCTTGAATACAACTGCCCAGATGGCGTACCTCACGCCAGACAAACAAGTGCAGTTGACAACATACTTCAAACAAATTGCCACAAAAACCCAGTTATCTGCAAGGCATTCTGCAGGCTTTGGGATTCATGGCATCCTGCATTCTACTAATTCCATATGCGAGACTGCATATGAGGAAACGTCAGTGGTACCTAAAAAGTTTATGGAGTCAACATTGTCACAGCCTGGAAACAATGATCTCTCTCATTCCCTGCCTACAACAGCAGTTTCTTTGGTGGGCAGAGACATGTCACCAAAACAAGGGTCTGTCATTCACTCTAACCCCTGCCACCCAAACCCTAACTACAGATGCATCAGACTTTGCTTGGGGGGCCCACCTTGCAGGGAGATGCATTCAGGGCAAATGGAGCCCAAACCAAATGCATCTGCATATGAACCAGAAAGAAATGCTTGCTGTTCAGAATGCTCTGACAGCCTTCAAGGACTTGCTTCATCCTGGACAACACCACAGTTATGTGGCACATAAACAAGCAGGGGGGTACCCATTCATAACCCCTTTGCAGACTAGCCATGGTTTTGTGGAACACAGCCTTGACTTACCAAATACATCTTCAAGCTCAATTCCTGCCAGGAAAGCAAAATACTCTGGCAGACGACCTAAGCAGAAATCTTATGGACCCGCACAAATGGAAACTGGATCCACAAATCTTCAGCATGTTAACACAGAAATGGGGGAGCCCAGACATAGATCTATTTGCCTCTACCCAAAAGTATCAGTTGGACAAATTCTGCACAAGAACTCATCACAAAAAAGCATGGAAAGTGGATGCTGTATCCTTCAGCTGGAAAAACCTATCAGTCTATGCCTTCCCCCCTCTGCCTCTACTCTCCAAGGTCTTACTAAAAGTCAGACAGGAAAAACCAAAAATGATCCTAATTGCTCTGGACTGGCCTTGCCAGCACTGGTACCTGCTTCTAAGGAATATGTCTCACCTTCCTCCATGGTACTTACCTCATACCTCATCTACTGTCTCAGCAGAACTATCAAATTCTGCACACTCTGCTCCAAACTCTGAATCTTGCAGCATGGCTAATCAACTAATTATTCAAACAACACCTCTGTCAGTCTGTGATGGATGTCATTTTGGAAGCCAGAAGGCCTAGTACTAGAAAATCTTATGCTGATAAATGGAACCAAGCACAAGGAATAGACACAGCAAATCCCAATATTAGTCAGATTTTACAATATTTGACTGAGATGCTTGACAAGGGCCTATCTTTTTCTTCAAAAAAAATCCATGCCTCTGCCATCTTGGCTCATTACAACACAGAACCTCCCCTATTATCTTATCCACTGCTTAATCAGTATCTTAGAAGGGACAAAGATTTAAGGCCACACAGAAGAGCACCAACTCCTGCATGGGACCTCAATTTTGTGCTGGAAAAACTCACCCTGCTGCCTTTTGAACCAGCAGCTACTGCAGATATAAAATTTCTGTCTTGGAAAACATCTTTCCTTTTGGCAGTCACTTCAGCAAAAATGGTTTCAGAACTACAGCCTCTCATGGCAGTGGAGCCTTTCATTACATTTTACCCGGACAGGGTGTCCCTCAGAACTACTGGTAGCATTTGCTGTAGGATCAGAGGGGAAGGCTATATCAAAGCAGACCGTTTCTAAATGGATAAGCCACTGCATTCGTTTCTGCTGTTTGCACCATGGTAAACCGGTGCCCAAGGGATCAGATCACATTCCACCAGGGCTGCCTCTACTTCAGCAGCTTTTCTCAGAGGGGTCCCAACCAAAGACATTGTAGAAGCTTCTACTTGGAGCTCTGTTCATACCTTCACAAAGCATCATTTACTTCTCTTCTCCAAATCCAGGGCAGGCTTTGCCACTGCAGTCTTGCAGGGCCTTAAAACCTCTCCTAATGCTGTTTAGTTCTACCCTCCCATCCATAGCTTTGGGATTCTACCCAAATGTAATAACTGCAACAGTGAAATACGAAGAACATAGTACAGTTGTGTACATTTACCATAAATGTAGATGTTCGAGTGTATTCACTGTTGCAGTCCTAGTTACCCACCCACCATCCCCCTTTCTATACCTTTTCTCTCGTTCACTATACTCAAAAGCCTTTGTTGTGCATTTGCTTTTAGTTGAAGGTAAAGTTCGTTTCTAAATGTGCAATTATATATATTTACTGTTTATTTATATATATATATATATATATATATTTTTGCTCCCCATTTGGGGGGCACCTGACATCTGGGGAAGAAAAACTGAATAAAATGGAGTTGGCTGCATGTTTTATACCCCTGACGACCTGACATCATGGAAGAGGAGACAGCAACCGACGCAGGACCCAAGACTTTGTTATTCAGGCCGACTGAGGGCAACCTGCCAGCAGATTACCCCAAATGTAATGACTGCAGCAGTGAATACACTCGAACATCTACATTTATGATAAGTGTAGACAACTGTACTTTCTTAAAAAGACGGAAGATAAAGCTAAATCTATGCAAACTGTTAAAGATTTCTTACAAGTTCAGCCTCCTAGATTTAGTAGGCACTGGCTCTCTAAGAATTGGTCCTTTCGAGCCCCTTCCAGGTCTTCTCAAGCCAAACCCAGACACAGCAAAAACCCCAGGTTTCAGTCCCAGGGGACACACAGGACTAAGCAGTGGGGGGCCTCCACTTCCAAACCTGTGAGTAATAAGACTCCCCCTTATGGTAAACTGTCTCAATTACTTCCTTTTAAATTTCCAAGCACTTATCACTGACTGCCCCTTTAGGGGGAAAAATTGCTCTTCATGCAAAGAACTGGGAACTCATTACTCAGGAGAAATAGGTTTTAAATATAGTATCCCAGGGATACAGATTTCACTTCCACACGTTGCCAACACCAAGCGGCCGGAACTACCCACAAATCAGTGGGCAGAGGCCCAAAAACAAGTTCTTTTTCTCTTAAGCATGGGGGCTATTCAACTGGTACCAGAAGAGGAAAAGGGACAAGGTTTCTATTCGAGACTTTTCCTGGTACCCAGAAAAGACAATTCATGGCATCCTATCCTGGACCTTTCTACTCTAAACACCTTTTTGGAGATTACAAAATTCAAGATGCTGACTCTTCAATTATTTCCTATGCTAGGCAAAGATGCCTGGTTGGCAACACTAGATTTAAAAGTAGCATACCTGCACATCCCAATCAGGGAATCTTGCAGAAGATACCTACACTTCAAAGCAGGCTACATGCGCTATCAGTTCTCTGAACTGCCCTTTGGCTTCTCTACTGTGCCCAGGGTATTCACAAAGTGCCTAGCTCCAGTTATTGCATTTTGCAGGCAAAGAAATATTAAAATATACCCATACCTGGACGATTGTCTAATTCGGGCAGAAAGCCAGAACATATTTTTGAATTATTTGGCCTTTGTACAAAGGGTTCTGACTTGTCTGTGGTACACCATAAACGAAAATAAATCACAACTTGGTACCCTATCAACAAATTATATTCCTGGGAGCAATCTTGAATACAACTTCCCAGATGGCTTACCTTACGCCAGAGAAACAAATTCATTTGACAACCTACTTTCAAACAAGTGGCCACAAAAACCCTGCTATCTGCAAGACAAATACTGCAAGCCTTGGGGTTCATGGCCTCCCTTCCATATGCAAGACTGCATATGAGGAAACTACAGTGGTATCTAAAAAGCCTATGATGTCAACATTCTCAGGATCTAGAAGCACTGATTCCGATCATACCTTGCCTACACCTAGAGTTCCTTTGGTGGGCAGAGGCCTGCCACCAAAACAAGGGACTACCTTTTCACACCAACCCCTGCCGCCCAAACCCTAACAGACGCATCAGAGTATGCATGGGTGGCTCACCTGGCAGAGAAGTGCATTCAGGGCAAATGGAACCCAACTCAAATGCACCTGCATATGTTAGCTGTACAGAATGCTCTGACAGCCTTCAAGGACCGTATTCTTCCAGGACAACTAATGATAAAGACGGACATCACCACTGTTATGTGGTACATAAACCAGCAGGAGGGTACACATTCTTACCCACTCTGCAGACTAGCCATGGCATTGTGGAACACAGCCTTGAGCTACCAAGTGCACCTTCAAGCTCAATTCCTGCCAGGAAAATGAAATACACTGGCAGACGGACTAAGCAGAAACCTCATGGACCCACACGAATGGAACCAAGGATGTTCTTTGTGTTTCGCTGTTGCAATCATTTCATTTGGGTAATCTGCTGGCAGGTTGCCCTCAGTCGGCCTGAATTCCAAAGTCTTGGGTCCTGCGTCGGTTGCTGTCTCCTCTTCCATGACGTCAGGTCGTCAGGGGTATAAAACATGCAGCCGACTCCATTTTCTTTAGTCTTTCTTGCCATGCGGTGCCCAAAGCAGAAGCATTTCGCAAGTGCCAGTCAGCCAACTACTGAAATATTCGAGTTTGAGTTTCAGAACCGAAGTCTTCACTAAAGCTAAGTACCCCTTTGGGGAAACTTTTTTCCCTTGCTTTTTACAGATGTCAGAAAAAGTAAATAATTGTATTACTTGTGGGAAGCAAATACCTCATAAGGATTTCTATTTATACTGTATTCCTTGCCTAGGTCCTGATCACAACGTGACTGGCTGTCGTTTTTGTGCTAGATTTAACCAATGCACTATTAAGCGTCAGTCTATTTTTGTATCTAAGTATTTTGAAAACAGATTTAACTACCCAGAAATGTCGGATAGCAATCCGAATACCGGAGTACATAAAAAACGCAAAGAAAAGGACAGAGAAAGGCAGTCGAGATCCAAAACCGACGATGAAGCTTCTCCTAAGCCAGTCGCTGGTACTCAGTGAGGTGCCTTCGCAGCCCCTGATACCCACTACCTTCAAGTCGCAGGCCTCTACCGACATCCATGTGAAGTCCGGCATGCCACAAGATACTCAAGGTATTGGACCGATGGATGGTATCTCCCTCGGATGGGTCCGGAGCCACTGAGCAGGCACCGGCTTCTGAGGGTGTATTCAGACCACAACATTTTTATATCAAACCGACAAAAGCTGCAAAAGCAAAGGGAAAGACGCCTTCTAAAACTAAAAAAAACGACGCCTGAGCCACGTGTACAGGCCTCTATGCCTAAAAAACAGATCAAAATGGCTGAAGACCTTAATACCTTGATCAGGGGTACCCATCCCCCTCCAGATAAGAGCCCTAGGCAGGACACTGACTATGAATCTTCAGATCAGGTTTCTGTTTCTTCTGATTCCTCTTCTGATCAGGAATTATATTTACCTCCCTATGAGGATTCTGATGCTGAGGAGTCTATTCCATCTGCATCTCCTCCTGAGGATTATAAATTTTGAGAAACCTTACATACTTTGAGGGAGCATTTTCACTGGGAGAGTCAAGACTTCTCAGAATCAAAAAAGAGACTCTGGGATTTCCTTCTCTCTCATCACAAGCCTTTAGCCATTCCCCCTGTTTTAGACATTGTGGGTGATGTGTTTTCGGAGTCAAGCCTGACCCCTGACTCCTTACCTCCGGCTCCCAGTAAGCCTGACAGGTATTACAGGGTCCCTCACTCTCATACATTTTTATTTAGAAACCCTGCTGCTGATCCTGAAACTATTTCACAGGGTCCAAAGGGAGTTAAGGCCTCAACAACAAAAAACCCTACCCCCTCCGACAGATTCGAAGGCACTGGACAGATGGAGAAAAAAGGTTTATACATCTGGAACCTTGGCAATCAGGGCCTTAAACTGTCAATTTCATATGCTTAAGTACCAACAACATGTTATGGGATTGCTGAAACAGAAAATGATGATTTCAGAATGTGCAGAAAATAAGGAATTGCAGGAATTATTGCATGCAGCTGAACAAGTTGGAAAGCATACTTTGTAATGTGGTATTGTTTCTTTGGAGGCCTCCTTGCAGGGCCGCAGTTACTGGATCTGTGATTAGGAGGCATGCCTGGTTAAAGGAACAAAATTTGCCTCATCATGTTAAAGCTAAATTGCTAGATGCACCTTTACAGCATGATTCTCTGTTTGGTATTAAGGCAGAAGAGGTTTTAAAGAAAATGGAAGACAAACTTAAGTCTATGCATACTGTAAAACATTTCTTACAATTGCAGCCACCTAAATTCAGTAGACACTGGCCTACAAAAAATTGGTCCTTTCCTGTGTCAGACAGAGCTCAAAGGGGCAAATCCAGACGCCCTAAGCGTTCTAGGTACCAGGCTCAAGACTCGTACAGGTCAAAGCAATGGGGCGCATCCACCTCCAAATCTGGAGGAGATAAAGCGCAAACCTACAGAAAGCAATCCCAATGACTTCCCTCTGCCTACACCAAGCGCTTATCTTTTGGCAGCACCCATAGGGGGAAAATTAGCACTTTTTACTCAAAATTGGCAGTTAATAACCCAGGACAAGTGGGTACTAAATATCGTATCACAGGGATACAGATTCCATTTCCACACTCTGCCAATGAGAAATGGTTGGTCAGATCTGCCAAAAAACAATGGGGAGAGGCACAGAAACCGGTTACATCCCTCATATATATGGGGGCCATTCAGGCAGTACCAGAACAGGAAAAAGGACAAGGTTTTTACTCAAGACTGTTCTTGGTACCCAGAAAGGACAAGGCCTGGCGGCCAATACTGGATTTATCGATTTTGAACACATACCTGGACATTCCAAAATTCAAAGTGCTCACTTTGCAACACCTTCTGCCCATGCTGGGCAAGAATGCTTGGCTGGTGACTTTAGACCTAAAAGAGGCATACCTGCATGTCCCAGTAAGACAGTCGTGCAGAAGATACCACAGATTCAAGGCTGGCTTAATGCATTTCCAATTCTCTGCACTGCCCTTTGGCTTATCTACTGCGCCCAGGGTCTTTACAAAGTGCTTGGCACCAGTAATTGCATTTTGCAGACAAAGACGTATTCAAATATATCCTTACTTGGACGACTGCCTCATTCAAGCAGAGAACAAGGACACTCTTCTACGACACCTGGCGTTTGTGAAAAGGCTTCTACCATGACTAGGGTACACAATAAACAAAAAGAAATCACAACTGGTACCCCCTCAAAAGATAACATTCCTGGGTGCAAGCTTGAATACAACTGCCCAGATGGCTTACCTCACACCAGGCAAACAAAGGCAACTGACTACTTACTTCAAACTGAAGGCAACAAAAACCCAGTCTTCTGCAAGGCAAATTCTGCAGGCTCTGGGCTTCATGGCATCCTGCATCCTACTGATTCCATATGCAAGACTGCATATGAGGAAACTTCAGTGGTACCTAAAAAGTTTATGGAGTCAACATTCACACAGTCTGGAAACAATGATTCCTCTCATCCCCTGCCTGCAACAGGAGTTTCTATGGTGGGCAAAGGCCTGTCAACAAAACATGGGACGGCTCTTCACTCTACCCCCTGCCAGTCAAACCTTAACAGATGCACCAGATTATGCCTGGTGGGGCCCACATGGCAGGAAGATGCATTCAGGGCATATGGGCACCAAATCAAATGCATCTACATATCAACCAGAAAGAGATGCTAGCTGTTCAAAATGCCCTAACAGCCTTCAATGACTTACTTCATCTGGGAGAACTACTGATAAAGACGGACAACACCACAGTCGTGGTATATAAACAAGCAAGGGGGGCACACACTCCTACCCCGTTTGCAGATTAGCCATGGCACTGTGGGACACAGCTTTGACCTACCAAATAAATCTTCAAGCTCAATTCCTGCCAGGAAAACAAAACACTCTGGTAGGCGATTTAAGCAGAAACCTCATGGATCCTCACGAGTGGAAACTAAATCCACAAGTCTTCAGCATGATAGCAGAGAAATGGGGGAGCCCAGACATAGATCTATTAGCCTCTCTTCAAATTTATCAACTGAAAAAATTCTGCACAAGGACTTATCACAGACATGCATGGAAAGTGGATGCCCTATCAGTTTACGCCTTTCCTCGTCTGCCTCTTCTACCCAAGGTCCTCCTAAAAGTCAGACAAGAGAAGCCAAAGATGATATTAATTGCCCCAGACTGGCCCCGCCAATACTGGTACCCAATCCTAAGGAACTTGTTGCAATACCCAGCTTGGACCTTGCCTCAAAAATCACAACTACTGTCCCAGCAAAACAATCGGATCCCAAACAAACAACTACCGACTCTGAACCTGGCAGCATGGCTAATCCTGTAATCATACAGACGACACCTCTCAGTAAAGCTGTGATGGATGTCATTTTGGAAGCCAGAAGTCCTAGTACTAGAAAATCTTATGCTGACAAATGGAGGAGATTCTGTGCTTGGAATCAAGCACAAGGAACCAATACAGCAGAACCGCATATTCCTCAGATATTACAATACTTAACTGAGATGCTTGACCAAAGGCCCATCTTTCTCATCAGTCAAAATCCATGCCTCTGCCATTTCGGCTCATTACAATACTGAGCCACCAATGTTTTCTCATCCTTTACTAAAGCAGTATCGTAGAGGAGCCAAAAATATAAGACCTCTTAGAAGATCACCATTACCTGCATGGGACCCCAAATATGTGTTGGAAAGTCTCACCCTGCCACCATTTGAACCAGCTGCTACCACGGATATAAAGTTCTTATGGAAGACAGCTCTGCTACTAGCAATTACTTCAGCAAGAAGAGTTTCAGAGCGACAGGCCCTCGTGGCTGTAGAGCCTTTTATCATATTTTACCCAGACAGGGTGTCTCTGAGGACAAATCCTAACTTTATGCCTAAGGTCGTTTCCAGTGTGGCTCTTAACCAAACAATTCATCTGCCAACTTTTTATCCAAATCTGCAGAACAAAGGGGAGAGAATTCTGCATTCCTTGGACGTACAAAGACAGCTAAGATTCTACTTGAGCAGGACTAAAGCTCTAAGAAAAACTGAGCAATTACTTGTCATATGCTGCAGGATCAGAAGGAAAGGCTATTTCAAAGCAGACAATTTCAAAGTGGATAAGCCATTGCATCCGATGTTCTTTGTGTTTCACTGTTGCAGTCATTACATTTGGGTAATCCTGCTGGCAGGTTGCCCTCAGTCGGCCTGAATTCCAAAGTCTTGGGTCCTGAGTCGGCTGCTGTCGCCCCTTCCCTGACATCAGGTCGTCAGGGGTATAAAAGAAGGAGCTGACGCCATTTTCTTCAGTCTCTCTTGCCGTGCGGTGCCTGAAGCAGAAGCAGTTCGCAAGTGCCGGTTGGCCGACTCTTGAGATTTTTGTGTTCAAATTTCGGATCCAAAGTCTTCAATAAAGCTAAGTACCCCATTGGGGAAACTTTTTTCTTGCTCCAGACCGATGTCAGAAAAAGTAAATAATTGTATTTCTTGTGGAAAGCAAATACCTCATAAGGACTTTCATTCTTACTATATTCCTTGCCTAGGCCCTGATCACAACGTTTCTGGTTGTCGGTTTTGTGCTAGATTTGACCAACGCACTATTAAGCGTCGGTATGATTTTGCTTTAAACTATTTTGGACGCCAGTTTAATTATCCACAAATGTCATCGGATAGCCATCCGACTACCGGAGTTCACAAAAAACGCAAAGAAAAGGAGAGAGATAAACAACCGAGGCCCAAAACTGACAACAAAGCTTCTCCTAAGCCAGTTGCCGGTTCTTCTCAGTGAGGCGCTTTTGCAGCCCCTGACGCCCGTTGCCTTAGAGTCGCAGGCCGCTACCGACTCCCATGTGAAGTTGGCCATGCTGCTGGAAACTCAAGGTATTGGAGCCTCGGATACTATTCCCTCAGATGGGTCCGGAGCCGCTGAGCAGGCGGCTTCTGAGGGTTTATTCAGACCTAAACATCTTTACATTAAACCGACTTCAGCTTCAAAGGCAAAGACTAAAGCACCTTCTAAAGCAAAGAAACAAACTCAAGAGCCATGTGGACAGGCCTCTTTGCCCAAAAAACAGATGCTCAAAATGGCCTAAGACTTGATTAACTTGATCAGGGGTTCCCATCCCCTTCCTGATGAGAGGCCTAGGCTAGAGACTGACTATGAATCCTCAGATCAGGTTTCTCTTTCCTCTGATTCCTCTTCTGATCAGGAATATTCTCTTCCCCCCTATGAGGATTCTGGTGCTGAAGAATCTATACCTTCAGATTCTCCTCCAGAGGACTGTTCTTTTAGGGAAACCTTGCACACCATGAGGGAGCATTTCCACTGGGAGAGTCAAGATTTTTCAGAATCTAAAAGGAGGCTCAGAGATTTCCTTTTACATCCTCAACACAGGCCTCTAGCCATTCCACCTGTGTTAGACATTGTAGATGATGTGTTTTCGGAGTCTAGTCTTCTCCTGACTCCTTACCTTCAGCTGCTGTTAAGCCTGATAGATATTACAGGGTTCCCGACTCTCATAAATTCCTTTTTAAAGACCCTGGTGCAGACCCAGAGACTATTTCACAGGGTCCCAAAGGAGTTAAGGCTTCCGCTGCAAAATACCCTACCCCCTTTGACAGAGATTCTAGGACACTTGATAGATGGGGGGAAAAAGGTTTACACATCTGCTACCTTGGCTATAAGGGCCTTAAGCTGTCAGTTTCATATGCTCAAATATCAGCAACACGTCATGGCATTGCTTAAACAGAAAATGTTGTTAAACTCTGAATGTGCAGAAAACAAGGAAATACAGGATTTATTGCATGCAGCTGAAAAAGTTGGAAAGCATACTTTGCAATGTGGCTTTGATTCTTTGGAGGCCTCCTGCAGGGCTGCAGATTACGGGTTCTGTAATTAAGAGGCATGCTTGGTTAAAGGAACAAAATCTGCCTGATCATGTGAAAGGTAAATTATTAGATGCACCTTTACAGCATGATACTTTGTTTGGTGTTAAGGCAGAAGAGGTGTTAAAGAAAATGGAGGACAAAGCTAAATCTATGCAAACTGTTAAAGATTTTTTTTTACAAGTACAGCCCCCTAGGTTTAGTAGACACTGGCCTACCAAGAATTGGTCCTTTCCTGCGTCAGATAGACCTCAAAGGGGCAGATCCCAGGTGCAAGGTTCATACAGGCCAAAGCAATGGGGTACTTCTACCTCCAAAGTTGGAGAAGACAAATCACAACCTTACAGGAAACAGTCCCAATGACTTCCCCCTGCCTGCACCAAGCACTTATCTCCTGGAAGCACCCTTAGGTGGACAGTTAGCTCTTTTTTTCTCAAAATTGGCACATTATAACCCAGGACAAGTGGGTTCTAAACAGTGTCACAAGACTACAGATTTCATTTCCATACCCTGCCAAAGGCAAACGGCTGGCCAGATCTTCCAAAAACTCAATGGGCAGAGGCACAAAAACAAGTCTCATCCCTCATGGACATGGGGGCCATTCAACAAGTACCAGAGCAAGATCAGGGACAAGGATTTTACTCGACTGTTCTTGGTACCCAGAAAAGGACAAAGCCTGGAGACCAATATTGGACCTATCTCTTCTGAACACATTCCTGGATATACCAAAATTCAAAATGTTAACTTTGCAGCAGCTTCTGCCCATGCTGGGCAAGAATGCTTGGCTTGTGACTTTAGACCTAAAAGAGGCATACCTGCATGTCCCAATCAGACAAACATGCAGAAGATAACTCAGATTCAAGGCTGGCTCAATGCATTACCAATTCTCTACACTGCCCTTTGGCTTATCTACTGCGCCCAGGGTCTTTCCATAGTGCCTAGCACCAGTAATTGCATTCTGCAGACAAAGAGGAATACAAATATATCCTTACTTGGACGACTGTCTAATTCAAGCAGAGAACAAGGACATTCTTCTACAGCATCTGGCATTTGTGAAAAGACTTCTAACATGCCTAGGGTACACAGTCAACGAAAAGAAATCAAAACTAGTACCCTCTCAAGAGATAATATTCCTGGGTGCAAGCTTAAATACAACTGCCCAAATGGGTTATCTCACACCAGACAAACAAAGGCAACTGACTACCTATTTCAAGATGTTGGCAACAAAGGCCCAGTTATCTGCAAGAAAAATTCTGTAGGCTTTGGGCTTCATGGCATCCTGCATTCTACTAATTCCATATGCAAGACTGCATATGAGGAAACTTCAATGGTACCTAAAAAGTGTTTGGATTCAACATTGCCACAGCCTGGAGGCAGTGATTACTCTCATTCCCTGCCTGAAACAGGAGTTTCAGTGGTGGGCGAAGGCCTGTCACCAGAACAAGGGACAGCCATTCACATTACCCCCAGTCAGGCAGACCCTAACAACAGATACATCAGATTATCCCTGGGGGGGGGGGCCCACATGGCAGGAAGATGCATTCAGGACACATGATCCTCAAACCAAATGCATCTACATATCAATCAAAAAGAGATGCTAGCTGTTCAAAATGCTCTGACAGCCTTCAAGGACCTACTTCATCCGGGACAACTATTGATAAAGACAGACAACACCATGGTCCTGTGGTATATAAACAAGCAGGGGGGCACACATTCTTACCCCCTTTGCAGACTAGCCATGACTTTGTGGGACACAGCATTGACTTAAGTACATCTGCAGGCACAATTCCTATCAGGAAAGGAAAATACTCTGGCAGGCGAACTAAGCAGAAAACTCATGGATCCCCATGAGTGGCAGCTGAATCCACAAGTCTTCAGCATGATAACAAGGAAATGGGAATGCCTGGACATAGATCTGTTTGCCTCCCCTCACAACTACCAACTAAAAAGATTCTGCACAAGGACTTATCACAGACAAGCATGGAAAATGGACGCCCTATCTTTCAGCTGGAAAAACCTATCAGTATATGCCTTTCCTCCACTGCCACTCCTCCTCAATGTACTCCTAAAGGTCAGACAGGAGAAGCCAAAGATGATACTGATTGCCCCAGACTGGCCCCACCAGTACTGGTATCCAATCGTAAGGAATTTGTCTCATTGCCCAGCTTGGACCTTACCTCAGATATCCCATCTACTGTCCCAGCAAAACAATCAGATTCTGCACAGCCAACTCAGGACTCTAAACCTGGCAGCATGGCAGATAATGTAATCATACAAAACACACCTCTCAGTAAAGCTGTGATGGATGTCATTTTGGAAGCCAGAAGGCCTAGTACTAGAAAATGTTATGCTGGAAAATGGAAGAGATTCTCTGCTTGGAACCAGCCACAAGGAACTGATACAGCTGTACCAAATATTCCTCAAATTTTGCAATACTTAACTGAGATGCTGGACAAAGGCCTATCTTTTTTATCAATTAAAATTCATGCCGCTGCCATTTCGCTCACTACAATACAGAGCTACCAATCTTTTCTTATCCTTTATTAAAGCAGTACCTCAGAGGAGCCAAAAATTTAAGGCCTCCAAGCAGATCACCAATGCCTGCATGGGACCTCAACTATGTCTTGGAAGAACTCACCCTGCCTCCTTTTGAGCCAGCTGCTACTACTGATATAAGGTTTTTATCTTGGAAAACAGCTCTGCTCCTAGCAATAACTTCTGCAAGATGAGTTTCAGAGCTACAGGCACTCATGGCTGTGGAACCTTTTATCATCTTTTATCCAGACAGGGTTTCTCTGAGGACAAACCCAACATTTATGCCTAAAGTGGTGTCCAGTGTGGCTCTTAACCAAACCATTCATCTGCCAACTTTTTATCCAAATCCACAGAACAAGGGGGAGAGAATTCTGCATTCCTTGGATGTACAGAGACAGCTTAGATTCTACTTGGACAGAATCATTGCTTTCCGGAAGACGGAGCAATTACTAGTGGCATATGCTGCAGGATCACAAGTAAAGGCTATCTCAAAGCAAACTATTTCAAAGTGGATAGGCCACTGCATTCGTTTCTGCTATTTTCAACATGGCAAGCCAGTGCCTAAGGGCATTAGGCCACATTCAACCAGAGCTGCAGCCACTTCAGCAGCCTTTCTCAGGGGAGTACCAACCAAAGACCTTTTAGAGGCTGCCACATGGAGTTCAGTGCACACCTTTATAAAGCACTATCATCTGCTGCTCTACTCTAAGTCCAGGGCAGGCTTTGCCACTTCAGTTCTGCAGGGTCTCATAGCCGCTCCTAATACTGTTTAGCTCCAGCCTCCCAACCATAGCTTTGGGACTCTACCCAAATGTAATGACTGCAACAGTGAAACACGAACAACATAGTACATTTGTGTACACTTACCGGAAATGTAGATGTTAGAGTGTATTCACTGTTGCAGTCCAGGATGTTCGTGTTTCACTGTTGCAGTCATTACACTTGGGTTATCCTGCTGGCAGGCTACCCGCAGTCGGCCTGAATTCCAAAGTCCTGGTCCGGTGTCAGTTGCTGTCGCCTCTTCCCTGACGTCAGTGCGCCAGGGGTATAAAAGATGCAGCAGACGCCATTTTCTTCAGTCTTTTTTGCCACACGGTGCTCGAAGCAAAAGCAGTTTGCAAGTGCCGGTCGGCTGACTCCTGAGATTTTCGAATTTCAGATCCAAAGTCTTCAATAAAGCTAAGTACCCCGTTGGGGAAACTTTTTTCGTGCTCCAGACCGATGTGAGAAAAAGTTAACAATTGTATTTCTTGTGGGAAGCAAATACCTCATAAGGATTTCCACTCTTACTGTATTCCTTGCCTAGGCCCTGACCACGACATTGCTAGTTGTCGGTTTTGTGCTAGATTTAACCAACGCACTATTAAGCATCGGAACGATTTTGCTTTTCATTATTTTGTAGAAGGTTTAACTACATAATGCCGTCGGAACAACCGACGACCGGCATTCATAAAAAACGCAAGGATAAAGACAAGGACAAGCATCTGAGGTCCAAAACCAACGATGAAGCCTCTTCTTGGCCAGTCGCTGGTTCGCCGGTGCTCAGTGAGGCACTTTCGCAGCCCCTGACTCCCGCTACCTCAGAGCCACAGGCCGCCTCCGACTCCCATGTGGAGAGAGCTAGGCCTCTGGATATTCAAGGTATTGGCCCTTCGGAAATTAATCCTTCAGATGGGTCTGGAGCTGCTGAGCAGGCATCGGCTTCTGAGGGCATCGTCAGACCTACAGAACTTTATATAAAGCCTACTTTAGCATTCAAGACAAAGTGTAAAACAGTTTTAAAGACAAGGAAACCAGTACAGCATTCTCCAGGACAGACTTCTATGCCTAAGAAACAGATGCTCAAAATGGCCGAAGAGCTAATTACTTTGATCAGGGGTTCCCATCCCCCTCCTGATAAGAGGCCTAAGCAAGACACTGAATATGATTCCTCTGATCAGGTTTACATTTCCTCTGATTCCTCTTCTGATCAGAGATATTCTGTTGCTCCCTATGAGGATTCTGATGCTGAAGTTTCTATTCCTTCAGCTTGTCCTCCTGAGGACTATTCATTTGGGGAAACCCTGCATACCATGAGGGAGCATTTCCATTGGGAGAGCCAGGATTATTCCGATTCTAAGAAAAGATTTAGAGACTTTCTTTTACTTCCTCAGCACAGACCTCTTGCAATTCCCCCTGTTCTAGACTTAGTAGATGATGTTTTTCAGAGTCCGGCCTGTCTCCAGACTCTTTACCTCCTGCCTCTGTTAAGCCGGACAGATACTACAGGATTCCAGACTCGCATAAATTTCTTTACAAAAACCTTGCTGCTGACCCAGAAACTATCTCACAGGGTCCCAAAGGAGGGGGGGGTTAAGGCTGTTTCTGCCAAAAACCCTGTCCCCTGAGATAGAGATTCTAGGGCTTTGGACAGATGGGCGAAAAAAGTTTACACTTCTGCTACCTTCGCTGTAAGGGCTTTAAATTGTCAATTTCATATGCTCAAATATCAGCAATACTTAATGTCTTTGCTATAAAAAAAATGTTGACAAATTCTGAATGTTCTGAGAACAAAGATTTGCAGGATTTATTGCATGCAGCTGAACAAGTAGGAAAACATACTTTGCAATGTGGCTATGATTCACTGGAGGCCTCGTGCAGGGCCGCTGTTACAGGTTCTGTTATTAGAAGGCATGCTTGGTTAAAGGAACAGAATCTGCCTGATCATGTTAAAGCAAAATTATTGGATGCTCCATTACAGCATGAGACTTTGGTGTTAAGGCAGAAGAGGTGCTGAAGAAAATGGAGGATAAGGCAAAATCTGTGCAGACAGTAAAGGATTTCTTACTGGTACAGCCACCCAGATTTAGCAGGAACTGGCCCTCTAAGAATTGGTCCTTTCCGGTGTCAGACCACAAAGAGGCAGATTCAGACGCCCTAGAGGCAGGCAACAGCCCCAGGTCTCATATGGGCCCAAACAATGGGGTGCTTCTACCTCCAAAAGCGGAGAAGACAAATCACAGCCTTATAGAAAAAAGTCTCAATGACTTCCCTCTGCCAATGCCAAGCACTTATTTTTTGGCAGCACCCTTAGGGGGAAAGCTAGCACTTTTTTCACAAAACTGGCACAAGATCACCCAGGAAAAATGGGTCTTAAATATAGTTTCTCAGGGCTACAGGTTCCACTTTCACACACTTCCAAAAGCAAAAGGTATGCCAGACCTGACACGCAATCAATGGCAAGAGGCACAAAAACAAGTTTAATCTCTCATGGACATGGGGGCTATTCAGCCAGTGCCACAACAAGAGCAGGGACAAGGATTTTACTCAAGTCTTTTCTTAGTACCAAGAAAGGACAAAGCCTGGAGACCAATTCTGGACCTGTCTATTCTAAATACTTTTCTGGACATCCCAAAATTCAAAATGTTGACTCTACAGCATCTTCTCCCCATGCTGGTCAAGAATGTTTGGCTTGTAACTTTGGACCTCAAAGAGGCATACCTGCATGTCCCAATCAGACAATCTTGCAGAAGATACCTCAGATTCATAGCTGGTTCAATGCACTACCAATTCTCTGCACTGCCCTTTGGCTTATCTACTGCACCCAGGGTCTTCACAAAATGCCTGGCACCAGTAATTGCATTTTGCAGACAAAGAGGAATTCAAATATATCCCTACTTGGACGACTGCCATATTCAAGCAAAGAACAAAGATATTCTACTACAGCATCTGGCGTTTGTAAAATTATTACTAATTTGCCTAGGGTACACAGTAAACGAAAAGAAATCAAAACTAGTACCCTCTCAAGAGATAATATTCCTGGGTGCAAGCTTAAATACAACTGCTCAGATGGCTTATCTCATGACAGACAAACAAAGGCATCTGACTTCTTACTTCAAAGACATGGCAACAAAGACCCAGTTATCTGCAAGAAAAATTCTGCAGGCTCTGGGCTACATGGCATCCTGCATTCTACTAATTCCATATGCAAGACTGCATATGAGGAAACTACAGTGGTATCTAAAAAGTGTTTGGACTCAACATTGCCACAGCCTGGAAACAGTAATTACTCTCATTCCCTGCCTGCAACAGGAATTTCAATGGTGGGCACAGGCATGTCACCACAACAAGGGTCAGCCATTCACCTTACCCACTGCCAGGCAGACACTAACAGATGCATCAGATTATGCCTGGGGGGCGCACATGGCAGGAAAATGTATTCAGGGCACATGGCCCACAAACCAAATGCATCTTCATATCAATCAAAAAGAGATTCTAGCTGTACAAAATGCCCTGACAGCCTTCAAGGACCTACTTCATCCAGGACAACTACTGATAAAGACGGACAATACTACAGTCATGTGGTACATAAACAAGCAAGGGGGCACACATTCCTACCCCCTCTGCAAGCACGTCATGACTTTGTGGAACACAGCATTGACTTATCAAGTACATCTTCAAGCACAATTCCTGCCAGGAAAGACCAATACTTTGGCAGACGAACTAAGCAGAAACCTCATGGATCCTCACAAGTGGAAACTAAATCCACAAATCTTTAGCATGATAACAGGGAAATGGGGATGCCCAGACATAGATTTGTTCGCCTCCCCTCACAACTGCCAGCTACAGAAATTCTGCACTCGGACTTATCACAAGCAAGCATGGAAAGTGGACACCCTTTCATTCAGCTGGAAAACCCTTACAGTATAACCTTCCCTCCTCTCTAAGGTACTCCTAAAGGTCAGACAAGAGAAGCCAAAAATGATACTGATTTCCCCAGACTGGCCACACCAGCACTGGTACCCAATCCTAAAGAGCTTGTCTCAAGGCCCAGCTTGGACATTGCCTCTAATATCTCATTTGCTGACCCAGCAGAACAATCAGATCCTGCACAGCCAACTCAGAACCCTAAATCTGGCTGCATGGCGGATAATGTAATCATTCAGAACACACCTCTCTCTAAAGCAGTTATGGATGTTATTTTGGAAGCCAGGAGACCCAGCACCAGAAAATCTTATGCAGAAAAATGGATGAGATTCTGTGCTTGGAACCAAGCGCAGGGAATTGACTCACTTGTACCAGATATTCCTCAGATTTTGCAATACCTAACTGAGATGCTGGACAAAGGCCTATCCTTCTCATCAATTAAGATCCATGCCTCTGCCATTTCAGCTTATTACAATATGGACCCACCTATTTTTTCTCATCCACTGCTAAGACAGTTTCTCATAGGGGCCAAAAACATAAGACCTCTAAGGGGAGCTCCAATACCTGCATGGGACCTAAATTTTGTCTTGGAAAAACTCACACTGTCTCCTTTTGAGCCAGCCAATACAGCAGAGAGAAAATACTTGTCATGGAAAACCGCTCTTCTCCTAGCAATGACTTCAGCAAGAAGAGTCTCAGAGTTACAGGCACTAATGGCTGTGGAACCTTTTATTATTTTCCATCAGGACAGGGTTTTTCTCCAAGGACAAACCCAACATTCATGCCTAAGGTGTAGTGTCCAGCATGGCTCTTAACCAAACCATACATTTGCCTATCTTTTTATCCAAACCCACAGAATAAGGGGGAGAGACTTCTGCATTCTTTGGACATACACAGACAGCTATGCTTTTACTTGGACAAGACTAAAGCCTTCAGAAAGACTGAGCAACTCTTAGTGGCATATGCTGCAGGTTTGCAAGGAAAAGCCATTTCAAAGCAGACTATTTCAAAATGGATAGGCCACTGCATTCGTTTCTGCTATTCACAACATGGCAAATCAGTGCCCAAGGGCATTAGCCCACATTCTACCAGAGCAGTAGCCACTTCAGCAGCCTTCCTCAGAGGAGTACCAACCAAGGACATTTTGGAGGCTGCAACATGGACTTCAGTGCACACTTTTACAAAGGACTACCATTTACCTCTCTACTCTAAATCCAGAGCAGGCTTTGCCACTGCAGTTCTGCAGGGCCTCATAGCCACTCCAAACTCTATTTAGGCCCAGCCACCCAACTTCAGCTTTGGGATTCAACCCAAGTGTAATGACTGCAACAGTGAAACATGAACATAGTACAGTTGTGTACCTACCATAAATGTAGATGTTCGAGTGTATTCACTGTTGCAGTCCAGGTTACCCTCCCACCATCCCCCTTTTTCTTTGCTGGGACTTATCTGTACCTCTCTATTTTATAAAACCTATGTTGTGTATTTGCTTGTAGATGAAGGTTGTGCATGCTTTTTTATGATCATAATTTTTACAGCCTACCCTTTTGGGGGCACCTGACATCTGGGGCAAGAAAAACTGAAGTAAATGGTGTCTACTGCATCTTTTATACCCCTGGCGCACTGACGTCAGGGAAGAGGCGACAGCAACCTACGCTGGACCAGGACTTTGGAATTCAGGCCGACTGCGGGTAGCCTGCTAGCAGGATAACCCAAGTGTAATGACTTCAACAGTGAATACACTCGAACATCTACATTTATGGTAGGTACACAGCTGTACTTTTCCCACCCGCCATCCCCCTTTTTTCTGCTGGAACTCATCTTTCCTTCTCTGATTTATACAACCTATGTGGTGTATTTGCTTGTAGATGAAGGTAAAGTTTATATTGGTGCATGTAATTTGATATATACAAATGTTGGCGACCCTTTTAGGGGGCACCTGACATCTGGGGCAAGAAACATTGAAGAAAATGGCGTCGGTTCCTTCTTTTATACTCCTGACGACCTGACGTCAGGGAAGGGGCGACAGCAGCCGATGCAGTACCCAAGACTTTGGAATTCAGGCCAACTGAGGGCAACCTGCCAGCAGGATTACCCAAATGTAATGACTGCAACAGTGAATACACTCAAACAACTACATTTATGGTAAGTGTACACAACTGTTCTTTTCTGCTACTTGCACCATGGCAAACCTGTGCCCAAGGGCATTAGGTCTCACTCCACCAGGGCTGCAGCTACTTCAGCAGCCTTTCTCAGAGGAGTACCAACCAAGGACAATTTTAGAGGCTGCTACTTGGAGTTCTGTTCACACATTTACAAAGCATTACCATTTGCCTCTCTACTCAAAGTCCAGGGCAGGCTTTGCCACTGCAGTGCTGCAGGGCCTTATAGCCTCACCTGATGCTGTTTAGCTCCAGCCTCCCAACCATAGCTTTGGGATTCTACCCAAATGTAATGACTGCAACAGTGAAACACGAAGAACATAGTACAGTTGTGTATGCTTACCATAAATGTAGATGTTCGAGTGTATTCACTGTTGCAGTCCAGGTTACCCTCCCGCCATCCCCCTGTCATTCTACAGTTTATTTTTCCTTTTCTATCTCCTACAACCTATGTGGTGCATTTGCTTGTAGATGAAGGTAAAGTTTATATTGATGCATGTGCATATATATATATATATATATATATATATATATATATATATATATATATATGTATATATATATATATATATATATATATGTATATATATATATATATATATATATATATATATATATATATATATATATATACATGTTTAGAATATTGCTACCTTTTTGGGGGCACCTGACATCGGGGGCAAAAAAAACTAAAGAAAATGGTTTCGGCTGCATGTTTTATACCCCTGACGTCATGGAAGAGGAAACCGCAACCGACGCAGGACCCAAGACTTTTGAATTCAGGCCGACAGGGCAACCTGCCAGCAGATTACCCAAATGTAATGACTGCAACAATGAATACACTCTAACATCTACATTTATGATAAGTGTATACGACTGTACTATTTTCAACATGTGGACAAGCAAATGGCGGCGCTCAGATATAGACCTGTTTGCCTCTTCTCACAATTGGCAATTGGACAAATTTTGCACAAGGACTCCCCACAAACAAGCCTGGAAGTGGATGCTCTGTCCTTCAGCTGGAAAAACCTATCAGTCTATGCCTTCCCCCTTCTGCTCTCCAAAGTACTACTAAAAATCAAACAGGACAAACCAAGGATGATTTTGATTGCTCCAGACTGGCCATGCCAACACTGGTACCCCCTCCTGCGCAGTGTATCATGGTTATCCCCATGGCACCTGACTCAGACTCCTTCCCTGTTGTCGCAGCAGGAGAGCCAGTTTCTGTACCCTCAGCTTCTAACACTGAACCTTGCAGCCTGGCTAATTACATCTCTCCTTTACCATCCCTCAGTGAACCTGTGATGGATATAATTGTAGAGGCAGGAAGGCCTAGTACTAGGAAATCTTATGCTGAAAAATGGAAAAGATTCTGTGCCTGGAACCAGTCTCAAGGGATGAGCACAGCAGCACCCAATTTACCTCAGATTTTGCAATACTTAACTGAGATGCTTCACATGGGCCTGTCTTTTTCCTCCATTAAAATCCACACCTCAGCCATTTCAGCTCATTATAACACAGAACCTCCCCTCTTCTCTCATCTGCTGCTCAAGCAGTTCCTCAGAGCGGCCAAAAATTTGAGACCACCCAGGTGAGCTCCAACCCCAGCCTGGGACCTTTAACTTTATTTTGGAGAAACTCACTCTACCTCCTTTCGAGCCAGCTGCTACTACGGACTTAAAATTTCTTTCTTGGAAAACAGCTTTCCTTTTAGCAATCACTTCATCTAGAAGGGTATCTGAATTACAGGCCCTTATGGCAGTGGAGCCTTTCATCATCTTTCATGCGGACAGGGTGTCCCTCAGAACCAGTCCATCCTTCATGCCCAAGGTGGTTTCCAGTGTGGCTCTTAATCAGTCCATTCATTTGCCAACTTTCTTTCCCAATCCACAGAACAAAGGGGAACGGATACTGCATTAGATGTGCACAGACAACTTAGATTCTACTTGGGCAGGACTAAACCTCAAAGGAAATCCGAACAACTGCTGGTGGCATTTGCTGCAGGGGTAGAGGGGAAGGCTATTTCAAAGCAAACCATTTCTAAATAGATAGGCCGTTACATTCATTTCTGCTATAAGCACCATGGAATACCTATCCCCCAGGGGATTAGACCTCACTCCACCAGGGCTGCATCTACCTCTACAGCCTTTCTCAGAGGTGTCCCTACCAGGGACATCCTAGAAGCTGCTACCTGGAGTTCTGTACATAATTTCACCAAGAATTATCATTTGCCAGTTTTCTCTAAATCCAGAGTTGGCTTTGCCACTGCAGTCTTGCAGGGCATTATAGCTGGTCCTAATGCTATCTAAATTTTTCCTCCCAACCATAGCTTTGGGAATCTACCCAAATGTTATGACTGCAACAGTGAAACACGAAGAACATAATACAGTTGTGTACACTTACCATAATTGTAGATGTTAGAGTGTATTCATTGTTGCAGTCCTAGATGTTCTTCATATTTCACTGTTGCAGTCATTACATTTGGGTAATCTGCTGGCAGGTTGCCCTCAGTCGGCCTGATTTCCAAAGTTTTGGGTCCTGCGTCAGCTGCTGTCTCCTCTTCCATGAAGTCAGGTCATCAGGGGTATAAAACATGCAGCCGACACCATTTTCTTTAGTCTTTCTTGCCGCGTGGTTCCCAAAGCAGAAGCATTTCGCAAGTGCAGGACGGCCGACTACGGAAATATTCACGTTTGAGTTTCAGAACTGAAGTTTTCACTAAAGCTAAGTACCTCGTTGGAGAAACTTTTTTCTTGCTTTTTACCAATGTCAGGAAAAGTTAATAATTGTATTACTTGTGGGAAGCAAATACCTCATAAGGATTTCCATTTATGCAGTATTCCTTGCCTAGACCCTGATCACAACGTGCCTGGCTGTCAGTTTTGTGCTAGATTTAACCAACGTTAAGCGTTGGTATATTTTTGCATCTAAGTATTTTGGAAACAGATTTAACTACCCAGAGATGTTGTCGGATAGCAATCCGACTACCAGAGTACATAAAAAGCGCAAAGAAAAGGACAGAGAAAGGCAGTCGAGATTCAAAACCGACGAAGTTTCTCCTAAGCCAGTCGCCGGTATTCAGTGAGGTGCTTTTGCAGCTCCTGATACCCGCTACCTTCGAGCCGCAGGCTTCTACCAACACCCATGTGGAGTCCGGCATGCCGCAAGATACTTAAGATATTGGACTGATGGATGTATCTCCCTTGGATGGGTCCGGAGCCGCTGAGCAGGCACCGGCTTCTGAGGGTGTGTTCAGACCTCAACATTTGTATATCAAACCGTCAAAAGCTGCAAAACCAAAGGCAAAGACACCTTCTAAAACTAAAAAAACGATGCCTGAGCCACGTGCACAGGCCTCTATGTCTAAAAAACAGATTATCAAAATGGCTGAAGACCTTATTACCTTGATCAGGGGTACCCAACCCCCTCCTGATAAGAGGCCTAGGCAAGACACTGACTATGAATCTTCAGATCAGGTTTCTATTTCTTCTGATCAGGAATTTTCTTTACCTCCCTATGAGGATTCTGATGCTGAGGAAGTCTCTTCCATCTGCATCTCCTCCTGAGGATTATTCATTTGGAGAAACCTTGCATACTTTGAGGGAGCATTTTCACTGGGACAGTCAAGACTTCTCAGAATCAAAAAAGAGGCTCAGGGATTTCCTTCTCCCTCAGCACAAGCCTTTAGCCATTCTCCCTGTGTTAGACATTGTGGATGATGTTTTTTCGGAGTCATGCCTGACCCCTGACTCTCTACCTCTGGCTCCCAGTAATCCTGACAGGTATTACAGGGTCCCTGACTCTCAAATTTTCATTTAGAAACCCTGCTGCTGATCCTGAAACTATTTCACAGGGTCCAAAGGGAGTTAAGGCCTCACCTGCAAAAACCCCTACCTGCTCCGTCAGAGATTCCAGGGCGCTGGACAGATGGGGAAAAAAGGTTTATACATCTGCAACCATGACAATTAAGGCCTTAAACTGTCAATTTCATATGCTTAAGTACCAACAACATGTTGTGGGATTGCTGAAACAGAAAATGATGATTTCAGAATGTGCAGAAAATAAGGAATTGCAGGAATTATTGCATGCAGCAGAACAAGTTGGAAAGCATACTTTGCAATGTGGTTTTGATTCTTTACAGGCCTCCTGCAGGGCCGCAGTTACTGGATCTGTGATTAGGAAGCATGCCTGGTTAAAGGAACACAATTTTCCTGATCATGTTAAAGCTAAATTACTAGATGCACCTTTACAGCATGATTCTCTGTTTGGTATTAAGGCAGAAGAGGTTTTAAAGAAAATGGAAGACAAAGCCAAGTCAATGCAATCTGTTAAAGATTTTACAAGTGCAGCCACCTAGATTCAGTAGACACTGGCCTACAAAAATTGGTCCTTTCCTGTGTCAGACAGAGCTCAAAGGGGCAAATCCAGACGCCCTAAGGGTTCCAGGTATCAGGCCCAAGACTTTTACAGGTCAAAGTAATGGGGCGCATCCACCTCCAAATCTGGAGGGGATAAAGCGCAAACCTACAGAATGCAATCCCAATGACTTCTCTCTGTCTCCCCCAAGCACTTATCTTTTGACAGCGCCTGTAGGGGGAAAATTAGCACTTTTTGCTCAATATTGGCAGTTAACCCAAGACAAGTGGGTACTGAACATCGTATCACAGGGATACAGATTCCATTTCCACACACTGCCAATGACCAATGGTTGGCCAGATCTGCCAAAAAATCAATGGGCATAGGCACAGAAACAGGTTACATCCCTCATGGATATGGGGGCCATTCAGACAGTACCAGAACAGG
Source organism: Protopterus annectens (assembly GCF_019279795.1). Lineage (NCBI taxonomy): Eukaryota > Metazoa > Chordata > Ceratodontiformes > Protopteridae > Protopterus > Protopterus annectens. The sequence continues at coordinate 19,595,359 of NC_056744.1, read as the reverse complement.
AAAAAGGACAAGGTTTTTACTCGACAGTTTTTGGTACCCAGAAAGGACAAGGCCAGATGGCCAATACTGGATTTATCGATTTTGAACACATACCTGGACATTCCAAAATTCAAAATGCTCACTTTGCAACAGCTTCTGCCCATGGTGGGCAAGAATGCTTGCCTGGTAACTTTAGACTTAAAAGAGGCATACCTGCATTTCCCAATAAGACAGTCATGCAGAAGATACCTCAGATTCAAGGCTGGCTTAATGTATTACCAATTCTCTGCACTGCCCTTTGGCTTATGTACTGCGCCCAGGGTCTTTACAAAGTGCCTGACACCCGTAATTGCATTTTGCAGACAGATGTATTCAAATATATCCTTACTTGGACGACTGTCTCATTCAAGCAGAGAACAAGGACACTCTTCTACGACACCTGGCATTTGTGAAAAGGCTTCTAGCATGCCTAGGGTACACAATAAACGAAAAGAAATCACAACTGGTACCCTCTCAAAAGATAACATTCCTGGGTGCAAGCTTGCATACAGCTGCCCAGATGGCTTATCTCACGCCAGACAAACGAAGGCAACTGACTACTTACTTCAAACTGAAGGCAACAAAAACTCAGTCTTCTGCAAGACAAATTTTGCAGGCTCTGGGCTTCATGGCATCCTGCATCCTGCTAATTCCATATGCAAGACTACATATGAGGAAACTTCAATGGTACCTAAAAAGTTTATGGAGTCAACATTCACACAGTCTGGAAACAATGATTCCTCTCATCCCTGCCTGCAACAGGAGTTTCTATGGTGGGCAAAGGCCTGTCACCAAAACATGGGACGGCCCTTCACTCTACCCCCTGCCAGCCAAACCTTAACAGACACATCAGATTATGCCTGGGGGGCCCACATGGCAGGAAGATGCATTCAGGGCATATGGGCACCAAATCAAATGCATCTACATATCAACCAAAAAGAGATGCTAGCTGTTCAACATGGCCTAATAGCCTTCAAAGACTTACTTCATCTAGGACAACTACTGATAAAGCCGGACAACACCACAGTCTTGTGGTATATAAACAAGCAAGGGGGCACACACTCATACCTCCTTTGCAGATTAGCCATGGCACTGTGGGACAGCTTTGATCTACCAAATAAATGTTCAAGCTCAATTCCTGCCAGGAAAACAGAATACTCTGGCAGACGATTTAAGCAGAAACCTGATGGATCCTCACGAGTGGAAACTAAATCCACAAGTATTCAGCATGATAACAGAGAAATGGGGGAGCCCAGAGATAGATCTGTTTGTCTCTCCTCAAAATTTTCATTTGAAAAGATTCTGCACAAGGACTTATCACAGACAAGCATGGAAAGTGGACGCCCTATCCTTCAGTTGGAAAAACCTATCAGTTTAAGCCTTTCCTTCTCTGCCTCTTCTCCCCAAGGTGGTTTTAAAAGTCAGACAAGAGAAACCAAAGATGATACTAATTGCCCCTGACTGGCCCCACCAATACTGGTACCCAATCCTAAGGAACTTGTCTCAATACCCAGCTTGGACCTTGCCTCAAAGACCACAACTACTGTCCCAGCAAAACAATCAGATCCTACACAATCAACTACAGACTCTGAACCTGGCAGCATGGCTAATCATGTAATCATACAAACGACACCACTCAGTAAATTTGTGAAGGATGTCATTTTGGAAGCCAGAATGCCTAGTAATAGAAAATCTAATGCTGACAAATGGAAGAGATTCTGTGCTTTGAATCAAGCACAAGGAACAGATGCAGCAGAACCACATATTCCTCAGATATTACAATGCTTAACTGAGATGCTTGACAAAGGCCTGCCTTTCTCATCAATCAAAATCCATGCCTCTGCCATTTCGGCTCATTACAATACAGAGCCACCTATCTTTTCTCATCCTTTACTAAAGTAGTATCTTTGAGGAGCCAAAAACCTAAGGCCTCCTAGAAGATCACCATTACCTGCATGGGACCTCAATTATGTGTTGGAAAAACTCACCCTGCCTCCATTTGAACCAGCCGCTACCGCTGATATAAAGTTCTTATCATGGAAGACAGCTCTGCTACCAGCAATTACTTCAGCAAGAAGAGTGTCAGAGCTACAGGCCCTCATGGCTGTAGAGCCTTTTATCATATTTTACCCAGACAGGGCGTCTCTGAGGACAAATCCTACTTTTATGCCTAAGGTGGTTTCCAGTGTGGTTCTTAACCAAACTATTCATCTGCCAACATTTTATCCAAATCCGCAGAACAAAGGGGAGAAAATTCTGCATTCCTTGGACGTACACAGGCAACTAAGATTCTACTTGAGCAGGACAAAAGCTCTAAGAAAAACTGAGCAATTACTAGTGTCATATGCTGCAGGATCAGAGGGAAAGGCCATCTCAAAGCAGACAATTTCAAAGTGGATAAGCCACTGCATCCATTTCTGCTACTTACACCATGGTAAACCGGTGCCCAAGGGCATTATGTCTCATTCCACCAGAGCTGAAGCAACTTTAGCAGCCTTTCTCAGAGGAGTACCAACCAAAGACATTCTAGAGGCTGCTACTTGGAGTTCTTTTCACACCTTTGCAAAGCATTACCATTTACCTCTCTACTCTGTCCAGGCAGGCTTTGCCACTGCAGTTCTGCAGGGCTTTATAGCCGCCCCTAATGCTGTTTTGCTCCAGCCCCCCAACCATAGCTTTGGGATTCTACCCAAATGTAATTACTGCAACAGTGAAACACGAAGAACATAGTACAGTTGTGTACACTTACCATAAATGTAGATGTTCCAGTGTATTCACTGTTGCAGTCCAGGTTACCCTCCCGCCATCCCCCTGTAATTCTGGATTTTATCTTTCCTTCTCTATCTTCTACAACCTATGTGGTGTATTTGCTTGTAGATGAAGGTAAAGTTTGTTGATGCATGCATATATATATATATATATATATATGTGTGTGTGTATATATATATCTATATAGATATATAATTTGCTACCTTTTTGAGGGCACCTGACATCGGGGGCAAGAAAACTAAAGAAAATGGCTTTGGCTGCTTGTTTTTGTACCCCTGACCTGACGTCATGGAAGAGGAGACAGCAACTGACGCAGGACCCAAAACTTTGGAATTCAGGCCGACTGAGGGCAACCTGCCAGCAGGTTACCTAAATGTAATGACTGCAGCAGTGAATAACACTCTAACATCTACATTTATGCTACGTTTAGACAGCTGCACTTTACCTTCCCTCCAGCCCCCTAACGTCTTTTGGCTATACCTCTACTTTCCTTTGCTATGCTTAAAAGCATTTTTGGTGTATTTGCTTTTTTGTTCGAGGTGTATCTTTGTAATTTTATATTTAATTCCTTCCCATTAGGGTGGCACCTGACATCTGGGGCAAGAAAAACTGATGTAATGGGGTCGGCTGCATGTTTTATACCCCTGATGACCTGACGTCATGGAAAAAGGGACAGCAACCGACGCAGGACCCAAGACTTTGTTAACATTGGCAGAAAAAAAGAGAAAAAATCCACCCAAGGATGGCCAATCAATAAAATCCACAAGTGTTCCAATTAAAATGTAGTCCTTTAATATGAATAAAACTTCGACTTGAAAATAAAATGAAAAATAAAAAAGCTCAAAACTGTCCCTTGAAGATATCCGATAAGCGCTTTCGACTGCTGTCTTCCTCAGATCGTATATTTTTTTTTATTTTTCATTTCATTTTCAAGTTGAAGTTTTATTCGTATTAAAGGACTATATTTTAATTGGAACACTTGTGGATTTCGTTGTTTGGCCATCCTTGGGTGTATTTTCTGTCTTTTTTTCTGCCAATATTGACTGTTTTTGTGACAGACCACCTTTAGCGTTTGGGAGTTATTTATTTATTTAAGACTTTGTTAATCAGGCCCACTGAGAGCTACCTGCAAGCTGATAACCCAAATGTAATGTCTGCAACAGTGAATACACTCGAACATCTACATTTATGTTAAGTGTACACAACTGTACTTTCTCCATCTGGTCTAAGGCTGACATGCTAGATCTCTGTTCAGCTCCAGTGACTGGTGCTGCAGTAGTTGGCTAAGTTTTTTGATAATGGAGCCTCTGCCTGCACTGTACGAGTACATATGGTGGCAATTTCTAACTTCCACAATGGTATAGATGACACCTCTCTCATTTCTCTGTCTATGCAAAGCCTTTCTCAAGGGAACCTCTCATATCAGGCCTCCCGTCAGACAGCCTGTGGAATCATGTCAGTCTTTGACTCAAAAACCCTTTGCACCCATAGAGAACTGTGACCTAAAGTTCTTGTCCTGGAAATCCTTGTTCTTAGTAGCCATTACGTCAGCCAGATGGGTCTCGGAGCTGCAGACATTGTGTATCAAGAGGCCCTGTCTGGTCTTCCATAAAGACAGAGTATCACTTTGGATGAATCCATCCTTCCTTCCCAATGTTGTTTCTGAATTTTCCATTAACCAGACCATTTACCTACCAATGTTCTTTCCGAATTTTTCCAATAAAGGAGAGTACTGCCTACACTCCTTGGATGTACATAGACAACTGAGATTTTACCTAGACAGGACCAAACCTATCTGTAAGTCTGAACAGCTTTTCATCTCCTTTTCTGGGCCCAGAATGGGAACTGCTGTTTCCAAGGTTACATTATCAAAATGGCTAAGGGACTGCATACAATTTCATCTATTCCCTCTCAAAAGAACCTATGCCAAAAGTTAAAGCTCACTCCACTAGATCTATTCCAACTTCTGTAGCTTTCCTTTCCAGGGCCTCCATGGATGACATTTGTGCAGCAGCCACTTGGGCTAAGCCTCACACCTTTATCAGTCATTACAAATTGGATTTGTTCTGCAGAGGGAGAGCTGCCTTCAGCTCATTGATACTCTGGAATGTTCTTTCCCATGAACCTCAAGGTAGCTTGGGATTCTGTCCCATCAGTGATGAATGGAAAGAAGATGAACAACATCAAATAAAGAAGTTGTCTTACCATAACGTTCCGTCTGTGTTGTTCAGCTTCTTTCATTCATCACTTCACACCCTCCTTCTCCCTCCAAAGGCACCTGGGGATACTTTGGGTCCAAATGGTGTGCTAGGGTATTTGCGCAGAAGTGACCTCTGCTTTACTTCTCTATCTCTAGCAAACTCTATCTGAGGTAACGGAGAAGGGCATTCTGGGTAGAAGCTTAGCTTGAGAGTTTTTGGCTGGCGTTACCTTGGTAAAAAGGCCAACTTGGTTCTGAGGGCTCTGAACCAAACCCATCAGTGATGAATGAAAGAAGATGAACAACACATATGGAACATTATGGTAAGACATATAACGTCTTTTATCAGTGGTTTTTAAAGCTTTTTGAGTAATTTTTTTTGGAGATGTGCCAAGTTGTCTGATATGCATATGATTGTGGAGTCATCTGCATATTGTATTAGGTAGACCTATTGTGTGGATGTATGGAGGGTGTTGTGAATGTTAAAAGGAGGGGGTCAAGGATAGTCTTGTACTTCGATGGTGTCTGTGAAGTATGGAAAGAAGGTGTAGTGCCATTTACTGACTTGTACCTATTGGGCAAGTAATATTTGAACCATAGAAGCATAGGCTGTGATAGACCTAATGAGGACATTTAAAGTAGAAGATTTCTGTGACAATCTATGTTCAAGGCTTTAGATAAATAAAAAAAAAGAATGAAATGAGACTAGTTTGCCTTTATCAGCTGTCTGTAAAGGTTAAAAGTGCAGTGTTAGTACTACGTGGGAAGGAAAGCTGTGTTTTGTGGGGGATAAGCATTTGTCCTCTAGGAGATAGTTTATCAATTGTTTTTGAATAAAATTTTCAAGTATTTTGGAGAGGGGATAGGATTGCTATAGGTTTAAAGTTAGTGACATCTGTTGAATTTTCTCTTTGGGTTGCATTTACTATTCTATGTTATAATATAGTTTGTCTTCATTTATTTGCTTCTTAGTAGGGTTGCAGTGTGTCCTGAAGTTAGAGATATTGTGCTGTTTTATGTTTTCTCAATCTTTCCATACTTTTTCTGTATCTTGTGTTAGCATTCCACTCTCTTTGGATAGCAACTTGCAGTGTTAGTTTCTTCTAGGAGTTGCAAAGTTATTTAAGAAAGTTGCACTGAATTAATTGTGTCATCGAAAAGAGGAGGATTTTTTTGGATGTTCTCGTTACTAGATGATAGAATAGTAATGAATATTTCTTAGTTAAACGTTGACAGGTTGCATGTAGTTTTATAAATATGATGTTTAAGTGGATGTGCGAGATATCTGGTTGTATAGATTTGGGAGATGGTCACTGGGAGAGTCTGACATTATTTCAGTGGTGGTGAATTTTCTAGGGTCTGATACGAGAATATGGCCTAACAGAGTTTGATTTCTTATTGTAATATGTGGGGGCTATTAATTAGTTGTATGAAACCATATGCAGTGAGTATAAAAAGTGTACGAAAATAAATCATTTCAAAGCTTTTCCCACCTTTAATGTGACCTATAACCTGTACATTCAATTGAAAAACAAATTTAGTAGGAGAAAAAAATATAAAAAATAAAAAACGTACAATAAGCTGGTTGCAAGTGTGCACACCCTTAAACTAATACTTTGAACCACCTTTTGATTTAATTACAGCATTCAATCTCCTTGGATAGGAGTTTGTCAACATGGCTCATCTTGATCTGGCAGTATTTTCCCACTGTTGCTTGCAAAAATACTCCAAATCATTCAGATTGCGAGGGAATCTCTTGTGCACAACCCTCTTCAGGTCACCCTGCAGTTTTCTATTGGATTTAGGTCTGGGCTCTGGCTGGGGCATTGCAAAACTTTAATTTTGTTCTGGTGAAGCCATTTTTTGTTGACTTGAATGTATGCTTGGGGTCATATTGAAAGGTGAAATTCCTCTTCATCTTCAGCTTTCTACCAAATGCCTGAAGGTTTTTGGGCCAAAACTGACTGGTATTTGGAACTGTTCATAATTCCCCTCCACCTTGACTAAAGCCCCAGTTCCAGCTGAAGAAAAGCAACCCCAAAGCATGATACTGCCACCACCACCATGTTTCACTGTGGTGATGGTGTTCTTTTGGTGATGCGAAGTGTTGTTTTTGCGCCAAATGTGCCTTTTGGAATTGTGGCCAGAAAGTTCATCCTTGATCTCATCAGACTGTAACACATTTTCCCATATGCTTTTGGGAGACGTGATGTATTGTTTTGCAAATTTTATCCGGGCCTGGATGTTTTTCTGCATAAGAAAAGGCTTCCGTCTTGCAACCCTACCCCATAATCCAGACATATGGAGAATGCAGATTGTTGTCACATGTAGTACACAACCAGTACTTGCCAGAAATTCCTGCAGCTTCTTCAGTGTTGCTGTAGGTCTCTTGGCAGCCTCCCTGACCAGTTTTTGTCTCGTCTTTTCATCAATTTTGGAGGCATGTCCAGTTCTTTGTAACGTCACTGTTGTCCCATGTTTTCTCCACTTTTTGATGACTGTCTTCACTGTGTTCCATGGTATATCCAATCCTGTGGAAATTTTTTTGTACCCTTCTTCTGACTGATGCTTTTCATCAATGAGATGCCTTTGATGCTTTGTCAGCTCACTGTGAACCATGACTTTTGTTGTAGCAGCCAACTGAGTAAATGTCAGGAAAATCCTACTAGGACAGATGAACTTTATTTGGGGTTAATCAGAGTCTCCTTAATTGATGGCAGGTGTGTACCCAAGAAGACTGAATGTTGTAATTTAAATCAAAAGATGCTTCAACAAAGTATTAAAGGTTGTGCACACACAACTAAGTATTAGTTTAAGGGTGTGCACACTTATGCAACCAGCGTATTGCACGTTTTTTATATTTTTCCCCTAACAAATTTGTTTTTCAATTGAATTGTACATGTTATAGGTCACATTAAAGGTGGGAATTTTTTTGAAATTATTTATTGTGGTCTCATTTTTTATATCACAAAAACCTGGCATTTTAGCAGGGGTGTGCACACTTTTTATATCCACTGTAAGTTCATGCTGGATGTTCAGGAGTTGGAACCCATGTCCAACTAATTGATATTGACATCACCTAGTAGTAGTTTTTTTCTTGTTGGATTGTTATGGATATCCAGTATAGAATTTCTTCCCGTGTAGCTGTGTTGCCAGGAGGAATGTAAATGACAGTAATCCATATTTGTTTATTTTCAGGAAGGTGAGAAGATGCACTGCAAAACTGAATTTTGTTTGTTTGCTGTATGGGGAAATATGGTGGTAGCTGGGAAAATAAAGCAGTACCACCACCTTTCCTCTGTTTACTGTCATTATAGATGATGGTTGTCTCATGATGGGCTCATTTCAGAGTTGTCTATGCTGGGTTTAAGCCAAGCTTCAGTTATAGCAACAGTGCCAGGCTTGTGTATTGGGTATTCCAGGTAATGTAGTTCAGTAGTTTTATTTCTTATACTTCAGTATTTAAGGCAGCAAAAGTTAAATTGCCGTGGTGGGGGATTGACTGCTGTGGGGTAAGAACAATGTGTGGAAGGGAATTGTCTTCATGTTGATTGTGTTCTCACCCTTAGGTCAATTATTACAGAGGGCAATCATTTTATAGCTGGTACTACACAATTAACAAGAAGGCACAAAGTCGAACAGGTTTTCTTTAAATTATTGAACACAGAAACAAAGCTAGGGAGACTAAGGGATTGGCATATACAGTGTAATCTGCTAGTTGAGAGAGGACAGTGACCAGCTTAATAAGTGGTCCTTAGAGCGCAAGGACTCCTCTCTTTCCTCTCTTTTTTTTTGGGGGGGGTGTCATAGCCCCTTTCAGGACAGGTAACATATTTGACTAGTTAAGGTTAATAACACAGCGAGGTTATTAATGTTAAACTTGCTTGCATCGCACAATGATGTACTTAACAAAAACTGTTGTAGAGGCAGGCCTTGTGTCAGAGTTGCCACATTTTGGGAATTGGGATGGATATAGTGACCACAGGCTATACTGCACAATAACAGTATTCTCAGTGAAAACTTTCACAGAGGTTGGCCTACTGGCAGAGCTCCTGCAATTCCGGTGTCACGGATGGCTGTAGTCACCACAGACTCGGAACTGTGAGGGAAGATGGTGACTAAGTAGATGTGCTTAAAGAAGCATTGTCTGTAGATTCAACCAAGGAAATTAATCTAGGTATCTGCCCCTTAAAGAGAGTGCATAAATATTCTTATGAAGAAATAAATGCCAGATATTGGGAGCATAAAATAAATAACTTTACTTAAATAGTGTAAACAGTGCAAATACAGAATAAAAAAATCAGCTTGGCAGAAACACTAATAAAATTGACAGTGTTTATAAAGAAAAGAAAAGTATATATAAACTTCTTGGATAGAACTCACTAGAGAAATACTTACCCTAGGTAAATTGATAACTAGTGCTTGCATATGGTTCCACACAAACCAGAAAACAGCATGTCCCAGTGTCTGTCATCCATAGATAATCTGAAGTTGCTGTCTTCATTTGGTCTTCAACCTGTGGGACACTGATCTGGGACGGATCCAACTCGGCTGCATTTCTCCAGCATTGGATCCAAGCTCCTCCCCTACCCATAATGCCCCTGTTTCCTTCCTCCCTTCAGATCTCATTTGCCACACTAATAGCAAGCATCATGGTCCCTTGTTCCAGGCTCTTTTTTTGGGTAAGTGAGTTTAATTTCCTAACTGTTCGCACCTTTTTCTCCCTTTTTTATTCCCTCTACCCTTCTCACACTCGGGCATTGGTTTATAGCGCAAAAAAAAAAAAAAAAAAAAAAACTTTTTCCTATTTCCCTCGGCTGTCTTTAAGGCGTGTGTATGTTATGCCTGCTGGATGGGGTTTCTCACTGCACTATGGCAGAGACTCTCAAACCGGAATTTAGGAAGTACCCAGAGTGTAGCCGTAAGCTTTCCTCTTGCAGATGGCCACACTCTGTGCATTGTGTTCTTAGGAGTCTAGCACCTCGATTCCTCCTGTTCGATCTGCGCAAGGTTCAATCCCCACGCATTGATAGACAGGAGGAATAAATGTATACTTTAAGGCCCAGGCTTCCTCTTCTGCCACTTCTGTCCCCCCCGCCTCTGGGACTCAACCTCTCACCAAGAGGTCCGGGTATGGAGAGAAGCGTAAGCACCGGGCTAGGTCGAGGAAGAGGTCCGCTGACCCGCTCCTCCTCGTCAGAGACACTGGCAAAATTTTGCCCAGGTCTCTCTTAGAGTTCCACCCGGCTCAGTTCCCCTTGCGTCTTCTCGTCTTCTCGGAGCCCTTCACTGGTGTCTGCTTTACCACACCGTCTGTCCAGGCTGGTGTCAGTGGCCTCTTGCGCTAGGTCCACCTGCAGCCTGTCCGAAGCCGAAGTGGACATGATGATGCGGAGGTTCATCCCCACGCAGCTACAGATGGGAGTCTTGCCTGCCCCCTCCGGCCCTAGGGGTATGCAGTCCGCCTTCATCCCGATAACTCCTTCTCTGGTCCTATTCCCGGTTTCGGAGCCTTTGGGTCCGAAGATCCTCATCGTTGAGGGTTGGGTGCCAGCAGTACCTGGTACCTCATCACTGACCACTGCCCTGAGTGGGTCAACTCCAGTGATCTTGGCACCATAGCCTCTGCGCCAAATCCAAGGAGATGGCTTTGGCTCCAAGTTTTCGGAGCCAAGCCTTCCAATCAGAGTTTCTGTGTCTGGAGGTTTGACTCACTGTTTCTGTTGATCCAGAGGATTACAAACCCGATTGTAGCTCCAGAGGTTCACTCTCCTTCTACCTTTGACATGGTGGAGGGAGTTCTCTTGATCCCATAGAGACCCTTGACGATCTCATCCTGAGTCCATCCTAGCTCCCTCTGGCTGTAGTCCGGATTCTGCCATCCTGCCCCTTGTAGGACAGTCTGCAGCCTCTCCGCCCCAGGGAGTTCCTGCATGGGAACAGCTGAATGTTTTTGAGCCCTACCCAGTCCCCACCTGAGGAGGTTCCTTGAAAATGCATGTGTAAAAGGAAGCACTTAGACTCTTCTCTGGAATCTCTCACGGAGGTCACCAACTTGGAGGAAGGGGAGGGTTCTGCCTGATCACCCCCAGAGGATGTCTAATTTGGAGACATCATGGACATCCTTCATCAGCATGGGGGGTGGTCTGCCCAAAAACAAAGCCTTGACAAGTCTGTGTTCCTGAAGGCATTTGGCTTGGGTCCCTATCCATCCTGGTTGTCCATCCCATGGATCCCCTAGTGGATCTTATTACATCTCTGGCATGGAAGGAGCCTGACATGGTGGAGCCTATCCCCAAGCACCCCGACAAGATCATCAGTGCCTCTTCTGATGAACCTCATTGGTCTAAGGGATCCCCTGTCAATGCCGTGGTGGTGGCGGCAGCCACTAAGAAGGAGCTAGCACAGGAGAGCTCTATAGTCCATCTTCTGAACTGAGAGTCTAGGACCATGGACTGTTTTGGGAAGCAGGTTTATACTTCATCCATGTTCTCTTTACGTGCACTGAAGTATATGGCACACATTATAAGGCTCCAGCATGACCTAGTTAAGGAGGTCGCTGGTTCTGCCCCAGGGTCCATGTCAGCAGAGAAAAAGAAGATATTTTCCTCCCCAGATGGTCGCCCTCATCTCCATATCCAATAACTCTATGCAGCTCCTATCTCATGCAACTGAGTGCGCTGCTGGAGCGGGCGATGCCATTAGGCATCACACCTTGCTCTGACTTTGTAACTTTTCAGAGCCCTTCAAGGTGTCTTTTATGAATGCCCAGTATGATGGTTCCACTGTGTCTGGAAAGACTGTACGTGACACTTGCACTTTGGTTCAGAGAGAGAAGGACGGGAAGACATCTGCTGTCAGAATCTGCTTCTCAACTCCTCAGTGATCCTTTTCCAGGAATCAATGAGGGGCGAAGAATATGTAGTTCCAGATGTGTCACGGTTATTCCCAGGATGCTCAGCACTCGTCTTAACCCAGAGGCACACCGCCCTTGCAGCAGAGGAGGTCCGAGTAAGTACGGGTCTCGGGATTCCTTCCTGGACAGGCCTGCACAGTAGTCCTAAAGGGTTGCCTGGCTGCTCGTCTCTGGAGGCAGTCGGGGGTCGACTCTCTCTTCACCTAACAGCCTGGGAATCTGCAGCAGACAGGTGTTGCGAATCATGCCCAGAAGATATTCAATCCCCTTCTCTCAAACATCTCCCAGATGTCCCGCCCGCACAAGGCTGCAGCACTGGAAATTTCCAAGCTGCTCGAAAAGCGAGTCATTCAGCCCGTTACCCAGACCAGTCCAGATTAGGCATTTATTCCAGGTTCTCTTTAGTGCAAAGAAGATGGGGGACTTGCGATTGATTCTGGATCTCTCTACCCTGACGCTATCTTTTGCCAAAACAAAATTCCGGATGGTCACACTCCAATCCATCTTGCCCTTCCTGCAAGAGAACAACTGGATGTGCTCAGTAGACCTTCAAGATGCGTACTATCACATCAAAATGGACAGACGCTCTCAGAGGTTCCTCCACTTTTGGCCAGTACAAGCGACAGCAGCTGACGCAGTAAAACTTTGACTCTGGTATTCGGGCCGGCTGAGGGCTAGCACAGCAGGGATAACCCATAGGTGATGACTGCAACAGTGAATACCCTCTAACATCTACATTTGTGGTAGGTGTACACAACTGTACTTTTTCCTGACGCCAGACAAACTTCAGTCCCTCAAACGTCATGTCTTGCACATGCTTCAAGTTCCATCTGCTCCAGCAGAATTTGTCTTAAGAGTGTTAAGGTCTGTAACGGCCATGATCACCCTTGTACCCACAGCTCCGTTACTCATGAGGGGTGCTCCAACGGACAGCGTCTGTCCAGTGGTCATTTCTAGATCTACCATTGTCACATTCTGTTCGTGTATCGCGAGCATGCAGGGATTCTCTTTGGTGGATTCAGTCCTCGGATCTTCTTCACGGTCGCCCATTTCTTCTTCCCTCCCCTCTGACCATGGTGACCATGGATGCCTCCCTGCTCAGGTGTGGGACATTGCTTGGGAAGGACAGTTCAAGGCACGTGGTCTTCCCTGGAGACCCATTTGCATATCATCATCCTGGAGTTGAGGGTGGTGCTATTGGCATTGCAAGCTCTTCATACTAATCTTTCCCTAGGGACGATTGACATCCAGACAGACAATATTTCAGTAGTCTGGTACATCAACAAATGGAGGAGGAACCCGGTCTTATCCCCTTTGCCGCAAAGCCATGAGATTGTGGGAGTGGGCGATCTCCACCGGCCATTTTCTGGTGGCAACGCACATTTCGGGGAAGTCCAACATTCTAGTGGATAGGCTCAGCAGGTCTATCTTGATGCCTTACAAATAGTGCCTAAATCCTTCAGTAGAGCAACAGATCTTTCCAAAGTGGGGTCAGCCTTGCTGCGATCTCTTCGCCTCTCCTTCCAGTGCAAAGTGCAGCAAGTTTTTTACTCTGAACCCCCCCCCCCCCTCCGGGGGAGTCCTCTAAAGATGCTCTGGTTCATGCTTGGCCCTCCAGTCTTCTCTATGCTTATCCTCCACTTTCACTGATCCCAAAGCTTGTTCATAAAACGCAGTGGCTGGGAGCTCTGTCATCCTCATTGCCCTCTTCTGGCCTCGACAAGTATGGTTCCCTTCTCTGCAGTCTCATGTAGTGCTTCCTTCCTGGATGTTGGATCCGGTTCCGGATCTGATTTTACATTCATCAGGGATTCCACATCCAGATCTGGCCAGTCTGAAGCTCACCGCTTGGCTGCCCCTGTTCCCATGATAGGACTCCCGGGCTATTTTCTCTGGTTAAGAAGATTTTGGTAGCGGCTCATAAATCTTCCACGAGGAAAGTTTATTGAAGTAAGTAGAAATGTTTTTTCTGTTAGGGCATCTCAGTGTGATTTGGATTTCTTCACTGCTCTGGTTCCTGTTATCTTAGAGTTTCTGGCAGGTATTTTTTAACAGGGTGCCAGCTTCTCTATGGTTAAAGTTCAGCTGGCAGCTATTTCTAACCTCTACATAAGGGATAACTCAGCTTCTCTTGCCTCTTCCTACCTCTGCAAAGTTTTTCTGAAGGGTACCTTTCTTCTTAGGCCATCAATCAAAGATCCCACGCCTCCTTGGGACCTTACATTTGGTCCCTCAAGCCTTGGTTTCTTCCCCCTTTGAGCCCACTGCTTCAGTGGATCTGCAGTTTCTGTCTTGGAAGACAGCCTTCCTTATTACTATTACTTCAGCTAAAAGAGTGTCTGAGCTTCAGGCCTTATCGATTAAGCCTCCTTACATTATCTTCCATAAAGACAGGGTATCTTTGCGCACTAATCCTTCCTTTCTGCAGAAAGTGGCCGCAGAATCAAACATTAATCAGGTTATCAATCTCCCTGTCTTCTTCCTGAACTTTCAGAATGACTAAGAGTATAAACTGCATTTGCTTGGATGTTCATAGACAGTTGCGTTTTTATTTACACAGAACAAAGGCCTTTCACAAGTCCGATCAACTTTTCATTTCCTACCTTAAACCCTTTTTAGGGAAACCTGTATCAAAGGTCACCATTGCTCGTTGGATTTCTCAGTTTGTACTCCTGGCATATTCAACCAAAGGATTGTCTCTGCCAGGTCAAGTTAAGGTGCATTCTACTAGGTCTATGGCTACTTCATTTGCCTTTTGGTCCAGAGTTTCATTGGATGACATTTGCTCTGTGGCTACCTGGGCATCTTTATATACTTTCATCTCCCATTATAAGGTGGACCATCTCTCCAGCAGTAGGGCATTCTTTCGCTCTGTCGTGTTATGGAGTATCCTTCCATGAGGGCCTCCCAGGTGTTTGGTAGCTGGGGACTGTCCCGCAGGGTGAAGACCAAATGAATACAACTTAAGATAAAGAACTTATGTACTCACCATAATGTTCCATCTGAGTTGTTGCTCTTCATTTATCTTAAGCCATCCCTCCCTCCCTCCTTCCTCCCTGCCTTATGTGGGCTGTGTGGTGGTCTGGCTGGAATGGACATGGCCCTTTTTGGCATAACTTTTTTTTCTTATGATACTGTCTTATTATGCTAAGGGGTAAGGCATTGTGTCAGGTTGGGTTGCTATGGTGGGCAGCAAACTCGATCTGATGGAAGGAAGTTGACAGGGGCATAATGGGTAGGGGAGGAGTGTGGAGCTCGAATCCGATGCTGGAGAAGTGTGGCCGAGTCGGATATGTCCCAGATCAGTGTCCCACAGATTGAAGACAAATGAAGAGCAACAACTCAGATGGAATGTTATGGTGAGTATAAAACTACTTTTTTCCCCCAGCCTCCAGTGACCCTGACATCATTGTCTCTCTTCTGGGGAAAACTTAGCTGTTCAAGTTTTTACTCATGGCAGTAACTGTAATGACTATGAATACACATCCCCAGCTGTTTCCCTTGAAACCGAATCTATACTGGTATCTATAAAGTTAAACAGCAATTACATATCAAACAAAATGCAGTCCCTGGTCTGTCATCATTCTTCATTACAGTAACAGTAGAGGAAAAGAAGTGTGGAGGTCCAAAGCACTTCAGAGACATGCCTTCTTGTTTGATGGTCAAAACGTTACACATTCTTCTAGCAGTAAGAACACCACTCTCAGATGAACAAGACTGAAGTAAAACAAATGCAGTTTGTTTACTTTAGTCTGGAATTACTCCTGGCTTTATAAACTGCTTTCCTTTTAGTCTTAGATTACTCCTGGCTTCAGAATATGTAATACTTGTACCTTTCAAAATGAAGAGACAAACTTCCACCACTTAAACTGTGAATTACTGTGAGTATAGAAATAACTTGCTATTTTTTTATGTGAGTACATTGTCCTCGAGTGAATACAGATGTTTATACTAAGCCAAACACTGAATTTGGTTAAGTGTAACGATTCATTAATAAGAGAGAGTATAAAGAAAGGTCATTACAGGATGAGGAGGAGGTTACTAAAAGAAGCAGCCCTACCCTTATGAAAAGAAATGAGATTACAACTAAAATTAAAACAACTGACTGATAGAATGAAAGTATGCCAGATAAAATGAGAGTCAAATAAGACGAACATCAAAATGATTGATGATGCATTTTAATACTAAAGGTGCAGAAAAAGACCTGTGAGTTTTGGCTGAAATTCAAGGCTGATGTACTAGGTGTGGTAGTAAGCACAAGAGAAAACAGTGCAGTTTTGTAGAAGTAGTGGTATAATTGTTTTTCCATTGTATTTAAAAGGAAGGTCAGTTTTGTTCAAAAATTAGCAATGTTAATTTAAAAAGAACCGAGAAAAATGAAGTGTTGGTAGGTACTTTAAAGTGAAAATAACTGATGTATTAAAGTCTTAAAATGTGCAGTTAGTGTTACGATAAGTGCATGATGAGCAGACAGCAAGTGATTGAGAGGTAATAAAACATTTAATTTAAGCATAGGAATAGTTGGAGACTCAAATATTAATTAAGGTACCTTTAAAGAACTTGAGCAAAAACAAAAAGAAAATAAGATGTGCATTCTGTTAACGTATTTGGGTCACCAGATAAAGCCACTGGGTCAAAAGCTATAATCATGAATAAAAAAGATCCTGTGTCAGACTGTAGCACTTAAAGATTTGAGGTTACTTGGCTATTGAGAAGTTATGAATGGTAAAACAAATTTGCATTGTGAAAGTAGAGTGTGAACTTGTCCACAGTCACAGAAACGTGTAGAGCTACAACATTGGTCATCTTTTGCTTGCTGTAATATTAATTTATTTACAAACCTTGGAAATTTGCCAACAGAATCATCACATATAAGTACGTATTGATGCTACACCAGTGAAGCATGCTTAAATGCTAGTAGCTGCAATAGAGCAATGCAGATCAACAGGTTGATTAGAGCTCTCCAAATGTGAAAGATGCAACTGTATAAAAACACTAAAGCAATCAAACTGGATAAAATTCAGGTACTCTGTTGGAATTACATTGCCTGGATACCAGCAAATAAAAAATTGAAGCAAAAATGGAAAATTCGCTAGAAAAGGAGAAAGGAAAATTCTGGCTATGAAGAATCTTGCAGGTGTTCAGCAAAAAGCAGTTCAAGTTTCAGCTTTGGAACATGAGATGGTTTAAGTAATTTAGAGGAAAGTGAATCTAATGCACTTAGAAGTGTTTAAAATACATGATTTCACTGGTGGAATGCATACAGTTAAATAAAAGGCTGGAAAAATAGAAGAACTTTTAGCTCCACAGATGAGCTGATAAAACTACAAAAATCAGAGGATGAGTTGAAGACAAGGTTGACTGAGCATGAGGCTTTTCAAGAACTGTTTAAAAAGAACTAGAAGATAGAGCACACAAAGAAAACCAGAGATTTTCTGCTGCATCATAGAAACTGGAAAAGACAGACTATATTTTTTTAAAGAGCAAATAAGCAAATGGACTGTTCGTAGCAGGATTCCCTAAGTGAAAGGGCACGTTGTGTGTCTGCTTCAATCCTGACCATGAGAAAGCAGCAAGACTAACATTAGTAAAGATGCAGTCATACTAGCAGAAACAGTTGATCTGATGTTGTCCAACTCATTCTATTAACCTGAGTGACTTGGTTCCGACCCTCGGAACTGACCGGCCACCTTCTCACAGCTTGAGAATCCAAACTTGAGCTCCTCCCACGATGTCCTACTTTCCCCCACATTACCTCAAATCTTGATTGCTGCACTTGGTGTTAGCAGTGAGTTCCACTTAAGCTTCGTCTTAGCAGTGTTTTGGTGAGCTTTTTGTCAATTTTTGTTTATCTTTTACCCTTCTATCTTCTCTTTTATCTATCTAGCCCTCGGGTTTCTGTCCGTTAGGCTTTTACTAGCTTAAAAAATAAGTTTCTTCTTTGTCTTTTCTTTGACACTCTCTTTTTCTTTTTTCTGTCCTTGTGGCTGATCAGAAGCCTTTGGGTTTCAAAGGATGCACTTCCTGTGGATGGAAGATTCCTTTAGCTGACACCCATGGGGAAGTGCGTCTACTGTTTGGGGGCCTTTCCACTTGGAAGCCCCTTGTGATATATGCAGGGCTTTTCACCCCCGGGCTCTGGCTGATGAGCAAAGCAAGCTCACCTCAGGGGCTCCTTCCTCATCAGGGGCTCAACTTCCCCCCCAGCTAAGAAGCCCAAGGATGTCCTGGAGTCCAGGAGACCATTGCCTTTGTGGTGTTCCTCGGAACCTCTGCAGGAGAAAATAGTTTTTGGAACCGACCCGTTCAGCTCCGAGCTCTCTAACCTCTTCTCTCCTCCTCTTTGTTCCTCCTCTGAGGATACTGGGCCAAGTGGCATTCCCTGGCTCCGGCTGTGCTGAAGCCAGGGTCCTCTCTGCTGGTACCTGCTGAGATATCTCCAACCCTTTCCCCTAGAGATCTCCCCAACCTTCCTACTTGGCTTCATCTAGGTCTTCCCAAAGCCTGTCCTCTAGGGATGTGGGTAAGCTCATGAGGCAGTTCCTTGGGACACAGATCCAGATGGGGCTTTTGTCTGCCCCATCCACTTCCGGATCCATGAGGCTATCCCCATTCCAGCCTGTAGCTCCTTCAAAGATTCACCCTTCGGTTTCAGAGTTGTCTGTTCTGTTGTGTCCTGGTGCTGGGGTGTTGGAACCTTTGATATTCTTCCGACTCCCTCGGCTCTGGCTTCTTTGGTTTTGAGTGCGTCTTGGAACCATAGCATCAAAGTCTGTTCCGGGGGGGGGGGGGTTACTTCAACTCTGAAGATCTTTTAGTTGTGTCTTCCCCTTGGGGCCTCGGCTTTCGACAGCTTGGCTCTGACATCCCCCTCAGAGCCGGAGGACCTTTTGTTCCAGTGGCTTCGGCCCAGGTGAAGACAACTCCAGGTAGTTCAGAGTCCTTCCATGTTTGAGGTGGTGGAGTAGGTTCTGTCTGTTCCCAAGAGACCCATGGCACCTACCACAATGGAATTTCCCCTGTCCCTCTGGAACTTGTGCGCAAGACCTCTGAGCTACCACATGGACAGCTGGTCCCAGAAAGCCTCCACACCATTCCCTCAGTGGATCCCCAAGCTTCTTCCGATACCTCCCCAGAGCGCCTTTCAGAGGAGGACCCTCTGAAGAGACCATGCAAAAGGTGGCACATGGATTCCCCTATGGAATCCTTTATCATGGATACGATTTTTGAGGAAAGTGAAGGGTCTCCCTAATCTCTACCCGAAGAGGTCTCCTGTGGAGACCCCCTTGAAATTATTTACCAGAGGAGGGTGGATGGTCCTCCCAAACCCCTTCCCCAGAGAAGTCTGTGTTGTTGGAAGCTTTTGGGACTTGCCCATCTGGGTGCCCCCCCCCCATCCAACCCGTTGATCCAGCTGGTATCGTTGAGGGCTTGGAAGGAACCAGATACAAAAGAACACATCCCCAAACATGCTGATAAAAGTTTGAGTGCCCCAGCTTGCCGATAGTTTTGGAACTAAGGAATCCCAGTAGATGCCTTGGTTGTGGTGGCAGCCCACCAATAAGGTGCTCCTTCAGGAAATCTCCTCCGTCCATCCCCCGAATATAGAATCATGGGCTCTGGACAGGTTTGGTAAGAGGTTCTATGCCTCATCCACTTTTGCTCTTCGGGCATTGGACTACCCCTCTTCATTTTACCCGGCTACAAAAGGACGTAGTTAAGGAACTTTCTTGCTTGGTTCAGGGATCCATACCTTCTGAAGACCAGGAGTCTTTTTCCTCTAGGTTGACCTGTAGACTGACCACCCTACATTCCGTGGCTAATGCATCCATGAGGCTTATCTCTCGCGCTACTTGAGGGTACTTCATGGGGGGTCTGGTTCAGGCATTGCCATTAGGTGTAATGCCTGGATGAGGCTGCCCAATTTTGCAGACACTTCAAGTAGTCCTTCATTAATGGCTTCTTTTATGGCTCCACCTTGTTTGGGCCTACTGTATGTGACAATTTGACCCCGAGTGAGAAAGTTGGTAAGATGTGTGGATCTATTTTTCTACACCACAGTGGACCTTTTGTAGACACCAGCAGGGCAGTAAGAAGACGTGGTTTCTGAAGTCGTAGTGCCCTTTCCATGACACACTGGGAGACCTCCCCTGCCCCGCCAAGGTTAAGGATTGTGGGATCCTGCTCCAGAGAAGCCCTTGCAGCAGTCCTGAAGGGGTTGCCTGCCTTGTCCTCCTCTGGAGGCAGTTTGGGGATGATTTTCCTTGCACCCAGAAGCCTGGGAGGCCATCACACATGACAAATGTGAGCTAATTATTGTATCCCGAGGATACTGCATTCCCTTTTCCAACATTCCTGGGTGGAAATTTCTCCTCTCCAATCTTCCACCCAGTGAGAGGGATAACGCCAACCTAGAAATAAGAAAGTTACTACAATAGTCTTCCAAGACGCCCCCCCCCCCCCCAGGTCAGGTCAGGTCAGATTGGGCGTTTACTCCAGATGCTTTTTGATACCAAAAAAGAGAGGATGTTAAGTTGTCTATCTCGCCTTCATTCTTGCTGGATGGGTTCGGAGCCGACCTCGGCTCCGACTCGGCCACTCTAAAAGCTCGAGAGTTGGTTCCACCGGCTCGAGGCTCCCCTTATATCCCACAATGCTAGGCGAGAGTTACCTCAGATCTCGTTTGCCGCTACAGCTTCGAGGTTGGTTGCTTCTACCGGTTCCTGGTGAGTTTTAGCTTTTTCTATTAAAAGTTACTCTTTTTCCCCCCTTTTCAGTTTAATTCTTCTTAAATTAGTATAGTTCATAGAACTTTATCCCCGACCCTAATTTTTCCCATTTCTTGTTTAAAAGAACCTTTGGTTCTTCCCTTGGGCCTTAGGCCTTCTCTTCCCTAAGGGAGTGTTTGTGTAGTTTACTATAATTTGCTACTGTTTGTTGTACTTTATTTTTTAGTATCTTTACTAAAATTGTTATTCTGACAGGGTATAACTGGCGTGTTTGAGTGTGTGTTTGTGTTCACCAGTTAGGCTATGTCAAAAGAAGCAAAGGTCTCCGGATTCAAGAAGTGTGATGCGTGCTGTCAGAAAATGTCTCTGACAGACGCTCACACTTCTTGTGTCTATTGTCTGGGGCCTTTGCACCTGCAGGACTCCTGTGCTGTTTGCCATGGCTTCAGCCCCAGGGTCCTGCAGGAAAGAAAAAACAAGCTAATTCTGAGAGGCTTGTTGAAGCCTGAGGATTCCCTGTCTGTCTCAACAGGGAAGCCCTCTAAGGCATCGAGGTCTTCGGCTCCGGCTTCTGAGCCGAGACCTCAGGTTGTTCAACCTTTGCCTTTATCGGCTCCGGCTGGAGCCGATAAGACTCAGTCCACAGTTTCTGTGGCTTCCTCGGCTCCGGCCGGAGCCGAGGTTATCGAGGTACCCGTGTCGGCTCCGACAAGATCTTCGGAGCCGACAACCAGAAAGAGGTCTAGGTCACCTTCTCTTGGCTCCGTTCATTCGGCTCCAGGATCTCCCTGCTGTCTGAACGGAGCCAAAGGTCTCATTCCTCTAGGTCATCGAGGCTTTCCGATCATGACCTTCAGAGGGTGGTGAGTCGACTACTTAAGTCCGAGGCACTAGCCCAGATGCTTCAGAGCCCGACTCATCAGTCGGTGCCTGCCCCGGTCCATCAACTTTTTCCTCCTTCGACTCTTTTGAGTTCGGAGCCGGGTCGTGTCGGAACCGAGACTGTGGTCACCGAGCCGAGACAATTGTCTTCGGCGCCGTCGTCGGCTCCGTTTTCTTCCATGGAGGAATCTCGGCGCCGGACTTCCCTCGTCGGCTCCGAGGGGGTGAGTGGCATCGGACCCTTGTCCGACCCCTCTCCTCTCGGTGCTTGCGCTGGTGAGTTCGGCTCCGACATCGGCTTCGGAGCCATCACTGTCGGTGCCGAGGGGGGTCCTTAGCTCCTCGGAGCGGGGACCTCTGGCTCTGCCTGACAGGGGTGCTTTCGAGGTCATGCGGAGTGTGTTAGAGCCTGGCTCTACTCCACAGTCGGCTCAGTCAGCCCCTCCTTCTATGCTGCCTCAGGGTAAGTCGACTCACTCCCTCATCCCGGACCGCAGAGAGCCAGCTCCTCAGGAGCCCCCTTTGGGGATGTCATCCTCTTCCGAGGCCTCTCCTGATTTGGCAGAAGAGCCCCCTCGGAAGAGGAAGTGCAAGAGGAAACACATTGACTCACCTGAGTCTATCACATCGGACACAGATCTGGATGATTCTGAGGGTTCCCCACGTTCCCCTTCTGAAGATGTCTCTTTTGCAGACATTCTGGAGATCCTTAAACAGAGGGAAATTGGCCAGCCCTCAACCCTTCGGAGGACGAATCTGTGTATCTTGAGGCGTTTGGCTCTCGTCCTTCCACCTCCTGGGTGTCCCCCTTGACCCCTCATGCAGGTGGTAGCTAAGAAGGCATGGACGGCTCCTGATTCAGTGGACCCCACTCCCAGGAGACCCTCCAAATTCATCACAGCTCCATCAGACAAGCAATTTTTATCGAAAGGAGTTTCTGTGGATGCTATGGTGGTAGCTGCCGCCACAAAGAAGGAATTGGCTGATCCTTCAGTGCCTGTCCATCCACCTAACAAGGAATCTAGGTCCATGGACAGGTACGGGAAGCGGATGTTCTCCTCAGCGACATTTACCATGCGTTCGCTGAATTACCTGTGCCATTTCACTCGCCTTCAAAGGGACTTGGTCAAGGAAGCGAGTGAAATGTTGAAGGACCCTACTGCTGCGGGGTTCCAAGACAAAATGAACACGCAGCTGGCTATCCTTAATTCCATTTCCAACTCCTCCATGCGCCTCCTCTCTTATGCGGCCGATGGAGCGAGCAGAGCCGCAGGGACAGGGGTAGCCTTACGTAGGCACGCCTGGATGCGGCTATGCAACTTTGCGGAACCTTTCAAGACGTCTTTCACGAACTCCCTTTGATGGATCATCTCTTTTGGTCCTCAAGTGAAAGAAACCCTGACTAGGTGCGAGACTGATGGCAAGACCCTTTCTGCCGCCGGAGTCCGTTTTCGACTCCTTCTAGGCCTTACCCCAAAGGCCAGAAGGGTGGAAAGATGTGGTTCCGTAAACAATCTCAAGGGACTTCGCCTGACGACAGAGTCGGTTCCCGCCAGAGGCAGAGGGGAACAACAATGGTAGACGCCGCCCTAGAGGCAGAGGGGTCCGCAGAACCAGGGCAATCGAGAAACTTCCTCCGATAAGCCCTTTCAGCATCCCTGAGGTGTTGCTCGACTGCCCATCTTCGGAGGCAGTCGGGGAAGATTGTCACTGTACCCAGAAGCCTGGCTATCCTTGACACAAGACAAATGGGGACAGTCCATCATTTCGAAGGTTATTCTATCCCCTTTCTTCGTTTTCCAAATCAGTCAAAAAAAATCCCTTCCAGATGTTCCACCCGCTCAAAGGGATATAGCAGCTTTGGAAATTTCAAAACTGCTTGCAAAAAGAGCTATTCAGCCAGTGTCAGCAGACCAACAAGGATCCGGAATCTACTCAAGGTTCTTTTTAGTTCCAAAGAAAACAGGGGACTGGAGACCAATTTTGGATCTCAGTATCTTGAACAGATCGGTCAAGAAAACAAGATTTCGGATGGTCACGCTGCAATCCATTCTTCCCCTATTGGGAAAAGGAAACTGGATGTGCTCTATAGACCTTCAGGACGCGTACTATCACATAAAATGAACAGACGCTCCAGAAGATTCCTCCGCTTCAGGCTGGGAACCAGTCATTTTCAATTCAGGGCCCTGCCCTTTGGTCTCACCACTGCCCCGGTGTTTACCAAATGCATGGCAGTGGTAGCTTCTCACCTGAGACGACAAGGATTCCAGGTGTTTCCATATTTGGACGACTGGCTCCTCACAGCTCCCACCAAGCATCTCCTTCTGATGGCCAGAGATTACACTTTTCGCCTGTCAAAAATTGGGTATCTCAATAAATTGCGAAAAGTCTGTTTTGTCGCCTTGTCGCACTATTACCTACATAGGCAAATTTAGATACTGTAAACATGTCTGCAACACTAACGAACCAAAGGATATCAGACATTCAAAAATTGGTGTCACTACTTCTCAACAACAACAGAGCCAAAGCCAGGTTAGTTCTAAAGGTGTTGGGAATTATGGCAGCGCCATACCTCTCCTCCCATTGGCCAGATACCACATGCGGATCCTTCAGTGGATGCTCTTTTCTCAATGGTCATACCAGGAACTTCCAATGTCTCACACCATTATGATCACGCAAGCGTGCAAAAGCATCTCATGTGGTGGATGTCTTCCCCCCAGCTCCTGTTGGGGAGACCATTTGTTCCACCTCCTCCGGTTGCTACTCTGACAACGGATGCCTCCCTGATCGGGTGGGGGCATTATCAGGGCAGGACAGTCCAGGGCACATGGCAACCAAACGAATGCCACTTGCACATAAATGTTCTGGAGATGAGAGCAGTGCTTTTAGCGTTGCAAGCCCTTCAAGACTCTCTTCCCTTGGGAACGATTGCAATCCAGACGGACAATATGTCTGTAGTGTGGTACATCAACAAACAAGGCGGAACCAGATCATACCCCTGTGTCGAGAAGCACTCAGACTGTGGCAATGGGCGATTTCTTCTCAGCGTTTCTGATAGCAACGCACATCCCGGAAGTCCAATCACATTGCGGACAAGTTGAGCAGAGCTATTCTTATGCCTCACGAGTGGTCTCTGAAAGACTCTGTAGTGAGAGAGATATTTCTCAAGTGGGGTCAGCCTTGCTGCGATCTTTTTGCTACTCCCCAAAACAGCAAGTGCAGAGAATACTTCACTCTATTCCCTTTACCAGGCCAACCCAGCAGGGACGCACTAGTCCAAGTTTGGCCCCGGGGGCCTTCTGTATGCTTTTCCTCCTTTCCCTCTGATCTCTCAAGTAATACAGAAAGCTATCGCTCAGAAGGCCTCATTGATCCTCATTGCGCCTTACTGGCCTCGACAAGTGTGGTTCCCCTTTCTACATCGATTTCTTTTGGAGCGACCGTGGAACCTGGACCTAGTTCCAGATCTTTTGATCCATCAGTCGGGTCAGCTTCATCGCTCCCTCCTCTCTGAACCTCACTGCTTGGTTCCTCCACTTCCAACAGTAGCCAGGCTTCCTCAATTATCTCACTCTGTTCGAGATATTTTGATAGCTTCCCATAAATCTTCCACTCGAAAGATTTATTTGAGTAAGTGGAAACGCTTCTCATATTGGGCACAAGGAAAGGACATAGATCCTTTCACCGCTTCCATCCAACTAGTCCTTGATTTTCTTGCTGAACTCTTCCATGCAGGTTCATCTCCATCTACTCTTAAGGTTCAATTGGCGGCTATTTCTAATTTCCATGTGGGTATTTCTGAATCTGCCCTAATGTCCCACAAACTCTGCAAAGCCTTTTTGAAAGGAGTTTTTCTTCTCAGACCTCCTGTCAGAAATCCTCCTTCTCCTTGGGACCTAAATTTAGTTCTTGCTTCTTTGATTCTTTCCCCTTTCGAACCTGCAGCTTCATGTTCCTTAAAGCTATTATCATGGAAAACTCTTTTCTGGTGGCTATCACATCAGCTAGAAGAATTTCAGAACTTCAAGCACTCTGTTGTCGTTCTCCTTACCTTGTGTTCCATAAGGACAGAGTTTCCTTACGAACTAACCCGTCCTTTTGCCTAAGGTGGTTTCAACATCAAATCTAAACCAATGCATTGACCTCCCTGTTTTTTCCCGGAGTATTCAAATAGGTCTGAACAGAAATTACACTACCTGGATGTTCATCGTCAATTAAGGTACTACTTGGACAGGACGAAACTATTCAGAAAATCTGATCAGCTGTTTGTCTCCTATGCGAAAGCAGAAAGGGACTTCCAGTTTCAAAGGTATCTTTATCCAGATGGCTAACATCTCTGATTACCCTTGTTTATGAAATTAGACACCAAGAACTGCCTAATAAACCTAAAGCCCATTCCACCAGAGCTTTGGCTACTTCTCTAGCTTTCCAAGACAGACTGCCTATTGACACCATTTGTGCAGCGGCTACTTGGGCTACTCCTCACACTTTTATTTCCCATTATAAGTTGGATTTAGCTTCTAGGCATAGAGCTAATTTTGGTTCCACTGTTCTCAGGAGTCTGTTCCGTTAGGCCACCCGGGACAAGGTGCTAGGACGGTCCCATCCAGCAAGAATGAAGGCGAGATAGACAACTTAACATATAGAAGTTATGTTCTTACCATAACGCTCCATGTTAGTTGTCTTCTTCTCGCCTTCTTCTGGCCCCACCCTCCTTCCCCTGGCCTGGACAGACCTAGAGGAGTTGTGATCGTGACCTCTCTTTCTACCACCTCTTTCTTAGTCATATGCTATTATGCATATTTCTTGTATCAGGATATAGGTCACCCCTTTTCTTCCTGCTGTTAGAGGTGGATTCTGTTTCACTGTTATACTGTTTTTTGGTATAAGCTGGGTTAGCTTACAAACGAGATCTGAGGTAACTCTCGCCTAGCATTGTGGGATATAAGGGGAGCCTCGAGCCGGTGGAACCAACTCTCGAGCTTTTAGAGTGGCCGAGTCGGAGCCGAGGTCGGCTCCGAACCCATCCAGCAAGAAGAAGGCGAGAAGAAGACAACTAACATGGAACGTTATGGTAAGAACATAACTTCTATTTATCTGCTGATGGTACTGGATCTCACTTACGTGAACAAGTCAGTCAAACACACGAACTTCACAATTCAATCCATCTTGTCTCTCCTGAAGATGGGCGATTGGATGTGCTTTGTAGATCATGAGGATGCATGCTACCATATCAAGATGGACAAATGCTTCAGGTCCTTTCTACGTTTCAGGCTGGGAACCAGTCACTACCAATTTCGGGTGCTTCCATTTAGGCTCACCACAGCTCCCAGGGTATTCACCAGATGTCTAGCAGTAGTAGCAGTTCATCCCCAACAACAGGGGTATCAGATATTTCCATATCTGGAAGACTGGCACAAAACTGCTCCAACCAGGCATCTTCTCCTTTAGGCCTGGGATTACTTTCTCAACCTAGCTTTCTATCTGGGCATTACTGTAAATTGGCAAAAGTCTCACCTGGATCTGTTTCAGACCATAAATTTTATAGAGGCACATCTAGAACAACAGTGGCTCAAGTTTACCTTATACAGGAAAGAGTACTAAATCTGAGGTCACATGTCAACCATATCTTAACTGCTCCAACACCCCCGACCTCTCTGGTTCTCCTGGCTTTGGGCACTGTGGCAGTAACCATAACCCTTCCATCAATGGCTCATTTTCATATGCACATTTTACAGTGGACCTTAGCAGTGCAGTGGTCTTTTCTCAGAAATCTCTTGAATCTTCCCATAAAAATATCTTGAGTGTGCAAGGGAGTCTCCTCTTTGGTGGATTCAGTCACTGGAGGTGACTCTTGGACGACCTTTTGTTCTCCCCTCTCCTACCGCTACACTGACCATGGATGCCTCCCTGTTTGGGGGGGTGCATTGTCTGGGTTGGATCAAGTTGCATATTAGTGTCCTTGAGATGAGTGGTTCTTCTAGCGTTGCAAGAACTAGACAGTTTTCTCCCTTGGACTATTATGGTGGTTTGGTACTTCAACAAACAGGGAGGGACCAAGTCTTAGCCCCTTTGTTCAGAAGCGATTAGGGTGTGGCAGTGGACAATGTCTTCCAACAGCTTTCTAGTGGCAATGCACATTCCAGGGCTATCCAACATCCTAGCCAACAGACTCAGCAGAGTTCTGCTGATGCCTCATGGGTGGTCCCTGAACCAGTCCGTGGCAGAGACAGTCTTCCAGAAATGGAGTTATCCTTGTTGGCGACCTCTTTGCATCACCTTCAACAAAAAATGCAGCAAGTATTTTGCCTAGACCCATCCTCAGGGACGCTCTGGTTTATGCTTGGCCCTCCAGTCTTCTACATGCCTTTCCCCCTCTTCCCTTGATTCCCAAGTTCCTTCAGAAAGCTTTTAAGTTGCAAAGCAAAGTGAACCACATTTTTCCGTTTTTATCCTTGACAAACCTGGTTTGCCTTTCTTTGGTCTCATCAAGTTTGGATTCTCCAACTGGTAGAAGGTTGCTAGTCTGTTCCGAGGGTCGGAACAGAGTCCCTCAGGTTAATGGAATGAAGTTTGACAACGCAGATGGAATGTTATGGTAAGAACATAACCTTTTTTTTTGATGAAGCTGTGGCAAAAAGAAGTATTAAAAATTGGAGACTGTTGGTGTAAAATGATTATTCAGTGTACAGCAGGCAGAAGAGAAGTTTATCCTGGTAATTAGGGAATGTCGAGAGGCAAGTGAGAGGGTCTGTTGCATCCAGCAGTGTACATATTTTTTTTCCCTAATGGATCGTATACACTTTTGAATGCAGAACAAGCTACGGAGGAGATAAGTTTAGCCAATAACGAATAAGCCAGCAAGCAGAAGAGGACTCTGGTTCTTATTATTCTGACAAAAATAAATCACAGAGAGACTTTGTTAGCGAAACATTTTTCATTCTAAAGCAAAATGCTTGGGCAACAGAGTGAAATGACAGGAGTGGACTGGAAGAATTAGCAGTACCTTGGATTTGAACCAGAGACTGGTGTTGAGAGATGGAGACTATCAAGAAGAAGACTAGCAGAATGTTCATCATGTTTCACTGTTGCAGTCATTACATTTGAGTAATCTGCTGGCAGGTTGCCCTCAGTTGGCCTAATTAACAAAGTCTTGGGTCCTGCGTCGGTTGATGTCTCTTCTTCCATGACCTCAGGTTGTCAGGGGTATGAAACATGCAGCCGACGCCATTACATCAGTCTTTCTTGCCATGTGGTGCACGAAGCAGAAGCAGTTCGCAAGTGCCGGTCGGCAGACTCCTGACATTTTCGTTTTCGAGTTTCAGAACCAAAGTCTTCAACTAAAAGCCAAGTACCCCGTTGGGGAAACTTTTTCTTGCTCCTTACCGATGTCAGTAAAAGTTAATAATTGTATTACTTGTGGGAAGCAAATACCTCATAAGGACTTTCATTTGTACTGTATTCCTTGCCTAGGCCCTGACAACGACGTACCTTGCTGTCGGTTTTGTGCTTTATTTAATCAGCGCACTATCCATCATCGGTACATTTTTGCTTCAAAATGTTTCGATTCTCTGTTTAATTATCCAGAAATGACGTTGGTTAGCCATCTGACTACCGGAATACCGAAAAAACGCAAAGAAAAAGAGAAAGGCCGTTGAGGTCCAAAACTGCCAACGACACTTCTCCTAAGCCAGTCGCCGGTTCGCCGGTACTCAGTGAGGCGCTTTCACAGCCCCTGATACCCGTTCCTTCTGATTCACAGGCCTCTACTGAGACCCATTCGAAGTCCAGTATGCCATGAGATACTTCACATATGGAACCCGCGGATGTCTCTACCTTGGATGGGTCCGGAGCCGCTGAGCAGACAACCACTTCTGAGGGTGTATTCAGGCCTACAAACTTGCATATTAAACTGACTCCAACTTCAGTGTTAAGGCCTAAATCTTGATCTACGTAAAAAAAAAAACGATGTTCAGGCCCCTATGCCTAAAAAATAAATGATCAAAATGGCTGAAAATTTAATTACTCTAATCAGGGGTAGTCAACCCCCCCCCCCCCCCTCCAAGAGGCCTAGGATTGAATTTGACTATGAATCTTCTGAAGAGGACTCTGTTTCTTCTGACTCTTCTAATGATCTGGATTTGTCCATACCTACTTATGAGGACTCTGATGCAGAGGATTCCATTCCCTCTGCTTCTCAGCCTGAGGATTTCTCTTTTGAGGAAACTTTACATACCTTAAGGGAGCATTTCCACTGGGAAAGTCGGGATTTCTGTGAATCCAAAAAGAGGCTTAGGGATTTCTTTCTTCCTTAGCATAGGCCTTTGGCTGTACCTCCTGTATTAGATATTGTTGATGTGTTTTTGGAATCCAGTATGGCCCCTGATTCCATGACTCCAGCCCCTAGCAAACCAGACAGATACTGTAGGGTTCCTGACTCCCACAAATTCCTTTTCAAGAATCCTGTTGCGGACCCTGATACTATTTCTCAGGGGCCCAAGGGCATTAAGGCTTCTACTGCTAAAAAATCCTACCCCTTCTGATAGGGACTCCAGGGCGCTGGATAGATGGGGTAAAAAAGTTTATACTTCTGCAGCCTTAGCAATCAGGGCTTTAAACTGTCAATTTCATATGCTAAAATATCAACAGCATATCATGGGACTGCTTAAAGAGAAAATGATGTTGATTTCTGATTGTGTGGAGAATAAAGATTTACAGGATTTATTGCATTCAGCTGAACAAGTTGGCAAACATATTTTGCAATGTGGTTTTAATTCTTTAGAGGCCTCTTGCAGGGCTGCTGTTACTGGCTCTCTGCTTTGAAGGCATGCTTGGCTTAAAAAGCAATCTTTGCCTGATCATGTTAAAGCAAAACTTTTGGATGCTCCTTTACAGCAGGACCACCTGTTTGGCAATAAGGCTGAAGAAGTTCTAAAAAAGATGCAAGATAAGGATGAATCTGTGCAAACTGTGAAAGATTTCTTACAAGTGCAACCTCTTAGATTTAGTAGGCATAGGACTACTAAGAACTGGTCCTTTCCAGCTCCTTCCAGAGCCACTACGACCAAACCCAGACATTCCAAAAGCACCAGGTTTCAGTCCCAAGTGACTTTCAGAACTAAGCAATGGGGTGCTTCCACTTCCAAATCTGAAAACAAGAAGGCACCACCCTATGGTAAACCGTCTCAATGACTTCCCTTTTAAATTACCAAGCACTTACCTCTTAGCCACCCCTTTGGGGGAAAACTGGCTTTACATTAAAGAAACTGGCAACTTATAACCCAGGACAAATGGGTTTTAAACCTAGTGTCCTAAGGATACAGATTTCATTTCCACACGCTGCCAACTCCAAATGGGTGGCCAGACGTGCCCCCAAATCAGTGGGCAGAGGCTTAGAAACAAGTTATTTCCCTCTTAAACGTGGGGGCTATTCAGCTAGTACCAGAAGAGGAAAAGGGACAAGGTTTCTATTCCAGAGTTTTTCTGGTACCCGGAAAAGACAAATCATGGCGACCAATTCTGGACCTGTCTGCTCTAAGCACCTTTCTGGGCATTCCAAAATTCAAGCTGCTTGACTCTTCACCGGTTACTTCCTATGCTAGGCAAGGATGCCTAGTTGGCAACTCTCGACTTAAGAGGTTTACCTGCATATCCCAATCGGGGAATCTTGTAGAAGATTCCTATGCTTCAAAGCAGGCTGCATGCATTATCAGATGTTCATCGTGTTTCACTGTTGCAGTCATTACTCTTGGGTTATCCTGCTGGCAGGCTACCCTCAGTCGGCCAGAATTCCAAAGACTAGGTCCGGCGTCGGTTGCTGTCGCCTCTTCCCTGACGTCAGTGCGCCAGGGGTATAAAAGATGCAGCCGACGCCATTTTCTTCAGTCTTTCTTGCCGCGCGGTGCCCGAAGCAAAAGCAGTTCGCAAGTGCTGGTTGGCCGACTCTTGAGATTTTCAAATCCGAATTTCAGAACCGAAGTCTTCATTAAAGCTAAGTAACCCCATTGGGGAAACCTTTTTCTTGCTCCAGACCAATGTCAGAAAAAGTTAACAATTGTGGGAAGCAAATACCTCATAAGGATTTTCACTCTTACTGTATCCCTTGCCTAGGCTCTGATCACAACGTTGCTAGCTGTCGGTTTTGTGCGAGATTTAACCAACGCACTATTAAGTGTCTGTTTGATTTTGCATTTCATTACTTTGGC
The DNA here is from genome assembly GCF_019279795.1 of Protopterus annectens. Lineage (NCBI taxonomy): Eukaryota > Metazoa > Chordata > Ceratodontiformes > Protopteridae > Protopterus > Protopterus annectens. The sequence continues at coordinate 19,563,640 of NC_056744.1, read as the reverse complement.
CAAAGATTTAATTATATAATGCCGTCGGACCAGCCGACAGCCGGAGTTTACAAAAAACGCAAGGACAAGGAAAAGGATAGGCATCTGAGGTCCAAAACTGACGACGAGGCCTCTGCTAGGCCAGTCGCCGGTTCGCCGCTTCTCAGTGAGGTGCTTTCGCAGCCCCTGGCGCCTGCTACCTCAAAGCCACAGGCCGCTTCTGATTCCCATGTGGAGCCGACTGGGCCTCTGGATACTCAAGGTATTGGACACTCGGAAATCATTCCCTCAGATGGGTCCGAGCAGGCATCGGCTTCTGAGGGTGTCTTCAGACCTACACAACTATATATTAAGCCATCTTCAGCTTCAAAGACAAAGACTAAAGCAGCTCTAAAGACAAAGAAACAAGTACAGCATTCTCCTACTCAGTCTACCATGCCTAAAAAATAGATGCTCAAAATGGCCGAAGACCTAATTACTTTGATCAGGGACTCCCATCCCCCACCTGTTAAGAGGCATAGGCAAGAGACCGAGTATTATTCTTCTGATCAGGTTTCTATTTCCTCTGATTCCTCTTCTGAACAGGATTATTCCATGCTTCCCTATGAGGATTCTGATGCCGAAGAATCCATTCATTCAGCCTCTCCTCCTGAGGATTATTCTTTTGGGGAAACCCTGCATACCATGAGGGAGCATTTCCACTGGGAGAGTCAAGATTATTCTAAATCTAAGAAAAGGCTCAGGGACTTTCTGCTACTTCCTCAGCACAGACCCCTTGCTATTCCATCTATTTTAGACATTATAGATGTGTTTTCAGAGTCCTGCCTGTCCCCTGACTCTTTACCCCCTGCACCTGCTAAGCCAGACAGATACTACAGGGTTCCGGATTCTTATAAATTCCTATATAAAAACCCTGCTGCTGATCCAGAATCTATATCTCAGGGTCCCAAAGGGGTTAAACCTCCACTGCAAAAACCCTGTCCCCTCTGATAGGGGTTTTAGGGCTCTAGACAGATGGGGGGGGGGAGTATACACTTCTGCTACCTTGGCTGTAAGGGCTTTAAATTGTCAGTTTCATATGCTTAAATATCAGCAATAATTAATGTCACTGCTTAAACAGAAATTGTTGACAAATACTGAATGTTCAGAGAACAAGGAATTGCAGGATTTATTGCATGCAGCTGAACAAGTGGGAAAGCATACTTTGCAATGTGGTTATGATTCACTGGAGGCCTCGTGCAGGGCCGCTGTCACAGGTTCTGTTATTAGAAGGCATGCTTGGTTAAAGGAACAGAATCTGCCTGATCATGTTAAAGCAAAATTATTAGATGCACCATTGCAGCATGATACTTTGTTTGGTACTAAAGCAGAAGAGGTTTTGAAAAAAATGGAGGATAAAGCAAAATCCATGCAGACAGTCAAGGATTTCTTACAGGTACAGCCACCCAGGTTTAGCAGGAACTGGCCTTCTAAAAATTGGTCCTTTCCAGTGTCAGACAGACCACAAAGAGGCAGATACAGGCATCCCAGAGGCAGATCTCAGCCCCAAGGCCCATACAGGCCTAAACAATGGGGTGCTCCTACCTCCAAAAGTGGAGAAGACAAATCACAACCTTACAGGAAACAGTCCCAATGACTTTCCTCTGCCAGATCCAAGCACTTTTCTTTTGGCAGCCCCCTTAGGGGGAAAACTAGCACTTTTTTCATCAAATTGGCAAATGATTACCCAAGACAAATGGGTCCTGAACATAGTGTCCCAAGGCTACAGGTTCCATTTTCACACTCTACCAAGGTCAAAACGTATGCCAGACCTGCCACACAATCAATGGGCAGAGGCGCAAAAACTAATTACAGCCCTCATGGACATGAGGGCAATTCAACAAGTACCACAACAAGAGCAGGGGCAAGGATTTTACTCCAGACTTTTCCTAGTACCCAGAAAGGACAGAACCTGGAGGTTAATACTGGACCTGTCTATACTAAATACGTTTCTGGAAGTTCCAAAATTCAAGATGTTGACTCTACAGCAGCTACTGCCCATGCTGGGCAAGAAGGCTTGGCTCATAACTTTGGACCTAAAAGAGGCATACCTGCATGTCCCAGTCAGACAGTCTTGCAGAAGATACCTATCTGACTCAATGCATTACCAATTCTCTGCACTGCCCTTTGGCTTATCTACTGCGCCCAGGGTCTTCACAAAGTACCTGGCACCAGTAATTGCATTTTGCAGACAAAGAGGAATTCAAATATATCCCTACTTGGATGACTGCCTAATTCATGCAGAGAACAAAGACATTCTTCTAAAGCATCTGGCATTTGTAAAAAGATTACTAACTGGCCTAGGGTACACAGTAAACAAAAAGAAATCAAAACTAGTGCCCTCTCAAGAGGTAATATTCCTGGGTGCAAGCTTAAATACAACTGCCCAGATGGCTTATCTCACGCCAGACAAACAAAAGCAACTGACTTCTTACTTCAATTAATTGGCAACAAAAACCCATTAATCTGTAAGGAAAATCCTGCAGGCCCTGGGTTTCATGGCATTCTGCATTCTACTAATTCCATATGCCAGACTGCATATGAGGAAACTACAATGGTATCTAAAAAGTGTTTGGACTCAGCATTGCTACAGCCTGGAGACAGTAATTGCACTCATTCCCTGCCTGCAACAGGAGTTTCGATGGTGGGCAGAAGCCTGTCACCACAACAAGGGTCTGCCATTCAGTTTACCCACAGCTAGACAGACACTGACAACGGATGCACCAGATTATGCCTGGAGGCCCGTATGGCAGGAAAATGTATTCAGGGCACATGGCCTGCAAACCAGATGCATCTTCACATCAATTAAAAAGAGATGCTAGCTGTTCAAAATGCCCTGACAGCTTTCAAGGACCTGCTTCATCCAGGACAACTACTGATAAAGACAGACAATACTACGGTCATGTGGTACATAAGCAAACAGGGAGGTACACATTTCTACCCCCTCTGCAGACAAGCAATGACCTTATGGGACACAGCATTGGCTTTTCAAATTCACCTGCAAGCACAAGTCCTGCAGGAAAAGCAGATACTCTGGCAGACGAACTAAGCAGAAACTTCATGGATCCCCACGAATGGAAACTGGATCCACAAGTCTTCAGCATGATAATAAGGAAATGGGGATGCCCAGACATAGATCTATTTGCCTCCCCTCACAACTGCCAGTTGCAGAGATTTTGCACAAGGATTTATCACAAGCAAGCATGGAAAGTGGACGCCCTGTCCTTCAGCTGGAAAAATTAACAGTATATGCCTTTCCTCCACTGCCTCTCCTTCCCAAGGTACTCCTAAAGGTCAGACAAGAGAAGCCAAAAATGATACTGATTGCACCAGACTGGCCACGCCAGCACTGGTACCCAGTCCTAAAGAGCTTGTCTCAAGGTCCAGCATGGATATTGCCTCAAACTTTTCACTTGCCCCAACAAAACAATCAGATCCTGCGCAGCCAACTCAGGACCTTAAATCTGGCAGCTTGGCAGATAATGTAACCATTCAGAACACCTCTCTTTCAAAAGCTGTTATGGATGTTATCTTGGAGGCCAGGATGCCCAGTACCAGAAAATCTTATGCAGAAAAATGGAAGAGATTCTGTGCTTGGAACCAGGAACAAGGCATTGACACGTGTGTACCAAATATACCTCAGATTTTACAATACCTAACAGATGCTGAACAAAGGCCTTTCTTTCTCATCTATTAAGATTCATGCCTCTGCCATTTCAGCCCATTACAATATGGAACCACCTATCTTTTCTTATCCTTTAATAAGGCAGTACCTCAGAGGGGCCAAAAACATTAGGCGTCCAAGGAGAGCACCAATTCCGGCCTGGGACCTAAATTATGTTTTGGAAAAACTCACACTGCCTCCTTTCGAGCCAGCTTCAACAGCAGATATAAAATTTTTATCTGGAAAACAGCTCTACTCCTAGCAAATAACCTCTGCAAGGCGAGTCTCGGAGTTACAAGCACTCATGGCTTTGGAACCTTTTATCATTTTTCATCCAGACAGGGTTTTTCTGAGGACAAACCCTACATTCATGCCTAAAGTGGTATCCAGTGTGGCCCTCAACCAAACCATTCACTTGCCTGCCTTTTATCCAAATCCACAGAACAAGGGTGAGAAAATTCTGCATTCGTTGGACATACACAGGCAGTTACGTTTCTACTTGGACAGAACTAAAGCTTTCAGAAAAACTGAGCAACTTCTAGTGTCATATGCTGCAGGATCACAAGGAAAGGCTATCTCAAAACAGACTGTTTCTAAATAGATAGGTCATTGCATCCGTTTCTGCTATTTTCAGCATGGCATATCAGTGCCCAAGGGCATTATGCCTCATTCCACCAGAGCAGCAGCCACTTCAGCAGCCTTCCTCAGAGGAGTACCAACCAAAGATAGCTTAGAGGCTGCAACTTGGAGTTCAGTGCACACTTTCACAAAGCACTACCACTTACCTCTTTACTCTAAGTCCAGACCAGGCTTTGCCACTGCAGTTCTGCAGGGCCTCATAGCCTCTCCTAATCCTATTTAGCCCAGCCAAACATCTTCAGCTTTGGGATTCAACCCAAGAGTAATGACTGCAACAGTGAAACACGAACATAGTACAGTTGTGTATCTACCATAAATGTAGATGTTAGAGTATATTCACTGTTGCAGTCCAGGTTACCCACCCACCATCCCCCTTCTCTTTGCTGGGACTTTTCTGCATTTCTCTATCATATACAACCTATTTGGTGTATTTGCTTGTAGATAAAGGGAATGTTATTTTTGTCCATGTATTTTTATTGGCATATTTTTTCAGCCTACCAATTTGGGGGCACCTGACATCTGGGGCAAGAAAAACTGAAGAAAATGGTGTCGGCTGCATCTTTTATACCCCTAGCGCACTGACGTCAGGGAAGTGGCGACAGCAACCGACACCGGACCTAGACTGGTGACTTGCTTCAAACAGAGGTGGCCACAAAAACCCTGCTATCTGCAAGGCAAATATTGCAATCCTTGGAGTTCATGGCCTCCTGCATTCTTCTAATTCCATATGCAAGACTGCATATGAGGAAACTTCAGTGGTACTTAAAAAGTTTATGGAGTCAACATTGTCACCGCCTGGAAACAAGGATTCCTGTCATACCTTGCCTGCGCCTGCATTCTTCTAATTCCATATGCAAGACTGCATATGAGGAAACTTCAGTGGTACTTAAAAAGTTTATGGAGTCAACATTGTCACAGCCTGGAAACAATGATTCCTGTCATACCTTGCCTGCGCCTAGAGTTCCTATGGTGGGCATAGGCTTGCCGCCAAAACAAGGATTTGCCATTCACACCACCCCCTTCCACCCATACCCTAACTACAGATGCATCAGACTATGCATGGGGGGCTCATCTGGCAGGGACGTAAGTGCATTCAGGGCAAATGGAGCCCGAATCAAATGCACTTTCTTATCAATCAAAAAGAAATGCTAGCTGTACAGAATGCACTGACAGCCTTCAAGGACTACCTTCAGCCAGGACAATTACTGATAAAGATGGACGACACCACGGTTTTGTGGTTCATAAACAAGCAGAGGGTACACATTCCTACCCCATCTGCAGACTAGCCATGGCATTGTGGAACACGGCCTTGAGCTACCAGGTACAGCTACAAGCTCAATTCCTGCCAGGAAAGCAGAATGTTCTGGCAGATGAACTAAGCAGAAATCTCATGGACCCTCACGAATGGAAACTGGAACCACGGATTTTCAACATGTTGACATGCAAATGGGTGAGCCCAGACATAGATCTTTTTGCCTCACCCCAGAACTACCAGTTGGACAAATTTTGCACAAGGACTCATCACAAAAGAGCCTGGAAAGTGGATGCTCTGTCCTTCAGCTGGAAAAACCTATCAGTCTATTCCTTTCCCCCTCTGCCTTTGCTCTCCAAAGTTCTTCTAAAAGTCAAACAGGACAAACCAAAAATGATTTTGATTGCTCCAGACTGGCATCGCCATCACTGGTACCCTCTCATGCGCAGTGTGTCACACACTTTTCCATGTCACCTGCCTCAGACACCTTCCTTACTGTCTCAGCAGGAGAACCAAATTCTGCACCCTCCGCTCCAAACATTGAATCTTGCAGCTTGGCTAATCACTTAAATTCCCCCTTAGCATCCCTCAGCAAACCTGTGATGGATGTCATTTTGGAGGCGAGAAGACCTAGTACTAGAAAATCTTATGCTGACAAATGGAAAAGATTCTGTGCCTGGAATCGATCTCAAGGAATGAGCACAGCAGTGCCCAATTTACCTCAGATTTTGCAATACTTAACTGAGATGCTTCACAAGGGCCTGCCTTTCTCTTCCATAAAAATCCATGCCTCAGCCATTTCAGCTCATTGCAACACAGACTCTCCCCCCCCCCCCTCTCATCCTCTTCTGAAGCAGTATCTCAGAGGGGCCAAAAGCTTGAAGACCACCAAGGAGAGCTCCAACTCCTGCCTGGGACCTTAACTTTGTATTGGAGAAACTCACTCTACCTCCTTTCGAGCCAGTCGCAACTGCAGATTTAAAAATGTTTGCCTGGAAAATAGCCTTCCTTTTAGCAATCACTTCAGCTAGAAGGATATCTGAATTACAGGCCCTTATGGCAGTGGAGCCTTTCATCATCTTTCATGAGGACAGAGTGTCACTCGGGACCAGTCCATCATTCATGCCCAAGGTGGTATCCAATGTGGCTCTTAATCAGTCCATTCATTTGCCAACTTTCTTTCCCAATCCACAGAACAAGGGATAGCGGATTCTGCAGTCATTGGATGTATTAAGATAACTTGGATTCTACTTGGACAGGACTAAGTCTCAAAGAAAATCTGAACAACTGCTGGTAGCATTTGCTGCAGGGGCAGAGGGGGAAGGCTATTTCAAAGCAAACTATTTCTAAATGGATAAGCCATTGTATTCATTTCTGTTATAAGCACCATGGAAAACCTATCCCCCAGGGGATCAGATCTCATTCCACCAGGGCTGCATCTACTTCAGCAGCCTTTCTCAGAGGTGTTCCTACCCAGGGATATTCTAGCTGGAGTTCAGTGCATACTTTCACTAAGCATTGTCACTTACCTATTTTCTCTAAATCCAGAGCTAGTTTTTCCACTGCTGTTTTGCAGGGCCTTATAGCTGTTCCTAATGCTGTATAGATCCATCCTCCCAACCTTAGTTTTGGGAATCTACCCGAATGTAATGACTGCAACAGTGAAACATGAACATAGTACAGTTTTGTGTACACTTACCATAAATGTAGATGTTCGAGTGTATTCACTGTTGCAGGTCCTGGTTACCCTCCCTCCAGCTCCCTGTTTTTTTTTTTTTTTTTCTACTATACCTCTTCTTTCTTTTACTATGCTTAAAATCCTTTTTGGTTTATTTCTTTTGTTTGGAGGTATATTTTTGTCTCTATATATATTTATATATTTGCTCCCCATTTTGGGGGCACCTGACATCTGGGGCAAGAAAAACTGATGTAATGGTGTCGGCTTCATGTTTTATACCCCTGACATCATGGAAGAAGATACAGCAACCGACGCAGGACCCAAGACTTTGTTAATCAGGCCGACTGAGTGCAACCTGCCAGCAGATTAATCAAATGTAATGACTGCAACAGTGAATACACTCGAACATCTACATTTATGGTAAGCGTACACAACTGTACTTTCTGAAATTAGGCAATAAGTGGGAGACTGTAAAACAACAATCCCTGTAGATATATGATTAAACGTGAAGTATGGCTCTGGAAGAAGTGACTGAGACGGACTGTACTTTTGTTGACTTTAAAGTGGTGGATAAACTATAAAGCAAAAGCCCCACTTTTAATGTTTAGAATTGTACTGAATAGATTGAAAATGTAACTAAATAATGTAGTTTTTTTGTTCTTATTGATATCTTTCTATAATATTTCATGGTAAATGATCTGCTTTAGTTTAAATAAATTTTGCATTGGGTGCACTTAGGTATTTTAAATCTGAGGTTGGGAAGGAGGCTCATCAGTGGCTGCAGTAGTATTCAAGAAAAAAATTTTTCTCAGTTGTGGTACATCTACGCTTTTCACTGTGACAGATTGAGAAATGCAAGTTAAAAGTTAATATAATGTGATTTTTGGGACACTGAGTGTAGGAGTGTATTGATCGTATTATATGTAGAATTAATATACTGCTATCCTTTGTTTTTACAGGGGTAGGTAGCTAGGATTAATGTCATTGGTTTAAGCCACAGGCATTTTTTTTGAGTAAACACATTGTAAAAAAAATATAAAATGATGAAAGGCATGGGAGTTACAGATCTGATGTCTATTTTTGTCTGATTCAACCTTTGGGTTGTCGGATCCGACTGGATTCGACCTCAGCACCTCTTTTGAAGCTTACGGATCCAGGTCTGTGACTCCCCGTACCCATAATTCCCTCCACTCCAGTTTAATACCCCAGATCTTGTTTGCCCCTGAAACATCCAAACGTACATCTGAGGGCTGTCTAAAAGGTAGTTAAGAATTCCTTTAATTTTTCAGACACTTATTTTTCTCCTCCCTACTGTAGTTTTTCCTAGTGATATTTATAGTTTGTTACTTGGTGTACAAGTCAGATAGTTAAAAAAAGAAGTCTAGTATATTAATTTGCTTGCTAAGTCGAGTAGTTAGTCATCTCGTACCCTTTCAGTAGTTTGTGGCTTTTATTAATATTTGAACTTGTACTACAGGGATTATATCTGGTCTTTCTAACTGTGTGTTTTGACAGTATGGCAGAAAAAGTTCAAGGTTTTAAAAAGTGCTCATCCTGTGGGCACAAAATTCCTCCACAAGCCACACACTGTGTGTATTGTTTGGGCACTGCCCACTTAGATGTTGACTGCGAGTCCTTTGCTTCTTTTGGTACCAGAGCCATTCATATTGGAAAAGAAAAGTTAATTTTAAACTTCTTCCACCTCAGAAAGAGTCTTCACAAACTACTGCTCCCGCTTTGTCTCCTTCTCCAAGTTGGAAAACAGACGAGCCTAAATCAAAAAAACAGGAGAGACCAGAAAGAGTAGAGGAAAAGACGTGCAAGAAGGCAAGGAAAAGGTCCCTGGATCCAACATATTCATTGGATATGGGTCCTAAGGCACCTCAGAAGTCAGATCCAACAGCTTCTCTGGTGTGATATCCCTCTCTACAGATCATCTTAGCCTGGAACCGGTGAGCCAGAGACTTCAATCACTAGTCTTTCAAAAGAAGAGATACTCCTGGCCATCTTGTTTGGCATCATCATAGAGATCTTGCCTGGTAATCGAGAAGCCTTATAAAGATGGACATTAATAGAATGGTGAAGTTTTGATAGAATGCTTATTCAACTTAATGTTCTCCCGGTGCTGTCCAATTCAAATGCCCTTGGTACGGGTCCAACAACCCTTCCTTTATCTCTGGTACTGATCCTTCCTTGATGTCTGGCTCCCACTTGTTCCAAGCTCACCTGGTGCACCTTTGCTGGAGCTGACAGTTCCAGTGAGTTTGGCAGCATGCTTAACTCTCTCAACTCTGATGCATTTGGATTGGGATGAGTCTTTGAGCCAAAGTATTGACACCAAAGCTCGGAGAGGTGAATCAACTCCAAAGTTTTTGGAGCCATCTCTCTCTTTCAGAGCCTTAGCTGTCAACAGCTCGGGTATGAGGTCAGTCTCAAGGGCAGAGGCCCATCAGGACTAGGAAGTCTCCTTCATCCTTGGATAGTGGAAGGGTTGCTCTGGCTGAAATTGCAGCTTTGGCCTGTAAAAAGGGCTTGGCTAGACAAAGACGAGGCATTATCCTGTGGCTTGGCTCTGTCCCAACTTCAAGTGGGTACTGCCGTTTCTTCCAATCATGCTACTCAACAGGGACAGTCAGTAACAAACAGGTCCAGAAGTCAGTCACTGTGCGAATTCAGTCTTGTTCAGACTCTTCTGATGTTTTCACAAGGCAGGGTCACAGAAAACAGACCTGTAAGTGGAAGCACTTGGACTCATCACCAGAGTCAGTTGCAGAAGATAAACTTGGATGAGGGTTAAGGTTCCCCCTAGATCCTTTTTAGAAGATTTCACCTTTGGCAATATCCTTGAATTGATGAAACAATGAGGAGGGTGGTCCACTATTGATCCTTAACTGGATGAGTCTGTATTCCTTGAAGCCTTTGGTTCTGGCTGTTCTGTGTTTTGGGTGGTACTGCCTACTGATCCCCTTGTAGACCTGTTGCCTCAGTCGACCTGGAAGGACCCTGATGTAGAGGAACCAATTCCAGTAAATCCGCGTAGGATTTTGGTAGCTCCTTGGGATAGGAAGCACTGGAGCAAAGGTTCACCAAGTTGTAATGGCAGCCACAAAAAAGGAACCGTTTGAAAAAAAGGTCTTCTGTTCATTCCCCTGATACGGAATCAAGGGCTTTGTATAGGTTTGGGAAATGGGCATATGTTTCAGTGACTTTTGTCCAGAGAGCTGAACTATTTAACTCACATGCAGTGTTTCCAAGGGACTTGACCAAAGAACTTACGAGGTCTCTCTTGAGTAGCTTATCAGTCACTGTTCAAAGGACTGTGGACTCCTAACTGTTTACCCCTCAATCTATGTTGAATGTGACCATGCGTCTGCACTTGAATGCAGCTGATGGCACAGCTAGGGCAGCAAGCATAGGCATCACAATATGTTTGCATACTTGGATGCGCCTTTGTGATTTTGCAGAAGGCTTCAAGATGTTCTTTGTCATTGTCCCCTTATTTATAGTTTATACTCTCTGAACTGGAAGTAAAAGATATGCTAACCATGAGTGAAAAGATTTGTAAAACCCTTTCTGCCATAGATTTTGATTTCTCCACATCCCAAAGAACCTTTTCTAGGAATCGGAGGGGGTGGCAAGAAAATGTGGTTTAGGAAGTCATAGGGTTATTACTACATAACTTCTGAGGTTGAGGTAATTCAAATGGATGTCATCCCAGAGGCAGAGGGTGGGCCTCATAGTCGGGGATTTTGCTGCTGTTCTTCGTGTTTCACTGTTGCAGTCATTACTTGTGGGTTATCCCTGCTGTTGACCAGCCCGAATACCAGAGTCAATGTTTTTCTGCGTCAGCTGCTGTCGCTTGCAGACTGAAGTCAGGTTGTCAATGCTATAAAGAAGGCAACTGACGCCATTACATCAGTCTTCCTTGCCATGGAGCCAGTAGCAGAAGCAGTTCGCAAGTGTGACGGTTGGTCGCTACCAGAGCTCGGATCACAGCTGAAAACGTCTAAAGCTAAGTACCCCGTTGGGGATCCTTTTCTTGCACTATCCAGTGTCTGAAAAAGTTAACAATTGTGTCGTCTGTGGAATGCAGATCCCACACCAAGACTTCCATTCATACTGCGTCACTTGTTTAGGCCTAGACCACGACTTACCCCATTGCCTGTGCCCTCTTTAACGCGAGAACCATTCATCATGGAGTTTTTTTTGTAGACAGGTATTTTCGTTGTCCATCTTCACAAATGTTGTCCATCAGCCAACAATCCGTAGACATTCCGAAAAAATGTAGGAATAAACATGGAGACAGACCACAAAAGGCTAAGCCTTCCGATGAGACTACCGCTAAGCAGGTAGTCAGTTCTCAGGAATTCAGTAAAGCGCTTTCGCACCCCTTGATGCCTGACATGATATCTACTCAGGCCTCTATAGAGACCCTTTCGGAGTCCAGTATGCCGCAGAAATCTTCTTCATTTTTCAAGCCTTTAGTTGTGTCTGCCTCGGTTGGGTCCAGAGCTGTGACGCAGGCACCGGCTTCCGAGGAAGCCTCTCGCACTGTCGATGCTAAACAAAAAAAGTCTTCTCACTTGACTACTTTTTCTCTCAAACCGATGGATACTCTTAGACCTAGAAGCCAGGCCACTCCTAGAAAATCTACCTCTAGCCACCATCTAACTCCTGCTCTACCACCCCAAGCCCAAATGTTTAAGATAGCGGAGGATCTTATCTCCCTTATCAGGGGCAGTCAGGCCGCAACTTCTAAAAGGAAAAGACACACTTCTCTTGAACTAATGACAGAGCAGGATTATGAGGAATCGGATTTTTCAGATTTTGAAGAGGAACAACAACCTTTGACTGCTTATGAGGATTCAGATGCAGAGGAATCCATTCCTTCTGCCTCCCCACCAGAAGGCCTTTCCTTTGGGGAAACCATTCACACCCTCAGGGAACATTTCCACTGGGAATCTCAGGACTTATGTCAGTCTAAGAAAAGGCTAAATGAGTTTCTAGACCTGCCCCAGAACAGAACCCTGGCCATCCCCCCTATCTTAGAAGTGGTGGATGATCTTTTCCATGAATCCAGCTTAGCCCCTGACACACTCCCACCTGCTCCCAGTAATCCTGACAGGTATTACAGAATACTGGATTCTCACAAGTGCCTTTACAAAAATCTTGCTGCAGACCCGGAGGTCATTACACAGAGACCTAAAGGAGCTAGGGCTAGTTCTGCAAAGAATCCTACTTCTTCTGACAAGGATGCCAGAGCACTGGACAGATGGGGTAAAAAAGTTTACACCTCTGCAACCTTAGATATCTGAGCACTCAACTGTCAAATATTCTTCGTGTTTCACTGTTGCAGTCACTACACTTGGGTTATCCTGCCAAGGGTAGTTCTCAGTCAGCTCGAATACCAGAGGCTTAGTATTTCTGTGTCAGTTGCTGCCGGTCCAGGGCTGACGTCAGGTCGTCAGTGGTGTAAAATCAGGCAGCCAATGCCATTACATCAGTCTTTCTCGTCAATGAGCCCAAAGCAGAAGCAGTTCGCATGAGTGCTGATTGGTCGCTACCTGAATTTTCGTTTCCGAATTGAAGTTTTCTAAAGCTAAGTATCCCGTTGGGGATCCTTTTTCTTGTTCTAACCGATGTCAGAAAATGTTAACAATTGTCTCGCCTGTGGAAAGCAAATACCACACCGAGACTTCCATTCTTACTGTGTCACCTGTTTAGGCCCAGACCACGACGTTCCTCGCTGTCACTTTTGGTGTTTTGTTCAACACCAGAACTATATGTCGTCAGGCCCTTATTCTAGCTAAATATTTTCGCTCTCAGTCCTCGTATTCTGATATGGCTTTGGTTAGCCATGCGACTACCGATCTTCCTAAAAAATGTAAGGATAAAGACAGAGACGGACTGCACAGGTCCAAAACTGCCGACGACGCTTCCGTTAAGCTAGTCGTCAGTTCTCCAGTCCTCAGTGAGGTGCTTTTGCAGACCCTGATGCCCGCTTCTATGGATTCGCAGGTCACTACTGAGACCCATTCTAAGTCCGGTATGCTGCGAGACTCTTCTTCAACTGTGGATCCTGTGGATGTCTCTATCTTAGATGGGTCCGGTGCCACTGAGCAGGCACGGGCTTCCGAGGAAGATGTTCTTCATGTTTCATTGTTGCAGTCATCACACTTGGGTTATCTGCCTGCAGGTAGCCCTCAGTCGGCCCGAATAACAGAGTCTTGGGATTTCTGCATCGCATGCTGTCGCCTCTTCCATGACATCAGGGGTATAAAACATGCAGCCGACTGCATTACATCAGCTTTTCTTGCTGTGCGGGAGCCCGAAGCAAAAGTAGTTTGTAAGTGCCGGTAGGCAGCTACCTGAAATTTTCATTTTTTGAGTTTCAAACCTGAAGTCTTCTAAAGCTAAGTACCCCATTGGGGATCCTTTTTTCTTGCTCTAACTGATGTCAGAAAATGTTAACAATTGTCTTGCCTATGGAAAACAAATACCTCAGATTTTCATTCTTACTGCATCATCTATTTAGGCCTAGACCACGACGTCCCTCGCTGTTGGTTTTGTGCCTTGTTCAGTGCCGGAACTATTCGTCATTGGGCTATTTTTGTCTCTCAATTCTTTTGCTCTCATTCTCTGTATTCCGAAATGGCTTCGGTAAGCCACCCGGCTACCGATCTTTTGAAAAAATGCAAAGATAAAGACAGAGAGAGACCGCATAGGTCCAAAACTGCCGACGACGCTTCCGTTAAGCTAGTTGCCAGTCCGCCGGTACTCAGTGAGGTGCTTTCGCAGCCCCTGTTACCTGCTTCTACAGATTTGCAGACCTCTACTGACACTCATTCGGAGTCCGGTATGCCGCAAGATGCTTCTTCGACTATGGAACCTAGGATGTCTCTACCTTGCATGGGTCCAGAGCTGCTGTGCAGGCACCGGCTTCTGATGGTGTATTCAGACCTTCCGATGTTCGTATTAAACGGACTACTTCATTAATGACTAAACCTACCAATTTTCTCAGGCCCAGAGTTCGCACTACGCCTAGGAAAGTGATGACCAAAGCACATTCTCAAGCTGCCATGCCACAGAAGCAAATGCTTAGAATGGCTGAAGACCTTATTACTTTCATTAGGGGAAGCCAGCCTTCCCCGTCTAAAAGGCAAAGAATTGATTTTCCTTCTGATTCTTCAGACCATGAGTCCGATGACTCTAACCCCTGTGATTACCAGGACATACCCTTATCTACCTATAAGGACTCAGATGCAGAGGATTCAATTCCCTCTACCTCCCCCCAGAGGACGTTTCTTTTGATGAAACCTTGCATACCCTAAGAGAGCATTTCCGCTGGGAATGCCAGGACTACCCACAGTCCAAAAAGAGACTCAGGGAATTTAGATTTGCCTCAGCATAGGCCTCTAGCTATACCCCCTGTCCTGGATGTTGTAGATGATGTCTTCATGGAATCCAGCCTTACCCCTGATACTTTACCACCAGCTCCTAGAAAGTCTGACAGGTACAATAGAGTACCTGGCTCTCACAAATTTCTCTTTAAAAATACCACTGCGGATCCAGAGACCATTTCCCAGTGACCTAAAGGTATTAAGGCTTCTACAGCAAAAAAACCCTACCCCTTCGGACAGGGATTCTAGGGCTCTAGACAGATGAGGTAAGAAGGTATATTACCTCTGCAACTCTTGCCATCAGGGCTTTAAATTGCCAGTTTCACATGTTGAAGTACCAGCAGCATATTATGGATCTAATTAAACAAAAAATGTTGTTGATTCCTGATTGTGCAGAAAATAAAGACTTACAAGAGTTGATGCATTCTGCAAACCAAGTTGGTAAACATACTTTGCAGTGTGGTTTGGATGCCTTAGAAGCATCTTGCAGGGCTGCTGTCACTGGGTCTGTTCTGAGAAGGCATGCTTGGCTGAAACAGATCTTGCCAGACCATGTGAAGGCAAAATTACTAGATGCTCCATTAAACCAAGAATGCTTGTTTGACTCTAAAGCAGAAGTTCTTAAAAAGATGGAGGAAAAAGCTAAATCTATGCAAACTGTTAAAGATTTCTTACAGGTACAGCCACCTAGATTCAGTAGGCATTGGCCTTCAAAACACTGGTCCATTCCAGTCCCTCATAGACCTTCTCAGCCCCAACCCAGGGGCAAAAGACCACAAAGACTACAGTCTCAGGGTATGCACAGATCTAAACAATGGAATTCTCCCTCCTCAAAAACAGGGAGTGGTAAGCCACCCCCTATGGAAAAAGTTCACAATGACTTGTCCTTAATCCTTCCCAGTCATGCCCAAGTACTTGCAGCCCTAGGAGGAAAACTCGCCTGCATGCATAAAACTGGGAGTATATTACCCAGGACCGATGGGTCTTAAACATTGCATCCAGGGATACAGATTCTATTTCCACTTTGTCAACACCAAGCGGATTGCCAGACCTTCCTCCAAGCCAGTGGACAGAGGCCAAAAAGTAAGTACTTTCTCTTCTCAGTATCAGGGCTATTCAACCTGTTCCATCAGAGCAAAGGGGACAGGGATGTTCATCGTGCATTACAGCTGCAGTAATTACATATGGGTTTTCAGCCGGCAGGCGGTCCCTCGGTCGGCCGAATTCCAAAGTCTTGGTCCGGCGCCGGTTGCTGTCGCGTACTCTTCTGACGTCAGGAAGGCTAGAGTATAAAAGACACAGCCGACACCATCTTCTCCAGTCTTTTTTGCCGCGCGGTGCCCGAAGCAGAAGCAGTTCGCAAGTGCCGGTCGGCCAGCTCCTGAATTACGAAAAATTTAGAACCGAAGTCTTCATTAAAGCTAAGTACCCCGTTGGGGAATCTTTTCTTGCCTCAGACCGATGTCAGAAAAAGTTAATAATTGTATTTCTTGTGGGAAGCAAATACCGCATAAGGATTTCCATTCCCTTTGCATACCTTGTTTGGGCCCAGACCACGATGTCTCGGGCTGCCGCTTTTGTGCTACTTTCAATAGACGCACTATCAAGCGTCGGGCGGAGTTCGCCCAGCACTATTTTGGTAAAGCGTTTAATTATAAAATGTCGTCGGATACTCCGACTACCGCTATGTCCAGAAAACGTAAAGAAAAGGACCGTCAGTCGAGAACTGCGGTCTCCACCGACACCACGCCGAAACAAGCTCCACGTGGGCAGGTTCTCAGTGAGACGCCTTTGCAGTCCCTGACTACCGACGACACTCCCTCGGCGGGGTCGTCTGTACCTGAGACCGCTGGTTCTTCGGTCCTTTCCCAAACTACAACCGAAGCCCCTGCTCATATCGAACCCACCAATGTGGATAGATCTACATCCACCCATGGTGTATTTAGGCCTTCATCTTCTTTCTCCATCAAGGCCTTTACTAAAGCCAAATCAGCCAAGCAACTTTCTAGGCCTGCCTCACAAGGCCCAAGACCTGGGCCTACGCCTAAGAAGCACATGCTTAAAATGGCTGAAGACCTGATCACTCTTATCAGAGGCTCCCAGGCCCCTCTGGACAAGAGACCCAGAGTAGAGGAGGATTCTCCTCCTTCTGACCAAGAATCCATTTTATCAGAACATTCTGATGCTGAAGAACACTCTTATTCACCCTTCGAGGATTCGGATGCAGAGCAGTCTATTCCTTCTGTATCCCCCCCTGAGGATTTTTCCTTTGGGAAACTTTACACTCCTTGAGAGCACTTCCATTGGGAAGGCCAAGACTTTTCAGACTCCAAGAAAAGGCTTAGGGAATTCCTCTGGTTACCTCAGCATAGACCTTTGGCTATTCCCCTGTTTTGGAGGTTCTGGATGATCTAGACTGGGAGGCCTGTCTTAATCCTGATTCTCTGCCTCCTGCACCAGTTAAGCCGGATAGGTATTACAGAGTTCCTAATTCTCATCAGTTCCTCTATAAAGGCCATAATGCAGACCCTGAAACTATTTCTCAAGGCCCTAAAGGAATTAAGGCTTCCACGGCCAAGAATCCACTACCTGCGGAAAGGGAATCTAGATCTCTAGAAAGGTGGGGTAAGAAGGTTTACACCTCGGCCACCCTTGCCATGAGGGCCCTAAACTGCCAGTTTCATATGATTAAATATCAGCAATTTCTGTTATCACAATTAAAAACCAAAATGTCACAGCCTGAACAACCAGATTTAAAAGAGTTACAGGACATGATGCATAGTGCCGAACAAGTGGGCAAGCACTCCTTACAATGGGGTTATGATGCCCTAGAGGCCTCCAGCAGATCGGCCGCCACCGGAGCAGTCATTCGCAGACATGCATGGCTAAGGGAACAAAATCTTCCAGACCAGGTGAAAGCAAAAATTCTGGATGCACCGTTACATAAGGATGTTCTTTTTGGTACTAATGCTGAGGATATTTTACGTAAAATGGAAGAAAAAGCAAAATCTATGCAAACTGTCAAAGCTTTCTTACAGGTTCAGCCACCAAGGTTCAGCAGGAATTGGCCGTCAAAAAACTGGTCCTTTCCAACCACTGACAAGGCCCAAAGAGGCAGATACAGACGCGGAAGGGCAGAGGACAACCCCAAGGGTCCTACAGAGGCAGACAATGGCAATCACCAACACCAAGAGGTGGTGACGACAGTGCACAGCAGTACAGAAAACAGACTCAATGACTCCCTCATTTCCATGCCAAGCAAAATTCAACTGGCAGCACCTTTGGGAGGAAAACTGGCACTATTTGCAAACAATTGGCATATTGTCACAACAGACAAATGGATTCTGGACATAATAAACAGAGGCTACAAATTTCATTTTCACACTCTTCCAAAATGAGAGGCATGCCAAACCTACCACAAAATCAAAGGGTAGAGGCACAACTACAAATCAAAGCTCCTAAACATGAGGGCTATACAAAAGGTACCTACGCACCAACAAGCACAAGGTTTTTATTCAAGGCTTTTTCTGGTGCCAAGAAAAGGAAGCGACTGGAGACCCATTCTGGACTTATCCATTCTCAACACATTTCTTCTCGTACCAAAATTCAAGATGCTCACATTACAGCAACTCCTTCCCATGCTGGGCAAGGGTTTTGGCTGGTAACATTGGACCTCAAGGAGGCATACCTGCATGTCCCAATCAGACAAAGTTGCAGAAGATACCTCAGATTTCTTGCAGGTTCAAACCACTACCAATTCTCTGCATTGCCCTTTGGCTTATCTACTGCGCCCAGAGTATTCACCAAGTGCCTGGCATCAGTGATTGCATACTGCAGACTTCAAGGGATACAAATTTACCCTTATCTGGACGACTGCCTGATCCAAGCGGACAGCAAACACGTACTTCTGAAACATCTGGCATATGTGACACGTTTACTGCTTTCTCTGGGATACACCATCAACAAGGAGAAATCAAAGCTAACACCCTCTCAGAAAATAACCTTCCTGGGTGCCAACTTGGACACAAACACCCAGATGGCTTACCTTACAACAGAAAAACAAGGGCAACTATCTCATTACTTCAAAATGCTTGCAAAAAGTACCAGGCTTACTGCAAGGAAAATCCTGCAGGCTCTGGGATTCATGGCATCTTGCATTCTTCTAATCCCATGTGCAAAGCTGCACATGAGGAAACTTCAGTGGTACCTAAAAAACCTATGGTCTCAACACAGTCACAGTTTAGAAGTGGAAATTCCAATAATTCCCTGTCTTCAAAAGGAATTCATATGGTGGGCCCAAGCATGCCAAGTAAACAAAGGCCTCCCATTCTGCAAGCCTCAAGCTACACAAGTCATAACCACAGACGCCTCAGATTACGCCTGGGGAGCGCACATGAAGGACAGGTGCATTCAGGGTAGATGGCCCCAAACAGAAAAGCACCTTCACATCAATCAAAAAGAAATGCTGGCAGTAATAAATGCAATTTCAGCGTTCAGAGAATTCCTG
Organism: Protopterus annectens; assembly: GCF_019279795.1. Taxonomy (NCBI): domain Eukaryota; kingdom Metazoa; phylum Chordata; order Ceratodontiformes; family Protopteridae; genus Protopterus; species Protopterus annectens. The sequence continues at coordinate 19,544,482 of NC_056744.1, read as the reverse complement.
CATCCAGGACAACTGCTCATAAGAACAGACAACACCACAGTAATGTGGTACATAAACAAACAAGGAGGAACTCATTCATACCCCTTGTGCAGACTAACCATGACTCTTTGGAATCTAGCTCTGGAAAGACAAATGGAACTTCAGGCTCAGTACCTGCCAGGAATGGAAAACACACTGGCAGACACTCTGAGCAGGCATATGACAGACCCTCACGAATGGAAGCTACATCCACACGTATTCATGGAGATTGTTCAAGCGTGGGGAAGGGCAGACATAGACCTTTTTGCCTCCCACAAAAACCATCAATTAAAAAAGTTTTTCTCAAGGACCTTCCACCCAAAGGCTTGGAAAGTGGATGCCCTTTCATTCACATGGACAACTTGGTCAGTTTATGCATTCCCACCACTACCTCTGCTGCCCAAGGTGCTTTTGAAAGTAAGAACAGACAAGCCGAGGATGATACTGATTGCTCCAGACTGGCCGAGACAACATTGGTATCCACTATTGAGGAGCCTAACACACACTCCTCCATGGCCCCTGCCTCTAACACCTCTACTGCTGATGCAGAACAATTTCAAAACCCTACACAGTCAGCTGAAAACTCTCAGCCTAGCTGCATGGAAAATTCCTTAACTTCACATCAGACACTACTCTCCAAAGAAGTGCAGGATGTCATTTTGGAGGCCAGAAGACCATCTACAAGAAAAGCTTACTCCGCAAAATGGAAGCGGTTTTGCTGTTGGAATGAAGAACGAGGGCAGGATCCTAGAAAATTAAACCTGCCTCAGATCTTACAGTACCTAGCTGAACTTTTGAGCAAGGGACTTTCATTTTCCTCAATCAAGATACATGCCTCAGCAATCTCTGCAGAATTCAATATGGATCCTCCTTTATTCTCACACCCACTCCTGCGACAGTTCCTCAGAGGGGCTAAGAGCATAAGGCCTCCAAGGAAACAACCAGTGCCAGCTTGGGACCTTAACTATGTACTGGAAAAATTGACATTGCCTCCCTTTGAACCAGCTGCTTCAGCAGAATTACAATATTTGTCCTGGAAAACAGCTTTTCTCCTGGCCATCACTTCAGCTCGTAGGGTATCTGAGTTACAGGCCCTCATGGCGGTGCAGCCATTCCTCATATTCCATCAGGACAGGGTTTCCCTGCGTACTAACCCTTCTTTTATGCCTAAAGTGGTATCTAGGGTAGCCCTAAACCAGGCCATACACCTTCCTACCTTCTACCCTAATCCTCAAAACAAAGGGGAGAGGCTGCTTCATTCTTTAGACATCCATAGGCAGCTACGTTACTACTTGGACAGAACCAAACCCTTCAGAAAATCAGATCAACTCCTAGTTTCCTATGCTGTGGGGGGTCAAGGGAAACCTGTAACTAAACAGACCATTTCCAAGTGGATTGGTCACTGCATACGCTTCTGTTATTCCTATCATGGAAAGCTCGTACCTACTGGTATCAGATCACACTCCACTAGGGCCACAGCCACCTCTACAGCCTTCCTCAGAGGAGTGCCTACTAAAGATATCTTGGAGGCAGCCACTTGGAGTTCTGTACATACCTTCACAAAGCACTACCATCTGCCTTTATACTCCAGAACAAGAGCAGGCTTTGCTACTGCAGTTTTGCAGGGCATTCTAGCTCAACCCAGTTCCGTATAGTACCTACCAACCCTATACATAGCTTTGGGATTCTACCCATATGTAATTACTGCAGCTGTAATGCACGATGAACATAGTACAGTTTTGTACCTACCATAAATGTAGATGTTCGAGGGCTATTACAGCTGCAGTACAGGTTTCCCACCCTCCTTCCCCACTTGGTAAGACCTTGGGGTTTGAATAACTATTCATACCCGCTGACTGGGTTATCCTGCTATGTTTTATTTGCTTACTTTTGTGTATTACACTAATTTATGTATTGCCTTCCTTTTGGGGGCACCTGACATCTGGGGCAAGAAAGACTGAAGAAGATGGCGTCGGCTGTGTCTTTTATACTCTAGCCTTCCTGACGTCAGAAGAGTACGCGACAGCAACCGGCGCCGGACCAAGACTTTGGAATTCGGCCGACTGAGGGACCGCCTGCCGGCTGAAAACCCATATGTAATTACTGCAGCTGTAATAGCCCTCGAACATCTACATTTATGGTAGGTACAAAACTGTACTTTTCTACTCCAGACTGTTCCTGGTGCCCAGGAAAGAGAATTCTTGCTGCCCTAGTCTGGATCTGTCAACTCTCAACACCTTCCTCTTGGTACAAAAATTCAAAATGCATACACTCCAGCAGCTCCCTCCTATGCTAGCCAAGGATTCCTGGCTAGTCACTCTCGACTTAAAAGAAGCTTATTTGCACATTGCTATAATGGAGTCTTGCAGGAAATATCTACGTTTCAGGGCAGGCTCTATGCACTATCAGTTCTCTGCACTTCCCTTTGGCTTATCTGCTGCACCCAGGGTATTCACAAAGTGCCTGGCTCCAGCCATTGCTTACTGCAGGCAGAGAAATATTGAAATTTACCCATACTTGGATGATTGCCCGATTCAGGCGGACAGTCAGAAATTGCTACTTCAGCATCTGACATTTGTAAAGAGACTCCTAACTTCTCTGGGGTATAACATCAACGAAAAGAAGTCACATCTGGTACCCAGCCAAAAGATTGTATTCCTGGGTGCAAGCTTGAACACAACTTCCCAGATGGCATTCCTCACTCCAGAAAAGCGGTTTATTTGACAACTTATTTAAACTACTGGCCACCCAAACCCAGCTATCTGCAAGAAAAATGCTGCAAGCCCTAGGGTTCATGGCCTCATGTATTCTACGGATTCCATATGCAAGAATGCATATGAGGAAACTTTAATGGTACTTAAGTCTCTGGTGTCAACTTTCTCTGGACCTGGAAACAATGATTCCTATCATTTCTTGCCTAAGGACAGAGTTCCTTTGGTGGGCAGAGGCTTGCAACACAATAAGGGACTCACTTTCTCACAACCCCCCACTGCCCAAACTGACAACAGACTCATCAGACTATGCATGGAGGGCTCACATGGCAGGCAAATGCATTGAAGGCAAATGGAGCCCAGGACAAATTCACATGCATATCAATCAAAAAGAAATGTTCACTCTACAGAATGCACTGACAACCTTCAAATACCTTATCCTGCCAGGACAATTCCTGATAGACAACACCACAGTTATGTGATACATAAGCAGGGGGGAACTCACTCCTACCCACTTTGCAGGTTAGCCATGGCTCTGTGGAACACAGCCTTAAGTAACCAAGTGCACCTGCAAGCTCAATTCCTGCTAGGCAAACAAAATTCACTGGCAGACGACTTAAGCAGAAATCTAATAGACCCACACGAGTGGAAACTGGAACCCACCTCATTCAAACATCTAATACAAAGGTGGAGGACTCCAGAGGTGGACCTCTGTGCGTCCCCCCAAAACCATCACCTAAACAAATTTTGCACCAGAATTCCCCACAGCCAAGCCTGGAAAGTGGATGCCCTATCCTTCACATGGGAACGCCTCTCAATCTATGCCTTTCCCTCTCTGTCCCTCCTTCAAAAGTACTACTCAAGATCAAACAGGATAGGCCAAGGACAGTCCTTATTGCTCCAGATTGGCCACGCCAGCACTGGTACCCACTCCTACGTAGTCTGACAGCAGTGCCATCCTGGCACCTCTCTCAGACCCCCCCCCTCTCTGCTGTCCTAGCAGGAAGGACAGATTTTGCATCCTCAACTGCAAACCCTGAACCTGGCAGCCTGGCGTATTCCCTGAATACATCACCAGCAGCCCTCAGCAAACAGGTGCTAGATGTTATCCTTGAGGCCGGGAGGCCTAGTACTAGGAATTCTTTATCAGAAAAGTGGAAAAGATACTGTTCTTGAGGCCAGTCTCAAAGGAAGGACACAGCCATGCCCACCTTACCTCAAATCCTAGATTACTTAGCAGAGCTGCTCCACAAAGGCCTATCCTTCTCATCAATTAAGGTTCATTCCTCTGCCATCTCAGCTCATTACAATACTGAGCCACCCCTGTTCTCTCATCCTCTGATCAAACAGTTCCTGAGAGGAGCTAACAATTTAAGACCCCCAAGGAGAGCTCGCACTCCTGCTTGGGACCTTAACTTTGTACTAGAGAAGCTCACACGTTCCCCTTTTGAGCCTGCTACTACAGCAGAGTTAAAATTCCTCTCTCGGAAAACAACCTTACTGCTAGCCATCACTTTAGCAAGAAGAGCGTTTCTGAGTTGCAGGCCGTTATGGCTGTAGAACCCTTCATTATCTTCCATGCGGACAGGGTTTCCCTCAGGACTAACCCATCTTTTATGCTCAAGGGGGTATCCAGTGTGGCTTTAAACCAATCCATCCATTTACCAACCTTTTTTCCTAATCTTCAGAATAAAGGGGAAAGGATCCTGTACTCCTTGGACATGCACAGACAGCTCAGGTTCTACCTTGACAGGACTAAACCTTTCAGAAAGTCTGACCAGCTGCTAGTCAGCTTTGCTACAGGGGGGTAGAGGGCAAGGTCATTTCAAAGCAAACCATTTCTAAATGGATAGCACACTGCATCTATTTCTGCTACAAACACTGTGGTAAACCTATCCCACCGGGGATCAGGCCTCATTCCACTAGGGCTACCTCAACCTCTACAGCTTTTCTCAGGGGAGTCCCTACCAGGGACATCCTGGAAGCTGCAACCTGGAGTTCTGTACACACCTTCACCAAGCATTACCACTTACCTATCTTTTCTAAATCCAGAGCTGGATTTGCCACAGCAGTCTTACAAGGCTTGCTAGTCAGCCGTACTACTTCTTGACTGCCTCCACCCTTCCTCAGTTTTGGGACTCAACCCAAGTGTGATGACTGCAACAGTGAAATACGAAGAACATAGTACAGCTGTGTGCACTTGCCATAAATGTAGATGTTAGAGTGTATTCACTGTTGCAGTCCTGGTTACCCTCCTTCCAGCCCCCTGTCTTTCTATACTTACTACCTATCCTCTTTTTTGGCCATATCTTATGGGAATGGTATTTACTTTTTACTGTAGGTGTTACACACCATGTGATTGCTTCCTATTTTGGGGGCTCCTGACATCTGGGGCAAGAAAAACTGATGTAATGGCATCGGCTGCATGTTTTATACCCCTGATGACCTGACATTATGGAAGAGGCGACAGCATCCGACGCAGAAATCCCAAGACTCTGGTATTCGGGCCGACTGAGGGGCTACCTGCAGCCAGATAACCCAAGTGTGATGACGGCAACAGTGAATGCACTCGAACATCTACATTTATGGTAAGTGTACACAACTGTACTTCATACTGCCGATACTTGACAAAAAACGACAACAACTTTCGCGTCTTCAGGTCTTTCCAAAACTACCGAGTTTCTAAGGCCCAGGGTATGAACTTTGCCTAAAAACCAACGACCCAAGCTCAGGCACCTGCTTCCATGCCTCAATCTCAAATGCTTAAAATGGCGGAAGACCTTATGCTTATTAGAGGAAGCCAGGCTACCCCTTCCAAAAGAAAGAGACTTGTCCCCAGTAGTTTTATCTGAACAGGAGTCCGATGAGTCTGAGGTTTCTGAATATGAAGACATGCAACCCCTCTCTGCTTATGAGGATTCTGATGCAGGGGAATCCATTCCTTCTGCCTCTCCACCCGAGAATTTTTCATTTGGTGAAACCCTACATACTTTAAGGGAGCATTTCCAGTGGGAATGTCAGGACTGTCGTGAGTGAAAAAAAAGACACTGGGAATTCTTAGATTTACCACAGCACAGACCCTTTAGCCATTCCTCCTGTCCTGGATGTTGTGGATGATATTTTTATGGAATCCATATTGACAAAACAAACCAAAACCAAGAAGACCACAAGGACCAGCACCAAGGACAAGCAGTGCACCATCAACCACAACGACAAATTTTGACCTAGGTTTCCAGTTTGACTCCTGACACCCTTCCTCCAGCTCCCAAGAAACCTGACCGGTACTACAGAGTCCCCTGACTCTCATAAATTCCTTTTCAAAAATCCTACTGCTGACCCAGAGGTCATCTCCCAAAGACCTAAAGGAATTAAAGCAACCTCAGCTAAGAATCCCACCACCTCAGACAGGGATTCTCGAGCTTTAGACAGATGGGGTAAAAAGGTATACACCTCTGCAACTCTTGCTATTAGTGCACTAAATTGTTAGTTCCACATGCTGAACTAGCAGCATACCATAGAACTCAAACAAAAAATATCTTCCTTTCTTGCTTGCATAGAAAATAAGGAAGTACAAGAGCTTATGCATTCTGCAAGCCAAGTTACTAAGCACACCTTGCAATGTGGCTTTGATGCCCTAGAAGCATCTTGCAGGGCAGCAGTCACTGGTTCTGTCCGTAGAAGGTATGCTTGGCATAAGGAACAGACATTGCCAGACCATGTCAAATCAAAGTTATTGGATGCACCATTGAATAAATACAATTTGTTTGGCACCAAGGCAGAAGAGGTCATAAAAAAGATGGAAGAAAAATCTAAATCTATGCAGACAGACTTTTTACAGGTCCAGCCTCAGAGGTTCAGTACACATGGCCCCTCCATGCACTGGTCCTTTCCAGCCCCCTCCAGGCCAGCTTAGCCCAGACCCAAGGGAAGCCGAACCCCCAGACAGCAGTCCCAGGGAATGCAGAGATCTAAGCAATGGAGTTCCTCCTCTTCAAAAACAGGGAGTGCAAAGCCATCCCCTTATGTAAGAACTCGCAATGACTTAACACCTCCACCCCTTACGTCTGCCCACTTGCTTGTGCCCCTAGCAGGAAAACTGTCCTTCCATGCAAACAACTGGGCCTCTTTTACCAACGACCGATGAGTCCTCAACATAGTGGCCTAGGGATACAGATTTTATTTTCAAACTCTGCCAACCCCAGAAGGTTTTCCAGATCTTCCTCCAAACCAGTGGGCAGAGGCCAAAAAGCAAGTTATTTCCCTGCTGTCCATGAGGGCAATACAACTTGTTCATGCAGACCAGCTAGACCAAAGTTTCTATTCCAGACTCTTCCTGGTACCCAGAAAAGAGGGCACCTGGTGCCCAATCCTTGATCTATCCATTCTAAACACCTTTCTGGTGATTCCAAAATTCAAAATGCTCACCCTCCTGCAGCTTCTTCCTCTGCTTTCCAAGGATGCTTGGTTAGCCACCCTAGACCTAACGCAGGCCTACCTACACATCCCAATCAGGGAGTCTTGCAGGAATTATTTACGTTTCAGGGCAGGATGTATGCATTTTCAGTTCTCTGTGTTTCCCTTTGGCTTATCCACTGCTCCCAGAGTTTTCACAAAATGCCTGGCTCCAACCATTGCTTTTTGCAGACAACGAAATATTCAAATTTACCCCTACTTAGACGAGGTCCTGATTCAGGCAGACTACTATCAATGAAAAGAAATCAAAACTAGTCCCCACACAAAAATTTGTATTCCTGGGGGCAAAAATGGACACAGCATCCCAGATGGCATTACTTACTCCAGAAAAGCAAGCTTACCTGACAGGCTACTTCTCTCAACTAGCCACCAGAACCCAGTTATCCGCAAGGAAATCCTGCAAGCTCTAGGGTTCATGGCATTCTGCATTCTACTCATTCCATATGCCAGACTGCAAATGAGGAAACTACAATGGTACCTAAAAAGCCTTTGGTGTCAACACTTTCAAGACCTGGAAACTGTCATACCCTGTCTAAGGAAAGATTTTCTTTGGTGGGCAGCAGCATGCAACCAAAACAAGGGGACTTCCCTTCTCACAACGCCACACCACCCAGACCCTTGCCACAGACGCATCAGACTATGCCTGGGGTGCACACCTGGATGGCAGGTACATTCAGGGCCATTGGAGCCCAAATCAAATACATCTGCACATCAACCAAAAAGACAGTAGCTGTTCAGCATGCCCTGACAGTTTTCAGACCCCCTACTCTCCCCGGGGCCTCTAGTGATAAAAACATACAACACCACAGTGATGTGGTATATCAGCAAGCAGGGAGGGACTCACTCTTATCCTCTCTGCAATCTCGCCATGACCCTTTGGCACACGGCCTCAGCCATGCAAATACACCTGCTAGCACAATTCCTGCCAGGCTCTTTAAACTCTCTGGCAGACAACTGAAGCAGAAACCTGCTAGACCCACATGAGTTGCAGCTAGAGCACAGAACCTTCAACCTTGTAACCCAGAAGTGGGGCACCCCGAAGGTGAACCTCTTTGCCTCCCACTCCAATCATCAGCTCAGCAAATTCTGCACCAGGGAACCTCACAGCAAGGCCTGGAAAGTGGAGCCTGTATCTTTCCAATGGGTAAACCTCTCGATCTATACATTTCCCCCTCTACCACTCATTTCAAGGTTACTGCTCAAAATAAGGTAGGAAAAACCAAGGGCAATCTTGAGTGCCCCAGACTGGCCACACCAGCACTGTTACCCACTGCTGTGCAGCCTGTCACCCCTGCCACCATGGCACCTACCTCAGATCCCAACACTCCTGACCCAGAAGAATGGAGAATTCATGCATCCACAATTGCAGACCTTGAACCTGGTAGCCTGGCTTATTCCCTGATCTCTCTTCAAGCTGCCAGCCTAAGCAAGCAAGTCCCGGATGTTATACGTGAGGCCAGACACCCCAGCACTAGAAAATCCTATGCTGACAAGTGGAAAAGGTTTTGCACCTAGATCCAGGCAAAGGGAGCCAAAACAGCACAGCCAATCCTACCTCTCATCCTGGATTACCTAGCAGACCTACTACACAGGGGTATATCCTTCTCTTCTATTAAAATTCATGCCTTTACCATCTCTGCTGATTACAGCATAGAGCCACCTCTCTTCTCACACCCTGTCATAAAACCGTTCCTAAAAGGGGCTAACAACTCAAGGCCACCCAGAAGAACTTCCCCAGCTTGGGACCTTAACTTTGTGTTGGAAAAGCTCACCAGTTTGCCGGTACTCAGTGAGATGCGTTTGCAGCCCCTGATACCTGTTACTTCAGATTCGCAGGCCTCTACTTAGACCCATTTGAAGTCCGCCGCAAGATGCTTCTTCGACTGTGGAACCTGCGGATGTCTCTACCTTGGATGGGTCCGGAGCCGCTGTGCAGGCACTGGCTTCTGAGGGTGTATTCAGGCCTACTGATTTGCATATTAAACCAACACCATCTTCTTCAAGGTCTAAAACACGATCCATGCCTAGAAAACAGATGCCAGACTGCATGGTCAGGCCACTATGCCTAAAAAACAAGTGATAAGAATGGCTGAAGACCTTATTACTCTAATCCGGGGAAGTTACCCTTCCCCCTCTAAGGGACCTAGGACTGATTTTCTTTCTGATTCTTCTGATCAGGATTCTGAAATTTCTGTTTTCTCTGATGACCGGGATTTGCCCTCATCTACCTATGAGGATTCTGATGCAGAGGACTCCATTTCGTCTGCTTCCCCTCCAGAGGATTTCTGTTTTGGTGAAACCTTGCATACTCTTAGGGAGCATTTCTGCTGGGAAAGCCAGGATTACTCTGACTCTAAAAAGAGGCTTAGGGAATTTTTACTCCTGCCTCAACACAGGCCTTTAGCTATCCCTCCTGTAGTGGACAATTGTAGATGATACCTTCTCGGAATCTAGCCTGGCCCCTGACACCTTGCCTCCTGCTCCCAGAAAGCCTGATGGGTATTACAGGGTACCTGACTCTCACAAGTTCCTCTTTAAACGTCCTACTGTGGATCCTGAGACCATTTCACAGGGACCCAAGGGCATTAAGGCTACTACTGCCAAAAATCCTACCCCCTCTGATAGAAATTCCAGGGCGCTGGATAGATGGGGTAAGAAGGTATACACTTCTGCAACTTTGGCCATTAGGGCCTTAAACTGCCAGTTTCATGTTAAAGTATCAGCAGCATATTATTGGATTGCTTAAACAGAAATTGATGTTGATTCCTGACTGTGCTGAAAATAATTACTGGATTTAATGCATTCTGCTGAACAAGTTGGAAAACATACTTTTGCAGTGCGGTTTTGATTCATTAGCGGCATCTTGCAGGGCTGCTGTCACTAGGTCTGTACTTAGAAGGCATGCTTGGCTTAAGGAGCAATCTTTGCCAGATCATGTTAAAGCTAAATTACTGGATGCTCTCTTAAACCAAGACCGCCTGTTTAGCAACAAAACAGAAGTACTTAAAAAGATGTGGGGAAAGCTAAATCTATGCAAACTGTTAGATTTCCTGCAAGTACAGCCTCCCAGATTTAGTAGGCATTGGCCCTCTAAGAATTGGTCCTTTCCTGCCTCTTCCAGGCCCTCTCAGTCCAAACCCAGATCCAGCAGAACACCCAGGCTCCTGTCGCAAGGTACTCACAGGCCTAAGCAGTGGGGGGCTCCCACTTCCAAAGCAGGGAGTAGTAAGACCCCCCCCCCCATGGTAAACTGTCTTAATGACTTAACTTTAAACCTTCCAAGCCCTGCCCAACTGACTTTCTTTAGGGGGAAAGATTGCCCTGCATGCAAAAAATTGGGAACTCATTACCCAGGACAAATGGGTTTTAAATATAGTTTCCCAAGGATACAGATTCCACTTCCACTCCTTACCAACCCCAAACGGTTGGCCAGACCTACCCCCAAATCAGTGGGCAGAGGCTCAAAAGCAAGTTCTCTCTCTTTTAAGCATCAGGGCTATTCAACCTGTCCCAAAAGAAGAATGGGGGCAAGATTTCTACTCAAGACTTTTCCTGGTACCCAGAAAAGACAATTCTTGGCGTCCTAACCTGGACCTGTCTATCCTAAACACATTTTTTGGTAATCCTAAAACTCAAGATGCTAACTCTTCATCATCTGCTTCCCATGTTAGGCAAAGATGCCTGGTTGGCAACACTGGATTTGAAAGAAGCCTACCTGCACATCCCAATAAGGGAATCTTGCAGAAGATGCCTATGCTTCAGAGCAGGCTACATGCACTATCAGTTCTCCGCACTATTCTTTGGCTTATCTACCATGCCCAGGGTATTCACAAAGTGCCCAGCTCCAGTCATTGCATTTTGCAGGCAAAGAAATATTCAAATATACCCATACCTGGACGATTATCTAATTCAGGCAGAAAGCCAGGACTTGCTGTTAAATCATTTGGCATTTGTAAAGAGATTGCTAACTTCTCTGGGGTACACAGTAAACAAAAATAAATCACATCTTGTACCCTGTCAGCAAATTGTATTTCTGGGAGCAAGCTTGAATACAACTTCCCAGATGGCCTACCTCACGCCAGAGAAACAAGTTTATTTGATAGCCTACTTCAAACTACTGGCCACAAAGACCCAGCTATCTGCAAGGAAAATACTGCAAGCCCTGGGGTTCATGGTCTCTTGCATTCTACAAATTCCATATGCAAGACTGCATATGAGGAAGCTACAGTGGTATCTAAAAAGCCTATGGTGTCAACATTCTCAGGATCTAGACTCAATGTTTCGAATCATATCTTGTCTACAGATAGAGTTCCTTTGGTGAGCAGAGGCCTGCCACCAAAACCAGGGACTGCCATTCACTCCACCCCTTGCCACCCAAACCCTAACAACAGACACATCAGACTATGCATGGGGGGGCTCACTTGGCAGGGCAAGTGCATTCAAGGCAAATGGAACCCAACTCAAATGCACCTGCATATCAGTCAAAAAGAAATGTTAGCTATACAGAATGCTCTGACAGCCTTCAAGGACCACATTCTTCCAGTACAATTATTGGTAAAGACTGACAACACCACGGTACATAAGCAGGGGGGGGAACCCACTCATACCCTCTCTGCAGACTAGCCATGGCTCTGTGGTACACAGCCTTGAGCTACCAAGTGCACCTACAGGCTCAATTCCTGCCAGGAAAGCAAAATACACTGGCAGATGACCCAAGTAGAAATCTCAGGGGATGGACCTGTTTGCTTCCCCCCAGAACTGCCAATTGGACAAATTCTGCACAAGGACTTCCCACAAAGTAGTGGTCTGCAGTCTGATTAGTATTTTCCTTTTAACGTAGGAACTACACCTAGTTTTGCACAGGTGTCGAGTGTGTATTCATGTACATGCAGATAGTTGCCTTCACTTATGCAGTGCATGGGCCTCTAAGGAGAACTATGGCTTGTCAAGTCTAATAGCACACTGTTAAATTCAGAGATAGTGAGCTGCTAATAAAGGTTCATTTTATGTATTCCATGTCTTGGAGCTGGAACTGGATTTTCTCTCCTTTGTACTAGTTGACCACCTGACTTGGGCATTTATTATGTAAGGACAGAAATTCTTTTCATCGTAGTGTCCATGTTCTTAATTGCACTTTTTATTAACCTCCTTTTTTGCGTACTAGATTAGTAAGCTTCAAGAAGTTGTACATTTGAAGTCATCACCTGGCAAATTTCCCATGGTTGTAGGTGCATTTAGCTGAGAGAATGAAGTCATTAGGTAAGCTAATCCATTTTTGCAAAAAAGGAAAAGTTTCATCCATTGACTAAATAAGATCATTATAAATTTAGCAAATTCCATTACCTTTTGCTATGATCAGCAGTAAAGTACTTGGACTGGAAGTGAGAAGGTTCATCACTAGGTAAGGCAGTACTACTAAATCTTGTCTGAAATGTAATTTGCCCTTATTTACTTAAGAACACTAACTATTTGAGCCTCCATTTATAGAGTCACTAAGCATGAGGTTTGCTGCAGATGTGGAGCAGGGTTTGCTTTGACTTGTCCGTACAGGACACGTTTTGTATGCTGTTAACTTATAGATGTGGGATGTTGGAATAATGGTAAAGGTGTTTGCCTTAGACATAAGGTACATTGTTTGATTCTCACATGGGGTAATTGGCTACACTTAAAATGGCCTGCAAAGGCTGTTAGCCTACTACTAATATATGACTCTGTTTGAGAAAATACATATAGTGTCACTAAATTCTCTGTTAAAGTATATGTTGGAATAGTAAACGTACAGCTGTAAGATGAGCTTTAATCATCTGTCTTGTGGTCAGGCATATTATTCATCAGATTTTTTTTTTTTGTGTATAGTTATTCTCCATCACTGACTGATTTTATGGCTTTGATGTTTTTCTCCATGTGGGTGCCCATGTTATATGAAGTGTTTTTTCTTGCTTCATTTATATTTCTAGAGGTATTGAGTGCTATATTGCTTTACTGCATTTACTAATGGTTATAGTGTTATTGTTTATAGTTTGCTGCATCTGCTTTAGTCTTTTCCAGAGTATGTCTTATTATCTTTGCTTTGTGTGCCACTCATGGATACCTAGAAAAGAATAGAACTAAATATGTAGCTAACCTCCAAAATAGAATAGAGTTGAGCATGAAGCTCATCAGTATACAGATAGTCTGACCTTAGCAGCCATGGAGTGATATTGCAGGCAAGCATCCTAGAAGCATGCAACTCTGGGATCTATCTGTCCTGAAGTCTGATGCTCTCTTTTATTCATTTTGCTTTATGAATTTTTGCATAACTGGTAATGTTCTGCTTTTTGAGCTCTCACTATAATTCAGTGCAGGGCCAGTGTTAGCATTTTGAGGGCCCCCAGCCTATATCTATCTATGTCTGTATGCTCCAAAGTACATTCTAAAGTTGTTTGTTTTCCCTTTTACATAGCCTTTTCATTCAATAATAGCTTGAAAAGAAATTAAGATTAAGGAAAGAAATTCAGTGTTGCTGCTGAGCTTTAGTTTTCCTTGCAATGTTTCAGCACACCTTTCTTGATCAAGCCAGCACAGTAGTAACAATTTAGGAAATAACTTAGATAAGTCAGGGTTCAAGAACCCATAGGGTTATAGATGTTCTGGGGTATATTTTAGAGAATTTTCCCAACCTCTTAATCCAATGGTATCATAAACAAAAATCATGAGTAAGAAAAAAATTTCAGTCTAATTTTGTTTTTCTTTCAAGGAAGTTGTGCCCAAGGCTTAATGTTCAAAGATGACAAAATAGTAGCTTACAATAAACTAGCAAGCCAGTTGTCTGGGTACATGGGTCCTATCTGAGAATACTGCCTGCCTCCATAACCCCGTGCAGAACCCTATGGTTTGACTGTAATGAAACTTAAAGAAGTAATAACCATACAGTCTCCCCCCCCCCTCCCCCCAACCATATAATGTACAGCAGCTTTCTGTACACGCACACCTGAGCAGGGCTGGTTTTAGAATGGGTACAGTTGAGAGCAGAGACCATTATCAGCTTTATCCTAACAGGGTCGTATCACAGCCCTGTTCAGGTTAAAGAATGTAATCAGAAAATTAATTATTTTTCTCATTTTTTTCCCAATCAACAACAGCTCTTGTGGGGTCCCCACACAGTCAAGGATGATTAAGGGGGAGGCCCTTGTATCAATTTATACAGTTTGGTGAGTGGGTCCCCCAGACTCCTTGAAGATCGAAGTGTCTGAATGTTCTGTGATGTATCTTATACGTTACCTTTGAAGTATAATTCCTTAACTAGATTTTTTACAGATAGCCAGAAGAATAAGTACGTGTCCTGGCATTATTGGATGAATGCACAGATAAAAATCAGAGATATTTTTTATACACACACGCGCGCGCACGTAAGCTGTAGCAATACTAGTTTTGTACGTATTTTAGCAAATGGCAATACATTGTGCAACACTGGTAACTACCACACCAGATTAGTGACCGCTGTTAGCAGTCACCAAAAAGCAGTACGGGTAAGTCACTTTTATTTACCTCATTGAGGAGTAATGCATACCTGTCACTGTATCTGATTTCACAGAACTTGTCTGATTTTGTTCTGTCTTTCGTAAAAAGTTTGATTTGCTGGTAAATTACTCAAGATTACAGTCAGTCTATAAATCCAGACATCAGAGTTTTATACTTTTTATTGTCCAAAAATGCATGTTGATGTAAAGGGTGTTGTTCTATTCTTTTAAGTGAACTAGAGTAGTAATTAAAACATTTTTCTGATTTTGAGCCTTTATTCTGCTATTATTTTTGGTATTGTGCTGAATTTTTCAGCAAAGAAGTTGACAGTTTTAGTATTTGGTGTTCTACCAGTATTCATAAAACTGCCTGAAAGAAAAAAAAACATCCCTGAAGATCAGAAGCATCAGCTCTTCTTAAAACCCAAAGTTTACCATGAGATCAGTCTCTGAGCTTGTTGATCTTTCTACTGCTTACCTTGTTTATGTTCATTATCACATTTATCCTAACAATGTCATATCACAGCCCTGCAGTTAAAGAGCATCAGGAAATTAATACATTGTCCCTCATCTTCCCCAAACAGCAACAGCTTTTTTGAGGTCCCTACATAGTCGGTGCTGATTAGCGGGCCGCCTTGCAACCACAAGTATTGCAGATACCTAAAGCTGGCTATATTGTTGGTTTTAGTATAGAGAATGTCCACCAGCCAGGTTTAACTAAATCACTGGCACTGTCAATGTTAAAATATTTAATGGAATTGTGAAGCCTGTTACTTGATAAAACACTGTTACTATAACCAGAAATATCTTTGAATTTTAAAGGTGATATAAAAATTATTACCCAGCTGGTTTAAGTATAGAAGATTGCTGTATTAGCTTTTGTTAGTTTTTACAGGCATATTACAAAATAACTAGATAATATGGGTCTGTATTATATGCATGAAGTTTAAAAACTTCGACGCTCGTATAATCAACACTATATGAGCGAAGTTTTAAAATTTCGAGCATATAAAAAAAAAAAAAACAAAAACAAACCTACCTGCACCCTCCCACACACCTCCTGCTACTTAAATATATCAATTCCGAGATTGCACTACAGTGAAGTAAAGGGAAATATTCCCTGCAGCGATCTCACTTCACTGTAGTGCGATCTCGGAGTTGGTATATTTAAGTAGCGGGGGGGTGTTCAGGTAGATTGTTTTATATGTTTGAAGTTTTAAAACTTCACTCATATAGTGTAGATTATATGACTGTCGAAGTTTTAAAACTTTGACCAGATATTATAGATCCAACAATATAACTTGCTGTGGTTGGGGGCACCCAGCGACCACAGGGTTCGCTGGTGCCTAAAGCCGGCTATGATTCAGTGTAGTTGTGCATCTGTACTTTAAAACTGATAAAATACATGTTTTATAAACATATTATTTTTAGTTTCTGCTTACATGGAAAGATTAAATGAGAACAAGGAATGTTGTGTAGAAAGATTACAAATTTGTGATTATCTGTTAATTTTTCTTTGGTTATAATTTGTTTTAAGAATCCTAACTTGGTCTTGTCCTTTTCATAAGATCGTTAGCTGGTACCATCAACTCTGTCAGATGGAAGGAATCTCAGACTAACATGTCCTGTAAAGAATAGCAACTCGAGTGCCACACCACCCCACATGCTGCCCTACTGTGTCCATATTGGAGTGTGAATATCAGTAACTGTTGAGAAAATAGATCCCCTAACCTGCGTCCCAGCATTAAAGGTTTTTGCTACCTTCTTGGCCACTGACTGTTGGTTAAAGAAATGCCTTGTACAGGTTTAGTAGACTGAGAATTTTCCACCCAACCCTGTAAGGAGACAGAGTTTTTCTACCAAACTGTGTATCCTGAGGGTGGGTGGGAGAGCTTTATCCAGTGTACTGAGTGAAGTATGTGGATGTGTGTTGGGCACTTTCTTGTGTGGCAGCAAAAGGAAGGGAGTGTTAGCATCTTGGGAGCAGTACTTTGATGTTGAGCACTTTAAGTGCTTGCTAAGTTGTACATTTTGAAGACCATAATCTTAACACACACCAAATAGTGTTATGTAACTGGGAGGCAGTGACACCTTTTGATTCTTGCTTTTGCTACAACATTTCCTTCTAGGCAAGTAACTGATTGAAGCATACCTTTTAGTGCATCATAGTGTTTTGTTCATCTAAGAACATGGGATGGTAATTAAGCTATTCCCTCATGCAGGCATGTCAAGAACAAATGTTATGTCTGTTAAGAAGTGTAGAACATGCTTTTTCCTTGGTTCCAGATGCTGATTTCAGATGGGCAGGCTGAAAATGCAAATAGGCAGTCTTTTACATTTGGGGAGTCACAAGACAGGTTCATCAATGTTATGAAGATCTGTGCTAAAAATCTATACTTGTCCATGGATTTTTTAAAAGGAAATGCTTGTTTCATCACCTTTTAAGTACCAGGTGGCAGAGCAGGTTCATTTAATTGTATTTTTGGAACCCAGGAAATCATGATAATGGTACTCTGGAACAACCAGATCAAGCTGAGTATTACAGTTGTTGGTTCTTTTCCGTTTGATGTCTAGAACCCTGTTGGCTTTTAACCTAAAGAACAATGTGCAGTTTGGAGTGACAGTGAAGCAGGACTTTAAAGTAAGAAAAAAAATACAGAAGTATTAATAGGCCAGGCACCTATTACAGGTTTGTATGTGTCTGTACACTCCTCTTGTCATAGACTTGTGCAGGGTTAGGATGGCCGACTTCTAAAGAAGAATAAGCTTTTTGCTTGGACAGACTACACTCTTCTAAAAATGTTTGCGTTATTTGTCCTAACTAAAGCATGCTGAGATAGCTTTTAGACTGAAACTGTCACTTGCAGATTTGTTTTATTCTCTTCCTTTATCCAACTACAGAATACGATGATCCTCGAGCCTTAATTGTGTTAGCAGAAGAGGAACTTGTAGGAATAGATCTTAAAACAGATGGCTGGCCAATGATCCAGGCACCCTATTTGGCATCGCTGCACTGTTCCGCCATTACCTGCTCTCATCATGTTTCCAGCATTCCACTGAAGCTGTGGGAAAGGATAATCAGTGCTGGAAATAAGCAGAACACACAGTACTCCAAAATGGTAATGATTCTATTCTTGCTTGTTAACCTACCCAGAGTAAAATGTTATAGTAAAGCATGTGTTGTCTGGGACGCTGCTTTGGTAATTAAACTACAAATTGAGAGATGTTTGATGATGATCAAGTGGTTTTAAAGAGCTGTAGCAGAGAAATCCTCCCCTTGTTTGGATCTGTAATGTACTAACTTGCTATATTCATCTAAAAGATCATTATTGTATTATATTTGTAAAAATTTCGGGATTTTGCTACAGGTGTGCACAAGTCGTCTAACTGGATTTCTAGAGCAGTCATGAAGCTAATTGTTGGGACTTCAGATGGAAGCACTGCTGTAAAAATTGTGAAATTCATGCCATCTTCAGCAGTTTGCTGTTCAATGCAGGCGAGTGTGAAAGAGAAGTAACTAACAGATGTCCTGTTCCTCTGTTGCAGTATTCTTTACATGAGGGAGTTGTCTGCCACAGTGACCCAAAGTCAGCCAGTATACAAAAGACTTGTACTAGTTAGAGGTGTATGGTACATTGCACATAGGCTGTCGGACGTAGGCCATAAAAGTGATGTACCCACCATCCTCATTACTTTGGCCGCCAGGCCGCACCCTTCACCTGTACATGCAGTCTACTTGCCGAAGTGGTTGCTGTCTCAGCATTTCAGGTAAGTGCCCCGTTGGGGAATCCTGTTTTTGCTTTTTCTGCTGTGGTTAGGTTTAATGTCATACAAGAAAGGCAAATGCCAATGGGGACATCAGATTCCACATCAAGACAGTCACCAGCACTGTCTTTTTTGTCTTGGGTCTACCCATGGTCATAGATCTTGTTCTGTCTGCCAGGCCTTTGTACCTAAAAGATTGAGAGGTAGGTCATCTTCCCTTTCAATATATTTAGAGAGTCAGCACTTGAAACTCCTTGTGAAAAGCGCTATGTAGGGATCCTCAGGGCCTGAGGCAGAGCTGCTTGTGAAGCGGAAGGCCAATAAGCCTAGGTCTGAAACTTCAGCTGCACCTCCAGTGATGGATCTCTCTTCTGAGGCAGTTGTTAGCCTGGAGAAACGTTTGGCCCTACATCCGATTCACAGGCTGCACCCGTAGGGGAGGTTGCCTTGGATCTGGATGATGGCACATCCTTGGAGGTACTGCAGGCATCCATTGCCGATGTTCAAGGGAAGCCTAGACTTGTGATTACCAAGGGCCCTAGGGTGACATCTCAAATGTTGCTTAGAGAAGAAGTTGATTCTGGTGTTATCAAAGTTTAGGGCTACATCTGGTCTTACCACCTTACATAGGGCTGATCTACATGCCAAGAAGAAACAAAAAATTAAGCGTTTGTCCCCTACCACTGATCCACAAAAGGATTGGCAAAATTTTACCCAGGACATTTTTAATGCCCTTATGTCCCTTAGGCCCCTTCCAGGGGTTTCAGAACCAACCACAACTACCCCAGTTCTCTTTAGAAAAGGGATAGGGAAGAGGCCTCTTCTGAAGAGGAAAAATCCTCAGAGGATGAGTCCCTAGCTTATTCATCTTAGATCCCTTCACAATGGATTATGCTCCAAGACTCCAGGGGTACTTGCTCCCCAATGGAGGAAATTATTTTCAGTGAGACCTTTGGTAAGAAAAGGGAACATTTCAAATGGGACAGTTGAGATGTCTGAAGTATGTAAACGTTACTACAAATGACTTCAGGTAGATAGTCCTAGTCTCTCAGCCGTATCTCTGGTCCTGTCTGCATTTTTGTATGCATTTGCATCTTCCAGTAGGACTCCTGACTCCCAACCTCCAGCACCTAAGAAACCAGACAGATTCTACAAGGTGCCTGGAGACTAAGTTTTCAAATCCCCTTCTGTCATTACAGTGGCTTCTGATCAGCCCTCAAGGTTACTTCTCTCCACCACTCTTCTTACCTCTGACAAAGATAGCAGACGTATAGAGAGGTTAGACAAAAAGTATACACACCTTGCCAACCTTGCTTTAGGTTCAGTTATCAAATACACATGACAAAAGACATTGGAACTCTTGTCCCAACTTCCTAAAAATTGTCAGATATGCATGACTCAGAGATTGTCTTTGGCTTCATCCTTGCTTTTGGGCATCCTCTCAAGTGGCCCACCATTCAATAAAATGTTGTTATGGTGCTGTGGAAGTTTCAGCTAGAGCAGCTGCCACAGGTTCAGTCCTGAGAAGATTTGCCTAATTGAGACTTCATTAAATCCAAACTGATGGATGCTCCTCTGGGCAATTCAGCCCTGTTTGGGCCTGCTCCTGCAGAATTGTTTAAAACCTTACAGGAGGAGAAGGGTAAGGAGACACAGGGACTGAAATACATCCTGGTTTCTCTGTACCAAAATTCCAAAGAAATTGCCCTGCCAAACCTGTGTTTGTTAAAAGGCAGTCATGGGGCCCTCCAGCTAAGGCTAAAAAGTCTGGTAAAAGACCTCGACAATTTAAGATCTCCTAGCAAGCCCCACCTCAAAAACAGCCTTTTCCATACAAACCAGAGTCTGTCCCGACTATTTGGACCCCCAGATACTCCCCCCTACTTTTCCCTTTCTCATTTGACTGTGGCTTGGGAAAACATTACACAGGATTCTTGGGTGCTCTTCATCATAAGGAAGGGTTATTTTATTGTATGGAATTCACTTCCACCTTTCAGAGTTATCCCACAACCACCCAGAGAGCAATTACAACATTTTCCATAGGTGCTGCAAGACCTGTTCCATTAAGGTACCATTCAACCTGTTCCTTCAAATCACTGCTGAAAAGGTTTCCATTCCAAGGATGTTCTTGGTACCAGGGAAAGAGGGGTACTTTGCAAACCTTTTTCCCTCTAAGCATCCCACAAGCCTTATGACTTCCATAAGCATCCTTTGTCTACCTACATCCTCGTTCATCCCAGTTACAGGACATTTTTACAATTCTCTGTAGCCTCTTGGCACTTTCAGTTTTCTGCCTTGCCTTTTGGTCTTTTCACTACCTAGCTCCAGTTACTGCTTACTCCGGACTTCAGGGCATTCAGGTCTTTCCATACCTGCACAACCTTCTCTTTCAAGCAGTCAGTCCAGGAGCACTAGAGCACAATCTAAGCTCCATTTCCATCCTACAGTCTCTGGGTTTCACAATAAACTAGCAAAAATCTATTGTCTCTTTCCTCATCTCAGGGCCACATTTTTTCTTGGGAGGCTGAATACAAACCGACCTTATGAAGATCTCCCTCCCCACTCAAAAAGGTCAAGAACGCATTTCCTTTTTTCAAAGCTTCATCCTTCTAACTCACATCACTGCCAGGAATTTTCTCAGAACCCTGGGCTTCATGGCATCTATTGTCCTAATGCTTCCTCTGGCAAAACTGTACATGAGAAAACTACAGTAGTTCCTGAAATCAGTGTAGAAGGCAACATGCACATCCACTAGAATTCACAGTTCCCTTTCTCCCTTGTTTGAAGAGGGGCATCACTTGGTGGATGCAACAGTTGACTGCCAACCCAGGTCTCCCCCTCCATCCTGTACCACCTGTCCAGGAGATGTTCACAGATGCCTCAGATCCATGATGGGGAGCAGCTTTCTGCTCCATAAAAGCACAAGGGATGTGGTGCCCTTTTCAAAGAAGGGAGCACATCAGGATAAAATAAATGAGGGAACTACTACTGGCTCTTCAGACCTTTCAGTCCCTCTTCATCCCAGGCCCTCAAAATATTTTCACAGACAACATGACCATTCTCTGGTATGCGAACAAGCAGGGAAGGACCAAGTCTGATCTCTTTTGCAGACTTAACCCTGCAAGTGTGGGAGCTGGCTTTCAAGCTTCAGTCCCTTCCCCCCCTTCAGGCTGTGTATATCCCTTCCAGCTGGAATGCAGTGGCATACACCTTAAGCAGGTCTGAAACATAATCTCACGAATGGATGCTTCAGGGGGATGTGTTCCTGGACATTGTCCACCGATGAGGTACTCCACAAATAGACCTTTTTGCCTCCCCCATGAACAGACAACTTCCACAGGTTTGTGCCAGGGATCCACATCTTCTGGTCTGGAAGGTGGACTCCCTCAGCTTTTCATAGAAGTGGATGTTTCTGTATGCATTCCCTTCCCTTTCTCTCATTCCGGAAGTCCTGATAAAGATTCACCAGGACAAACCAAAACTCTTGATGGTGACTCTCTTGTCCAAGAACAGCATTGGTTCCCCCTTCTCCTGCATTTAGCCAAGGGCAATCACCACAAGATGTTCTTCATTCCACATTGCTGCAGTCCTAACTATTGGGGTAGTCCGCTGTCCAGTCGGCCCGAATACCAAAGTATATGGCTGACGTCGGTCAGGGCGCATTAGACTGACGTCAGTACGTCAGGGTACTAATGCGCATGACCGACGTCATATCCCCAGTCTTTTTTGCCGCATGGTCCGATGCAGAAGCAATTTTGCGAGTGCAGGTTGGCGTTCTGAAAGTTTCTGAAGCCAGAGTTTCAGACCGAATCAAAGTTGGCTAAGTACCCGTTGGGAATATTTTGTTTTTCTTGCCTCAGTATTTAACCGGATGTCAGAAAAAGTGAATAACTGTATTTCTTGTGGGAAACAGATACCTCATAGGGATTACCATACTTTGTGTATACCTTGTTTAGGGCCTGAGCACGACGTTGTTGGATGCCGCTCTTGTGCTAGATTTAACAAACGCACTATTAAGAGAAGGTTAGACTGTGCCAGGTTAGTGTTTGGGAAGCGTTGTAATTATAAAATGCCGCCGGATGCTCCGGCGCTTCGCTAAAAGCGCAAGGACAAAACAGCAAAGCCTAGAGTGGAGGAACCGCAGTCCCAGACGCCGGTTCTTTAGAGGCTCAGTGGAGCCGGAGGTTTTGCCAGGTGTTTCTTTGGAGTCTCAGGGAGAGACTTTACTGTTACAGGATGTATCCTCTCAGGAAGTAGGCCAGGCTGAGGGGCTTCTCAGGTGGCTGTTCTTCCCTCTCTTCCTAAGGTGGTCAGAGCCTCCCTTCTGTTTCCAAGGCTTCTTTGAGGGGCAGGCCGAGTTTTGCTTCAGTGGGGTTTCTCCTAGTACTTCAGGGTCTTTGCCTAAGAAACATATGCTTAAAATGGCAGAGGATTTGATTACTATGATAAGGGGTTCTATGCCCCTCCTGATAAGAGGCCTAGGGTGGAATCTGAGTTTGAGAGTTTTGAGCAATGCTCGAGGCTTCTGAGTCTTCGGCTGAAGACTTGCAGGAGTACCCTCCTTATTCTGATTCTGATGTGGATGATTCTACTCCTTCAGCTTCCCTCCTGAGGATTTTTCATTTTCAGAGACTCTGCATTCCATGAGGGAGCATTTCAAATGGGAAGGTCAAGATTTCTCTGATTCCAGGAAAAGGCTTAGGGAATTCTTGTTTTACCCCAGCACAGGTCTTTAGTTATACCTCCTTTTTTGAATGTGGTGGAAGATGTTTTGCAGAGGCTTCCCTGAATCCTGATTCTTTGCCTCCTGCCCCAGTTAAACCGGATAGGTATTATAGGGTGCCTGAAGCTCATAAGTATCTTTTAAGAGTCCTAGGGCAGACCCGAAACTGTCTCTCAGGGGCCTAAAGGTGTGAAGGCCTCAGTTGTTAAAAATCCTGTCCCTCCTGATAAAGAGGCAAGGGCTTTGGATAGATGGGGAAAGAAAGTGTATACTTCTTCCACTTTAGCCATGAGGGCGTTGAATTGTCAGTTTCACATGTTAAAATATCAGAATTATCTTCTTTCACAGTTGAAATCTAAGGTGAATGCTCTGGCGGAAGGTATTGAGTGTAAAGAGTTGCAGGATTTAGTTCATGTGTCTGAACAAGTGGGTAAACATTCCTTGCAATGTGGTTTTGATGCTGTGCAGACCTCCTCCAGGGTGGCTGCCACTGGTTCTGTTCTTCGTAGGCACGCCTGGTTGAGAGATCAGAACTTAGCTGAGCATGTTAAGACAAGGATTTTGGATGCTCCTTTACAGTCTGATGTGTTGTTTGGTTCGCCTGTGGAAGCAGTTTTAAAGAAGATGGAGGACAAGGCTAAGTCTATGCAAACTGTTAAGGATTTTTTGCAGGTGCAGCCTCCAAGTTTAGTAGAAATTGGCCTGCTAAGGGATGGACTTATCCTGCTTATGATTCCCAGTCTAGGGGTAGGTCTAGACGTGGTAGGGGCAGAGCTCAAGGTGCTTTTAGGCCTAGGACAGGGAGTTCACCTGCTCAGACTTCTGGTGAGGGCAGGGGTCAGTCCTTTCGTAAGCAGACCCAATGACCTGCCTTTTCAGCTGCCAGTACCTTCTCGCCTGGCGGCACCTCTAGGAGGAAGACTGTCTCTTTTCAAAGAAAATTGGGATTTAATTACCCAAGACAAATGGGTTCTGGATATCATTCACCACGGTTACAGGTTTTATTTCCATACCTTGCCTCCTTTCAAAGGCATGCCAGACATTCCTCCACTACAAAGACAAGAGGCTCACAAGCAAATTTCTCAGTTGCTCCAAATAGGGGCCATTCAGCCGGTTCCTGTGCCAGAAAGGGGCCTAGGATTTTATTCTCGCCTGTTCTTAGTACCGAAGAAGGGGAACACGTGGAGACCAATTTTGGATTTATCTATCCTCAACACTTATCTGGACATTCCCAAGTTCAAAATGTTGACGTTACAACAGCTTTTACCTCTGCTGGGCAAGGATCACTGGATGGTAACTTTAGATCTCAAGGAAGCTTACCTTCATGTGCCTATAAGACTAAGTTGCAGAAAGTATCTGCGTTTTCGAGCTGGAAATTCTCATTATCAGTTCTCTGCATTGCCCTTTGGCTTATCTACTGCCCAGAGTATTCACAAAGGTTCTGGCTCCAGTGATAGCTTACTTCAGGCTAAAAGGAATTCAAATCTATCCTTACTTGGACGATTGCCTGATTCTGGCTCAAGAAAAGGAAGACCTTCTACAGCATTTGGAATATGTCATAGCAGTGCTAAGATGCCTAGGGTATTCTGTGAGCGAAATAAAGTCCAGTCTAGTACCCTCTCAAGACATGTGCTTTCTGGGTGTGAGACTGAATACAGCAGCCCAGATGGCCTTTTTAACCCCGGACAAACAAAAGAATCTTTCCAGTTACTTCCATCAACTATCTCTTCAGTCCGGGCTGACTGCAAGGACAGTCCTTCAAGCCTTAGGGTTCATGGCATCTTGTATTCTGGTGCTTCCCAATGCCAAACTGCATATGAGGAAGCTACAATGGTATCTCAAAATGTATGGACACAGCACTGCCAGGATTTGGACACTGTCATTCAAATCATACCTTGCATTCAAAAGGAATTTTTGTGGTGGGCTCAGGAATGTCACCTAAACAAGGGACTCTCTGTGACCCGGCCAGAGGCGAGTCAAATTCTAACGACAGATGCCTCAGACATTGCTTGGGAGCTCATCTAAATGGAAAGTGGATACAAGACAAGTGGCCTGCCAGACTACAGCATCTACATATCAACATGAAGGAGATGTTAGCAGTCCAGTTTGCATTAATGGCTTTCAAGGAGTTACTTCTTCCAGGGCAGGTGTTGATTCTAACAGACAACACAACTGTCGTGTGGTACATCAACAAACAAGGGGAACACATTCTTACCCATTGTGCAGGCAAGCAATGATTTTATGGGAGACTGCGCTAAGCTTGCAACTAACTCTTCAGGCAAGGTTTCTGCCGGAGCACAGAACTCCTTAGCAGATGTGTTAAGCAGACAAATCATGGATCCCCACGAGTGGAAACTGGATCTTCATGTATTTCAAAAGTTGACAGTGTCCTGGGAACTCCAGACATAGATCTGTTCGCTTCTCCACTAAACCACCAGCTGCCAAAGTTTTGCACAAAGAGGTTTCATCACACAGCTTGGAAAGTGGATGCTCTTTCTTTCAGTTGGAAAAATCTTCATGTGTATGCTTTCCACCTCTGCCTCTTCTTCCAAAGGTGCTTCTAAAGGTCAGACAAGACAAGCCAAGGATGATTTTAATAGCTCCAGATTGGCCTCGGCAGCACTGGTACCCATTACTGAGGAGTCTGGTAAAGAAGCCTCCATGGCCTTTACCCTTGATTCCACATCTGTTGTCTCAGAAGGACGGTCGTCTGCTCAATGTCAAGCTTCACTCTCTTCATCTAACAGCCTGGCATATTCTGTTTTGAAAGACAGCAGGTCTCAACTTCCTCAACAAGTTTTAAATGTGATTATGGAAGCCAGAAGACCTAGTACAAGGAAAGTGTACGCAGAAAAATGGAAGAGATTTTTATTTTGGACTGCAGCAAAGAATTTGGAGATTTGAGCCTAATTTGAGTGTGGCTCTTCAATATCTTACTGAGTTGTTGGACAAAGGTTTGTCTTTATCTTCCATTAAGATTCATGCTGCAGCAATTTCAGCTCACTATGATTGTGACCCACCATTGTTTTCACATCCTTTGTTCAAGCAATTTCTTAGAGGGGCAAAGAATATAAGACCCCCAATGAGAGGTCCTACTCCTGCTTGGGATCTCAATTTTGTGTTGGAGAAACTTACTCTACAACCTTTTGAGCCTGCAGCTACTGCTGAACTGAAATACTTGTCATGGAAGACTGCTTTTTTGTTGGCCATTACTTCTGCAAGAAGGGTTTCTGAGTTACAGGCCCTTATGGCGGTTGAGCCTTTTTTGATTTTTCATAAGGATAGGGTATCATTACGTACTAATCCTTCCTTTATGCCTAAAGTGGTTTCTAGTGTGGCTTTAAACCAAACTATTCATTTGCCTACGTTTTATGCAGATCCCCAAAATAAAGGGGAAAAGATTTTGCACACTTTAGATGTACACAGGCAATTGCGTTATTATTTGAGCAGGACTAAGGATTTTAGGCAGTCTCAGCAGTTGTTTGTTTCTTTTGCTTTGAGTTCTCAGGGCAAGCCTGTGTCAAAACAAACTATTTCTAGGTGGATTGGGTTTTGCATTGCATTTTGTTATTCCCATCATGGCAAGGAGATTCCAGCTGGGATTAGGCCTCATTCCACTAGGGCTACTGCCACTTCAACAGCTTTTTAAGGGGTGGCAACTAAGGATATTTTGGAGGCAGCTACTTGGAGTTCAGTGCATACTTTCTCTAAGCATTACCACCTTCCTCTCTACTCTAAGTCTAGGGCTGGTTTTGCCACAGCTGTTTTGCAAGGCATGTTATCAGCTCCTGCTTCCTTATGATTTGCCAGCCTCCCTTACCTCTGCTTTGGGATTCTACCCAATAGTTAGGACTGCAGCAATGTGGAATGAAGAACATAGTACAGTTTTGTACCTACCATAAATGTAGATGTTCGAGGATCCACATTGCTGCAGTCCAATTTACCCTCCCTCCTTCCCCTCTGTGTTTAGGGGTGGTTGTGTAGGTGAGGTTATATTCTGCTAATTTTGTATATTTTGTATATATATATATTTTGGTGCAGATATGTTGGGAGTTTTTGGTTTTTGGCCTTATCTTTTCAGGGTCTTCTGACATCTGGGGCAAGAAAAGACTGAGGATATGACGTCGGTCATGCGCATTAGTACCCTGACGTACTGACGTCAGTCTAATGCGCCCTGACCGACGTCAGCCATATACTTTGGTATTCGGGCCGACTGGACAGCGGACTACCCCAATAGTTAGGACTGCAGCAATGTGGATCCTCGAACATCTACATTTATGGTAGGTACAAAACTGTACTTTACCACCCACAGAGTGGATAATCTCACCCAATAAAAAGGAACTCTCATCCATCCCTACTTGTCTACTCTTCAGCTGGCATTGTGGATGATAGGGTTTTAATTCTTTTCAGACACCTTTTTTCAGAGGATGGAAGTCTTAGGGATGTTCTTCGTGTTTCACTGTTGCAGTCATCACATTTGGGTTATCCGTGCCAGAGTAGCCCTCGGCCGGCCCAAATACCAGAGACTTAGTATTTCTGCATCGGTTGCTGTCGCTTGGACTGACGTCAGGTCGTCAGTAGTATAAAGTAAGGCAGCTGACGCCATTACATCAGTCTTTCTTGCCGTGGAGCCCGAAGCAGAAGCAGTTTGCACGAGTGCCAGTCGGCTGCTACTTAAGTTTTCGTCTCCGACAGTAGATCTTCCGAAAAAACGTAAAGATAAAGACAGAGACAGACCGCACAAGTCCAAACCTACCGACAACTCTTCCTTTAAGCTAGTCGTCAATCCTCCGGTACTCAGTGAGGCGCTTTCACAGCCCTTGATGCCCAGTTCAGTTGATTCGCAGGCTGCTACAGAGACCCTTTCAGAGTCCGGTATGCCACAAAACTCTTCTTCGACTAAGGATCTTGCGGTCGTCTCTACCTTGGGCGGGTCCGGAGCTGCTGAGCAAGCACCGTCTTCTGAGGAAATCCTTCGCACTACCTAATATCGACACAAACCGATGTCTTCTTTTGTGACTAACATTCTTTCAAAAACAACAGAGTTTCTTGGGCCCAGGGTTCAAACCACACCCTAGAAACTGACAATGCACTCTCAGGTGCCTGCTACCTTGCCTTAATCTCAAATGCTTAAAATGGCAGAAGACCTTATCATGCTGATCAGGGGAAGCCACGCTACCCCCTCAAAAAGGAAACGAGATCTGCCCCCTGTAGATGTTCTTCGTGTTTCATTGTTGCAGTCATCACATTTGGCTTATCCCTGCCAGGGTAGCCCTCGGCCGGGTCCGAATACCAGAGGCTTAGTATTTCTGTATCGGTTGCTGTTGCTTCAGGACTGACGTTAAGTCGTCAGTAGTTTAAAGTAAGGCAGCCGATGCCATTACATCAGTCTTTCTTGCCACAGAGCCTGAAGCAGAAGCAGTTCACACGATTGCCGGTCGGCCGCTACCCGAGTTTCGTCTTCCAAATTGAAGCTGAAGTCTTCTAAAGCTAAGTACCCCGTTGGGGATCCTTTTTTCTTGCTCTAACTGATGTCAGTAAAAGTTAACAATTGTCTCGCCTGTAGAAAGCAAATACCACACTGCGACTTTTATTCTTACTGCATCACTTGCTTAGACCCAGACCACGACCTCTCCCGCTGTCGCTTTTGTGCTTTGTTCAACAACAGAACTATACATCGCCAGGCCCTTATTGTAGCTAGATATTTTCACTTACAGTCCTCGAACTCCGATATGGCTTCGGGAAAGGATAAAAACAGAGAGACCTCACAGGTGCAAACCTACCGATGCTTCCGTTAAGCTAGTCGTCAGTTCTCCGGTCCTCAGTGAGGTGCTTTCGCAGCCCCTGATGCCCACTTCTGTGGATTTGCAGGCTGCTACCGAGACCCTTTCAGAGTCCGTTATGCCGCAAAATTCTTCTTCGACTAAGGATCCTGTGATTGTCTCTCCCTTGAATGGGTCCGGAGCCACTGAGCAGGCACCGGCTTCTGAGGAAGTACTTTGCACTACCGATTCTCGACACAAACCAATGACTTCTTTCGCATCTACCATTCTTTCGAAAACAAGTTGCTAAGGCCCAGGGTATGAACCACACCCAAGAAACCAATGACCCATTCTCAGGCACCTGCTTCCTTGCCTCAGTCTCAAATGCTTAAAATGGCAGAAGACCTTATCATGCTCATCAGGGGAAGCCAAGCTACCCCTTCCAAAAGAAAAAGAGATCTGTCCCTAGTTGTTTTGTCTGAACAGGAGTCTGGTGACTCTGATGCATCTGAATATGAAGACATACAACCCCTTTCTACTTATGAGGATTTTGATGCAGAGGACTCCATTCCCTCAGCCTCTCCACCCGAGGACTTTTCTTTTGGAGAAACCCTTCATACTTTAAGGGAACATTTTCAGTGGGAATGTCAGAGCTACCCTCAGTCTAAAAAGAGACTCCGGGAATTCTTAGATCTTCCACAGCACAGACCCCTGACCATTCCCCCAGTCTTGGATGCTGTGGACGATGTTTTTCTGGAATCCAGTTGGACTCCTGACACCCTACCTCCTGCACCCAGAAAGTCTGACCGGTATTAGAGTCCCTGACTCTCACAAATTTATTTTCAAAAATGTTACTGCTGACCCTGAGGTAATTTCTCAAGGGGCTAAAGGTATTAAAGCAACCTCTGCTAAGAATCCCACCCCCTCAGATAGGGATTCCCGAGCACTAGACAGATGGGGTAAAAAGTATACACCTCTACTACTCTTGCTATCAGAGCACACAATTGCCATTTCCGTATGCTAAAATTTCAGCAACATACCATGGAACTCCTCAAACAAAAAGTGTCTTCCTTTCCTGCTTATGCAGAATCTAAAGAGTTACAAGAGTTAATGCATTCTGCAAGTCAAGTAACTAAGCACAACTTACAGTGTGCTTTTGATGCCCTAGAAGCTTCTTGCAGGGCAGCAGTCACAGGTTCTGTCCTTAGAAGGCATGCATGGCTTAATGAACAGCCCTTGCCAGACCGTGTTAAATCTAAATTGTTGGATGCAGCGTTTCACAAAGACAACTTATATGGCACTAAGGCAGAAGAGGTCTTAAAAAAGATGGAAGAAAAAGTTTGATCTATGCATACAGTTAAGGCTTTCTTACAGGTCCAGCCACCCAGGTTCAGTAGGCCTTGCCCTTCCAAGCACTGCTCCTTTCCTGTTCCCACCAGGTCAGTTCAGCCCAGACTCTGTGGAAGCAGACCCCCCCCCCCCAGATCGCAGCCACAGGGAATGCAGAGATCAAAACAGTGGAATTACTCCACTTCAAAAATAGGGAGTTCTAAGCCACCCCCTCATGGTAAGAACTCACAATGACTCTCCTCCACTACCCCCTCCCTCTGCCCACCTTCACGTACCCCTAGGAGAAAAACTCTCCTTTTACTCAAGCACCTGGGCCACCATTGCCAGCAACCACTGGGTTCTCAACGTAGTATTCCAGGGATACAGATTTTCTTTCCACACTCCTCCAACCCCAAAAGGGTTCCCAGATCTACCTCCAAACTAGTGGGCAGAGGTGCAAAAGCAAGTCCTTTCCCTGCTTTCTGTGAGGGCAATAGAGCACGTTCCTGCAGAACAGAAAGGCCAAGGTTTCTACTCCAGACATTTTCTGGTACCCAGAAAAGAGGGCACCTGGCAGCCCCATCCTCTATCTATCCATTCTGAACACCTTCCTAGTGATACCAAAATTCAGAATCCTCACCCTCCAGCAACTGCTACCCATGCTCTCCAAGGATGCTTGGATAGCCACCCTAGACCTAAAAGAGGCCTACCTCCACATTCCTATCAGGGAATCATGCAGGAAATACCTATGTTTCAGGGCAGGATCTCTGCACTTTCAGTTCTATGCACTTCCCTTTGACTTATCTACTGCTCCCAGAGTTTTCACAAAATGTTTGCCTCGGCCATTGCCTTTTGCAGACAAAGGTATATCCAAATTTACCCATATTTAGACTGCCTAATTCAGGCAGACAGTCAGGAAAAGCTGCTCAAGCACCTGGCCTTTGAAAAATCCCGACTGACCTCCCTAGGGTACACTATCATCGAAAAGAAATCCAAACTAGTACCCACCCAAAGGATTTTATTCCTGGGAGCAAGCCTAGACACAGCATCCCAGATGGCATTCCTTACACCAGAAAAGCAAACTTACCTGACAGCCTACTTCTCTCAACTAGCTACCAGACCCCAGTTATCTGCAAGGAAAATCCTGCAAGCTCATGGATTTGTGGCATCTTGCATTCTACTCATTCCATATGCCAAACTGCATATGAGGAAACTTCAGTGATACCTAAAAAGCCATTGGTGTAAACACTCTCAAGACCTGGAAATTCTTATACCTATGATACCTTGCCTCAGGAAAGATTTTCTTTGGTGGGCAGCAGCATGCTCCTACAACAAGGGACTACCTTTCTCACCACCCCCGCCACCCAGACCCTCACCACAGATGCATCAGACTATGCCTGGGGTGCACACTTGGAAGGCAGTTGCATACAGGGCCAATGAAACCCACAGCAAATCCCTGTGCACATCAGTCAAAAAGAGATGATGGCTGTGCAGCACGCCTTGATAGCTTTCAAACCCCTTCTCTCTGCAGGGGTTCTCCTGATCAAAACAGACACCACTGCCATGTGATACATCAAAAAGCAGGTAGGGACTCGCTCCTACCCTCTATGCAGGCTGGCTATGACCCTTTGGCTTACAGCCTCTTCCATGCAACTACACCTGTTTGCACAATTCCTAACAAACTCTCTAGCAGACCAATTAAGCAGAAACCTTCTGGACCCACACGAGTGGCAACTTAACCTTCACCCTAATAACTCGGAAATGGGAAACCCTGAAGGTCGACCTCTTTGCCTCCCACACCAACAATCAGCTCAGCAAATTCTGCACCAGGGAGCATCACTGCATGGGTTGGAAAGTGGATGCCCTGTCCTTCCCCTGGGTCAGTCTATCGGTCTGTGTCTTTCCTCCCCTACCTCTCATCCCCAGGGTTCTGCTCAGAATAAGGGAGGAAAAACCAAGGACAATTCTTATAGCTCCAGACTGGCCCCGACAACACTGGTACCCCTTGCTGTGCAGCCTGTACCCGCTTGTCTCCATTTACATCTTCCTCAGATTCCAAACCTCCTGACCTAGAAGGAAGGGGATTTCATGCATCCCCAATTGCAGACACTCAATTGGGAATCTTAGCGTATTCCCAAACTCCGAACCAATCTGCCATCCTTACTAAACAGGTTATGGATGTTATCCGTGAGGCCAGACGTCCTAGCACCAGAAAGTCTTGTGCAGATAAATGGAAAAGGTTCTGCACCTGAATCCAGGCTAAGGGGGCCAATACTGCACAGCCCTCTATCCCTCTCATCCTGGATTACTTAGCTGACCTACTACACAGTGGTCTCTCTTTCTCCTCTTTAAAAATTCATGCCTGTGCTATTTCTGCTCATTTTCCCACTGAGCAGCCCCTTTTCTCACACCCTTTGATCAGACAGTTCCTCAGAGGTGCTAGCAACTTGAAGCTCCCCAGAAGGACACCAACACTAGCTTGGGACCTTAACTTTGCCTTGGAAAAGCTCACCCTGCCCCCTTTCGAACCAGCTTCTTCTGCAGAACTAAAATTTCTCTCCTGGAAGACAGCATTCCTTCTGGCCATCACTTCAGCCAGAAGAGTCTCTGAGCTGCAAGCACTCGTGGCTGTGGAACCCTTCATCTTCCATGCAAAACCGGGTATCCCTCAGAAATAACCCATCCTTCACCCCCAAGGTGGTGTCCAGTGTGGCTCTCAACCAATCCATTCATTTGCCCACCTTCTTTCCTAATCCTCACAACAAGGGGGAAAGGATTCTTCACTTTCTTGATGTGCATAGAGAGCTCAGATTCTATCGGGACAGGACTAAATCCTTCAGAAAGTCTGATCAATTGCTGGTTAGCTTTGCTACATGGGGCAGAAGGCAAAGCCATCTCTAAGCAAACCATTTCCAAATGGATAGCACACTGCATCCATTTCTGCTACAAACAGCATGGAAAGCCTCCCCCCAAGGGGGTCAGGACACACTCCATCAGAGCAGGCTCCACCTATGCAGCTTTCCTCAGAGGAGTCCCCACCGGCGACATCCTGGTGGCTGCCACCTGGTCCAAGCATTACCACCTGCCTCTCTTCTCCAAATCCAGGGCATGGTTTGCCACTGCAGTCTTGCAGGGCATCCTAGCCAGTCCCTAGTTTCTTTGACTGCCTCCACCTGTTTCTTCATCTTTGGGAATCAACCCAAATGTGATGGCTGCAACAGTGAAACACGAAGAACATAGTACAGTTGTGTAAACTTTCCATAAATGTAGATGTTAGAGTGTATTCACTGTTGCAGTCCTGGTTTCGCTCCCTCTTTACCCCTTTCTTCTCTTTCTCCTTTTATTACCATTCTTCCTTGTTGTTCTCCTTTCCTTACGAGGGACATACTGGTATTTATTTTCCACTGGTTGGGTTCTTCCACCAGAACCTGGCCGCCTACTTTGTGGGCTCCTGACAGGTTAGGGCAAGAAAAACTGATGTATTGGCATTGACTGCCTTACTTTTACAACTGACAGTCCTCGAGTGACAGCAACTGACGCAGAAATACTAAGTCTCTGGTATTCAGGCCGAGGGCTACCCTGGCAGGGATAACCCAAATGTGATTACTGCAACAGTGGATACACTCAAACATGTACACATGTATGGTAGGTGTACACAACTGTACTTTCTGCAGGAGGCCATACTATCCATTACTAGAAAATCTTATTGATCCAAATGGAGGAGATTTTCACTTTGGTGTCTGTCGTAACCAGGACCCACTTATGGCAGAAGTCCCACTGCTTCTGTCATACCTGTGAATTGCTAGATTCTGGCTTAACATACTCTGTAGTTAAAGTGCACCTGTCAGCTATTTCTGCCTGTCTGCCTTTTTCTCCACCTTTAGCCTCTAGATTTGATGTTAAACAGTTTTTAAAAGGCATCCTCACATGAGATCTCCCATGAAATTGGTTATACCACCCCTGGGATCTTAACTTTGTATTGGAAAATCTGACCTTGGCCCCCTTTTGAGCCAGCAGCATCTGCTTCCCTGAGGTACTGCTCCTGGAAAACTATCTTGCTGCTTGCACTAACCTCAGCCAGAAAGGTTTCTGAACTCCAGGCTCTTATTGCTTCTCCTCCTTTCTTGGTCTTCCACAGAGACAATCTGTCTCTTCACACCAATCCTTTTATACCTAAAGTTGTAAATGAGTTATCCCTCGACCAGTCTGTCCTTTTACCTACCTTTTTCCCTTCTCCACAAAACTCTGTGGAGAGGGTTCTGTACACTTTGGACGTGAACAGACAGCTTGGGTTCTACCTTGCCAAAACATAGAATATCGAGAAATCTGACCAACTGCTTGTCTCCCTTTCACTCAAGAGCTTTAGGACTTCCTGTCTCTAAACACACTATTTCCAGCTGGATCTCTAAAACTATTTCCTTCTGCTATGAGCAACATGGAGAAAGCCTCCTTTCTTCTGTTAAGGAACACTCAACCAAGGCTGTTGCTTCCTGTGGTCCCTTCTTCAAAGGATTAGGCACTTAACTCCATTCTGGAGGCAACTACCTGGTCTTCAGTCCATGCCTTCACCAAACATTATAGACTGGACACTATTTCCAAATGTAGGGCAGGATTTGCCGGGGCTGTTCTCCATGGTTTCATGGAGAGCTCCACAGCCCCCTACCTCTTCCCTTTCCTCATGTAAAGAAATTTGCAACAGAGTAATAGGAGGACATAAATTAATTGTGTAAAATCTTACAATAGCGATAGATGCCGTCCTCTTTTTCTGTTGCAGTATTCTATCCCCTCCCTCCTTTTCCCTGAATTTGTTCTTCCTTGGATGTATTTAGCCTGCAGTACTTCCTTAGATGAGCGTTCCTGCTGGGGCACTGAGTTCTGAGGATGGTCCGTATGTATGTCACTTTTAATGTCTACATCCGATAGCCTATGTGTGATGTACCATGCATCTCTAACTAGTAAAAGTCTTTTGTACACTGTCTGACATCTGGTCATTGTATCAGGCAACTCCCTCAGGTAAAGAATACTGCAACAGAGAAGAGAGAGACATCTATTATTATGGTAAGGTTTTACCCAACTAATCTTTACAGGGTCTTGGTGAAGGGCATGATGAAATCTTAAGTGAGCATTGCAAAATGTTTAATAGAAAGCTGTTGTGGTACATGGAGTGGCGTGATTATGCTCCATAATTGAGGAAAAGATAAACTTGCTTATCGCCTCTTCAGTGCAAGATCCGATCGTAAAAGTGCTGGGGATGTGACACTTAGTACACATACTCCATGAGCACGGTTACATTCAGGTCTTCCATTAGAGAGACTTAACGAATGGATGGCAAGAACTACTGCAGAAAGAAAAACACCCTTGTTTCTGCCTGCTCTCCTTGCCTGTCAACTGTCCTTAACTTTGCCTTATTTTTGTTCTGTCCCTAAGTCCTGAAGATTGCAATCAGTTAAAATTGCCAAAATTAGAATGTTCATCGTGCATACAGCTGCAGTCATCACACTTGGGTTATCCTGCTGTCAGGCGGGTCCTTGGTCGGCCGAATTCCAAAGTCTAGGTCCGGCATCGGTTTTCGTCACTTCTTCCCTGACTTCAGTGCGGCAGGGGTATAAAAGAGGCAGCCAACGCCATTTTCTTCAGTCTTTCTTGCCGCGCGGTGCCCGAAGCAGAAGCAGTTCGCAAGTGCCGGTCAGCCAGCTCCTGAGATTTACGAACAGTATTTCAGCCGAAGTCTTCTTTAAAGCCAAGTACCCCGTTGGGGAAACTTTTCTTGCCTCAGACCGATGTCAGACAAAGTTAATAATTGCATTTCTTGTGGGAAGCAAGTACCGCATAAGGATTTTCACTCCTACTGTATACCTTGCTTAGGGCCAGACCACGACGTCTCGGCCTGCCGTTTTTGTGCTAGGTTTAACAAGCACACTATTAAGCACCGGGCGGAGTTCGCCCTTCATTATTTTGGCAAAAAATTTAATTATATCATGTCGGATGCACCGACACCAGTTTTAGGCAAAAGACGCAAGGATAAGGATAGACATCAGAGGCCTGCACCGAGTACTGAGAGCACGCTTAGGCCGACTACCGGTTCTCAGCGAGGCGCCTACGCAGCCCCTGACTACCGATGAAACTATTTTACTGGCGACTTCAGTACCCGAGGCCGCAGGATCCTCGGTCTCCATTCCTACTGCAGATACCGACGCCACTCTGGGTGGGGAAACCGAAATTTCAGCGAGGCCTGCCATTTCTGAAGGCGTTTTCAGGCCTACCATCTCTTCTATTAAATCATTCACCAAGTCTAAAGCTGCAATGAAAATTAAAAAACAAGGGCCTCAGACCCCCTCTCAAGGCCTCATGCCTAAAAAACAGATGCTTAAAATGGCTGAGGATTTGATTAGCCTCATCAGGGGTTCTCAACCCCCCTCAGACAAAAGACCCAGGTTGGAGGAAGACTACCCTTCCTCAGACCAGGCTTCTATTACTTCAGACCATTCTGAGGACCAGGATTACTCCTATTCCCCATTTGAAGACTCTGATGCTGAGGAGTCTATTCCCTCGGTCTCCCCCCCCCCCCCCCGAGGACTTCTCTTTTGGGGAAACCCTGCATACATTGAGAGAGCACTTCCACTGGGAAGGCCAAGATTACTCAGATTCCAAGAAAAGGCTCAGGGAATTTCTACTACTTCCCCAGCATAGGCCCCTGGCTATTCCTCCTGTGTTAGATATTTTGGATGATGTGTACGCAGAAGCCAGTCTTAATCCAGACTCATTACCTCCAGCCCCTGTTAAACCAGACAGATATTACCGGGTTCCTTATTCTCACCAGTTCCTTTATAAAAGCCATACTGCTGACCCAGAAACAATTTCACAGGGTCCCAAGGGGATTAAGGCCTCTACTGCTAAAACCTTTTGCCTTCAGAGAGAGATTCTAGAGCATTAGAAAGGTGGGGGAAAAAGGTGTATACATCAGCCACTTTAACCATGAGGGCATTAAACTGTCAATTTCATATGTTAAAATACCAACAGTTCTTGCTATCTCAGCTGAAAGGCAGAATAACACAAACAGAACAGCCAGACTTGAAAGAGTTGCAGGATTTGTTGCATGGAGCAGAACAAGTGGGGAAACGTATCTTGCAGTGTGGTTTTGATGCTTTAGAGGCCTCATGCAGAGCTGCTGTCACGGGGTCTGTCATACGTAGACATGCTTGGCTCAAAGAGCAAACCTTACCAAATCATGTCAAAGCAAAATTATTAGATGCACCACTACAAAAATATGTATTGTTCGGTGCTAAAGCTGAGGAGGTACTAAAGAAAATGGAGGAAAAAGTGAAATCTATGCAAACAGTTAAAGATTTCTTGCAGGTGCAGCCTCCACGCTTCAGCAGAAACTGGCCTTCAAAAAAGTAGTCCTTTCCAGCCACGGACAGACCCCAAAGGGGCAGATACAGACGCCCAAGGGGGTAGAGGACAACCTCAAGGATCTTACAGAGCTAGACAGTGGCAAACACCAGACCCCAGAGGTGGAGAAGATAGGCCACAGTCATTTAGAAAACAGATGCAATGACTTTCCCCTATGCCTGCCAAACAAAGATGTAATGGCAGCACCTTTGGGCGGAAAACTGGGCTTATTTTCAAAAAACTGGCACATTGTTACACAGGACAAATGGATTCTGGATATTATAGACAGAGGCTACAGGTTCCACTTTCACACCCTTCCAAAAATGAGAGGCATGCCAAACCTGCCACAAAATCAATGGGCAGAGGCACAAAGGCAAATTTCTGCTCTCATGGATATGAAAGCAATTCAAGAGGTACCTGCAAAAGAACAAGGTCAAGGTTTTTATTCAAGGCTATTTCTGGTACCAAGGAAGGACACAGATTGGAGACCCTTCTTAGACCTATCTATTCTAAACACATATCTAGAGGTACCAAAATTCAAGATGCTCACATTACAGCAGCTTCTTCCCATGCTGGGCAAGGAGTCTTGGCTGGTAACGTTAGACCTCAAGGAGGCATACCTGCATGTCCCTGTCAGACAAGATTGCAGAAGATACCTCAGATTTCTTGCAGGTTCAACCCATTACCAATTCTCTGCATTGCCCTTTGCTTATCTACTGCGCCCAGAGTGTTTTTACGAAATGCCTGGCATCAGTAATTGCCTTCTGCAGACAACGAGGAATCCAAATCTACTCATATCTGGACGACTGCCTGATCCAAGCAGACAGAAAGGACCTTCTATTGCAACATCTGGCGTTTGTAATAAAACTGTTAAACTGCCTGGGGTACACAGTGAACAAAAAGAAATCAAAACTAATACCTTCTCAACAGATAATTTTCCTGGGTGCCAGCTTAAATACAACAACCCAGATGGCCTACCTCACGCTAGACAAACAAGGGCAACTGTCTCAATACTACAACAAAATGGCAACTTTAACCAGGCTAACTGCAAGGAAAATCCTGCAGGCTCTGGGGTTCATGGCATCTTGCATCCTACTAATACCATTTGCAAAGCTGCATATGAGGAAACTACAATGGTACCTAAAAAACTTAAGGTGTCAGCACAGCCACAGCTTGGAAACAATTATTCCACTCATTCCATGCCTTCAAAAGGAAT
The DNA here is from genome assembly GCF_019279795.1 of Protopterus annectens. NCBI lineage: Eukaryota > Metazoa > Chordata > Ceratodontiformes > Protopteridae > Protopterus > Protopterus annectens. The sequence goes on along the minus strand of NC_056744.1, from coordinate 19,505,594 downwards.
TTTTGTGGTGGGCTCAAGCATGCCAAAGAAACACAGGTCTTCCTTTCAGTTTACCACAAGCAACTCAAATCATCACAACAGACACCTCAGACTACGCCTGGTGAGCACACATGGCAGGTCAGTGTATTCAGGGAAAATGGTCCCAAAAAGAGATGCACCTACACATCAACCAAAAGGAGATGCTAGCCATACAAAATGTTCTTATGACCTTCAAAGACCTACTGCATCCAGGCCAGCTATTAATAAGGACAGACAACACCACAGTCATGTGGTACATAAACAAACAGGGGAACATTCATACCCCTGTGCAGGCAAGCCATGACCCTGTGGAACACAGCACTGGAATTACAAATTCAACTACAGGCACAATTCCTGCCAGGGAAGGAAAACACACTGGCAGACAACTTAAGCAGAAATATGACAGACACACACGAATGGAAGTTGCATCCTCAAGTCTTCTCAAAGATAACTCAGGCATGGGGACAGCCAGACATAGATCTATTTGCTACCCACAGAAATTACCAGTTGGAAAAATTCTGCTCAAGGACCTATTATCCACAGGCCTGGAAAGTGGACGCACTCTTTCAATTGGACAACATTGCCAGTCTATGCCTTCCCGCCTCTACCTCTACTTGCCAAAGTCCTATTAAAAACCAGAGCAGAGAGGCGACAAATGATTCTCATTGCTCCAGACTGGCCACGACAGCACTGGTATCCTCTCCTAAAGAGCCTGTCACACTCACCACCATGGATCCTTCCTCAAGTTCCTCTTCTGGTGTCCCAGCACAACTACAAGACCCTTCACAGCCAGCACAAAACTCTAAATCTAGCTGCATTGAGAATTCCTTAGTTTACCAACAAACTCTCCTCTCCAAGGAGGTACAGGATATCATCTTGGAGGCCAGGAGACCCTCTACTAGAAAAACCTACTCCGCCAAATGGAAACGATTTTGTTCCTGGAATCAAGCAAAGGGTCAGAATCCTTGGGTAATAAATGTACCTCAGATTTTACAGTACCTAACTGAGATGTTAAACAGTGGCCTCTCCTTCTCTTCCATCAAGATCCATGCTTCAGCCATTTCAGCACAGTACAATACTGATCCTCCTTTATTCTCACATCCTCTATTAAGGCAGTTCCTCAGAGGGGCAAAAAATATAAAACCCCCACGGAAACCACCAGCTCCAGCTTGGGACCTCAACTTCGTATTGGAGAAGCTGACACTGCCTCCTTTTGAGCTGGCTTCTTCAGCAGAGCTACAATACTTGTCATGGAAAACAGCCTTCCTGCTGGCTATTACCTCAGCACGCAGGGTTTCGGAGCTACAGGCCCTCATGGCTGTGCAACCATTCATCATTTTCCATCAGGACAGGGTTTCCTTACGAACCAACCCTACCTTCTTGCCAAAGGTAGTATCCAGTGTGGCTTTAAATCAATCTATTCATTTTCCTACCTTTTATCCAAATCCACAGAACAAAGGAGAGAGGCTACTACATTCCTTGGACATTCACAGGCAACTTCGTTATTACTTGGACAGAACAAAGTCATTCAGGAAATCTGAGCAACTCTTTGTGTCCTATGCTACAGGTGCTCAAGGAAAGGCTATTTCCAAACAGACTATTTCAAAATGGATAGCCCACTGCATACGCTTTTGTTATTCATTTCATGGAAAATCAGTGCCTGTATACATCAGATCCCACTCCACCAGGACTACAGCTACCTCAGCAGATTTCCTCAGGGGGGGTCCCTACCAAGGACATTTTGGAAGCAGCTACTTGGAGTTCAGTGCACACTTTCTCCAAGCACTACCACCTTCCACTATACTCAAAATCCGGAGTGGGCTTTGCCACAGCAGTCCTGCAGGGCATCCTAGCCCCTCCTAATTCCGCTTAGTACCAGCCACCCTTACTTAGCTTTGGGAGTCTGCCCAAGTGTGATGACTGCAGCTGTATGCACGATGAACATAGTACAGTTTTGTACCTACCATAAATGTAGATGTTCGAGTGCGCATACAGCTGCAGTCCAGGATGTTCATCGTGCATTACAGCTGCAGTAATCACATATGGGTTTTCAGCCATCAGGCGGTCCCTCGGTCGGCCGAATTCCAAAGTCTTGGTCCGGCGTCTGTTGTTGTCGCGTACTCTTCTGACGTCAGGAAGGCTAGAGTATATAAGACACAGCCGACGCCATCTTCTTCAGTCTTTTTTGCCGCGCGGTGCCCGAAGCAGAAGCAGTTCGCAAGTGCCGGTCGGCCAGCTCCTGAATTACGAAAAATTTTGGAACCGAAGTCTTCATTAAAGCTAAGTACCCCGTTGGGGAATCCTTTCTTGCCTCAGACCGATGTCAGAAAAAGTTAATAATTGTATTTCTTGTGGGAAGCAAATACCGCATAAGGATTTCCATTCCCTTTGCATACCTTGTTTGGGCCCAGACCACGACGTCTCGGGCTGTCGCTTTTGTGCTACCTTCAATAAACGCACTATCAAGCGTCGGGCGGAGTTCGCCCAGCACTTTTTTGGTAAAGCGTTTAATTATAAAATGTCATCGGATACTCCGACTACCGCTTTGTCTAAAAAACGCAAAGAAAAGGACCGCCAGACGAGGACCGCGGTCTCCACCGACATCACGCCGAAGCAGGCTCTACGTGGTCCGGTTCTCAGTGAGACGCCTTTGCAGTCCCTGACTACCGACGACACTCCCTCGGCGGGGTCTTCTCTACCCGAGACCGCTGGTTCTTCGGCCCTTTCCCAGACTACAACCGAAGCCCCTGCATATGTCGAGCCTACCAATGTGGATAGATCTACATCCACCCATGGTGTATTTAGGCCTTCTTCATCTTTCTCTATCAAGGCCTTCACTAAATCCAAAACAGCCAGGCACCATACTAGGCCGGCTACACAAGGCCCATCACCTGGGCCCATGCCTAAGAAGCACATGCTTAAAATGGCTGAGGACCTTATCACACTTATCAGAGGCTCCCAGGCCCCTCCAGACAAGAGACCCAGAGTAGAGGAGGATTCTCCTACTTCTGACCAGGGATCCATTTTATCAGAACATTCTGATGCTGAAGAACACTCTTATTCCCCTGTCGAGGATTCGGATGCAGAGCAGTCTATTCCTTCTGTATCCCCCCCTGAGGATTTTTCTTTTGGGGAAACCTTACACTCTTTGAGAGAGCACTTCCACTGGGAAGGCCAAGACTTTTCAGACTCCAAGAAAAGGCTTAGGGAATTTCTCTGGCTACCTCAGCATAGACCTTTGGCTATTCCTCCTGTTTTGGAGGTATTGGATGATGTTTACTCGGAGGCCTGCCTTAATCCTGATTCTCTACCTCCTGCACCAGTTAAGCCGGATAGGTATTACAGAGTACCTAATTCTCATCAGTTCCTCTACAAAGGCCATAATGCAGACCCTGAAACTATTTCTCAAGGCCCTAAAGGAATTAAGGCCTCCACGGCCAAGAATCCACTTCCTGCGGAAAGGGAATCTAGATCTCTAGAAAGGTGGGGTAAGAAGGTTTATACCTCGGCCACCCTAGCCATGAGGGCCTTAAACTGCCAGTTTCATATGATTAAATATCAACAATTCCTGTTATCACAATTAAAGACCAAAATGTCACAGCCTGAACAACCAGATATAAAAGAGTTGCAGGATATGATGCATAGTGCAGAACAAGTGGGTAAGCACACTTTACAATGTGGTTATGATGCCCTAGAGGCCTCCAGCAGATCGGCGCTACGGATCAGTCATTCGCAGACATGCATGGCTTAGGGAACAAAATCTGCCAGACCATGTGAAAGCAAAAATTCTGGATGCACCTTTACATAAGGATGTTCTTTTTGGTGCTAATGCTGAGGATATATTACGTAAAATGGAAGAAAAAGCAAAATCTATGCAAACTGTCAAAGCTTTCCTACAGGTTCAGCCACCACGGTTCAGTAGGAATTGGCCTTCAAAAAACTGGTCCTTTCCAACCACTGACAAGCCCCAAAGAGGCAGATACAGACGCGGAAGGGGCAGAGGGCAAGCCCAAGGGTCCTACAGAGGCAGACAATGGCAATCACCAGCACCAAGAGGTGGTGACGACAGTGCACAGCAGTACAGGAAACAGACTCAAGGACTCCCTCATTTCCATGCCAAGCAAAATACAACTGGCAGCACCTTTGGGAGGGAAACTGGCACTATTTGCAAGCAATTGGCATATTGTCACAACAGACAAATGGATTCTGGACATTATAAACAGAGGCTACAAATTCCATTTTCATACTTTTCCAAAAATGAGAGGCTTGCCAAACCTACCACAAAATCAAAGGGTAGAGGCACAACTACAAATTACAAAGCTCCTAAACATGAGGGCTATACAAAAGGTACCTACGCACCAACAAGCACAAGGTTTTTATTCAAGGCTTTTTCTGGTGCCAAGAAAAGGAAGCGACTGGAGACCCATACTGGACTTATCCATTCTAAACACATTTCTTCTCGTGCCAAAATTCAAGATGCTCACACTACAGCAACTCCTTCCCATGCTGGGCAAGGGGTTCTGGCTGGTAACATTGGACCTCAAGGAGGCATACCTGCATGTCCCAATCAGACAAAGTTGCAGAAGATACCTCAGATTTCTTGCAGGTTCAAACCACTATCAATTCTCTGCATTGCCCTTTGGCTTATCTACTGCGCCCAGAGTATTCACCAAGTGCCTGGCATCAGTGATTGCATACTGCAGACTTCAAGGGATACAAATTTACCCTTATCTGGACGACTGCCTGATCCAAGCGGACAGCAAACACATACTTCTGGAACACCTGGCATATGTGACACGTTTACTGCTTTCTCTGGGATACACCATCAACAAGGAGAAATCAAAGCTAACACCCTCTCAGAAAATAACCTTCCTGGGTGCCAACTTGGACACAAACACCCAGATGGCTTACCTTACACCAGAAAAACAAGGGCAACTATCTCATTACTTCAAAATACTTGCAAAAAGTACCAGGCTTACTGCAAGGAAAATCCTGCAGGCTCTGGGATTCATGGCATCTTGCATTCTTCTAATCCCATGCGCAAAGCTGCACATGAAACTTCAATGGTACCTAAAAAATCTATGGTCTCAACACAGTCACAGCTTGGAAGCGGAGATTCCAATAATTCCCTGTCTTCAAAAGGAATTCATATGGTGGGCCCAAACATGCCAAGTAAACACAGGCCTCCCATTCTGCAAGCCTCAAGCTACACAAGTCATAACCACAGACGCTTCAGATTACGCCTGGGGAGCACATGAAGGACAGGTGCATTCAGGGCAGATGGCCCCAAAAAGAAAAGCACCTTCATATCAATCAAAAAGAAATGCTGGCAGTAATAAATGCAATCTCAGCGTTCAGAGAATTCCTGCATCCAGGACAACTGCTCATAAGAACAGACAACACCACAGTAATGTGGTACATAAACAAACAAGGAGGAACTCATTCATACCCCTTGTGCAGACTAGCCATGACTCTTTGGAACCTAGCTCTGGAAAGACAAATAGAACTTCAGGCACAGTACCTGCCAGGAATGGAAAACACACTGGCAGACACTGAGCAGACATATGACAGATCCTCATGAATGGAAGCTACATCCACAGGTGTTTACAGAGATTGTTCAAGCGTGGGGAAGGCCAGATATAGATCTTTTTGCCTCCCACAGAAACCATCAATTAAAAAGGTTTTGCTCAAGGACCTTCCACCCAAAGGCCTGGAAAGTGGATGCTCTTTCATTCACATGGACAACTTGGTCAGTTTATGCATTCCCACCACTGCCTCTTCTGCCCAAGGTACTTTTGAAAGTAAGAACAGACAAGCCGAGGATGATACTTATTGCTCCGGACTGGCCGAGACAACACTGGTATCCACTCCTGAGGAGCCTAACACACACTCCTCCGTGGCCCCTGCCTCTAACACCTCTACTGCTGACGCAGAACAATTTCAAAACCCTTCACAGTCAGCTGAAAACTCAGTCTCGCTGCATGGAAAATTCCTTAGCATCACATCAGACACTACTCTCCAAAGAGGTGCAGGATGTCATTTTGGAGGCCAGAAGACCATCTACTAGAAAAGCTTACTCCGCAAAATGGAAGCGGTTTTGCTGTTGGAATGAAAAACGAGGGCAGGACCCTAGAAAATTGAACCTACCTCAGATTTTACAGTACCTAGCTGAACTTTTGAGCAATGGACTTTCATTTTCCTCAATCAAAATACATGCCTCAGCAATCTCTGCAGAATTCAACATGGATCCTCCTTTATTCTCACACCCACTCCTGTGACAGTTCCTCAGAGGAGCTAAGAACATAAGACCTCCAAGGAAACAGCCAGTGCCAGCTTGGGACCTTAACTATGTACTGGAAAAATTGACATTACCTCCCTTTGAACCGGCTGCTTCAACAGAATTACAATATTTGTCCTGGAAAACAGCTTTTCTCCTGGCCATCACTTCAGCTCGTAGAGTATCTGAGTTACAGGCCCTCATGGCGGTGCAGCCATTCCTCATCTTCCATCAGGACAGGGTTTCCTTTACCAACCCTTCCTTTATGCCTAAAGTGGTATCTAGGGTAGCCTTAAACCAGGCCATACACCTTCCTACCTTCTACCCTAACCCTCAAAGCAAAGGGGAAAGGCTGCTACACTCTTTAGACATCCATAGGCAGCTACGTTATTACTTGGACAGAGCCAAATCCTTCAGAAAATCAGATCAACTCCTCGTTTCCTATGCTGTGGGGGGTCAAGGGAAACCTGTTACCAAACAGACCATTTCCAAGTGGATTGGTCACTGCATACGCTTTTGTTATTCCTATCATGGAAAGCTTGTCCCTACTGGTATCAGACCTCACTCCACTAGGGCCACAGCCACCTCTACAGCCTTCCTCAGAGGAGTGCCTACTAAAGATATCTTGGAGGCAGCCACTTGGAGTTCTGTACATACCTTCACAAAACACTACCATCTGCCTTTATACTCCAGAACAAGAGCAGGCTTTGCTACTGCAGTTTTGCAGGGCATTCTAGCTCAACCCAGTTCCGTATAGTACCTACCACCCTATGCATAGCTTTGGGATTCTACCCATATGTGATTACTACAGCTGTAATGCACGATGAACATAGTACAGTTTTGTACCTACCATAAATGTAGATGTTCGAGGGCTATTACAGCTGCAGTACAGGTTTCCCACCCTCCTTCCCCACTTGGTAAGACCTTGGGGTCTGAATACCTATTCATACCTGCTGACTGGGTTATCCTGCTATGTTTTATTTGCTTACTTTTGTGGATTAGATTTATTTATGTATTGCCTTCCTTTTGGGGGCACCTGACATCTGGGGCAAGAAAGACTGAAGAAGATGGCGTCGGCTGTGTCTTATATACTCTAGCCTTCCTGACGTCAGAAGAGTACGCGACAACAACCAACGCCGGACCAAGACTTTGGAATTCAGCCGACCGAGGGACCGCCTGACGGCTGAAAACCCATATGTGATTACTGCAGCTGTAATAGCCCTCGAACATCTACATTTATGGTAGGTACAAAACTGTACTTTACCCTCCCTCCATCCCCTCTTAGGACAGGGCTTATGACAAACACCTTTAACATACAACCTATTTGGGGTATTCCTTTATGGTGTATTTGCTTGCAACTACTGTTTTGATTTATCTACTTATGTATGTTTGCATGACATCATGTTTTGCCTTCCCTTCTGGGGGCACCTGACATCTGGGGCAAGAAAAACTGAAGAAAATGGCGTCAGCTGCCTCTTATACCCCTGCCGCACTGAAGTCAGGGAAGAAACGATGACAACCGACGCCGGACCTAGACTTTGGAATTCGGCCGACCAAGGACCCGCCTGACGGCAGGATAACCCAAGTGTGATGACTGCAGCTGTATGCGCACTCTAACATCTACATTTATGGTAGGTACAAAACTGTACTTTTTCATGCATCTTATTGCTCTGAAAATGTCATACTGATGAAAAACCTGCTTTAACTTTCTAAATGAATGAGAGGAATATTTAAATGTTCATAATGTTTATCCTCTGTTCACCGCAAATAGTGAAAACTGTACTGCTGTCTGACCGTGCTCGCTAGGTGCTTTACTGGCTTTCAAAGCTAGTAAAACATTTTAATTTTTTATTTCTATAACTAATATACTTTATTTTTTTCCTCTTATTTCTGTAGGTAGAAGTAAATGGAGCAGTTAAAGCTGCATGCACTACACTCTCCCCTATCAGATGATGATATGGAGCATCTGCTTAAATGGTACTGCGGTGGTGGTGCTGCTGTAGCGTTTTCGCCTCACAGTAAGACGTCCTGTTTGATTCTCAGCTAGAGCGTCTTCTGTGGGGAGACGTGTAAATGGGTGTACCTTCGTTGAAGGTTGTGTGTCAGAGCTGGCAACTCGGTACATAAAAATCTACTGCCAATCATTAGTGGACAGGAGTTCCGCTGTGGCGACCCCTAACAGGGAAAAGCCCAAAGATGCAACAACAGGAATAATTGTTTTGGCTCCCCTTTGTATGAAGTTAAGAAATTAGAAGACAAGAGTAAGACTAGTCTGTTTGTGTAGCAGTTACTCCAGCTGTCTCTCCCTTTGTAATCTGGAATTAGCCCACCAAAGAATAACTCTTGTAGGCATTGATGGGTGGACTTTGTAAGCAAAAGAAGCAGTCTGAGAGAAAAAAAAATTGCATGCTTGGAAAGATGAGAGAAGGAGCCCCAAGCTACTGAGACAGTTACGCTCTGTAACATCCCTGAAGACCTTAAGTTCCTCTTTAAGAATCCTATAGCTGACCCTTCAGCTGTTTCCCTATCTTCTGGTAAACTTTCTAAGCTTCCACCTAATGCTAATGCCCTTCCTTCAGACAAGGACAGCAGGGCTATGGATAGATGGGGTTAAAAGGGGTACACATCTGCTATCGCCTTCAGGGCTACTGTTATCTGACCCAAATGACCAAGTGCATTTTATATCTATAATTTAAGAGTTTAAGCAAAGCTGTGGTAGTCATGCAAGGTACTGAGTCCAAACAATAAATATTGTCTTTGGTGAATCAGGTGGCCAGACTTAGTATTAAATGCAGCTATGATGCCGTTGAGGCCTACTCCAGAGTAGCTGCTGCTGGTACATTCATCAGCAGATACGCTTGATTATGCAACCAGACTATGCCAGAGGATTTCAGCAGGATTTCAAGGCTAAGCTTCTTGAGTCCTCCATTGACAAAAACCTCTTGATTGGACCACAGGCAAGCCAGCCTTTTCAAAACCCTGCAGAATCAAGGTAAGATTGTGAAAGACTGCAGACAAATCCTGCTTACCTCTGTACTCGGATACCAGAAGAATTATCCATAGAAGGCCTACTTCCTCTGTTAGAAAGAAACATAGACTCTCCGAGAAACAGAAGGCACCCAGAAAAATTCTATAACCTGAAGGGGCCCCCGGCCCCCCTTATCTGACAAGACACTGTGACTATCCTTCAAATCTCTTCCCTCTCAGTCATACCCTCCCCCTTTCAAAAGGGCTCACTCTGTCCATTTCAAGTTGGGAAAAGATTACCACAGACAAGTGGGTACAATCCATCTTAAAGGGTTACACCAAGTCCTGAGAAGAGCTGTCTCACTTTTTAGGCATTTTGCCTTTCCACACAACTATTTAACCCCCCCCCCCTTCTACAGGAACGTCATTCCTAAGGTATTGTAGAGCCAGTTCCTCTGCAGTTTGTGGGGGTAAGGATTCTACTGCAGGCATTGTCCCCCAGAAAGAAGGGCAGTAGAGTGGAGACCCATACTGGATCTCTCTCATCTTAACGCTTTCATCAAGGTTCCCACTTTCAAAATGCTTTCGCTCCAGACTGGCTCCCTGTATTCTTCCACATGCCTTTCTGGTGTTGGATTTGAAAGATGCATACCCTCTTATCCCCATACACTCTTCCTGCATGAAATTCCTGAGATTCTACTTTGTTGCAGTTCAGTTTACTGCATTGTCTTTTTGTCAATCCACAACCCCCTGGGTATTCAGGGTGCCTAGATACTGTTATAGCCTTTTGCAGAATTCAAGGCATACAAATATTCTGCTACATAATCTGCTTATGCAGGCTTCTGCACCTCAAATTTTACAGCCACATGTCATGTTCACTGCAAGTCTCTTCTAGCTTCTGGGATTCACTGTTGTTGTTGGTCTTTTGGCTTTTTCTGGTTAGGGGTCGCCACAGCGGAACTCCGGTCTGCTAATGATTGGCAGTAGACTTTCACAAACGCCGAGGTGCCAGCTTGATCAACCTTCAACGAAGGCATGCCCATTTACGCATGTCTTTCGAACGCCCACCCAACCGCGGGGAGGACATGCAGACTCCACACAGAAGGCACTCCCCGCACTCCAGCCGAGAATCGAACGGGCGAACCTCTTGCTGTGAGGCAACAATGCTACCGCTGCACCACCATGGATGACCTTCTGGGATTCACTGTCAACTTCAAGAAATGTTCCTCAAGCCCCACCCAAGACCTATTTTTCTTGGGTTGCTGACTGAGCACACAGTACATGCAGGTCTTCCTGCCTCAGGAAAGGTGCAGAACCTTACAAATTACTTTGTCCTTCACTTCTCTCAGTGCATATTCAGCTACGGAGATTTGAAGAGCAGTAGGATTCATGGCATCAATCATACCAGTGCTACCTAGACAGGTTGTACATGAGAAAAATTAAGTGGTACCTGAAAAATGTATGATCTCAGCACTCTTACCCAGTGGGGAGACAGATCTTTCCTCATGCTTTGGCTCAAAAAGGCGATCATATGGTGGGTGACGTAAGTGAACCTTAATCTAGGATTGCCTTTCAAGGCACAGACCCAAAGTCAAGAGATGTACACGGACATCTCAGACGAGGCCTAGGAGACGAGGTTCAGGGCTGTTGGCAGTCCAGCTACAAAAAAAAAAAAGTCCCTCAGTGTGGAGAATAGATGCATTATCCTTCCAGTGGACATATAAGTTCCTTTCTGCCTTCCCTCCACTTCCTTTGTTGATGAAAAGTGTTAGTAAAGAGCCAAAAAGAAGAAGAAAAGAAAAAATAATCCAACTGATGACTAACTTTTGGCCAAGGCAGCATTGGTTTCCCTTTCTCTGTTAGCTAGACAGGGGCAGTCACCTTAAGCTACCTCACAGAGTGGACCTGATTAAACAGAAAGGCTCATTGCTTCATTCCAACCTATCTTCCATGCAATCTGTGCCTGTGGATGATGATAATCTAATCCCTTCCAGACACCATTTTTCTGAGAACATGCGTGGCTTCTCCAGAAAGCAAGGAGATACTACATGGAATCCCTACATAGCCAAACTGAAGAAATTTCATTATGTTGTCATGTAAACAATCAGGACCCAACAAAGTCAGAGGTTCCTCTTTTCTCCTACTTGTGTGAAAGAAAAGAAAGATCTGGCCTTTTCCTCTATTAAAGCCTGCCTTTCAGCTATTTTGGCCTGTCTTCCCCTCAGTCCGCCTACCTCCTTTTGAGCCAGTTGCTGCTTCTACTCATATTCTGCACCTGGAAAGCTATTTGTTGCTAGCTCTTAAATACGTTACGAGAGTCTCTGAACTTCAGGCACTCATGGCTGTCCCACCTTTCTTTATTTTTCATAAGGATGGGGTTACTCACGAGGGCCCCATCCCTATTTCATGCCAAAAAGTAGTAAATGAGTTGTAACTCAACCGGACAGTCAGTCTGCCTATGTTCTTTCCCAATCCACTGGACAGGAGGGTAACACTTTTTCATTCTTGATGTGCACAGACAATTGGGCTTCTATCTGAACAAGACTAAGTTCAATCATAAGTCAGGCAAAACTGTTTGTTTCATGGACTCTGAGCTAAAAACAGCCAATTTCTAAGTAAACTGTTGCCAGCTGGATTTCTAAGTACATCTCCTTTTGTTAACTCTCACCTTGGCAAATCCTTACCCGCCTTTCCTAAGGGTCATTCTGCTAGAGCAGTAGCCTCCTCAGGAGCCTTCTACAAAGAAGTAGATTGCAGAACCATCTTGGAAGCTGCTTCCTGGTCTTCTGTGCACACCTTCACTAAACACTACAGAATAGATGCCGTTTCAAGGTTCTGGGCTGCCTTCACTTGGTCAGTCCTGTCTGAACTTTTGGACAACTCTGACCATTCTCGGACAGTCCTCTCTCTTGTGCCCTTAAGCTTTACATATCACCCATCTGTTTTTAACACTGGAATAGTGATTTCAGTCAAGACATAGTACAGTTGTGTAAGAGCTTACAATGACAGTAGCTGCCCTCCTGATCACTGTTGTATTTCTTCTCACCCTCCTCCTCCATTTCTACTTTTTTTTTGCCCTGCTAGTAGATCCTAGGACCAAGAGGCTCTTTCATCTCCTGCTATACTCCTCTTGGCTGACTATGACTACTACTACTATCATACTCGTGTAGGTCTTCAGGCTGCTGACTTTGAGTTAATCTGAGAATTTATGCTTATACATATGTTTATGTACCCCTACACTTGCAAGCGAAGGTCATATTGAGGCTATTCTTCAGGGAAGGTGAGAGCTTTGGTACCCTGAGCAGATGGTGATAAAAACCCGTGTGTTTGGAATATTGCAACAAGGATCAGTAGGACATCTACCTTTAAGGTAAGTTCATACGCAACTTTTTCTGGAGAAGTAAAAACATTTACTTGTAGCAAACCAGACTTGTAGATAGCGTCTAGAAATAAGACTCTATCCAGTATCATGTGTGGGACTGATGTTCTTGGTGTTTCACTGTTGCAGTCATTACATTTGGGTAATCCTGCTGGCAGGTTGCCCTCAGTTGGCCTGAATTCCAAAGTCCTGGGTCCTGCGTTGGCTGCTGTCACCCCTTCCCTGACGTCAGGTCGTCAGGGGTATAAAAGATGCGGCCGACACCATTTTCTTTAGTCTTTCTTGCCGCGTGGTGCCCGAAGCAGAAGCAGCTCGCAAGTGCCGGTCGGCCGACTCCTGAAATTTTCGTGTTCGAGTTTCAGATCCGAAGTCTTCAATAAAGCTAAATACCCCGTTAGGGAAATTTTTTTCTTGCTCCAGACCGATGTCAGAAAAAGTTAATAATTGTATTTCTTGTGGAAAGCAAATACCTCAGAAGGACTTTCATTCTTACTGTATTCCTTGCCTAGGCCCAGATCACAACGTTGCTGGTTGTTGGTTATGTGCTATATTTAACCAATGCGCTATTAAGCGTCAGTATGATTTTGCTTTAAACTATTTTGGACGCCGGTTTAATTATCCAGAAATGTCGTCGGATAGCCATCCGACTACCAGAGTTCACAAAAAACGCAAAGAAAAGGAGAGAGACAACTGAGGCCCAAAACCGACAACGAAGCTTCTCCTAAGCCAGTCGCCGGTTCTCAGTGTGGTGCTTTCACAGCCCCTAATGCCCGCTACTTTAGAGTCGCAGGCCGCTACCAACTCCCACATGGAGTTGGCCATGCCGCTGGAAACTCAAGGTATTGGAGCCTTGGATACTATTCCTTCAGATGGGTCCGGAGCTGCTGAGCAGGCACCGGCTTCTGAGGGTGTATTCAGACCTAAACATCTTTACATTAAACCAACCTCAGCTTGAAAGGCAAAGACTAAAGCACCTTCTAAAGCAAAGAACCAAACTCAAGAGCCACGTGGACAGGCCTCTATGCCCAAAAATAGATGCTCAAAATGGCCGAAGACTTCATTACCTTGATCAGGGGTTCCCATCCCCCTCCTAAGAGGCCTAGGCAGGAGACTGACTGAATCTTCAGATCAGGTTTCTATTTCTTCTGATTCCTCTTGATCAGGAATATTCTCTCCCCCCCCCCCCTGTGAGGATTCTGATGCTGAAGAAATCTATACCTTCAGCTTCTCCTCCAGAGGACTATTCTTTTGGGGAAACCTTGCATACCATGAGGGAGCATTTCCACTGGGAGAGCCAAGATTTTTCAGAATCTAAAGAGGCTCAGGGATTTCCTTTTACTACCCCAACACAGGCCACTAGCCATTCCACCTGTGTTAGAAATTGTAGATGATGTGTTTTCGGAGTCTAGTCTTACCCCTGACTCCTTACCCACCAGCTCCTGTTAAGCCTGACTGATATTACAGGGATGTTCGTGTTAGCCTGCTGCAGTCATCACACTTGGGTTATCCTGCCGTCAGGCGGTCCCGCAGTCGGCTAGAGTTCCAAAGTCTTGGTCCGGCGTCAGTTGCTGTTGCTTCTTCCCTGACGTCAGTGTGCCAGGGGTATATAAGAGGCATCCAACGCCATTTTTTTCAGTCTTTCTTGCCGCATGGTGCCCGAAGCAGAAGCAGTTCGCAAGTGCCGGTCGGCCGACAGCTGAGATTTTCAAATCGAATTTCAGTCCGAAGTCTTCAATAAAGCTAAGTACCCCGTTGGGGAAACTTTTCTTGCCTCAGTCCGATGTCAGAAAAAGTTAACAATTGCATTTCTTGTGGGAAGCAAATACCTCATAAGGACTTCCATTCTTATTGTATTCCTTGCCTAGGCCCAGACCACGACGTCACAGGTTGTCAGTTTTGTGCTAGGTTTAATAAACGAACTATCAAACGTCGTTTTGACTTCGCACGACATTACTTTGGTAGGAAATTTAATTAGATCATGCCATCGGAGCAGCCGACGACCGGCATGCATAAAAAACGCAAGGATAAGGACAGGCAGCCTAGAAACAAGCCAGACTCCGAGGCCTCTGCTGGGCCTGTCGCCGGTTCTCCGGTTATCAGTGAGGATTCTCAAGCGGAGTGTACTAGGCTGTCTCAGCCATCTTCATTAGGCCCTTCCTACACCGGAGCAGAAGCAGATCCCGGTGCAGTAGAAACAACTTCAGTTGCAGAAGGTGTCTTCAGACCAACTACACTCACCATTAAATCTTATGCTAAGCTTAAAACTCCATTAAAACCAAAAAAGACTGTACATCAGTCTTCCGTTCAAGGCCCCATGCCTAAGAAACAGATGCTTAAGATGGCTGAAAATTTGATTACCCTAATCAGGGGTTCCCATCCCCCTCCAGATAAAAGGCCAAGACAAGAGGAGTATTATGCTTCCTCTGACCAGGTTTTAATTTCCTCAGATTCTTCTGAGGAACAGGATTATTCTTTTTCCCCCTTATGAAGACTCTGATGCTGAAGACTCTATTCCCTCAGCATCTCCCCCTGAAGACTACTCCTTTGGGGAAACTCTACATACCATGAGGGAACATTTCCACTGGGAAGGCCAGGACTACTCTGATTCTTAGAAAAGGCTCCGAGAGTTTCTTTTACTACCCCAGCACAGATCACTTGCTATCCCTCCAGTTTTAGACATTGTGGATGATGTTTACTTGGTCTAGTCTAAATCCAGACTCTACCTCCTGCTCCAGCCAAACCAGACAGATACTACAGAGTACCTGACTCACACAAATTCCCTTATAAAAGCCCTGTTGCTGACCCTGAAACTATTTCCCAGGGTCCCAAAGGGGCTAAAGCTTCTATGGCTAAAAATCCTGTACCCTCTGAAAGGGATTCCAGAGCCCTAGATAGATGGGGAAAGAAGGTATACACCTCAGCTACTCTGGCTATAAGAGCATTAAATTGTCAGTTTCACAAGCTGAAATATCAGCAATTCCTAATGTCTCAATTAAAACAAAAAATGAGCACACATTCTGAACAGTCTGAATTCAAGGAAATGCAGGATCTGTTGCATGCAGCTGAACAGGTGGGCAAACATACTTTACAATGTGGATTTGATTCATTGGAAACTTCCTGTAGAGCAGCTGTTACTGGCTCTGTCATACGTAGACATACTTGGTTAAAAGAACAAACCCTACCTGATCATGTTAAAGCAAAATTATTGGATGCACCTTTACAGCAGGATGTTTTACTTGGTGTCAAAGCAGAAGAGGTTTTAAAGAAAATGGAGGATAAGGCAAAGTCTATGCAGACGGTCAAGGATTTTTTTGACAGGTACAACCCCCTCGTTTTAGCATAAATTGGCCAACAAAAAACTGGTCCTTTTCAGCTTCTGACAGATCACAGAGGGGCAAATACAAACGCCCAAGGGGCAGAGGTCAGTCACAAGGCCCTTACACACCTCGCCAATGGGGTGCCACTACCCAGAAAGGAGGAGAAGACAGGCCCCAAGCTAGCAGAAGACAAACACAGTGACTTCACCCTCAGACTACCAAGCAAATCTCTCTTGGCAGCTCCTTTGGGAGGAAAATTAGCAGTTTTTGCAGACAACTGGCACATCATCACAAAAGACAAATGGGTCCTAAACATTGTCTCACAGGGATACAGATTCCACTTTCACACCTTGCCAAGGATAAAAGGAATGCCAAACCTGCCACCAAATCAATGGGCAGAGGCACAAAAACAATTTACAGCTCTCATGGACATGAGAGCGATTCAACAGGTACCTACACAGGAGCAAGAACAAGGAGTTTACTCGACTCTTCCTAGTCCCCAGAAAGGACAAAGCATGGAGACGCATTTTGGATCTTTCAATTCTGAACACCTATCTGCAAGTACCAAAATTCAAGATGCTAACACTACAGCAGCTTCTTCCCATGCTGGGCAAGAAGGCTTGGCTAGTAACGTTGGACCTCAAGGAGGCATACCTGCATGTCCCTATCAGACAAAATTGCAGAAGATACCTCCGCTTCATAGCAGGTTCAACCCATTATCAATTCTCTGTACCGCCCTTTGGCTTATCTACTGCGCCCAGGGTCTTCACAAAATGCCTGGCACCAGTAATTGCATACTGCAGACAAAGAGGAATTCAAATATACCCATACCTGGATGACTGCCTTATTCAAGCCGAAAGCAAGGACATTCTTTTAAAGCATCTGGCGTTTGTCAAACACCTTTTAAGTTGCCTAGCGTACACAGTAAACGAAAGGAAATCAAAACTAGTGCCCTCACAAAACATTATATTCTTGGGTGTCAGCTTGAATACAATGGCCCAGATGGCTTACCTCACGCCAGACAAGCAACAACAGCTGACTCAATACTTCAAAATAATGGCAACAAAGACCCAACTCCCTGCAAGAAAAATTCTGCAGGCCTTGGGATTCATGGCATCTTGCATACTACTAATACCATTTGCAAAACTGCATATGAGGAAATTACAATGGTACCTGAAAAGCGTATGGACTCAACACAGCCACAGCTTGGAAACGATGATACCACTCATTCCCTGCCTTCAATAGGAGTTACTATGGTGGGCACAGGCATATCACCTCAACAAGGGTCAGCCTTTCACCTTACCCACAGCCAGGCAATCTATAACAACAGATGCATCGGACTATGCCTGGGGAGCACACATGGCAGGACAGTGCATTCAGGGCAAATGGAATACAGATCAAAGGCATCTGCATATAATTCAGAAAGCTATGCTAGCTGTACAGAATGCCCTAACAGCTTTCAAGGACCTCTTACACCCAGGACAACTAATAATAAAGACGGACAATACCACAGTAATGTGGTACATAAACAAGCAAGGGGGCACACATTCCTACCCTCTATGCAGGCAAGCAATGACCTTGTGGAACACAGCACAGACTTACCAAGTTCAACTACAAGCACAATTCGTACCAGGAAAGAAAAACACATTGGCAGATGACCTAAGCAGAAACATCATGGATCCCCACGAGTGGAAACTAGATCCACAAGTATTTGCAATGATAACTCAAAAATGGGGACGCACAGACATAGATCTGTTTGCCAACCCCCAAAACTACCAACTACAAAAATTTTGCACAGGGACATTCCACCCACAAGCTTGGAAAGTGGACGTCCTCTCATTCAGTTGGAAAACATTAACAGTGTATGCCTTTCCTCCACTGCCTCTTCTAGCAAAGGTACTGCTGAAAGTCAGATTAGGGAGGCCACAAATGATACTCATTGCACCAGGCTGGCCACGCCAGCACTGGTATCCCATTCTAAGGAACATGGCCGACGGCCCACCATGGATTTTACCACAAGTCCCTCACCTGCTCACCCAGTGAGACAAGCAGATTCTACACAGCCAGCTCAAGACTTTAAACCTGGCTGCATGGCAAATTACCTAAACAACCAGACAACACCTCTATCCAAAGCTGTTATGGATGTTATTCTGGAGGCCAGGAGGCCCAGCACCAGGAAAGCCTATTCAGACAATTGGAAAAGATTCTGCGCCTGGAACCAGGCTAAAGGCCAAGACCCCCTTGATCCAAACATTCCTCAGATTCTACAATATTTAACTGAGATGTTGCACAAAGGACTTTCCTTTTCATCTATTAAGATCCACGCCTCAGCAATTTCAGCTCATTACAGCACTGATCCTCTTTTATTTTCACATGCACTCCTAAGACAGTACCTCAGAGGGGCTAAAAACATAAGACCACCCAGGAGAGCACCAACACCTACTTGGGATCTCAACTTTGTTCTGGAAAAGCTTACACTGCCGCCCTTTGAACCAGCTTTTTCAGCTGATTTAAAGTTTCTTTCATGGAAAACTGCCCTGCTGCTAGCAATAACCTCAGCTAGAAGAGTCTCAGAACTACAGGCACTAATGACAGTGGAGCCTTTCCTCATTTTTCATCAAGACAGAGTTTCTCTACGAACTATAACCCTTCCTTTATGCCAAAGATGGTATCCAGTGTGGCCCTAAACCAAACCATTCATTTACCCACCTTTTTTCAAAACCCCCAGAACAAAGGAGAAAGACTCCTGCACTCCTTGGACATTCACAGGCAATTACGTTACTACTTGGATAAAACTAAAGCTTTCAGAAAATCTGACCAGCTCTTTGTAGCCTGTGCTGCAGGATCACAAGGAAAAGCTATCTCAAAACAGACCATTTCAAAATGGATAAGCCATTGCATACGTTTCTGCTACACACATCATGGGAAACCGGTACCTGCTAGCATTAGGTCCCACTCCACCAGGGCTACATCAGCAGCCTTTCTCGGGGGGGTCCCAACCAAGGATATTCTGGAAGCTGCAACTTGGAGTTCAGTGCACACCTTCACCAAACACTATCACTTATCTCTGTATTTTAAGACTAGAGCTGGCTTTGCCACTGCAGTTTTGCAGGGCCTACTAGCTTCTTCTAACCCTGTTTAACTCCACCACCCATCCTTAGCTTTGGGATTCTACCCAAGTGTGGTGACTGCAGCAGGGTAACACGATGAACATAGTACAGTTTTGTACCTACCATAAATGTAGATGTTAGAGTGTTCACCCTGCTGCAGTCCAGGTTACCCTCCCTCCATCCCCTCTGACCTAGCTGAACCTTTCTATACCTTTCTATCTGATACAACCTTTGTGGTGTATTTGCCAGTAGCTGAAGGTATGCTTTGTAATTTTATTACATGTTTTATTGGCAATAGGTAGTGTCCACCTACTGGGGGCACCTGACATCTGGGGCAAGAAAAACTGAAGAAAATGGCGTCTGATGCCTCTTGTATACCCCTGGCGCACTGACGTCCGGGAAGAAGCGACAGCAACCGACGCCGGACCAAGACTTTGGAACTCTGGCCGACTGCGGGACCGGCTGACAGCAGGAATAACCCAAGTGTGATGACTGCAGCAGGGTGAACACTCGAACATCTACATTTATGGTAGGTACAAAACTTTACTTTCCTGGCTCTCATAAATTCCTTTTTAAAAAGCCCTGCTGCAGACCCAGAAACTATTTCACAGGGTCCCAAAAGAGTTGAGGCTTCCGCTGCAAAAAACCCAACCCCCTCTGACAGAGATTCTAGGGCACTGGATAGATGGGGAAAAAAGGTTTACACATCTGCTACCTTGGCTATAAGGGTCTTAAACTGTCAGTTTCATATGCTTAAATATCAGCAACATGTCATGGCATTGCTTAAACAGAAAATGTTATTAAACTCTGAATGTGCAGAAAACAAGGAAATGCAGGATTTATTGCATGCAGCTGAACAAGTTTGAAAACATACTTTGCAATGTGTTTTTAATTCTTTGGAGGCCTCCTGCAGGGCCGCTGTTACGGGTTCTGTAATTAGAAGGCATGCTTGGTTAAAGGAACAAAATCTGCCTGATCATGTCAAGGTTAAATTATTAGTTGCACCTTTATAGCATGATACTTTGTTTGGTGTTAAGGCAGAGGAGGTGTTAAAAAAAATGGAGGACAATGCTAAATCTATGCAAACTGTCAAAGATTTTTTACAAGTACAGCCACCTAGGTTTAGCAGACACTGGCCTACAAAGTACAACCACCTAGGTTTAGCAGACACTGGCCTACAAAGAATTGGTCCTTTCCTGCGTCAGACAGACCTCAAAGGGGCAGATCCCGACGCCCTAGAGGCAGATCCCAGGCGCAAGGTTCCTACAGGTCAAAGCATTGGGGTGCTTCTACCCCCAAAGTTGGAGAAGACTAATCACAACCATACAGGAAACAGTCCCAATGACTTCCCCCTGCCGGCACCAAGCCCTCATCTGCTGGCAGCACCCTTAGGGGGAAAATTCGCACTTTTTTCTCAAAATTGGCACATTATAACCCAGGACAAGTGGGTTTTAAATATCGTGTCACAAGGGTACAGGTTCCATTTCCATACCCTGCCAAAGGCAAACGGCTGGCCAGATCTGCCAAAAAATCACACAGCAGGTATAGATGGATCCCTTCTTGTTTTTTTTAAATGTGTCCACATCACTGCAGTGTTATATTTCAGAATGCCCAAGGTCTTCTGCTGCCAAATAAGTTTGAACGCCTTATTGGCTTGAATTACAGAAGCCATTTTTTATTGATGCATTTTCCCTAAGTTTTTTTGCCACAAAACCCTTGGATATTTAACTGTCCCACATGCTTCAGATGTAGGTAAATGAAGAGCATCTGTGATGAGTATTATCCATTGTTATATTGAAAGGCACCCCCCCCCCCAGATTCGGGTGCACCTGGTAAATTTTCCATGAGGGCTGTTTCTTTCTGAAGGGTAATAGAGAATTACAGGGACTGTACGTTCTTGTACTAAGTGCCACTGTTGCTTTCTTATGTGTAATTTTGCTAGAAGTGCCATCAGAATGTCAGGCCATGTTTTTACAGCACCCTCAAGAAGTCTCTTCAGTGATATGACTGTGTTATTGCCTTGTTAGTGCCAGACAAAAAGAGGGCTTTATCTGGGAGAGGAAGGGCTCTTTCTGCATCCAGTAGTGCCACCAGAAATAGGAATACTCTTTTATGTACTAGCTTTGTTTTTGGTAGGGTGGGTGAGTGAGTGTATGTCAAGGATTTGGAAGCAAGTCTATGTGAAGTAAGAAATAAAACCCACAGAAAGCTTCTGGGGTGTGAAGACCAAAAATTGTATGAAGAACACCTCAGATGCAAAGTATTTCGACATATAAAATTGTTTTCTTCAGAATGAATTTACTTGAAATCCCTCTTCCTTTTAAACCAAAAATAATAATAAAGTAACTTGCATATCCCCTCCCAACTATAAATATCTCTTGCGATTCCTTTTCAGCACACATTTATAATTATTGACCCCACTGAGATCAGGGGTATAAGAATTCGGTAAAATTTGCTATTTCATTTCATAAAATTACAGTTCTTCTCTTTTACTATTAAAATCTTGAGAAACAAAATCAGCCACAGAAAACAAAAATCTTTTAAAATCATTAGAAACTATAGAATGTCTTGTCAAGGCATTATCTGATGATGTTAATCTTTTTTCTATTCATCACTGATGGCTTCGGTTCCGAGCCCTCAGAACAGAGTCAGACTTTTTACCAAGCTCGCACCAGCCAAAAGCTCTCGAGCTAAGATTCTACCCAGAATGCTCTTCTCCCTGTTACCTCAGATCTCATTTCCACATAGCCGTAAAGTCTCGTTTCAGCCGAGCTCTCAGCTAAGTAGAACTTTAATTGATATTCTGTGTGGAAAACCTTTGATATCTTCCTTTTTTATTGAGTGATTAGTATTTCTAGTGTGTGTTCTTCTGTCAGACCTTAATTTTTTCTTCTCTGCTCTACCCATTGTTGCCGTTGGTAATCTTTCAAGTACCATTGTTGGTACAACCTTTCCTCCCTTACCGTTGTAGTATTCGTTCACAACCATAGCTGGTATTTTCCTTTTCTTTCCCTAGCCTGTTAGTGT
Source organism: Protopterus annectens (assembly GCF_019279795.1). NCBI lineage: Eukaryota > Metazoa > Chordata > Ceratodontiformes > Protopteridae > Protopterus > Protopterus annectens. The sequence goes on along the minus strand of NC_056744.1, from coordinate 19,483,499 downwards.
TCTGTTCAGTAAGGTGTTTCTCTTTTACTTATACATATCTCTATAGTGATACAACGGTGTCTTTTTTGAATTGTGTTTGACTTGTTAGTTTTGACTGGTTATACTGTTTTGCCGGTGGTCTCTCGTTATTAAAATGTCTGTTAAGAAAGGTACTTCCTGTTTTAAGCATTGTGCTTCATGTAATGGCAAGTTACCTAATAATGATTCTCACGTTGACTGTGTATACTGTTTGCGGGTGCACCATCTTTCAGTGCAATCTCCTTGTGACATTTGTCAGTGTTTGTCAACGCACTCTTAATGAGTGCAAAAATAATCTGATACTGAAAGGGTTACTTAAGTCTCCCTTTTCAGAGGCCATTTCTGTGGTGGAGGTCTCAACCCCTTCTACAAGATAAAAAGAGGTCCCACTCTGTTCCCTCCTCACCATCGGGTGGTTAGGGTAAGCCTGTGAAATTAAAGGTCACAAAGTTGTCCTCTGAGCATAAAGCTGCCTCTACAGATCCGTCCTAGTCTCCGAGCATCTCGAAACCTGCGATACCGGTGCCAGTTTTAGCACCGGTCCTTCCTCTGGCACCGATAATAGACCTCACTACGACTACTATGACTTCGGCAACTATGGCTCAGGGCACGCCTTCAATACCTTAGTCAGTTATGATTTTGGAACCGACCATTTCGGCTCCGAGTGCCACATTGGCACTGGGTGTTTTTCCGACCAAGGTGGATTTGACTCCATTACTCCCGGTCTCGAAACTTGAGACTTCGGTGCTGGCAGATCTTGCACCACGTACCCGATACTCACTTTCTGTAGATCCATTTCTGGGTCACATGTGTAGCCCGTTCATTGACCGACCTGACTCTCTGGAGTATCCACTAGATCCACCAGGAGCTTGTCAGAACACGACGTGGTGCATCCTGTGGACTAGCTGTTGGCAGAAAGTAGACCCATCCGCCTACAGGACTTGGGTTGGTTTCTCCATGGACTCTTCTTACACTCCTCCTTCGACCATTTCGGTTCCAAAGCCTTCTGCTTTGAAGTCCTTGAAACCCATCACCTCAGCGCCTATAGTGGACCTCACTCAAGCTCTGGGTTTGCCCCTTTGGTCTTCAGTTCCTGAGGAACCGGTCCTTCCTCAGTCTGGGGATTTGGGGGTGGGCACCCCAGCCCAGGGCACGGAGCAATGTTTGTCCTCTGTTCCATCCTCTGTGCCAATAGCCTCGTCTGCACCAATCCTGCTTGAGGCTCCATCTGTGGGAATGGGTTCTTCAGAGTGGGGTGTGACCCTGGTCCTGAGGTTCTTTCTCAGTTCCTGGCTCTTATCCCTCTTTTCAGCGGACTTGATTTCCACGCGATGGAGAAGGTTCTCTTCTTGGAAGCACTCCTTTGGTGTTGGAACCCCAGTTTTCACCCCCTGAGCTAGAGCTGCCACAGACCACCACCCCTGTGGCACTGGGCTGAGAAGCCGCAGGACATCCCTGTTCAGGGTAACTGCTCTTACGAGTCCTCCTCAGAGACCTCCACTGAGGAGCCCCCCTCAAAAGAGGACGTGCAAGAGGAAAGCACATGGATCCACCTGAGAAGTCCTTAATGGAAGACACGGATTACGATGATGGTGGAGGGTCCCCACTGTCGCCTCCTGATGATGTCTCCTTAGGAGACATCCTGGAAATGCTAAAACAGAGGTGACTGGAAGCCCTCTGACCCTTTGTCTGAGGAGTCCCGTGTTCATACAGGCTTTCCATGGCTGCCCTTCTACCTCCTGGGTGCCCCCACCTGCCGACAAGCTTATCCAGCTCGCTGTGCAGTGCGCTTGGAAGAACCCTGATTCCATTGAGGAGATCCCTCGGAGACCTGACAAAATTCTTTCCCCTCCCGAGGAGAACCCGCATTGGTCCAGAGGGTTACCAGTCGATGCTATGGTGGTGGCGGTGGCCAAGAAAAAGGACTTGGCTGAGGAAGGTCCTGCTGTCCACATGCCCAACAGGGAGTCCCGTGTGGTGGGCAGACTTGGGAAGTGAGTTTTTGCATCAGGGACCTTTGCTATACGGTCTCTGAACTATTTGGCACATTTTACGAGGCTCCAGAGGGACTTGATCTCTGAACTCTCTGGACACTTGCAGGACAACTGTCTGACTAGGTCCGGGGCAAAGTGAGCCTTGCAGCTCGCAACCCTGGAATCTATATCCAACTCATCCATGAGGGTGCTATCACATGCGACTGAAGGGGTGGCTAGAGCAGCAACTTTGGGTATTGTCATGAGGCGTCATGCTTTGATGCGCATTTGTGACCTCGTGGACCCCTTCAAGTCTTGCTCTTTGATTGCTGCCATCGAAGCATTGGCCCTTTTTGGCTCCAAAGTGAAGGCCACGCTAGGCAGGTGCAAGGAAAACAGAAAGACCCTGTCTGCTACAGGCATACGATTTTCCAACCCTCAACATACCTTCTCCAGGAATCAGAGTTGGAAAATGTGTCACAAAAAATCTCAGGGTCCTTTCCATACCGTACGTGGTGATACCCCCAGGGGCAGAAGGGATAATTCCAGAAGACGCCCCTACAGAAGCAGAAGGGGTCCTTGCAACCAAGGCTCCAGGGACTCCTCCTCTGGACAGCGTTATCAGCGCTCCTGAGGAGCAGCCCAATTGCTTACCTCTGGACAAGTCGCGGGTCGTTTTTCTCTGCACCAAACTGCCTGGCAATCTATTACCACTGATTGTTGGGTGCAGAATATAATCAGCAGAGGTTACACCATTCCCCTTTCTTGTCAACCAAACCTTCCAAAAAAGCTTCTCGATGTTCCACCCAGTCAAAGGGAAAAAGCAGCTTCAGAAATTATAAAGCTGTTTCAAAAAGAGAGTCATCCAGCCAGTCCCACCAGTCCAACGCGGATCCGCATTCTACTCAAGATTCTTTTTGGAGCCAAAAAAGACAGGGGACTGGAGACTCATTTTGGATCTCAGCAGCTTAAACAAGTCTTGTCACCCAAACCAAATTCCAGATGGTCACGGTTCAATCCATTCTCCCTTTTCTAAGGGAAAGTGATTAGATGTGCTCGATAGATCTCTGGGATGCGTATAACCACATCAAAATGGACAAATGCTCCAGGAGTATGCTTCGCTTCCAGCTAGGGGCCAGTCATCATCAATTTCGTGCCCTGCCATTCGGTCTCTCTCTCTACAGCCTCCAGTGTGTTCCCGAAGTGCATTACGGTAGTCGCAGCTCACTTGAGACTGCAAGGATTCCGGGTGTTTCAATAGTTGGGCGACTGGCTCCTCACCGCCCCCCACCGAGCATCTTTTGGTAACAGCATTGAATTATACACTCGCTTTGCCAAAATTTTTGAGAATAATTCATTGGAAGAAATCAAACCTTACTCCTACACAGCAAATAGAATTCATTGGAGCAGTGTTTAATACCCGGTCCTGTCTAGTTTCACTCCCAAATCACAGACTCCAGCTGGAAGTGATACTCTGTCAAACAAAAGCTTCAGCAGGAGAAGTTCTTCAGACCCCTAGGATCTATGGCAGCTTCAATTCCAGTAGTGCCCTTAGTGAAGCTACACATGTGGATCCTGTAATGGCTCCTTCTTTGTCATCGGTTCCCAAATTATTACTCCCTCAGTTACCAGATTCAAATAACCAACTCCTGTAAACAGGACCTTCTTTGGTGGATGAGGCCAGACACAGAACTTTGGAGTCGCCCATTTCAGTCCCCTCAGCCCAGGGCCATTGTGACCACAGATGCTTCCCTGATCGGGGGGGGGGGCATTTCCAGGGAAAGACCGTTCAAGGTGCATGGTCCATCTCAGAGGCCCACCGGCATATCACCGATCTGGAACTGAGAGCAGTGCTGTTAGTGTTGCAGGGTTTTCATTCGGTTCTCCCTTCTGGGACAATTGCAGTTCAGTCAGACAACATGTCAGTGGTCTGGTATATCAACAGGCAAGGAGGAACCAAGTCCTACCCACCGTGTCGAGAGGTCATGAAAATTTGACAGTGGGCGATAGCATCCAACTGCTTTCTGATAGCAATGCATATCCAGGGGAGCTCCAACGTAATTGCGGGCAAACTGAGCAGATGCATCCTGCTGCCTCATGAGTGGTCCCTCAATCCCGAGGTGGGGACAGAAATCTTCAGCCACTGGGGCCAGCCTTACTGTGATCTTTTCTCCTCCCCATCAAACAGCAAGTGCAGCAGCTACTTTGCCCTGTTTCCCCTGAAGGGGTAGTCCCGAGGGATGCTGTAATCCACGATTGGCCCATGGGACTTCTTTACGCTTATCCTCTCATTCCTGATTCCACAATTTCTAAAGAAAGCTCTTTGGTTGAGATGCAGGTTGATCCTCATAACCCTGTTCTGGGCTTGACAAGTTTGGTTCCTCTTCCTTCGGCCTCACTCGCTGTGGATTCTGGACCCTCTTCCAGATCTGATTACTCACCCCCAAAGGGTTGAGCCATCCGAATCTGTCCAGTCTCAAGCTGACAGCTTGGTTTCTCCACTTCCGTCAGTTGCCAGACAAGCTAATCTCTCCACCTGTTTGAGACATTTTGGCTTTTCATAAACCATCCACCAGAAGACTATATCAGGATAAATGGAAAAGGTTCTCCATCTGGTCCAAGGATAACATGCTTGACCCATATTCGGCTCCAGTGACTGCAGTGCTGCAATACTTGGCTAAGTTTTGTGGTAATGGAGCCTCTGCCTCTACTGTATTAGTATACCTGGCGGCAGTTTCTAATTTCCATAATGGTATAGATGGCACCTCTCTCTTCTCTGTCTATGCAAAGCCTTTCTCAAGGGAACCTCTCACATCAGGCCTCCTGTCAGCCTGTGGAACCTCTCCTTAGTACTTCAGTCTTTGACTCAAAAACCCTTTGAACCTGCAGCGAAGTGTGACCTAAAGTTCTTGTCCTGGAAATCTTTGTTCTTAGTAGCCATCACGTCAGCCAGACTGGTTTCAGAGCTGCAGACATTGTGTATCAAGAGGCCCTATCTAGTCTTTCAATATAGACAAGAGTATCACTTCAGACAAATCCATCCTTGCTTCCCAAAGTTGTTTCTGAATTTTCCATTAACCAGACCATTGACTTACCATTGTTCTTTCTGAGTTTTTACAATAAAGGCAAGTACTGCCTTCACTCCTTGGATGTACGTAGGCAACTGAGATTTTACCTAGACAGGACCAAACCTATCAGTAAGTCTGAACAGCTTTTCATCTCCTTTTCTGGGCCTAGAATATGGGAAATGCTGTTTCCAAGGTTATATTATCAAAATGGCTAAAGGACTGCATACGTTTCATCTGCTCCCTCATGAAAGAACCTATGCCAAAAGTTAAAGCTCAACATCTGTGGCTTTCCATTCCAGGGCTGCCATGGATGACATTTGCGCTACAGCCACTTTGGCTAAGCCCAATACCTTTATCAATCATTACAAATTGGACTTAGTCTGCAGAGGGAGAGCTGCCTTTGGCTCAGTGGTACTCAGGAATGTTCTTCCATAAGGGCCGCCCATGGACCTCAAGGTATCTTGGGATTCTGTCCCATCAGTGATGAATGGAAAGAAGATTAACAATATCAGATAAAGAAGTTAATGTCTTAGCATATAACGTTCCATCTGTGTTGTTCATCTTCTTTCATTCATCACTTCCCACCCTCCCTTCCAAAGGCTCCTGGGGGATGCTTTGGGTCCAAGTGGTGTCCTAGGGTATTTGCGCAGAAGTGGCCTCTGCTTTACTTTTCTACCTGCAGCAAACTTGATCTGAGATAACAGGGAGAAGTATATTTTGAGTAGAAGCTTAGCGCAAGAGTTTTTGGCTGGAGCAAGCTTGGTAAACAGGCTGACTCAGTTCCAAGGGCTTGGAACTGAACGCTTCAGTGATGAATGAAAGAATATGAACAACACTGATAGAACATTATGGTAAGACATAACTTCTTTTTTTCACTCTTCATTGCATAATGATCATAAATTCTGTTCCTGAATGTCCTGATGTTCATCGTGTTTCTCTGTTGCAGTCATTACTCTTGAGTTATCCTGCTGGCAGGCTACCCGCAGTCGGCCTGAATTCCAAAGTCCTGGTCTGGCGTCGGTTGCTGTCACCTCTTACCTGACGTCAGTGCGCCAGGGGTATAAAAGATGCAGCCGATGCCATTTTCTTCAGTCTTTCTTGCTGCGCGGTGCCCGAAGCAAAAGCAGTTCGCAAGTGCCGGTCGGCCGACTCCTGAGATTTTCAAAATCGAATTTCAGATCCGAAGTCTTCATTAAAGCTAAGTACCCCATTGGGAAAACTTTTGTCTTGCTCCAGACCGATGTCAGAAAAAGTTAACAATTGTATTTCTTGTAGGAGGCAAATACCCCATAAGGATTTTCATTCTTACTGTATTTCTTGCCTAGGCCCTGATAACGACATTGCTAGCTGTCGATATTGTGCTAAATTTAACCAACACACTATTAAGCGTCTGTACGATTTTGCCTTTCATTATTTTGGACGAAGGTTTAATTATTTAATGCAGTCGGAACAGCCAACGACCGGAGTTTATAAAAAGCGCAAGGAAAAGGAAAAGGACAGGCATCCGAGGTCCAAAACCGACGACGAGGCCTCCGCTAGGCCAGTCAGCCGTGCTAAACCCATTCTTAATCCTATTTTATTATTACACTGCTGTCAGTATTGTAAACCAGAGGCATAGAAAAAACATTGACCTTTAACCAAACTGTGTTTTAAATAGGTGTGGTGAATACTGCTTTAATGAAATATTGCATTACTTACTGTGTTTTTGTAGCAAATAGCTGTATATAAAGTCAATAAAATGTAAACATGACTTCATTTGATTGAAACCTATAAACCTTCTCAAAGTATTACAAACTGAACATTTTATTTTTTGCCCTTGCTGCCGGCCAGCCATCAAATCTTCTCTTGATCAACTAGCACATTAATTCCCCATAGACTAACGTTAGAGCTGGTGAAGAAGGGACTCTGATTTAGGCAGCCATCGGGGCTGGTTTGGCTTTGCATGTTTGTTATGCAGCCCTAAACCTGTTCTTTGTGCCCAGTGATATTCCTAGGGTTTGGCATATAATGGGTGTCAGTGTAAGTGTGTTGCACACTCCTGCAAATGACGTGACCCTCCAGTACAGCCCTACCCCTCCACCCTGTTTGCAAGTAGTGCTTCTGTGAGCTTGTTCTCCATTAGCGATTAAAGTATGGGAATGTACTTCTCTAGCGTGCACTCCCCACACTCCTCTTCAGGAGAGATGAGAAGTTTGCATCACCAATCTCACTATGCCAGCTTCAGCATGCAGCTGAGCAGTTAATTGAATTTAGATCACCTGTGTCAGTTAGGGCTTTAAGACTGTGTACATAAGTGGAGCTTGCCTAAACTATGTTATTGTGATGAAGTGACCTTGTTTATGCTGTCCTATAAGGCATGCTGCAGCCTCCCCACCCAAGTCCAGGTTCTGGGACTTTTTCTACTTGAAAAGGTGAAAAGAAATTTCAGGGGGGATTTAGGATTTGTGCTCTTTGTTAGACCACAGTCACAATGGTTTTTGTAAGACCCTAGTCTCAATACTTTCAGACTCTACATTTTTAGAGTCCTTTTAGTATAGATAAAGGTATATCATGCCTTTAGGTTCATTCAGTATTTAACTTCTGGTTTCTGTTTTTGTTTTTGCTTCTGACTTGTTGACCGCAGTACAAATATTTTAAAATGCACTCAACGTGTTTAAAATGCATTTAAGTTGCGTGGAAGGTTACTGAAACACATTTTGAATATTTTAATGGTATTTTGTAACATGTAAGTTTTGAAAAGTTGATTGCTGCTTTTGGCGTCATTAAGTACCTTTTTGAAAGTACTTTTAACATCTTAAGAGTGTGATAACAGCATTTCAAATGTATATATAGTTGTACGTTTTTTAAAGTATAATTGATGGTGTTTAAATTATCCAATTAACCGTTTCAATTTATTTCAAAGATGCCTGTATAAAAACAGGGTTAATTGTGTGTAGTTTTATCTGAGGAAGATGAGGTATTGTCCTCACCGAAAGCGCTCATTAAACGGAGGATTTTGTTGAACTTTCCGGCTCTCATTGAGTTTCTTTCGCTTTAAACAGTTTGGGTTTACTTTTTCTACTTGGTAATCTCCCATTCATTTATGAATGAGTTACATTAGTGTGTCTTATGATGAACGGTTTGAAGGCACTCTCCATGATCGTACATGTTCAAATAAATAGGATCATTGCTGTAAAAAAAAAAAAAAAAGCTCTCACCTGCCTTTCTTCTTTGTTAGTCAGTACTAGATTTCATTTTCAGTGGGCGTAGGCTACTTTGGTTATCCAGTATCTCAGGTTTGAGAGGGGATAACTCAGGCAAATTTTTTGATAACTGCTCCTAACAAAAGGTAAATGTGGTGGATGTTCATCGTGTTACCCTGCTGCAGTCATCACACTTGGGTTATCCTGTCATCAGGCGGTCCCGCAGTCGGCCGGATTTCCAAAGTCTTGGTCCGACGTCGGTTCTTGTCGCCTCATCCCTGACGTCAGTGCGCCAGGGGTACATATACTGCAACCGACACCATTTTCTTCAGTCTTTCTTGCCGCGTGGTGCCCGAAGCAGAAGCAATTCGCAAGTGCCGGTCGGCCGACTCCTGAGATTGTCAAATTCGAATTTCAGACCGAAGTCTTCTATAAAGCTAAGTACCCCGTTGGGGAAACTTTTCTTGCCTCAGACCGATGTCAGAAAAAGTTAATAATTGTATTTCTTGTGGGAAGCAAATACCTCATAAGGATTATCATTCTTATTGCATACCTTGCCTAGGCCCTGATCACGACGTCACTTCATGTCGTTTTTGTGCTAGGTTTAATAAGCGTACTATTAAAAGGCGATTTGATTTCGCACAAGACTTTTTTGTTAGAAAATTTAACTATAACATGTCGTCGGAACTACCGACTACCGGCGTGCACAAAAAACGCAGGGACAAGGACAGACAGCCAAGGCCTAAACCCGATTCCGAGGCCTCGGTTCATCTGGTCTCCGGTTCCCGGTTATCAGTGAGGCTCTGATGCAGCCCCTAACTACCGCAGTCCTGGAACCCGAGACCGCTACGGATATTTTGATGGAATGTGCTAGGCCGACGCAGCCTTTTACTTCAGGCCCTTCTGACGATATACCTTCTAAGGACGTCGGTGCTTCGGAAACGCTATCGGTTTCTGAGGGCGTTTTCAGACAGACGACTCTCACAGTCAAAACGTTTTCTAAGTCTAAGACTCCTTCTAAAGCTAAAAAGACTACACTTCAGTCTCCTGTTCAAGGCCCTATGCCTAAGAAACAGATGCTCAAAATGGCTGAAGATTTGATTTCTCTTATCAGGGGTTCACAGCCTCCTCCTGACAAAAGGCCTAGACAAGAGGAAGATTCTGCTTCTTCTGAGCAACAGTATATTTCTTCGGATTCCTCTGAAGACCAAGACTATTCCTACTCTCCTTATGAAGATTCTGATGCTGAGGACTCTATTCCCTCAGCTTCCCCTCCTGAAGACTCCTCTTTTGGGGAAACTTTACACACTATGAGGGAACATTTCCACTGGGAAGGTCAGGATTTCTCTGATTCCAAGAAAAGGCTCAGAGAGTTTTTTACTCCCCCAACACAGACCTCTAGCCATCCCACCTGTTTTGGACATTGTGGATGATGTCTATTTAGAATCCAGTTTCAACTCAGACTCTCTACCTCCTGCTCCGGCTAAGCCTGGCTGATACTACAGAGTACCTGATTCCCACAAATTTCTTTACAAAAGCCCAGTAGCTGACCCAGAGACCATCTCCCAGGGTCCCAATGGGGCTAAGGCTTCCATGGCTAAAAATCCAGTACCTTCTGAGAGGGACTCAAGAGCACTAGACAGGTGGGGGAAAAAGGTTTACACCTCAGCCACATTAGCTATGAGAGCACTAAATTGTCAATTTCATATGCTCAATTATCAGCAGTTTCTAATCTCTCAGTTAAAACAAAAGATAACCTCCCTTCCCCAACAATCTGAATTGAAAGAAGTACAGGATTTGTTGCACGCCACCGAGCAGGTGGGCAAACATACCTTACAATGTGGGTTTGATTCTTTGGAGGCTTCCTGCAGAGCAGCTGTCACTGGATCAGTTATACGTAGGCATGCCTGGTTAAAGGAACAAAGTCTACCTGATCATGTCAAAGCAAAACTACTGGATGCACCCTTACAGCAGGATGTTCTTTTTGGAGTTAAAGCAGAAGAAGTGCTAAAGAAAATGGAAGATAAGGCGAAATCAATGCAGACAGTCAAAGATTTCCTACAGGTACAACCCCCTCGCTTCAGCAGAAACTGGCCAACAAAAAATTGGTCCTTTCTAGCCACTGACAGACCTCAGAGGGGTAAATACAGGCGCCCAAGGGGCAGAGGACAACCACAAGCCCAGTATAAACCTCGCCAATGGGGCACTCCAACCCAGAAAGGAGGAGAAGACAGGTCTCGACCCACCAGAAGGCAAACACAATGACTTGCACCTCGACTGGCCAAACGCAGCTCTTTTGTTAACCCCCTTGGGGGGAAAACTAGCACTTTTTGCATGGTCACAAAGGACAAATGGGTCCTAGACATAATTTTAAGAGGATACAGATTCCACTTTCACACCTTGCCAATGAAAAGAGGAATGCCAAACCTGCCACTAAATCAAAGGGCAGAGGCTCAAAAACAAATTACAGCTCTCATGGCCATGAGAGCCATTCAACGGGTACCGATTCAAGAGCAAGGCCAAGGATTTTACTCAAGGCTCTTTCTAGTACCCAGAAAGGACAATGCTTGGAGACAAATTCTGGATCTTTCAATTCTAAACACTTACCTACAAGTCCCAAAATTCAAGATGCTAACACTACAGCAGCTACTTCCCATGTTGGGCAAGGAAGCATGGCTGGTAACGTTGGACCTCAAGGAGGCATACCTGCATGTCCCTATCAGACAAAGTTGCAGAAGATACCTCCGTTTCATTGCTGGTTCAACCCATTACCAATTCTGTGCACTGCCCTTTGGCTTATCTACTGCGCCCAGAGTTTTCACAAAATGCCTGGCACCAGTAATTGCATACTGCAGACAAAAAGGAATTCAAATATATCCATACCTGGACGACTGCCTCATCCAAGCAGAAAGAAAAGACATGCTCTTACATCATCTGGCTTTTGTGAAGCATGTACTAAATTGTCTGGGGTACACAGTAAATGAAAAGAAGTCAAAACTAGTACCCTCTCAAAAAATGACATTCCTGGGTGCCAGCTTGGACACAAAGGCCCAGAAGGCTTATCTTACACTAGACAAGCAACTACAACTGACTCAGTATTTCAAGACAATGGCAACAAAGACCCAATTAACTGTAAGAAAAATTCTGCAGGCTTTGGGCTTCATGGCATCTTGCATTCTGATAATACCATTTGCAAAACTGCATATGAGGAAATTACAGTGGTACCTAAAAAGTGTATGGTCTCAACACAGCCACAGCTTGGACACAGTGATATCTCTCATTCCCTGCCTTCAACAGGAATTTCTATGGTGGGCACAGGCATGTCACCTCAACAAGGGTCAGCCTTTCACCTTGCCCCCAACCAGGCAAGCTATCACAACAGACGCTTCAGACTATGCCTGGGGGGCACACATGGCAGGGCAATGCATTCAAGGCCTATGGACTGCAGAACAAAGAAAACTGCACATAAATCAAAAAGAGATGCTAGCTGTACAGAAAGCTCTGACAGCCTTCAAGGATCTCCTACATCCAGGACAACTTGCAATAAAGACAGACAACACCACAGTAATGTGGTACATAAACAAACAAGGGGGCACACATTCCTACCCTCTTTGCAGGCAAGCAATAATCTTATGGAACACAGCTCTGGCCTACCAAGTCCAGTTACAAGCTCAATTCCTGCCAGGACAGAAAAACACATTGGCAGACGACCTAAGCAGAAACATCAAAGATCCCCACGAGTGGAAGCTAGACCCACAAATATTTACAATGATAACTCAAAAATGGGGCCTACCAAATATAGACCTGTTTGCCAGTCCTCGAAACTACCAACTGACAAAATTTTGTACAAGGACATTCCACCATCAAGCTTGGAAAGTGGATGCTCTCTCCTTCAGTTGGAAAAACCTGACAGCATATGCCTTTCCTCCACTACCGCTTCTCCCAAAGGTTCTTTTGAAGGTCAAAAAGGAGAAACCTTGACTGATTCTCATAGCCCCAGACTGGCCACGCCAGCACTGGTACCCGCTATTGATACACAGCCCACCATGGATATTGCCTCAAATACCTTATTTGCTCACGCAGCAAAACAAACAGATTCTACACAGCCAGCTAAAAAGCTTAAACCTGGCTGCATGGCAAATCTTTTAAACATCCAACCAGCCCCTCTTTCACAAGCAGTTCTGGATGTTATTCTGGAAGCCAGGAGGCCAAGCACCAGGAAGGCTTACTCGGACAAATGGAAAAGGTTTTCTGCCTGGGACCAAGCTAAAGGCCAAGACACAACTCAGCCTCATTTGTCTCACATTCTGCAGTATTTAGCAGAGATGTTGCACAAAGGACTTTCCTTCTCCTCAATTAAAATCCATGCTTCAGCTATTTCAGCTCACTACGACACGAATCCACCTTTATTTTCACATCCTCTTCTAAAGCAGTTCCTCAGAGGGGCAAAAAACATTAGACCACCTAGAGGAGCTCCTACACCAACATGGGACCTCAACTTTGTTCTGGAAAAACTAACGTTACCTCCCTTTGAACCAGCTTTCTCTGCAGACCTTCAGTTCCCATCTTGGAAGACTGCCCTGCTCCTGGCAATAACTTCTGCTAGGAGAGTCTCAGAATTACAGGCACTAATGGCAGTGGAACCTTTCCTCATTTTCCATCAAGACAGAGTTTCTCTACGAAGTAATCCTTCCTTCATGCCTAAGGTGGTTTCCAGTGTAGCTTTAAATCAAACCATCCATCTACCCACCTTCTTTCCCAATCCACAGAACAAAGGTGAGAGACTCTTGCATTCCTTGGACATTCACAGGCAGCTTTGTTACTACTTGGACAAAACTAAGGCTTTCAGAAAAACTGACCAGCTCTTTGTATCCTATGCTACAGCTTCTCAAGGCAGGGCTATATCCAAACAAACCATTTCTAAATGGATAGGCCATTGCATACGGTTCTGTTATACTCATCATGGGAAACCAGTTCCTACTACCATTAGATCCCACTCTACCAGGGCAACGGCTACCTCTACAGCCTTTCTCAGAGGGGTCCCTACCAAGGAAATTTTAGAAGCTGCAACTTGGAGTTCAGTACACACCTTCACCAAACACCATCACCTACCTCTTTATTCTAAGTCCAGGGCAGGCTTCGCCACTGCAGTTCTGCAGGGCCTCATTGCCTCCACTAACCCTCTATGATACCTCCACCCTGCCTTAGCTTTGGGACTCAACCCAAGTGTGATGACTGCAGCAGGGTAACACGATGAACATAGTACAGTTTTGTACCTGCCATAAATGTAGATGTTCGAGTGTTCACCCTGCTGCAGTCCAGGTTACCCTCCCTCCAACCCCTCTGATCTTTTGGCTAAATTTCTGCTATGCCTGACTGATGTATTTGCTTATAGCTGAAGGGATTTTGTGTTTGTACAGTGTTCACACCATTTCGTACTAATTTTGATCACCTTTTTGGGGGCACCTGACATCTGGGGCAAGAAAAACTGAAGAAAATGGTGTCGGTTGCAGTATATGTACCCCTGGCGCACTGACGTCAGGGATGAGGTGACAACAACCGACTTCGGACCAAGACTTTGGAAATCCGGCCGACTGCGGGACCGCCTGACGACAGGATAACCCAAGTGTGATGACTGCAGCAGGGTGAACACTCGAACATCTACGTTTATGGTAGGTACAAAACTGTACTTTATTCATTTACAGCTGAGTTACTGATGTCTTGGTCCTCACCGAAAGCGCTCATTAAACGGAGGATTTTGTTGAACTTGCCGGCTCTCATTGAGTTTCTCTCGCTTTAAATAGTTTGGGTTTACTTTTTCTACTTGGTAATCTCCCATTCATTTATGAATGAGTTACATTAGTGTGTCTTATCATGAACGGTTTGATGGCACTCTCCATGATCGTACATATTCAAATAAATAGGATCATTGCTGTAAAAAAAAAAAAAAGCTCTCACCTGCCTTTCTTCTTTGTCAGTCAGTACTAGATTTCATTTTCAGTGGGCGTAGGCTACTTTGGTTATCCAGTATCTCAGGTTTGAGAGGGGATAACTCGGGCAAATTTTTTGATAACGGCTTTTAACAAAAGGTAAATGTGGTGGTTATTCATTTACAGCTGAGTTTCTGATGTCTTTGTGTGGGCACTAACCTGTCACCTTGATCAGTGGATGTTTGATTGCTGTAGAGGTCTGACAAGAAGACTGTTAGTTAAATCCCTATTCATTCAAGAATGCCTTGCCATAGAGTTCCTTCTGTTCAAACACACAGCTATACTTTTTCTTCTGAAGCTGAGTTGCACTAGTCCAGTTAGTGTTCAGAGAGTTTCCACATTTCCTCTTTTGGTCTCTGTTGTATAGTTCTTTCTACCAGATGTTACAGAAATGGGTTTGTAGCACTTAACCTGCTAACTCAATGTTCAGGAATGAAACCAATTTTTTAATTTGTGAACATTTTAAAAACATTAATAAAATCAAATACAATAGAAAAGTGTTTAATCCAAAACACGACCAGAGTGTATAAAGTAAATTTATTTAAAACTTCAGGCTAGGAGACGGACAAAAATGGTAAGTGCTTTCACGAGTACTAAGCTCGCTTATTTAGACCATGAAACCATATACTTGTATATTGATCTTGGTCAGCTAACTGCTCTTTGGAAAATGCTTCTGTAAAAAGTGTATTCAGTTGTACAGTGGTTTCCATAACAAATGTCATTGTTATGGCACTTCCTCATTAACGCCGTTCTTCCTCGGCCATTGTTTGGATCAGGATTCAGGATTTCTCTGGCACTATTGTGCTACACAATTCAGCTTTGTGCTTTTATGTTTTAGTGGTCTTTACTACTATCCTCCTTGGACATTGTTTCACTGCAAGGAATTATTCCCTGCAGTTGTCTAGTAAGAAGGGTACCCAGTATCATGTGCATTTATCTCCGTTAATTTGTGCGGGCATCCCTTGCAGTAATAATAATCATATTGTCATCCTGTTTACTTGGTTTTGACACCCACACTTTTTGCTGTTTCCTGTAAGTTAATAATTCCATATACATGGTGTTATGCTGTTTTCTGTGTGTGCAGACTCGGTGAATGAGGTTTGAGTGCAGTAGAGCTGAACATAGCTTTTTCCTAGATGAAGCTTTTACTGTGTGTTTACCAACACTCCCCCTCCCAGATAGATTATCCAGCTTTGGCTGCTAACTTCCCTCTTTTCTTGTCCAGCTTCTCCATTTGCCAGGCTTCTACTGAAAAAACATTTGCACTGTAGACTTGGCACTTTCTTGTAGATTGCAGGTATTTTTAGTTACATTTTCAGGAATGATGTTTAACTGTTTATTTCCCTCATTTTACTGGTAGCATTGCCACTTCTGTGATTAAAACTGTTTTTGTGATAATTGCCATAGTGCCTCTTGTAGCTTGAGGAGTTGAACTAAATTCCTTACCTTCTTCATGCGTGGCATCCTGTCTTTCTGGTATGCAGTAATCACTAACCAAACATGTACATTCATGGGTACTAATTATCCAAAGAACTTTTCTCTTTCAGTGTTGAAAGAGTAAAGGTGGTGGTATTAGTCTGCTGTTACATATTGGTGACCATTTTTAGCATATACATTTGATTACTTGCTAAATGCTGGTAGGTGATCATCACAGGACAGCAAATGCACTAATATGCACTGCATCAAAACAAGGAAGATCCCATATGAGAGTACTTCCAGATGTGTGGCTCAGTTCACAGACCAGCCAGACTTCACTTGCCGTTTGTGTACTTTTGTTCTTTGAGCTGAAGAAAACAGCCATTTCATATTAGTTTGATGAAGGAAGTTGGAGTTGTTAAGCTATGTGAGAGCCTGGAAGAGGTGGCTTAAGCAGGGAAGGAATTGCTAGCTGGGAGGGCAATGCAGGCTGGTCAAAGTCTTTCATAGGCATTGTCTTGAAGTATTGTAGTCATTCTATAGAAAGGTGCTTTGGGTTCTTGGCTGTTAAGAGGGGAGTGAAATCTATTTTGTTGATGTAGAGTCACTATTTTATTAGAAAACACTGCATTTAATGTCTGTACTGTTTCACTTTTTCAGCGGTGGCCAATCAGTGGTGGCAAAAATGTGGCTCCAGACCCACCACAGAGGGACTTGCTTTTAACAGGGTAAGTAGCAGATTTAGTCCACCTAATGTTCTTAATTTGGATCCAAACATTTTAACTTAAGGCATTGAAATTCATGTACTTTTTTTCTTTTTATACACATTTTTTGTATTGAGCATAGTTGTTTTTATTGGAGGTCCAGGCATATTAACAACAAAAAAAATTGAAAGTTGGCATTAAAAATAAGTGGATAGTAGTTGTGAATACAGAAAAGAAACAATCACCCCATTTTTATGACATAGAGGGATAAATCCCTGACTACAGTCCAGGTGACCCAAGCTTTATTTAGCAGCTTGGGATCTGTTTTTAATGTTGTTGTTGTGTCTTTAGGCTTTTCCCGGTTAGGGGTCGCCACAGCGGAACTCCGGTCCTCTAATGATTGGCAGTAGATTTTTGCGTGCCGAGTTGCCAGCTCTGACGCACAACCTTCAACGAAGGTACGCCCATTCACGCACGTCTCCACGCAGAATTCACTCTAGCTGGAATTGAACTGGACAGCGTCTTAGTGTGAGGCGACAACGCCACCGCAGCACCACCACCGCAGCTCGGGATCTGTTTTTAATAGTCATCTTAATTAAATTGTCATGTATGCAATAGGCAATCTTACATTTATATAAATGAAAAACAAACAACATCGACACCACTTTAGCTGCAAACATAGTACATCGCAGGCACCATTGAAACAACTGTAGCTACAAACTTTATATATCACTTATAATCTATCCAGTCATTGTCAGTTAAGCATTATATGGCTCACTCAAATACTGCCCCTTAAACCGCGTTCCTTCTCTGCATATATTGTTCCAACAATATTCCATGTAGTCCGCTCTGTCTCCTTTTCCAAAGATCCGAATTCCAGTTCTGTCACTGTCACTATATTCACCATTTCTAGTAAAGTTGGTCCAGACTTCGAATTTCACCCTCTAGCAATTGCCCCCTGGCAGCCACCACAACCAGACTCAGCAAAGCTTAACTATGTCTAGGCAATTTTAATTCTGTATCGTAGCTTAAAAAAATCATCTCCCAAGTCAATCCAATCTGCTCACTCATCATCTCCAGCATAGTGGTCTGCAGGAAATCCACAAAGTCGGCCAGCTCACCACACTCCCAAAAAACATACCCCAGCCACCTCCCTCTTGCCCAACACACCTCCAACATGGGCCATCCACCTGAGGAAAAATTCCCTAGAGTCTACTTGGAGTACAAAAACATCTATGCAAACACTTCTAGGCAAAGTTCCCAAATCCTCTAGACTCTGTCGCATATTTAGGAGATGCACATACATCCCCCATTGTCTTCCCGCGAATTCCCCATCCACTCTTTCCTTCCAATCCTCTCCAAGCTCCTCTGATTGATTCCCATAATTATTATGCAGTATTCCATATGCTCCACCAACCATTACCCTATCAATGGCAGCTTTTCTTCCAGATTCCACCAAAAACTCCACCAGTGCTGGTCCCCACCCAGGACCCCGCATTTCCCTCTTCCTGCCTATACTCTGACACCAGTCCTTGACAGAGAAGGCAATTCCCAACCTCCAGTCCAAGTAAACTCCTGGCTTCCCCCCATTCCACCATCCCTCCCTCTTCAATTACCCGCTCCCAGTACCCTGGTTCCCCCACTAGTTTTCTCCAATAAATTCCAGCTCCCTGTTGGCCATTATCAGTATCCCCAACCACAGTCATCCCTATTGGCAGAATCTCTCTTCTCCATTCTCATGCTGGTTTAGTTCTTAGAATACTCCCTGCTATTTTATGAATATAATACTCTGCATGATATTTGCCATTCTCTGAGTCTGCATCCAAAATTCCAATTTCTCCTCATTTCTTAAGCCTCCCCGTTTATCACCATCATTCCTCTTTACCAAAACCACAGTCTTCTGGTTGTGCCACATATAAGAGCTTTAACTGTGTTGCCCAAAAAATATCCCCTCAAATCAGGCAATCCCAGACTGTCTCGTTCCACCAGAAGAATCAGCTCATTCCACCCTTCCCCTGCTGTCTTCCCCTCCAAGATCAAATCCTTCAACTGTTTTTCAACTGCAGTCCACAGCCTTTTCTCTGGTCAACTAAAACATGCCTGACCTGTGCAAATGACCAAAGGAACCAAAAACACCTCAACTACCATTATCTTTGATGCTATCTGTATCATTATTCATCATGGATGGGTCTCAAATCCGAGCTGACAGCTGATGGGACAGATCCAGAGTTCAGACTCCTGTCCTTCCCATAATCTCATGCTGACCTCTAACCCTCAGATCTTGTTTGCTGTTGAGTGTGTTGGACGGATCCGACCACAAAGACTTCTCTGTTAGATAAGTGATCTCCTTTTGTATTATAGGGTTTCTTTGTTAGTTTACCCTCCCCTCCCACACCTTGGAGTTAGCTGTTCTTTACAATTGTTGCGGTATTCAGCTTCCCGCCCTTTCTCCTTTCAAAAAAAAAAAAAAACAACTTCTTCTCTCTCCTTTTTCTTGTGAGTGAGTGCTGGTTATAGCTGAGAAAACTTCCAGTTTCAAGCGATGCTCTTCATGTGGCTGGAAACTGCCTTATTCCGACTCACATGAGGAGTGTCTTTACTGTTTAGGAGCAGGCCACCTGGAGGGTGAATGCGACATTTGTGCTGCATTCAACCCCAGTGTTCTTGTAAAGGGCAGCAACAAATTGCTTCTCAGGGGCTTGGCTCAGGGTGGTCCCTTGCCATTGGACTCTCTCACCAAGCCCTCCTCCCACCAAAGGGTTTCCTTTAATCTTGAAAAAGCCGAGGCTGTCTGATTGCAGATCCTCGGATCCGAGTCCAGCCTCTGTGGCTACAAATCCTGGCTGTTCCGCTCTGAAAACCTCGGGTCAGCCTCTCAGATCTAAGGTCTTGGTGCTTTGGGGACACTCAGATCCGTCTCAGCTCAAGCCCTCTCAGTATCCAATCTCATTGTCGGATCCATCCAGCCCATCCAAGTTGCCGGATCCTTCCAGACCATCAGATCAGAGTGCATTCTTGGATTTGATAGTCATAGACAGCTCCTCTTACAATCTTCCAGAAAATCGGATCCGAGACATCGGAACCTGTCCCCTTCATGGGACCACAGATCTGTCAGATCCAAGGCAGGATCCGCAGCTAGGTCGGGCTAGTCATCTGCATCCTCCAGATCCTCCTGAAGCCTGTTACCTTTGGATGTAGACAGGATGATGAGGAGCTTCATCAAGGACCAAATTAAGTTGTGTTTGTTGTCATCCTCTGCCCAGATGGTCAAGGGAACTTTCCCACCCACAGGACTCCACTCTCCTGATGTTCTTCGTGTTTCACTGTTGCAGTCATTACATTTGGGTAATCTGCTGGCAGGTTGCCCTCAGTCGGCCTGATTAACAAATTCTTGGGACCAGCTTCAGTTGCTGTCCCTTCTTCCATGACGTCAGGTCATCACGGGTATAAAACATGCAGCCAACTTCATTACATCAGTCATTCTTGCCGCACGGTGCCCGAAGCAGAAGCAGTTCGCAAGTGCCGGTCGGCCAACTCCTGAAATTTTCGTTTTCTCGTTTCAGAACCGAAGTCTTCAACTAAAAACTAAGTAACCCTTTGGGGAAACTTGTTCTTGCTCTAAACCGATGTCAGTAAAAGTAAATAACTGCATTTCTTGTGAAAAGCAAATACCTCATAAAGATTTTCATTCGTACTGTATTCCCTGCCTAGGCCATGACCACGACGTATCTTGCTGTTGGTTCTGTGCTCTATTTAATCAACGCACTATCAAATGTCGGTACATTTCTGCTTCTAAATACTTTGGCTCTCACTTTAATTATCCAGAAATGGCATCTGTTAGCAATCAGACTACCAGAATACCTAAAAAACACAAAGAAAAAGACAAGAGACAGGCTGTTGAGGTCTGAAACTGCAGACGACGCTTCTCTTAAGCCAGTCGCCAGTTCTCGGGCACTGTCACAGCCCTTGATACCCGCTACTTCTGATTCGCAGGCCTCTACTGAGACCCATTCGGAGTCCGGTATGCCGCGAGATGCTTCAGTTATGGAACCCGCGGATGTCTCTACCTTGGATGGGTCCGGAGCCGCTGTGCAGGCATCGGCTTCTGAAGGTGTTTTCAGGCCTACAGATTTGTATATTAAACCGACTCCATCTTCAAAACTAAGGCCAAAATCTTGATCTATGTCTAAAAAACCAACGCCTAGGCCACATGTGCAGGCCCCTATGCCTAAAAAGCAAATTATCAAAATGGCTGAAGATTTAATAACTCTGATCAGGGGTAGCCAACCCCCCCCCCCTCTAAGAGGCCTAGGCAAGATATTGATTATGAATCTTCTGAACAGGATTCTATTTCTTCTGACTCTTCCACTGAACAGGAATTGTCTATTCCTACTTATGAGGATTCTGATGCAGAGGATTCCATACCTTCTGCATCTCCCCCTGAGGATTTTTCTTTTGGGGAAACTTTACATACCTTAAGGGAACATTTCCACTGGGAAAGTCAAGATTTTTCTGAATCTAAAAAGAGGCTTGGGGATTTTCTTCTTCTTCAGCATAGGCCTTTGGCTATACCTCTTGTTCTAGACATTGTTGATGATGATTTTTCTGAATCTAGTATGGCTCCTGATTCTCTGCCTCTGGCTCCTTGTAAGCCAGACAGATGCTACAGGATTCCTGACTCCCACAAATTCCTTTTCAGAAATCCCGTTACGGATCCTGAAACCATTTCTCAGGGCCCCAAGGGCATTAAGGCTTCTACTGCTAAAAATCCTACCCCTTCTGATAGAGATTTCAGGGCGCTGAATAGATGGGGTAAGAAGGTTTTCACTTCTGCAACCTTAGCAATTAGGGCTTTAAACTGTCAATTTCATATGCTAAAATATCTGCAGCATATCATGGGACTGCTTAAACAGAAAATGATGTTAATTTCTGACTGTGTGGAAAATAAAGATTTACATGATCTATTGCATTCAGCTGAACAAGTAGGAAAACATACTTTGCAATGTGTTTTTTATTCTTTGGAGGCCTCTTGCAGGGCTGCTGTAACTGGGTCTGAGCTAAGAAGGCATGCTTGGCTCAAAGAGCAAACTCTGCCTGATCATGTTAAAGCAAAATTGTTGGATACTCCTTTACAACAGGACCGTCTGTTTGGTAGTAAGGCAGAAGAAGTTCTAAAAAAGATGCAAGATAAAGCTAAATCTATGCAAACTGTAAAAGATTTCTTACAAGTGCAACCTCCACGTAGGCACTGGCCTACTAAGAACTGGTCCTTTCCAGTTCCTTCGAGAGCAACTCAAGTCAAACCCAGGCATTCCAAAGGCACCAGGTTTCAGTCCCAAGGGACTTTCAGAACAAAGCAATGGGGTGCCTCCTCCTCCAAATCTGGAAACAACAAAACACCTCCCTATGGTAAGCAGTCTCAATGACTTCCCTCTAAACTTACCAAGCACGTACCTTTTAGCTGCCCTTTGGGGGGAAAACTGGCTCTTCATGCAAAAAAACTGGCAACTTATAACCCAGGACAAATGGGTTTTAAATATAGTATCCCAGGGATACAGATTTCATTTCCACACGTTGCCAACTCCAAACTGATGACCAGACCTGCCCCCAGATCAGTGGGCAGAGGCCCAGAAACAGGTACTTTCCCTCATGAGCATGGGGGTTATTCAGCTAGTACCAGAAGAGGAAAAGGGACAAGGTTTTTATTCAAGACTTTTCCTGGTTAGACAAATCATGGCGTCCAATTCTGGACTTATCTACTCTAAACACCTTTCTGGACATTCCAAAATTCAAGATGTTGACTCTTCAGTTACTTCCTATGCTAGGCAAAGATTCCTGGTTGGCTACTCTAGATTTAAAAGAGGCTTTCCTGCATATCCCAATCAGGGAATCTTGCAGAAGATACTTCCGCTTCAAAGCAGGCTACTTGCATTACCAGTTCTCTGCACTGCCCTTTGGCTTATCTACTGCACCCAGGGTCTTTACAAAGTGGCTGGCTCCAGTAATTGCATTTTGCAGGCAAAGAAATATTTAAATACATCCATACCTGGACGATTGTCTAATTCAGGCAGAAAATAAGGACATTCTTCTAAAACAACTGGCATTTCTAAAAAGGGTTCTAACTTGTCTAGGGTACACTATAAATGAAAAGAAATCACAACTGGTACCTCTCAAAAAATTACATTCCTGAGTGCAAGCTAGAATACAACTGCCCAGATGTCTTTCCTTATGCCAGAAAAGCAAATTCATTTGGTGACTTACTTCAAAGAGGTGGCCACAAAAACACTGCTTACTGCAAGCCTTGGGGTTCATGGCCTCCTGCATTCTTCTAATTCCATATGCAAGACTGCATATGAGGAAACTTCAGTGGTATTTAAAAAGTCTATGGAGTCAGCATTGTCACAGCCTGGAAACAATGATTCCTATCATACCTTGCCTGCGCCTAGAGTTCCTATGGTGGGCAGAGGCCTCCCACCAGAACAAGGGACTGCCATTCACACCACCCCCTACCGACCAAACCCTAACTACAGACGCATCAGACTATGCATGGGGTGCTCATCTGACAGGGAAGTGCATTCAGGGAAAATGGAACCCAAATCAAATGCACCTTCACATAAATCAAAAAGAAATGCTTTTGTACAGGATGCACTGATAGCCTTCAATGACTTCCTTCATCCAGGACAATTACTGATAAAGACTGACAACACCACGGTTATGTGGTACATAAACAAGCAGGGGGGGTACACTCTCTTACCTCCTCTGCAGACTAGCCATGGCATTGTGGAACACGGCCTTGAGCTATCAAGTACAACTACAAGCTCAATTCCTGCCAGGAAAGCTGAATACTCTGGCAGACGAACTAAGCAGAAATCACATGGACCCACACGAATGGAAACTGGAGCCACGAATTTTCAACATGTTGACACGCAAATGGGGGAGCCCAGACATAGATCTTTTTGCCTTACCCCAGAACTATCAGTTGGACAACTTTTGCACAAGAACTCATCACAAAACAGCCTGGAAAGTGGATGCTCTGCCCTTCAGCTGGAACCGCCTATCAGTTTATGCCTTTCTCCCTCTGCTCTCCAAAGTTCTACTAAAAGTCAAACAGGACAAAAAAATGATTTTGATTGCTCCAGACTGGCCTCGCCAACACTGGTACCCCCTTCCTGCGCAGTATGTCGAACCTTCCACTGTGGCACCTGCCCTCGGACACCTTACTTACCGTCTCATCAGAACAACCAAACTCTGCACACACAGCTGCAAACGTTGAATCTTGCAGCGTGGCTAATCACCTAAATTCGCCCTTAGCATCCCTCATCAAACCTGTGATGGATGTCATTTTGGAGGCGAGAAGACCTAGTACTAGAAAATCCTATGCTGATAAATGGAAAAGATTCTGTGCCTTGAATCAATCTCAAGGGATACGCACAGCAGTGCCCAACATTCCTCAGATTTTGCAATACTTAACTGAGATGCTTCTCAAGGGCCTGTCCTTTTCTTCCATAAAAATCCATGCCTCAGCCATTTCAGCTCATTACAACACAGAACCTCCCCTCTTCTCTCACCCTCTGCTAAATCAATATCTCAGAGGGGCCAAAAACTTAAGACCACCGAGGAGAGCTCCAACCCCTGCGTGGGGCCTTAATTTTGTATTGGAGAAACTCACTCTCCCTCCTTTCAGGCCAGCTGCTACTTCAGAATTAAAATTTCTCTCCTGGAAAACAGCTTTCCTTTTAGCAGTGACTTCAGCTAAAAGGATTTCCAAATTACAGGCTCTTATGGCAGTGGAGCCTTTCATCATTTTTCATGCGGACAGGGTATCTCTCTGGACCAGTCCATCCTTCATGCCTAAGGTAGTTTCCAGTGTGGCTCTTAATCAGACCATTCATTTGCCAACTTCCTTTCCCAATCCAAAGAACAAGGGGGAGCGGATTCTGTATTTATTGGATGTACACAGACAACTTAGATTTTACTTAAACAGGACTAAATCTCAAAGAAAATCTAATCAACTGCTGGTAGCATTTCCTGCAGGGGCAGAGGGAAAGGCTATTTCAAAGCAAACCATTTCCAAATGGGTAAGCCATTGTATTCATTTCTGCTATAACCACCATGGAAAAACTATCCCCCAGGGGATCAGATCCCATTCCACCCGGGCTGCATCTACTTCAACCGCCTTTCTCAGAGGTGTTCCTACCAGGGACATTGTAGTAGCTGCTGCCTGGAGCTCAATTCCTACTTTCACTAAACATTACCATTTACCACTTTTCTCTAAATCCAGAGCTGGCTTTGCCACTGCTGTCCTGCAGGGCCTTATAACTGGTCCTAATACTGTATAATTTCCTCCTGCCAACCATAGCTTTGGGAATCTACCCAAATGTAATGACTGCAACAGTGAAACACTAAGAACATAGTACAGTTGTCTACATTTACCATAAATGTAGATGTTCAAGTGTATTCACTGTTGCAGTCCTGGTTACCCTCCCTCCAGCCCCCTTTTTTTTCTGGCTATACCTCTACTTTCTTTTATTATGCTTAAAAGCCTTTTTGATGCATTTGCTTTTGGTTGGAGGTATATATTTTTTGTGTTTTTAATTTTATTTGCTCGCCATTTGGGGGGCACCTGACATCTGGGGCAAGAAAAACTGATGTAATGGCATCAGCTGCATGTTTTATACCCCTGACGACCTGACGTCATGGAAGAAGGGACAGCAACCGACGCAGGACCCAAGACTTTGTTAATCAGGCCGACTGAGGGCAACCTGCCAGCAGATTATCCAAATGTAATAACTGCAACAGTGAATACACTCTAACATCTACATTTATGGTAAGTGTACACAACTGTACTTTCCGATCCATTCAGTTTCAGAGCAGCAGGACCACAACATTAAAAGTGAGAGGCCATCGGTGTCTGATATACCTCCATTCTCGACTGTCAGGGTCCCTAGCCGGCTCTGATGTTCTTTGTGTTTCACTGTTGCAGTCATCACATTTGGGTTATCCCTGGCAGGGTAGCCCTCGGCCGGCCTGAATACCAGAGACTTAGTATTTTTGCGTCGGTTGCTGTCGCTTGAGGACTGACGTCAGGTCTTCAGTGGTATAAAGTAAGGCAGCCGACACCATTACATCAGTCTTTCTTGCCGTGGAGCCCGAAATAGAAGCAGATCGCACGAGTGCTTGTCGGCCGCTACCTGAGTTTTCGTTTCTGAATTAAAGTTGAAGTCTTCTAAAGCTAAGTACCCCATTGGGGATCCCTTTTTCGTGCACTAACCGATGTCAGAAAAGTTAATTGTCTCGCCTGTGGAAAACAAATACCACACCGAGACTTCCACTCTTACTGCTTCACTTGTCTAGGCCCAGACCAAGATGTCCCCTGTTGTCGATTCTGTGCTTTAATGCCAGAACTGTCCATCGTCGGGCCCATATTGTAGTCAGATATTTTTGTTTACAGTCCTCGAATTCCAGTATGACTTCTGTAAGCCACCGGACAGCAGATCTTCCAAAAAAACGTAAAGATAAAGACAGAGACATACCGCAGAGGTTCAAACCTACCGATGACGCTTCCATTAAGCTAGTCGTCAGTCCTCCATTACTCAGGTGCTTTTGCAGCCCCTGATGCACGCTTCACTTGATTCACATGCCTCTACCGAGATCCTTTCGGAGTCCGGTATGCCGCAAAGCTCTCCTTCTTCGAAGGATCCTGCGGTTGTCTCTACCTTGGATGGGTCCGTAGTCACTGTGCAGGCACCAGGTTCCGAGGAAGTCCTTCACATTACCAAATCTCTACGCAAACCAACATCTTCTTTCGCGACTACAGTTCTTTCGAAAACAACCTAGTTCCTTAGGCCCAGGATTTGAACCACACCCAAGAAACTGATTACCCACTGTCTGGCACCTGCTACCTTGCCTCCGTCTCAAATGCTTAAAATGGCTGAAGACCTTATCATGCTGATCAGGGGAAGCCAAGCTACCCCCTCAAAAAGGAGAAGAGATCTGTCCCCAGTAGTTTTGTCTGAACAAGAGTCAGATGAATCTGATGCATTTGACTATGAAGATATGCAACCCCTCTCCACTTATGAGGATTCTGATGCAGAGGACTCTATTATTCCAGCCTCTCCCCCAGAGGATTTTTTGTTTTGGAAAATCCTGCATACTTTAAGAAGGGAGCATTTCCAGTGGGAGAATCGGGATTACCCTCAGTCTAAAATGAAACTCAGGGAATTCTTAGACCTTCCGCAACACAGACCCTTGGCCATCCCCCAAGTCCTGGATGTGGTAGATGATGTTTTCTTTGAATCCAGCTTGACTCCTGATGCCCTATCTCCTGCTCCCCGAAAACCAGACAGGTGCTGTAAGTCCTTGATTCACATAAATATATTTTTTTAAAAATCCTACAGCTGACCCTGAGGTCATTTCTCAAGAGCCTAAAGGGGTTAAAGCAACCTCTGCTAAGAATCCCACCCCCTCAGGCAGGGATTCCCAAGCATTGGACAAATGGGGTAAAAAAGTATACACTTCAGCTACTCTTGCTATCACGGCACTGAATTGTCAGTTCCATATGCTGAAATGTCAGCAGCATTCTTTGGAACTCCTTAAACAAAAACATGTCTACCTTTCCTGCTGGGGAAGAATCTAAAGATTTACAAGACTTAATGCATTCTGCAAGTCAAGTAACTAAACACACTTTGCACTGTGGTTTTGACTCCGTAGTAGCTTCTTGCAGTGCAGCAGTCACTGGATCTGTCATTAGAAGACATGCATGGCTTAAGGAACAACCCGTGCCAGACCATGTCAAATCTAAATTGTTGGATGCCAAAGAAACTTATTTAGCACTAAGGCAGAAGAGGTCTTAAAAAAGATGGAAGAAAAAACAAAATCTATGCAAACAGTTCCAGCCCCCTAGGTTCAGCAGCCAGTGTCCCTCCAAGCACTGGTCCTTTCCTACTCCGAGTAAACAGGCCTAGCCTAGACCTCATGCAAGCAGACCCCCCCAGACAGCAGCCTCAGGGAATGCAGAAATCTAAACAGTAGACTACCTCCACTTCAAAACCAGGAAGTTCTAAGCCACCCCTTTATGATAAGAACTCACAATGACTCACCTCCTCCCGACCTCCCTTCTGCCCACCTTCACTTGCCCCTAGGAGGAAAACTCTCCTTTCACTGAAGCACGTGGGCCACCATTACCAAGGACCAATGGGTTCTGAACATTCTGTCTCAGGGATACAAATTCTCCTTCCACACCCTTCCAACCCCAAAAGGGTTCCCAGATTTACCACCAGATCAGTGGGCAGATGCTCAAAAACAAATCCATTCCCTGCTGTCTTTGAGGGTAGTAGAACACGTTCCTTCAGAACAGATAGGCCAAGGCTTCTACTCCAGACTTTTTCTGGTGCCCAGAAAAGAGGGCACCTGTTTGCCCCATCCTCGATCTGTCCATTCTAAACACCTTCCAGTTGATCCCAGAGTTCAGAATGCTCACCCCCCCAGCAGCTGCTACCCATGCTCTCCAAGGACTCCTGGCTAGCCACCCTGGATCTAAAAGAGGCCTACCTCCACATTCCAATCAGGGAATCATGCAGAAAATATCTCTGCTTCAGGGCAGGATCTCAACACTTTCAGATCTCTGCGCTTCCCTTTGGCTTATCCACTGTTCCCAAATGCCTGGCTCCGGCCATTGCCTTTTGCAGATAAAGAAACATTCAAATTTATACCTACTTAGATGACTGCCTTATTCAGGCAGACAGCCAGGAAAGGCTGCTCAAGCACCTGGTATTTGTAAAGAACCTACTAACCTCCCTAGGGTTCACAGTCAACGAAAAGAAATCAAAACAGGTGCCCACCCAAAGGATAAATCTTCCTGGGAGCAAGTCTGGACACAACATCCCAGATGGCATACCTTACACCAGAGAAAAAAAATTTCCTGTCAGCCTACTTCTCTTAACTGGCCACCAGGCCCCAGCTGTCTGCAAGGAAAATCCTGCAAGCTCTGGGGTTCATGGCATCCTGCATTCTTCTCATTCCATATGCCAGACTGCATATGAGGAAACTTCAGTGGTACCTAAAAAGCCTTTGGTGTCGACACTCTCAAGACCTGGAAACTCTTCTACCTATAATTCCTTGCCTCTGAAAATAATTTCTTTGGTGGGTAACAGCATGCTCCCACAACAAGGGACTGCTCTTTTCCCCACACCCTGCCACCCAGACCCTAACCAGAGACACATCAGACTACGTATGGGGTGCACACCTGGATGGCAGGTGCATACAGGGCCAATGGAGCCCACAGCAAATCCCCCTGCACATCAATCTAAAAGATGATGGCTGTGCAGCACGCCTTGATAGCTTTCAAACCCTTTCTCTCTCCAGGGGTTCTCCTGATCAAAACAGACAACACCACTGTGATGTGGTACATCAACAAGCAGGGAGAGACTCACTCCTACCCTCTATGTAGGCTGGCCATGACCCTTTGGCTCACACCCTCTTCCGTGCAACTACACCTGCTAGCACAATACCTACCAGGCTCTCTCAACTCTCTGGCAGATCAATTAAGCAGAAACCTTCTGGATCCACATGAGTGGCAGCTCAGCAGAAGTACCTTCACCTTAATAACTCAGAAATGGGGAACACCAGAGTTCGACCTCTTTGCCTCCCACACCAACCATCAGTTCAGCAAATTCTGCACCAGGGAGCATCACTGCATGGCTTGGAAAGTGGATGCTATGTCCTTCCCCTGGGTCAGCCTCTTGGTCTCTGCCTTTCCTCCCCTTCCTCTTATCCCCAGGGTATTGGTCAAAATAAGGGAGGAAAAACCAAGGACCAATCTTATAGCTCCAGACTGGCCCCGACAGCACTGGTACCCCTTGCTGCTTAGCCTCTCCCCACTGCCTCCATGGCATCTTCCTCAGATTCCAAACCTACTAACCCAGAAGGAAGGGGAATTCATGCATCCTCAATTGCAGACACTGTTTAGCAACTTGGCTTATTCCATAACCCTGAACCAATCTGCCATCCTCAGTAAACAGGTTCTGGATGTTATCCATGAAGCCAGATGCCCTAGCATCAGAAAGGCTTACGCAGTTAAATGGAAAAGGTTCTGCACCTGGATCCAGGCTAAGGGGGCCAATACAGCACAGCCCTCCATCCCTCTCATCCTGGATTACTTAGCTGACCTACAACACCGTGGTCTCTCATTCTCCTCTATAAAAAATCATGGCTCTGCTGTTTCTGCTCACTTTCCCACTGAGTAGCCACTTTTCTCACACCCTTTGTTCAATCAGTTCCTCAGAGGGTCTAGCAATTTGAGGCGCCCCAGAAGGGCACCTACACCGGCATGAGACCTTAACTTTGTCTTGGAAAAGCTCACCCTGCCTCCTTTCGAACCAGCTTCTTCTGCACAGCTAAAAATTTGCTCCTGGAAGACGGCCTTCCTTCTGGCCATCACTTCAGCCAGAAGAGTCTCTGAGCTGCAAGCACTCATGGCTGTGGAGCCCTTCATCATCTTCCATGCAGACTGGGTATTCCTTGGAACTAACCCATCCTTCATGCCCAAGGTGATGTCCAGTGTGGCTCTCAACCAATCCATTCATTTGCCCACCTTCTTTCCTAATCCCCAGAACAAGGGGGAAATGACTCTTCACTCTCTAGATGTGCATAGACAGCTATCTGGACAGGACTAAGTTCTTCAGAAAGTCTGATCAATTGCTGGTTAGCTTTGCTACAGGGGCAGAAGGCAAAGCCATCGCCAAGCAAACCATTTCCAAATGGATAGTGCACTGCATCCATTTCTGCTACAAACAGCTTGGCAAGCCCCCCCCCCCCCCAAGGTGGTCAGGACACACTCCACCAGAGTAGCCTCCACCTCTGCAGCTTTCCTCAGAAGAGTCCCCACCAGGGACATTCTGGAGTCTGCCACCTGGACATCTGTTTACACTTTCTCCAAATATTACCACCTGCCTCTTTTCTCCAAATCCAGGGTAGTGTTTGCCTCTGCAGTCTTGCAGGACATCCTAGCCAGCCCCAAGCTTCCTTGACTGCCTCCACCTATTTCCTCAGCTTTGGGAATCTACCCAAATGTGATAACTGCAACCGTGAAACACGAAGAACATAGTACAGTTGTGTAGACTTAAAGCAAATGTAAATGTTCAAGTGTTTTCACTGATGCAGTCTTGGTTTCCCTCCCTCCCTCCATCCCCTTTTTTTCCTCTTTCTCCTTTGGTTACTTTTCTTCCTTGTTGTTCTCCTTTCCTTACAAGAGACATATTGGTATTTATTTTCCACTGGTGGGGTTCTTCCACCAGAAAATGGCCTCCTACTTTGGGGGCTCCTGACTGGTTAGGGCAAGAAAAACTGATGTAATGGCGTCTGCTGCCTTATTTATACCACTGACGACCTGACGTCAGTCCTCAAGCATCAGCAACTGACGCAGAAATACTAAGTCTCTGGTATTTGTGCCGGCTAAGGGCTACCCTGGCAGGGATAACCCAAATGTGATGACTGCAACAGTGAATACACTCAAACTTCTACATTTATGGTAAGTGTACACTGTACTTTCCGCGGCCCACGGAACAAGCTGTGCCTGGTCCCCCGTGAAGCTAGTCTGGGTTCTCTGGGGGTGGGTTTGGATGCTGCATTTTTGGACTGTTCCCTTCCCCTGAGGGCTTTTGGCATTTGACAGCTTGGGGCAGATATCATTTGGGGGTTTTTATACTGTGTCTGGGTCCATTATCCCTTCCTGGTTGGCTGTGGCCAGAGAGGATGAGAGGGAAGCCTCTTCTATTCTGTCGACTTTCCAGGTGGTAGAGAGGACCTTCTTCAGCTTAGAAGTCACCTCTCCATCTGTAGGTCCTCACCAGCCTGTTATGGCTTTGGGTGGCGAGGCCTCATCATCCTTCCAATGTCAGCTCTCCTGTGAGCACCTTCAGATGGGCCCTGCCCAACTTGGGGTTCCTGTCTCTTTCGAGTTCTCCCAGAGCCCACCGTGGAGGAACCTCTTCGGAAGAGATCATGTAGGAGAAGGCACCTGGACTATCCTAGAGAGTCTGTTACCGAGGACACAGATTTCGTGGAAGGAGAGTGGTCCACCAGACTGCTCTCTGAGGATTTGTCCTTTGGGGACATCTTCAAAATTCTCAAGCAAAGAGGCGGTTGGTCTTCCCCCACCCCATCTTTGGAGAAATCAGTGTTTCTGAAGCCCTTCGGGATGGACCCTTCTGTCTGGGTGCTCCTCCCTGCAGACAAAGCTGGTGGACCTCGTCACCGGCAGGGCTTGTAAGGAGCCAGACACAGTGGAACAGATACCCAAAAATGTGGACAAATTCCTCAGTTCACCCAAAGATAAGATGATCTGAAGTAGTTAACTTAATTTTATCTGCAGCCTGTGGGTATTCGGATCCATATCGGATCCGAGCCGGCAAATTATTTTTTAGCATCTGCTCCAAGTTCCAAGCTCTTCCCCCTACCCATAATACACCACCATCTCGTGCCTTCCCTCAGATCTCATTTTCTGCGCCATAGTGAGCATCGTGGTCTTTCTTGTTCTGAGCTCAGGGATAAGTCAGTTGGGATTGTTCTTCCTATTTAGTGTCTGTGATCATTAGTGTATCCTACCTCCCCCATTAGTATATCCTACCTCCCCTATTAGTATAACACTTTGTTCGTCGGTTCAAAAAAAAAAAAAAGAGTTTTTTGTCTTGTCAGTTGCTGTTAGGCCCACTTTCCCTCAGCGTGTGTGTGTTGTATTCTTTCTGTAGGGAGTGTCATTCAGATGTTCTTCGTGTTTCACTGTTGCAATCATTACATTTGAGTTATCTGCTTGCAGGTAGCCTTCAGTCGGCCTGATTAACAAAGTCTTGGGTCCTGCATCAGCTGCTGTCCCTTCTTCCATGACATCAGGTCGTCAAGGGTATAAAACATGCAGCCGATGTCATTACATCAGTCTTTTTTGCAGTGCAGTACCTGAAGCAGCAGCAGTTCGCAAGTGCCGGTCGGTCGACTCCTGAAATTTTCATTTTCGAGTTTCAGAACCGAAGTCTTCAACTAAAAGCTAAGTACCCCATTGGGGTAACTTTTTCTTGCTCTAAACCAATGTCCATAAAAGTAAATAATTGCATTTCTTGTGGAAAGCAAATACCTCAAAGATTTTCATTCGTACTGTGTTCCTTGCCTTGGCCCTGACCACGACGTACCTCGCTGTTGGTTTTGTGCCTTATTTAAACCATGAATTGTTATTCGTTGGTATATTTGCGCTTCTAAATTTTTTGGTGCTCGGTTCAATTATCCTGATATGTCTTCGGTAAGCCATCTGACTACCGACATTCCGAAAAAAACGCAAAGATAAAGACACCCAGTTCGCCGGTACTCAGTGAGGCGCTTTCGCAGCTCCGATACCTGCTACTTCAGATTCGCAGGCCTCTACTGAGACCCATTCGGAGTCCGGTATGCCACGAGATGCTTCAACTGTGGAACCTGCGGATGTCTCTACCTTGGTTGGGTCCAGAGCCGCTGTGCAGGCACCGTCTTGAGGGTGTATTCAGGCCTACTGACTTGCATATTAAACCGGTGCCATCTTCTTCATCAAGGCCTAAAACTTGAACCATGCCTAGAAAACAAACGCCCAGACCGCATGGTCAGGCCTCTATGCCTAAAGAACAAATTATAAGAATGAATACCTTATTACTTTAATCAGGGGAAGCCAACCTTCCCCCTCTGAGACCTAGGACTGAGTTTGCTTATGATACTTCTGACTAGGATTCTGAAATTTCTGTTTTCTCTGATGACCAGGATATTTACCCTTATCTACCTATGGGGATTCTGATGCTGAGGACTCTATTCCCTATGCTCCCCCCAGAGGATTTCTCTTTTGGTGAAACCTTGCATACTCTCAGGAAGCTTTTTCATTGGGGAAGTCAGGATTTCTCTGATTCCAAAAAGAGGCTTAGGGATTTCTTACTCCTGCTCCAGCACAGACCTTTAGCTATACCTCCTGTACTGGACATTGTTGATGCCTTTTCGGAATCTAGCATGGCCCCTGACTCTCTACCTCCTGCTTCCAGAAAAACCTGATAGATATTACATGGTTCCTGACTCACAAGTTTCTTTTCAAAAATTCTACTGCAGATCCTGAAACCATTTCACAGGGACACAAGGGCATTAAAGCTACTACTGCCAAAAATCCTACCCCCTCTGACAGAGACTCCAGTGGGTAAGAAAGGTATACACTTCTGCAACTTTGGCCATTAGGGCCTTGAATTGCCAGTTTCATATGTTAAAGTATCAGCTGCATATTATTGGATTGCTTAAACAGAAAATGATGTTGATTCCTGAATGTGATGAAACTAAGGATTTACAGTATTTTATGCAGTCTGCTGAACAAGTTGGTAAACATACATTGCAATGTGGTTTTGATTCACTTAGAGGCATCTTGCAGGGCTGCGGTAACTGGGTCTGTACTTAAAGGCATGCTTGGCTTAAGGAGCAATCCTTGCCAGATCATGTTAAAGCGAAATTACTGGATGCTCCCTTAAATCAGGGCCACCTGTTTGGTAACAAGGCAGAAGTTCTTAAAAAGATCGAGGGAAAAAGCTAAATTTATGCAAACTGTTAGACTTTTTACAAGTACAGCCTCCAAGATTTAGTAGGCATTGACCTTCTAAGAATTGGTCCTTTCCTGCGTCTTCCAGACCTTCTCAGTCCAAACCCAGCTCCAGCAGAGCACCCAGGCTTCAGTCCCAGGGGACCCACAGGACTAAGCAGTGGGGGGGCCTCCACTTCCAAATTTGAGAGTAATAAAACTCCCTTTATGGTAAACTGTCTCAATAACTTCTTTTTAAAACTTCCAAGCAATTCTCAACTGACTGCCCCTTTGGGGGGAAAGATTACACTTCATGCAAAGAACTGGAGACTCAATACCCAGGACAAATGGGTTTTAAATAGTGTTCCGAGGATACAGATTTCACTTCCACACGTCACCAACTCCAACCGTTTGGCCGGATCTACCTCCAAAGCTGTGGGCAGAGGCCCAAAAGCAAGTACTCTCTCTTAAGCATAGAGGCTATTCAGTTGGTACCAGAAGAGAAAAAGGGACAAGGTCTCTACTTGAGATTTTTCCTGGTACCCAGAAAAGACAATTCATGGCGTCCTATCCTGGACCTACCTACTATAAACACCTTTTTGGTGATTCCAATATTCAAGATATTGACTCTTCACCAGTTGCTTCCTATGCTAAGCAAAGATGCCTGGTTGGCAACACTAAATTTAAAGGAAGCATACCTGCTCATCCCAATCAGGGAATTTTACAGAAGATACCTACGCTTCAAAGCAGGCTACACACACTATCAGATGTTCATCGTGTTTCACTGTTGCAGTCATTACTCTTGGGTTATCCTGCTGGCAGGCTGCCCTCAGTCGGCCAGATTTCCAGAATCTAGATCCGGCATCGGCTGCTATCGCTCCTTCCCTGACATCAGTGCGCCAGGGGTATAAAAGATGCAGCCGACGCCATTTTCTTCAGTCTTTCTTGCAGCACGGTGCCCGAAGCAAAAGCAGTTCGCAAGTGCCGGTCGGCCGACTCCTGAGATTTTCAAATCCGAATTTCAGAACCGAAGTCTTCATTAAAGCTAAGTACCCCGTTGGGGAAACTTTTTTCTTGCTCCAGACCGATGTCAGAAAAAGTTAACAATTGTATTTTTTGTGGGAAGCAAATACCTTATAAGGATGTTCACTCTTACTGTATTCCTTGCCTAGGCACTGATCACAACGTTGCTAGCTGTCGGTTTTGTGCTAGATTTAACCAACGCACTATTAAGTGTCGGTCCGATTTTGCATTTCATTACTTTGGCCGTAGATTTAATTATATAATGCCGTCGGAACAGCCGATGACCGGAGCTTACAAAAAACGCAAGGACAAGGAAAAGGATAGGCATCCGAGGTCCAAAACCGACGACGAGGCCTCTAACAGGCCAGTCGCCGGTTTGCCGGTTCTCAGTGAGGCGCTTTCGCAGCCCCTGGCGCCCGCTACCTCAGAGCCACAGGCTGCTTCTGACTCCGACGTGGAGCTGACTGGGCCTCTGGATACTCAAGGTATTGGACACTCTGAAATCATTCCCTCAGATGGGTCTGGAGCCGCTGAGCAGGCATCGGCTTCTGAGGGTGTCTCCAGAGCTACACAACTATATATTAAGCCATCTTCAGCTTCAAAGGCAAAGACTAAAACAGCTCTAAAGACATTAAGTACAGCATTCTCCTACTCAGACTTCAATACCTAAAAAACAGATGCTCACAATGGCCGAAGACCTAATTACTTTGATCAGGGGCTCCCATCCCCCTTATGATAAGAGGCCTAAGCAAGAGACAGAGTATGATTCTTCTGATCAGGTTTCTATTTCCTCTGATTCCTCTTCTGTACAGGATTACTCCATGCTTCCCTATGAGGATTCTGATGCCTCTCCTCCTGAGGATTATTCTTTTGGGGAAACCCTGCATACCATCAGGGAGCATTTCCACTGGGAGGGCCAAGTTTATTCTGAATCTAAGAAAAGGCTCAGAGACTTTCTGCTACTTCCTCAGCACAGACCCCTTGCTATTCCACCTGTTCTAGACATTGTAGATTATGTATTTTCAGAGTCCGGCCTGTCCCCTGACTCTTTTCCCCCCTGCACCTGCTAAGCCAGACAGATAGTACAGGGTCCCGGATTCTCATACATTCCTATATAAAAACCCTGCTGCTGACCCTGAAATTATTTCCCAGGGTCCCAAATGGGTTAAAACGTCCACTGCAAAAAACCCTGTCCCCTCTGATAGGGATTTTAGGGCTCTAGACAGATGGGGGAAAAAAAGTCTACACTTCTGCTACCTTGGCTGTAAGGGCTTTAAATTGCCAGTTTCATATGCTTAAATATCAGCAATATTTAATGTCACTGCTTAAACAGAAATTGTTGACAAATACTGAATGTTCAGAGAACAAGGAATTGCAGGATTTATTACATGCAGCTGAACAAGTAGGAAAGCATACTCTGCAATGTGGTTATGATTCACTGGAGGCCTCGTGCAGGGCCGCTGTTACAGGTTCTGTTATTAGAAGGCATGCTTGGTTAAAGGAACAGAATCTGCCTGATGTTAAAGCAAAATTATTAGATGCACCATTACAGCATGATACTTTGGTTCTAAAGCAGAAAGAGGTGTTGAAAAAAATGGAGGATAAAGCAAAATCCATGCAGACAGTCAAGGATTTATTACAGGTACAGCCACCCAGGTTTAGCAGGAACTGGCCTTTTAAAAATTGGTCCTTTCCAGTTTCAGAAGACCACAAAGAGGCAGATACAAGCATCCCAGAGGCAGATCTCAGCCCCAAGGCTCTTACAGGCCTAAAGAATGGGGTGCTCCTACCTCCAAATGCGGAGAAGATAAATTACAACTTTACAGGAAACAGTCCCAATGACTTTCCTCTGCCAGATCCAAGCACTTTTCTTTTGGCAGCCCCCTTGGGGGGAAAACTAGCACTTTTTTCATCAAATTGGCAAATGGTTACCCAAGGCAAATGGGTCCTGAACATAGTGTCCCAAGGCTACAAGTTCCATTTTCACACTCTACCAAGGTCAAAAGGTATGCCAGACCTGCCACACAATCAATGGGCAGAGGCACAAAAACAAATTACAGCCCTCATGGAAATGAGGACCATTCAGCAAGTACCACAACAAAAGCAGGGGCAAGGATTTTACTCCAGACTTTTCCTAGTACCCAGAAAGGACAAAAACTGGAGACCAATACTGGATCTGTCTACACTAAATACGTTTCTGGAAGTTCCAAAATTCAAGATGTTGACTCTACAGCAGCTACTGCCCGTGCTGGGCAAGAAGGCTTGGCTCGTAACTTTGGACCTGAAAGAGGCATACCTGCATGTCCCAATCAGACAATCTTGCAGAAGATACCTCAGATTCATAGCTGGCTCAATGCATTACCAATTGTCTGCACTGCCCTTTGGCTTATCTACTGCGCCCAGGGTCTTCACAAAGTGCCTGGCACCAGTAATTGCATTTTGCAGACAGAGGAATTCAAATATATCCCTACTTGGACGACTGCCTAATTGAAGCAGAGAACAGACATTCTTCTAAAGCATCTGGCATTTGTAAAAAGATTAATTGGCGTAGGGTACACAGTAAATGAAAGAAATCAAAACTAGTGCCCTCTCAAGAGATAATATTCCTGGGTGCAAGCTTAAATACAACTGCCCAGATGGCTTATCCCACGCCAGACAAACAAAAGCAACTGACTTCTTACTTCACGAAACTGTCAACAAAAACCCACTTATCTGCAAGGAAAATCCTGCAGGCCTTGCGTTTCATGGCATCCTGCATTCTACTAATTCCATATGCCAGACTGCATATATGAGGAAACTGCAATGGTATCTAAAAAGTGTTTGGACTCAGCATTGCCACAGCCTGGAGACAGTAATTGCACTCATTCCCTGCCTGCAACAGGAGTTTCGATGGTGGGCAGAAGCCTGTCACCACAACAAGGGTCTGCCATTCAGTTTAACCACAGCCAGACAGACACTGACAGCGGATGCATCAGATTATGGCTGCGGGGCCCATATGGCAGGGAAATGTATTCAGGGCACATGGCCTGCAAACCAGATGCATCTTCACATCAATCAAAAAGATGCTAGCTGTTCAAAATGCCCTGACAGCTTTCAAGGACCTGCTTCATCCAGGACAGATACTGATAAAGACAGACAACACTACGGTCATATGGTGCATAAACAAGCAGGGAGGTAGACATTCCTACCCCCTCTGCAGACAAGCAATGACTTTATGGGACACAGCATTGGCTTTTCAAGTTCACCTGCAAGCACAATTCCTGCCAGGAAAAATAAATACACTGGCAGACGAACTAAGCAGAAACCTCATGGATCCCCACGAATGGAAACTGGATCCACAAGTCTTCAGCATGATAATAAGGAAATGGGGATGCCCAGCCATAGATCTATTTGCCTTCCCTCACAACTTCCAGTTGCGGAGATTTTGCACAAGGATTTATCACAAACAAGCATGGAAAGTGGACGCCCTATCCTTCATCTGGAAAAATCTAAAAGTATATGCCTTTCCTCCATTGCCTCTTCTTCCCAGGGTGCTCCTAAAGGTCAGACAAGAGAAGCCAAAAATGATACTGATTGCACCAGACTGGCAACGCCAGCACTGGTACCCAATCCTAAAGAGCTTGTCTCAAGGTCCAGCATGGATATTGCCTTTAACTTCTCATTTGCTGACCCAACAAAAACAATCAGATCCTGCACAGCCAACTCAGGACCTTAAATCTGGCAGCATGGCGGATAATGTAGCCATTCAGACCACTCCTCTTTCAAAAGCTGTTATGGATGTTATCTTGGAGGCCAGGAGGCCCAGTACCAGAAAATCTTATGCAGAAAAATGGAAGAGATTCTGTGCTTGGAACCAGGAACAAGGTATTGACACGTGTGTACAAAATATTCCTCAGATTTTACAATACCTCACTGAGATGCTGAACAAAGGCCTTTCTTTCTCATCAATTAAGATTCATGCCTCTGCCATTTCAGCCCATTACAATACGGAATCACCTATCTCTTCTCATCCGCTAATAAGGCAGTACCTCAGAGGGGCCAAAAACATTAGGCCTCCAAGGAGAGCACCAATTCCGGCCTGGGACCTCAATTATGTTTTGGAAAAAACTCACCCTGCCTCCTTTCGAGCCAGCATCAACAGCAGATATAAAATTCTTATCCTGGAAAACAGCTCTGCTCCTAGCAGTAACCTCTGCAAGGCGAGTCTCGGAGTTACAAGCACTCATGGCTGTGGAACCTTTTATCGTTTTTCGTCCAGACAGGGTATCTCTGAGGACAAACCCTACATTTATACCTAAGGTGGTGTCCAGTGTGGCCCTCAACCAAACCATTCACTTGCCTACATTTTACTCAAATCCACAGAACAAGGGTGAGAAAATTCTGCATTCTTTGGACATACACAGACAGTTATGCTTCTACTTGGACAGAACTAAAGCTTTCAGAAAGACTGAGCAACTTTTAGTGTTATATGCTGCAGGATCACAAGGAAAGGCCATCTCAAAACAGACTATTTCTAAATGGATAGGCCATTGCATCCGTTTCTGCTATTTTCAACATGGCAAGTCAGTGCCTAAGGACATTAGGCCTCATTCCACCGGAGCAGCAGCCACTTCAGCAACCTTCTTCAGAGGAGTACCAACCAAAGATATCTTAGAGGCTGCAACTTGGAGTTCAGTGCACACTTTCACAAAGCACTACCACTTACCTCTTTACTCTAAGTCCAGAGCAGGCTTTGCCACTGCAGTCCTGCAGGGCCTCATAGCCTCTCCTAATCCTATTTAGCCCAGCCAACCATCCTCAGCTTTGGGATTCAACCCAAGAGTAATGACTGCAACAGTGAAACACGATGAACATAGTACAATTGTGTACCTACCATAAATGTAGATGTTCGAGTGTATTCACTGTTGCAGTCCAGGTTACCCACCCACCATCCCCCTTTCTTTGCTGGGGCTTATCTGCACTTCTCTATCTTATACAACCTATTGGGTGTATTTGCTTGTAGATGAAGGAAATGTTACTTTTGTGCATGCATTTTTATTGGCATATTTTTCAGCCTACCAACTTGGGGGCGCCTGACATCTGGGGCAAGAAAAACTGAAGAAAATGGCGTCTGCTGCATCTTTTATACCCCTGGCACACTGACGTCAGAGAAGGAGCGACAGCAGCCGACGCCGGACCTAGACTTTGGAATTCTGGCCGACTGAGTCTAGCCTGCCAGCAAGATAACCCAAGAGTAATGACTGCAACAGTGAATACACTTGAACATCTACATTTATGGTA
The DNA here is from genome assembly GCF_019279795.1 of Protopterus annectens. Lineage (NCBI taxonomy): Eukaryota > Metazoa > Chordata > Ceratodontiformes > Protopteridae > Protopterus > Protopterus annectens. The sequence goes on along the minus strand of NC_056744.1, from coordinate 19,443,279 downwards.
GGTACACAAATGTACTTTCTCTGCACTGCCTTTGGCTTATCTACTGCACCCAGGGTATTCACAAAATGCGTAGCTTCAGTCATTGCATTTTGCAGGCAAAGAAATGTTCAAATATACCAGTACCTGGACGATTGTCTAATACAGGCAGAAAACCAGGACATACCTTTGAATCATCTGGCTTTTGTACAGAGGGTGCTAACTTGTCTGGGGTACACCATAAACGAAAAGAAATCACACTTGGTGCTCTGTCAACAAATTATATTCCTGGGAGCAAGCTTGAATACAACTTCCCAGATGGCTTTCCTTACGCCAGAGAAACAAATTCACTTGACAACCTACTTCAAACAAGTGGTCACAAAACCTTGCTATCTGCAAGGCAAATACTACAAGCCTTGGGGTTCATGGCCTTCTGCAGTCTTCTAATTCCATATGCAAGACTCCGGCCGACATGGAGATCCTCCAGAAGGGCCTAAATGAGACTGATGCATGGTGTCAAAGCCATGGCCCCAAGCTAAACGCAAAAAAATGCATAGTAATCCCCTTTGGAAAAAACAGAGTACCTGCAAACTACAACATAGGAGGTAATCCCCTGAAATCTGAAGAAGAAATAAGGGATTTAGGGACCCAAGTAGATCAGCTTTCCTTTGATAACCATGTTGCCAAAGTGGTTAGAAAATCCTTCTACGTGACCCATCTCATCACGAAAGGGTTTGCATCAAGATATAGGGATGTAATGGTGCCCCTCTACTCTTCCCTCATTGGACCCATTATTGAGTGCAATGCACCAATTGGAATGTACCTGGCTAGACATCTCCAGCAGCTGGAGAGACCACAGAGGTACCTAACCAAGAGGATTACTGGCCTCAAACAGTTGCCCTATGCAACACGCTTGAAAAAGCTAAGACTGTTCTCTGTTGCATACTGCTTTCTCAGAGGCGATCTCTGTCTAACGTACAGAGCCATGTCCAACCCAGAATTGTTGAACATGCTCCATCTTAGCATAACCAAATCTACTCGAGCTACACGCTCTAGGGATATAAACCTCAACACAACAATGAATAGAACATGCTGGAGGGATAGATTCCCTTCGCAGAGACTTCCCTTACTATGGAACAAGGTCCCGATCTACATAAGACAGGGCCCCTCACTATCACTCTTCAAGAGGAACCTTGAGTGGATGGGTAACAGAAAGTTCACACTGGGGATCACACCAGCAGCGCTACTAGATAGGGACCAAGGGTACTATGAACCTATATGAGGAAACTACAGTGGTATCTAAAAAGCCTATGGTGTCAACATTCTCAGGATCTAGAAGCAATGATTCCTATCATTCCTTGTCTACACCTAGAGTTCTTTTGGTGGGCAGAGGCCTGCCACCAAAACAAGGGACTACCATTCACACTTCCCCCTGCCGCCTAAAACCCTAACAGACGCATCAGACTATGCATGGGGGGGCGCACCTGTCAGGGAAGTGCATTCAGGGCAAATGGAACCCAATTCAAATGCACCTTCACATCAATCATAAAGAAATGTTAGCTGTACAGAATGCTCTGACAGCCTTCAAGGACCACATTCTTCCAGGACAATCAATGGTAAAGACGGACAACACCACTGTTATGTGGTACATAAACAAGCAGGGGGGTACACATTATTACCCCCTCTGCAGACTAGCCATGGCATTGTGGGACAGCCTTGAGCTACCAAGTACATCTACAAGCTCAATTCTTGCCAGAAAAACTAAATACACTGGCAAATGGACTAAGCAGAACCCTCAAGGACCCACACGAGTGGAAACTGGAACCAAAGATTTTCAACATGTTGACAAGCAAATGGGGGAGCCCAGTTGTAGACCTGTTTGCCTCACCCCAGAACTATCAATTGGAGAAATTTTGTGCAAGGACTCCCCACAGACAAGCTTGGAAAGTGGATGCTCTATCAATTTATGCCTTTCCTCTTCTGCCTCTGCTCTCCAAAGTACTACCAAAGATCAAACAAGACAAACCAAGGATGATTTTGATTGCACCAACCTGGCCACTCCAACACTGGTACCCCCTCCTGCGCAGTGTGTCACTGTTGGCCCCATGGCACCTGCCTCAGACTCCTACCCTGCTGTCTCAGCAGGAGAACCAGATTCCTCACCCTCGGCTTCAAACACTGAACCTAGCAGCCTGGCTAATTACCCAAGCTCTCTTTTACCATCCCTCAGTAAACCAGTGATGGATGTCATTTTAGAGGCAAGGAGGCCTAGAACTAGTACTAGAAAATCTTATGCTGAAAAATGGAAAAGATTATGTGCCTGGAACCAATCTCAAGGGATGAGCACAACAGTGCCCAATTTACCTCAGATTTAACAATACTTAATTGATATGCTTCACAAGGGCCTGTCTTTACTCAATAAAATCAGCTCATTATAACACAGAACCTCCCCTCTTCTCTCTCCACTGCTCAAGCAATTCCTCGTGGCAGTTTAAGACCACCCAGGAGAGCTCAAACTCCAGCCTTGGACCTTAACTTTGTATTGGAGAAACTCACCCTTCCTCCTTTCGAGCCAGCTGCTACTTCCGATTTAAAATTAATTTTGTGGAAAACAGCTTCCCTTTTAGCCATCAGTTCAGCAAGAAGGGTATCTGAATTACAGGCCCTTATTGCAATGGCGCCTTTTATATTCTTTAATACGGACAGGGTGTCCCTCAGGACCAATCCCTCTTTCATGCCAAAGGTGGTATCCAGTGTGGCCTTTAATCAGTCCATTCATTTGCCGAACTTCTTTCCTAATCCACAGAACAAAGGGGAATGGATACTGCACTCCTTAGATGTGCACATATAACTTAGATTCTACTTGGACAGGTCTAAACCTCAAAGGAAATCTGAACAACTGCTGGTGGCATTTGCTGCAGGGACAGAGGGGAAGGCTATTTCAAAGCAAACCTTCTCCAAATGGATAGGCCATTGCATTCACGTCTGCTATAAGCATTATGGAAAACCTATCCCACAGGGGATCAGATCACACTCAACCAGGGCTGCATCTACCTCTACAGTCTTTTTTAGAGGCGTACCTACCAAGGGACATCCTAGAGGCTGCTACATGGAGTTCTGTACATAATTTTACCAAGCATTACCATTTGCCAATTTTCTCTAAATCCAGAGCTGGCTTTGCCACTGCAGTTTTTCAGGGCCTTATAGCTGGTCCTAATGCTATCTAAATTCTTCCTCCCATCCGTAGCTTTGGGACATTACCCAAATGTAATGACTGCAACAGTGAAACATGAAGAACATAGTACAGTTGTGTACACTTACTATAAATGTAGATGTTTGAGTGTATTCAGTGTTGCAGTCCTGGTGACCCTCCCTCCAGCCCCTGACTTAGTTTGGCTATACCTCTTCTCTCCTTTTCAATACTTAAAAGCTTTTTGGTGCATTTGCTTTTTTGTTTGAGGTATAACCTTGTATATTTATAGATTTAATTGCTTCCCATTAGGGGGGGCACCTGACATCTGGGGCAAGAAAAACTGATGTAATGACATCGGCTGCCTGTTTTATACCCCTGACGACCTGACGTCACGGAAGAAGAGACAGCAACCGATGCAGGACCCAAGACTTTGTTAATCAGGCCGACTGAGGGCTACCTGCAAGCAGGTAACCCAAATGTAATGACTGCAACAGTGAATACATTCTAACATCTACATTTATGGTAAGTGTACACAACTGTACTTTTTGGACTATGGCTGATCAGCCTAAATCGGTCTTCAAACAATGCAGTGTGTGTGGCCACAAGCTCTCACCGGCAGATGGTCACATTTCTGTGTAATTTGTTTGCGAGTGCCCCATTTATCTACCCAGTGTGCTATCTGTATGGGTTTTAACCCAAGAGCCCTCAGGGATCGAAAGGCTAAATTGGTCGCCAAGGGTCTTCTCCCTGCTTCTATGCTGGGTTCTTCTTCGGCCTCGGTCTCCGGTACTCCCACCAAACCTCCCACCCAGATAGGGACTCAAACTGTTGCTTCTTCTGGTGCTGGGGCAGACAAGCAAAAAGAAAGACAGAGACAAGGACAGAGAAGGGCGCAAGGAGGATAAAGAAAGGAGGAGGGATAGGCTTTGCACGGGATCCCTGGACAGGGAGACTTTCCTTAGCCCTCCTTCTAAGACTTCGAGGCCAGTTTCTCCTCGACTTCGATCACCCCGTTTCTCGCCGGAGCCACTGGAATCTTAAGATATATGAGGCCTTCCTCACCCTTACTCTACAGACCAGCCAGATCTGAATCTGTTGCTTCTTCATGATTGGCTCAGAGCCTATCGGTCTTAAACATGGACAGGATGATGCGGAGATTTCTTCACGCCCAAATACAGATGGGAGTCTTGTCAGGCCCCTCTCCCTCCGGAGGGGGGAACCTCCATGCCGTTTTTCCGCCCCATCTCTCCTTCCCCGATCTGGGCGACTGCTTTGTGGTTTTTGGATCAGAGACTCTTTGGAGCTGGTAGCTTGGCGCCGACGGTTCCTCCAATCTCGACTCCGGCTGTTACCTTTATTTACTCAGATCCGACTAGTTTGGATCCGGGTGACTCTCGGAGCCATGGACAAGGGAGTCGGGCCTGAGGGAACGGATTCTTCTTCGGCTGCGGCTTGTTCAGATCCGAACCGTTCCCTTGGACCTCAGGTTACCCTTGCTTCTGCTCCGATTCCCGCTTCGGACCCGGGGAGGGCTTCTTCCTTGCTGGTTGCCAAGGAGGTATACTCTCCATTGGCATTCAAAGTGGTGGAGAGGGTTCTGTCCCAAGGATTGAGACCCCAGCCCATCTCCTCGGATTCCACCCAGACCCCGCTGCATTTAGCGTAGACTCCCTTCATCCTGTCTCAAGTACAGCCCATGCCAGAGGACCCCCAGGTTATTCCCTGTGAGGAACCCCCTGCGGCTCACGAGTCCTTTTCGGAGTGTCCCACTAAAGAGGGCAATCGTAAGCGCAAGTGCCAAAGGAGGCACTTGGACTCCCCCCTACCCCCCCCCCCCCAGTAGAGCCTATCCCCAAACGCCCTGAAAAGGTCCTGTCTCCTCCCACCAACAGACAACCGTGGTCTAAAGGGAGCCCCCATTGATGCTCTGGTGGTCGCAGCCTATGGCCATACCACCCTGAATGCGCCCGATCTTGTCTGATCTTGGAAGCTAAGCAGGGTCGGGCCTGGTTAGTACTTGGATGGGAGACCACCTGGGAATACCTGGTGCTGTAGGCTAAGGAGAGTTCCTCAGTCCACCCTCTGGACAAGGAGTACAGGTCGGTGGATAGGTTTGGGAAGCGTGTTTAGTCGTAAGTGACTTTTTCCATCCGTGCGTTGAACTATTTGGCACATGTTATCCGGCTTCAGTGAGACCTTGTCTCAGAATTCTCTGAGTCGCCCCCAGAGTCCTTATTGCAGCAGGACAAACAACTGTTCTCCACGAAAATGTCGAGACTGAAGTTGGTATAGAACACGTCCATGCGTCTCATTTCCCACACTACGGAAGGAATGACTAGGGTAGCTGGGACAGGCGTAGCCATGAGGCGTCATGCCTGGCTCAGGTTGTGTCACTTTACGGACCCTTTCAAGGCGTCATTTATTAATGCCCCCATGACTGTTCCTCCTTTTTCGGGAAAATAGTATGTGACACTTTTGTCCAGAGAGAAAAAGACGGGAAGACTTTGCCATTGGGATCCGCTTCTCTAACCCTCAGCAGTCCTTTTCTAGGATTCAGAGGGCAAAAGAAGATGTGGTTCCGGAAATCTCATTTTTCCCGGGAGTGTCAGGGCAACTATTCTTCCAGAGGCAGAGGGGGACAGGATCAACGCCGACTCAGAGGTAGAGGGGGTCCTAGGAATTCCGGGTCTAGAGAAACTTTTTGTGACTGGCCCGCCCAACAGCCCTGATTGGTTGTCCGACTGTCTTACCCTGGAGGCAGTCTGGGGGAGGTTGTCATTGCACCCAGCGGCATGGGAGTCCATAACTGCAGATCGTTGGGTGCTACAAATAATATCCAGAGGCTACACTATCCCATTTGTTGCCCAGCTGGGGCCTACAAGACACCTCTCGGATATTCCACCCGCTCACAGGGAGGCCGCAGCTTTAGTGGTTTTAAAGCTACTTCAAAAACGAGCCATCTCACTGGTCCCCTTCAGCCAGTCCGGATTAGGTGTTTACTCCAGATTCTTTTTAGTGCCAAAAAAGATGGGGGACCGCAAGCCCATCTTGGACCTGACAACCTTGAACCTGTCCATCGCCAAACAAAAGTTCCGGATGGTCATCTTACAGACCATTCTACCTTATCTCCGAGAATGCGACTGGATGTGCTCGTTAGACCTCCAGGATGCCTACTACCATATCAAAGTTCACATAAGCTCCAGGAGGGTTCTTCACTTCCGGCTGGGAGCCAGTCACTTCCAGTTCAGAGCTCTACCCTTTGGTCTCAACACAGCCCCCAGGGTGTTCACCAAGGTAATGGCAGTCGTAGCAGCTCACCTGAGGCTTCAGGAAATTCAGGTCTTTCTGTACCTGGATGTTTGGCTCTTCGCTGCATCCACCAAGCATCTTCTGTGTCTGGCCCGAGACTAGTTTCTTCTCTTGGCAGATCGATTGGGGGATTACAGTCAGTGTTCACAAATCACAATTGCAACCAGTACAAGTTCTAGACTTCATTGGGGCACGGCTAGACACTTTGCAGCTAAAAGTTTTCTTAACACCAGAAAGGATCTTACATTTCAGGTGTCACATAGTTCAAATAGTGAACCTCAGATTTCCAAAGGCGAGCGGTGTTTTCCGGGCTCTGGGCTCCATGGCTGCCTCTCTATCTATTCTTCCTTGCGCATGCCTTTATATGCGGGTTCTTCAGTGGACTGTGACGGTCCAGTGGTCTTGGCTAGACCTGCCCATGGATTTTTCCAGTCAGGATCAGTCACACCTGTAGGACGTCCCTCCTTTGGTGGCTAAGTTCACCGAAGGTTGCAGCGGGACGCCTCTTCGTGTCATCCCCAGTCCAAGCCACAGTGGCCACGGACGCCTCCCAACTCGAGTGGAGGGGACACTGTTTGGGAAGGACAGTCCCCAAGGTATGTGGTCCCAGACAGAGACCAAGTTGCACATAAATGTTCTAGAGATGAGGGCAGTGTTTTTAGCGTTGAAAGCCTTTCACACTATCCTCCCTCTCGGAATGATTGCAATTCAGTCAGACATGTCTGTCGTCTGGTATGTCAACAAACAAGGGGGAACCAGATCCTATCCCCTATGTCACGAGGCCATGAGAGTGTGGGAGTGAGCGACTTCCGGTCGGTTTCTGATTGCAATGCACATCCCAGGACACACCAACATTTTAGCGGACAGAATGAGTTGGGCTATTGTGATGCTGTACGAGTGGTCTCTGAAACAGTCAGTAGCGGAGGAGATATTCCTTACATGGGGACAGCTTTGCTGCGATCTCTTCGCATCTTCTTCCAGCACGAAGTGCAGTGAGTTGATGTTCATCGTGCATTACAGCTGCAGTAATCACATATGGGGTTTTCAGCCGGCAGGCGGTCCCTCGGTCGGCCGAATTCCAAAGTCTTGGTCCGGCGTCGGTTGTTGTCGCGTACTCTTCTGACGTCAGGAAGGCCAGAGTATAAAAGACACAGCCGACGCCATCTTCTTCAGTCTTTTTTGCCGCGCGGTGCCCGAAGCAGAAGCAGTTCGCAAGTGCCGGTCGGCCAGCTCCTGAATTACGAAAAAATTTGGAACCGAAGTCTTCATTAAAGCTAAGTACCCCGTTGGGGAATCTTTTCTTGCCTCAGACCGATGTCAGAAAAAGTTAATAATTGTATTTCTTGTGGGAAGCAAATACCGCATAAGGATTTCCATTCCCTTTGCATACCTTGTTTGGGCCCAGACCACGACGTCTCGGGCTGCCGCTTTTGTGCTACCTTCAATAAACGCACTATCAAGCGTCGGGCGGAGTTCGCCCAGCACTATTTTGGTAAAGCGTTTAATTATAAAATGTCGTCGGATACTCCGACTACCGCTATGTCTAGAAAACGCAAAGAAAAGGACCGTCAGTCGAGAACCGCGGTCTCCACCGACACCACGCCGAAACAAGCTCCACGTGGTACGGTTCTCAGTGAGACGCCTTTGCAGTCCCTGACTACCGACGACACTCCCTCGGCGGGGTCTTCTGTACGTGAGACCGCTGGTTCTTCGGCCCTATCCCAGACTACAACCGAAGCCCCTGCTCATGCCGAGCCTACCAATGTGGATAGATCTACATCCACCCATGGTGTATTTAGGCCTTCATCATCTTTCTCTATCAAGGCATTCACTAAAGCCAAATCAGCCAAGCAACTTACTAGGCCTGCTACACAAGGCTCAAGACCTGGGCCCACGCCTAAGAAGCACATGCTTAAAATGGCTGAAGACCTTATCACTCTTATCAGAGGCTCCCAGGCCCCTCCGGACAAGAGACCCAGAGTAGAGGAGGAGTCTCCTACTTCTGACCAAGAATCCTTTTTATCAGAACATTCTGATGCTGAAGAACACTCTTATTCACCTTTCGAGGATTCGGATGCAGAGCAGTCCATTCCTTCTGTATCCCCCCCCCCCCTGAGGATTTTTCCTTTGGGGAAACCTTACACTCTTTGAGAGAGCACTTCCACTGGGAAGGTCAAGACTTTTCAGACTCCAAGAAAAGGCTTAGGGAATTTCTCTGGTTACCTCAGCATAGACCTTTGGCTATTCCTCCTGTTTTGGAGGTATTGGATGATGTCTACTCGGAGGCCTGCCTTAATCCTGATTCTCTGCCTCCTGCACCAGTTAAGCCGGATAGGTATTACAGAGTACCTAATTCTCATCAGTTCCTCTACAAAGGCCATAATGCAGACCCTGAAACTATTTCTCAAGGCCCTAAAGGAATTAAGGCCTCCACGGCCAAGAATCCACTTCCTGCGGAAAGGGAATCTAGATCTCTAGAAAGGTGGGGTAAGAAGGTTTACACCTCTGCCACCCTAGCCATGAGGGCCTTAAACTGCCAGTTTCATATGATTAAATATCAACAATTTCTGTTATCACAATTAAAGACCAAAATGTCACAGCCTGAACAACCAGATTTAAAAGAGTTGCAGGATATGATGCATAGTGCTGAACAAGTGGGTAAGCACACCTTACAATGTGGTTATGATGCCCTAGAGGCCTCCAGCAAATCGGCCGCTACCGGATCAGTCATTCGCAGACATACATGGCTAAGAGAACAAAATCTACCAGACCAGGTGAAAGCAAAAATTCTGGATGCACCTTTACATAAGGATGTTCTTTTTGGTGCTAATGCTGAGGATATATTACGTAAAATGGAAGAAAAAGCAAAATCTATGCAAACTGTCAAAGCTTTCTTACAGGTTCAGCCACCAAGGTTCAGCAGGAATTGGCCTTCTAAAAACTGGTCCTTTCCAACCACTGACAAGACCCAAAGAGGCAGATACAGACGCGGAAGGGGCAGAGGACAACCCCAAGGGTCTTACAGAGGCAGACAATGGCAATCACCAACACCAAGAGGTGGTGACGACAGTGCACAGCAGTACAGAAAACAGACTCAATGACTCCCTCATTACCATGCCAAGCAAAATTCAACTGGCAGCACCTTTGGGAGGAAAACTGGCACTATTTGCAAACAATTGGCATATTGTCACAACAGACAAATGGATTCTGGACATAATAAACAGAGGCTACAAATTCCATTTTCACACTCTTCCAAAAATGAGAGGCATGCCAAACCTACCACAAAATCAAAGGGTAGAGGCACAACTACAAATTGCAAAGCTCCTAAACATGAGGGCTATACAAAAGGTACCTACGCACCAACAAGCACAAGGTTTTTATTCAAGGCTTTCCTGGTGGCAAGAAGAGGACGCGACTGAAGACCCATTCTGGACGTAGCCATTCTAAACGCATTTCTTCTCGTATCAAAATTCAAGATGCTCACATTACAGCAACTCCTTCCCATGCTGGGCAAGGGGTTTTGGCTGGTAACATTGGACCTCAAGGAGGCATACCTGCATGTCCCAATCAGACAAAGTTGCAGAAGATACCTCAGATTTCTTGCAGGTTCAAACCACTATCAATTCTCTGCATTGCCCTTTGGCTTATCTACTGTGCCCAGAGTATTCACCAAGTGCCTGGCATCAGTGATTGCATACTGCAGACTTCAAGGGATACAAATTTACCCTTATCTGGACGACTGCCTGATCCAAGCGGACAGCAAACACGTACTTCTGAAACACCTGGCATATGTGACACGCTTACTGCTTTCTCTGGGATACACCATCAACAAGGAGAAATCAAAGCTAACACCATCTCAGAAAATAACCTTCCTGGGTGCCAACTTGGACACAAACACCCAGATGGTTTACCTTACAACAGAAAAACAAGGGCAACTATCTCATTACTTCAGAATGCTTGCAAAAAGTACCAGGCTTACTGCAAGGAAAATCCTGCAGGCTCTGGGATTCATGGCATCTTGCATTCTTCTAATCCCATGCGCAAAGCTGCACATGAGGAAACTTCAATGGTACCTAAAAAATCTATGGTCTCAACACAGTCACAGCTTGGAAGTGGAGATTCCAATAATTCCCTGTCTTCAAAAGGAATTCATATGGTGGGCCCAAGCATGCCAAGTAAACACAGGCCTCCCATTCTGCAAGTCTCAAGCTACACAAGTCATAACCACAGACGCTTCAGACTATGCCTGGGGAGCGCACATGAAGGACAGGTGCATTCAGGGCAGATGGCCCCAAAGAGAAAAGCACCTTCACATCAATCAAAAAGAAATGCTGGCAGTAATAAATGCAATCTCAGCGTTCAGAGAATTCCTGCATCCAAGACAACTGTTCATAAGAACAGACAACACCACAGTAATGTGGTACATAAACAAACAAGGAGGAACTCATTCATACCCCTTGTGCAGACTAACCATAACTCTTTGGAACCTAGCTCTGGAAAGACAAATGGAACTTCAGGCTCAGTACCTGCCAGGAATGGAAAACACACTGGCAGACACACTGAGCAGGCATATGACAGACCCTCACGAATGGAAGCTACATCCGCACGTATTCACAGAGATTGTTCAAGCGTGGGGAAGGCCAGACATAGATCTTTTTGCCTCCCACAAAAATCATCAATTAAAAAGGTTTTGCTCAAGGACCTTCCACCCAAAGGCCTGGAAAGTGGACGCTCTTTCATTCACATGGACAGCTCGGTCAGTTTATGCATTCCCACCACTACCTCTACTGCCCAAGGTACTTTTGAAAGTAAGAACAGACAAGCCGAGGATGATACTGATTGCTCCAGACTGGCCGAGACAACACTGGTATCCACTCTTGAGGAGCCTAACACACACTCCTCCGTGGCCCCTGCCTCTAACACCTCTACTGCTGACGCAGAACAATTTCAAAACCCTTCACAGTCAGCTGAAAACTCTCAGCCTAGCTGCATGGAAAATTCCTTAACATCACATCAGACACTACTCTCCAAAGAAGTGCAGGATGTCATTTTGGAGGCTAGAAGACCATCTACTAGAAAAGCTTACTCCGCAAAATGGAAGCGGTTTTGCTGTTGGAATGAAGAACGAGGGCAGGATCCTAGAAAATTGAACCTACCTCAGATTTTACAGTACCTAGCTGAGCTTCTGAGCAATGGACTTTCATTTTCCTCTATCAAAATACATGCCTCAGCAATCTCTGCAGAATTCAACATGGATCCTCCTTTATTCTCACATCCACTCCTACGACAGTTCCTCAGAGGGGCTAAGAACATAAGACCTCCAAGGAAACAGCCAGTGCCAGCTTGGGACCTTAACTATGTACTGGAAAAATTGACATTACCTCCCTTTGAACCAGCTGCTTCAACAGAATTACAATATTTGTCCTGGAAAACAGCTTTTCTCCTGGCCATCACTTCAGCTCGTAGAGTATCTGAGTTACAGGCCCTCATGGCGGTGCAGCCATTTCTCATATTCCATCAGGACAGGGTTTCCCTTACTCAACCCTTCCTTTATGCCTAAAGTGGTATCTAGGGTAGCCTTAAACCAGGCCATACACCTTCCTACCTTCTACCCTAACCCTCAAAACAAGGGGGAAAGGCTGCTTCACTCTTTAGACATCCATAGGCAGCTACGTTATTACTTGGACAGAACCAAATCCTTCAGAAAATCAGATCAACTCCTAGTTTCCTATGCTGTGGGGGGTCAAGGGAAACCTGTTACTAAACAGACCATTTCAAAGTGGATTGGTCACTGCATACGCTTTTGTTATTCCTATCATGGAAAGCCTGTCCCTACTGGTATCAGATCTCACTCCACCAGGGCCACAGCCACCTCTACAGCCTTCCTCAGAGGAGTGCCTACTAAAGATATCTTGGAGGCAGCCACTTGGAGTTCTGTGCATACCTTCACAAAACACTACCATCTGCCTTTATACTCCAGAACAAGAGCAGGCTTTGCTACTGCAGTTTTGCAGGGCATTCTAGCTCAACCCAGTTCCGTATAGTACCTACCACCCTATGCATAGCTTTGGGATTCTACCCATATGTGATTACTGCAGCTGTAATGCACGATGAACATAGTACAGTTTTGTACCTACCATAAATGTAGATGTTCGAGGGCTATTACAGCTGCAGTACAGGTTTCCCACCCTCCTTCCCCACTTGGTAAGACCTTGGGGTCTGAATAACTATTCATACCTGCTAACTGGGTTATCCTGCTATGTTTTATTTGCTTACTTTTGTGTATTAGACTTATCTATGTATTGCCTTCCTTTTGGGGGCACCTGACATCTGGGGCAAGAAAGACTGAAGAAGATGGCGTCGGCTGTGTCTTTTATACTCTGGCCTTCCTGACGTCAGAAGAGTACGCGACAACAACCGACGCCGGACCAAGACTTTGGAATTCGGCCGACCGAGGGACCGCCTGCCGGCTGAAAACCCCATATGTGATTACTGCAGCTGTAATAGCCCTCGAACATCTACATTTATGGTAGGTACAAAACTGTTCTTTCTCTCTGATTCCCTCCCCAGGGGATGCCCCCAGAGATGCTGTAGTCCATGTTTGGCCCCCTGGGCTTCTGTATGCTTATCCTCCGTTACCACTCTTTCTGAAGTTTCTTCAGAAAGCTTGCCGACTGGGGTGCAAATTTATCCTCATTGCCCCATTCTGGCCTCGCCAAGTTTGGTTTCCCTTCCTTTGGTCTCATCTTCTAACTCCTCCGTGGAATCTGGATCCCTGCCCGGATCTAATCTCTCATCCTTCGGGTGCCTGCCCGCTCACCCTGGACAGCCTCAGGCTGACAGCTTGGTTGCTACAGTTCCATTGATTGCCAGGACTCCCGGTCTTTCATCCCCCTGTAAAATCTATATTAGTGGTCTCTCTTAAAACTTCCACTAGGAAAGTTTGTTGTAGTAAATGGAAAGGTTTTTCCATTTGGGCCTCTCATAGGAACCTGGACCCTTTTTTCAGCCCCTGTTCCTGTGGTGTTAGATTTTTTGACTAGTATCTTTCAGCAAGGAGCTAGCTTCTCCAGGGTGAAAGTACAGTTGGCAGCCATTTCTAATGTTCATGTTGGGGAAGATAACATTGCCTTAGCTTCTTCTAGGCTGTGTAAGGCTTTTCTTAAAGGCACTTTTCTTTTGTGTCCTCCTGTCAAAGATTCAGTGCCTCCTTTGGACCTTACCTTCGTCCTCCAGACATTGATGGCTCCCCACTTTGAACCTGCAGCTTCAGTGGGTCTAAATTTTTTGTCTTGGAAGACGGCCTTTCTAGTGGCCATTACATCAGCCAGGAGGGTTTCTCAGCTTCAGGCTTTGTCTGCCGTGCCTCCTTATTTGGTCTTCCATAAGGATAGGGTATCTCTCCGTGCAAATCCTTCATTCTTACCCAAAGTGGCATCTGAATCGGACATAAACCAGTCTATTAATCTACCCGTTTTCTTTCCTAATTTCCAAAACAAGGGTGAATATAAACTTCACTTGTTAGATGTTCATAGACTACTATATTTCTGTCTTCAATTTACAAAGTCATTCCGCAAGTCTAACCAATTGTTAGTTTCCTTTTCCAAACCTTTTTTGGGAAAGGCAATTTCCAAGGTTTCCTTATCTAGATGGATCACTCTTTGCATTTCGTATGCTTGCAAAGCAAAATGTTTATCTCCTCCTGGTATAATTAAAGCTCACTCTACCAGGTCCATGGCGACTTCTGCTGCCTTTTGGTCTAGGGTTTCTTTGGATGACATTTGCGCAGCAGCAACTTGGGCAAATCCACATACCTTCATTTCTCATTATAAATTAGACCTGATTTCCAGAGGAAGAGCATCCTTTGGCTCTGCGGTGCTCAGGAATATCCTTCCATGAGGGCCTCCCAGGATTTAAGTAGCTGGGGACACTGTCCCACAGGTTGCAGATAAAATGAAGTTAACTACTTCAGATAAAAAAGTTGTGTACTCACCATAATGTTCCATCTGAGTAGTTATACTTCATTTTTCTACAACCTTCCTTCCCTCCGTCCCCCTGACCTTATCATATCCATAAGTATGTTGGGTTCTTTGGGCTGAGTTGCTAATGTGTATAGTTGCAGCAAACTCGATCTGAGGGGAGGCAGGAGATGGTGGTGCATTATGGGTAGGGTGAGGAGCTCGGAGCTTGGAGCAGATGCTAGAAAATAATTTGTCGGCTCGGATCCGATATGGATCCGAATACCCACAGGTTGCAGAAAAATTAAGTGCAACTACTCGGATGAAATGATATGGGGAGTACATAACTTATTTTTTTGGAGTAATAGCATCCCTATTGATTCCATCGTTGTGGCCGCTGCTATTAAGAAGGAGCTGGCGGAGCAGAGCTCCTCCATCCATCCCCCGAATAGTGTGCCTCGGGCGATTGACCAGTTTACCTCAGCTACATTCGGACTGAGAGCAACCAACGGTATGGCACATTTTACCCAACTTCAGACGGCTTTTATGTCAAAGGTCCCTACTTCCCTTACAGAGTTGCTGCCTCTGGAGAGGCTTAAGCTAGTCTGTCCTAAGCTGTCCACTCTGACTTCCTTGGCTAATGCTTTAATGAGATTGATCTCCAACTCTCTGGGTTTGGGAAACCCTTCAAGGCATCTTTTACTAATGCTGGCATTTATGGTTCAACCTTGCTTGGTCCATCTGTCAAGGAAATATTGACACACAGCAAGCAGGAGGGCAAGATTCTATCCGATGTGGAAGTCAAGATTTCTACTCCCCAACAGTCTTTTTCTGTGACTCAGAGAGGTAGTAAGAAACTTTGGTTCTGCAGGACTCCGTAATCTTTCCAGGATGTTCTTCAAGAATCCTCTTCCGCTTGCCCCAGGGTAGGGGATTCAGTGGTAGATGCCACTCCAAAAGCTGAGGAGGTCCGCAGAATCCGGTCTGTCTGGAACCATTCTCGGAGAAGCCTTTTCAGCACTCCTGAAGCAGTGCCCGGCTCCTGCTCTGGAGGCAGTTGGGGGACATTTCTCCCTTCATCCACTAGCTTGGCCAAGTCTCACCTCAGTTCAGTGGGTGTTAGATTATTTCCAGGGATTACTTCATTCCTTTTTTCAGCCCCCCTCCTGATTCAAAAATCCCTCCCAGATGTTGCACCCTGCCAAAGGGATCTGGCCCTTTTCGAGGTTCAAGACCTTCTAAGAAGAGCCATCTAAGAGGTTCCAATAGGACAACGAGGAACTGGAACTTACTCTTGTTTCTTTTTGGTGCCCCAAAAGACCGGGACATGCATCCCATCTTGAACCTCTGCAAATTGAACCTGTCAGTCAAGAAATCCAATTCCATATGGTCACTTTTTAGTCCATTCTGCCTCTGTTGTGTAAGGAAGATTGGATGTGCTCAATGAATCTCAAGGAATCGTACTATCATATCAAAATTGACAGGCAGTCCAGGAGACACTTGTGCTATTGGTTATGGGCCAGTCATTACTAGTTCAGAGCACTGGTCTTTGGCCTCATCACAGCCCCTCAGGTGTTTACCAAATGTATGGCAGTGGTGGCAGCCCATCCCCAGCTGCAAGGATTCCATGTCTTTCTCTACCTGGACGATTGGCTCTTCACGGCCCCCATGAGGCATCAACTATCAATGGCCACCTCTTATGCCCTCAATCTCTTTTGTCATCTAGGAAATAGTCAATTTGCTCAAGTCCAACCTGTCTCCTTGACAAAATTTGGGGTTTATCGGGTTCAGTTGGACATGATATCGGAGACTCCAACACTGCCTATACACAGAGTTCATCTTAATTTGGGATCAGGTCTCTCACTTGATGAACCTAGAGCTTTTGTCAATCAATCCATATGATTCTACAAGCTCTAGGTTCAATGGCAACTGCTAACCAATTAGTTCCTCTTGCCACGTATCACATGCCAGTTCATTAGTTGACCCTGGCAGTCCAGTGGTCTGTTTAGATTCAGCCTATGTCCATGACCATCAAGATGTCTCAGGTGTGCAGAAGCCACCTTGGGTGGTGGCTTCAGACTCGGGATCTAATTTTAGGCAGGCCCTTTTATCTTCCCCAGCCCAAGGTCACAGTGACCACGGATGCCTCCCTGTTGGAGTCGGGGGTGCATTTTCAAGGCAGGATGGTTCAAGGCACATGGTCCCTTATAGAGACCAAATTGCACATAAATGTCCTAGAGATGAGGGCAGTCTTTGTAGTGTTGCAAGCTTTTCAGGAGCGTCTCCCTCTAGGAACCATAGCAGTTCAAACAGACAACATGGCAGTGGTCTGGTACATCAACAAGGAAGGGGGAATATGGTCCCTGTGCAGAGAGGCCATGAGAGTGTCAGAATGGGCAAAATCTTCCAGGCGCTTTCTTCTTGCAGCTCACATTCCCAACAATTCCATAGTGCTGGCCAATTGGCTCAGCAGGTCTATCTGGAGTCCCCACGAGCTATCCCAGAATCCGTGGCAAGTCAGATATACGACCATTGGGGTCAACAGTTTGCAATCTCTTTGCCTCACCAGTCAACTGCAAATGCAGCAATTATTTTGCCATGATCCCTCCAGTGGGGGAATCACCCAGAGATGGTCTGATTCACAATTGGCTGCCCGGACCCATCTATGCTTATCCTCATACTCCTCTGATTCCCAAGGTCTTACAGAAAACTTGCCACCTAAAGATCCCTCTCATCCTCATTGCCCCTTCTGGCTTTGGCAGGCGTGGTTCTCCTCCCTGTTATGGTCTCATCTAAGGTATCTGCCCTGGATATTGGATCCCGTTCTGGATCTCATTTCCCATCGCTGGTGGCTTCCACTTCCCAATCTCCGGACTCTTCGTTTAACCGTATGGTTTCTCCAGTTCCAGTATTCCTTTCACCATCCAAGCTTCCTTCCCCCCATAAGGAACATAATTTTGCCTCTCAGAAGCCATTTGCCAAGAAGATGTGATGTTCATCGTGCATACAGCTGCAGTCATAACAGATGGGTTATCCTGCCGTCAGGCGGGTCCTCGGCCGGCTGAATTCCAAATTCTAGGTCCGGCATCTGTTGTCGTCGCTTCCTCCCTGACGTCAGTGTGGCAGGGGTATAAAAGAGGCAGCCGACTCCATTTTCTAAAGTCTTTCTTGCCGTGCAGTGCCCGAAGCAGAAGCAGTTCGCAAGTGCCGGTCGGCCAGCTCCTGAGATTTACGAAAGTATTTCAGCCGAAGTCTTCTTGAAAGCTAATACCCCGTTGGGGAAACTTTTTTTGCCCCAGACCGATGTCAGACAAAGTTAATAATTGCATTTTATGTGGGAAGCAAATACCGCATAAGGATTTCCACTCTTACTGTATACCTTGCTTAGGCCCAGACCACGACGTCTTGGCCTGCCGTTTTTGTGCTAGATTCAAAAAACGCACTATTAAGCGTCTGGCGGAGTTCGCCCTTCACTTTTTTGGCAAAAAATTTAATTATATTATGTCGTCGGATACTCCGACTCCAGTTTTGAGCAAAAAACGCAAAGATAAGGACCGGCATACGAGGTCCGCACCACCTACTGATACCATGCTAAGGTCGACTACCAGTTCTCCGGTACTCAGCGAGGCGCCTATGCAGCCCCTGAGTACCGATGACAATGCATTACTGGTGTCTTCAATACCCGAGGTCGCAGGCTCCTCGGCCCCCATTCCTACTACAGATACCGACGCCACTCCTGGCGGGGAAACTCAGAATTTAGACAGGCCTGCCATTTCTCAAGGGGTCTTCAGGCCTTCCTCCTTCTCTATTAAAGCCTTCACTAAATCTAAAACAGCCATGAAAACCAAAAAACAGGTTCCTCAGACACCCTCTCAAGGCTCCATGCCTAAAAAACAGATGCTTAAAATGGCTGAGGATTTGATTACTCTTATCAGGGGTTCTCAACCCCCCTCTGACAAAAGGCCCAGATTAGAGGAAGACTACCCTTCCTCAGATCAAGCTTCTATTGCCTCAGAACTATCTGAGGACCAGGATTGTGCCTATTCTCCATTCGAAGACTCTGATGCAGAGGAGTCTATTCCCTCGGTCTCCCCCCCTGAGGACTTCTCTTTTGGGGAAACCCTGCATACATTGAGGGAACACTTTCACTGGGAAGGCCAAGATTACTCAGATTCCAAGAAAAGGCTTAGGGCATTTCTTCTGCTCCCCCAGCATATGCCTCTAGCTATCCCTCCTGTTCTAGATATATTGGATGATGTGTACACAGAAGCCAGCCTTATTCCTGATTCTTTGCCTCCAGCTCCTGTTAAACCAGACAGGTATTACCGGGTTCCTGATTCTCACCAGTTCCTATATAAAAGCCATACTGCTGACCCAGAAACTATTTCACAGGGTCCCAAGGGAATTAAGGCCTCTACTGCTAAAAACCCATTACCTTCAGAGAGCGATTCCAGATCTTTCGAAAGGTGGGGGGAAAAGGTGCACGCCTTGGCCACTTTAACCATGAGGGCATTAAACTGTCAGTTCCATATGTTAGTATCAACAGTTTTTGATATCTCAGCTGAAAAGCAAAATGGCACAACCAGAACAACCAGATTTAAAAGAGTTGCAGGATTTGTTGCATGGTGCAGAGCAAGTGGATAAACATACCTTGCAGTGTGGTTTTGATGCTTTAGAGGCCTCATGTAGAGCTGCTGTTACGGGGTCTGTTATACATAGGCATGCTTGGCTCAAAGAGCAAACCTTACCAGATCATGTCAAAGCTAAATTATTAGATGCACCTCTTCAAAAAGATGTATTGTTTGGTGTTAAAGCAGAGGAGGTGCTAAAGAAAATGGAGGAAAAAGCGAAATCAATGCAAACAGTGAAAGATTTCCTGCAGGTACAGCCTCCACATTTCAGCATAAACTGACCTTCAAAAAAATTGGTCCTTTCCAGACACGGACAGACATCAAAGGGGCAGATACAGACGTCCAAGGGGTAGAAGGCAATCTCAAGGATCTTTCAGAGCCAGACAGTGGCAAGCACCAACCCCAAGGGGTGGAGAAGATAGATCACAGTCTTTTAGAAAACAGACACAATGACTTCCCCCTACACCTGCCAAGCAAATCTTTAATGGCAGCACCTTTGGGCGGAAAACTGACATTATTCTCAAAAAATTGGCATATGGTTACAAAAGACAAATGGATTCTGGACATTATAGACAGAGGCTACAGGTTCCACTTTCACACCCTTCCAAAAATGAGAGGCATCCCAAACCTGCCACAAAATCAAAGGGCAGAGGCACAAAAACAAATTTCAGCTCTCATGGACATGAAAGCAATTCAGGAGGTACCTGCAAAAGAACAAGGTCAAAGGTTTTATTCCAGACTATTCCTGGTACCAAGGAAAGACAAAGATTGGAGACCTATCTATCCTAAACACATATCTACAGGTGCCAAAATTCAAGATGCTCACATTACAGCAGCTTCTTCCCATGCTGGGCAAGGAGTCTTGGCTGGTAACATTGGACCTCAAGGAGGCATACCTGCATGTCCCTATCAGACAAGATTGCAGAAGATACCTCAGATTTCTTGCAGGTTCAACCCATTAGCAATTCTCTGCATTGCCCTTTGACTTATCTACTGCGCCCAGAGTGTTTACGAAATGCCTGGCATCAGTAATCGCCTTCTGCAGACTACAAGGGATACAAATCTACCCACATCTGGACGACTGCCTGATCCAAGCGGACAGCAAGGACATACTACTGCAGCACCTGGCGTTTGCAATAAAACTGTTGAACTTCCTGGGATACACAATCAACAAAAAGAAATCAAAACTAATACCCTCTCAACAAATTATTTTCCTGGGTGCCAACTTGGATACAACCACCCAGATGGCCTACCTCACGCCAGACAAGCAAGGGCAACTGTCTCAATACTTCAGAAAAATGGCAACTTACACCAGGCTAACTGCAAGGAAAGTCCTGCAGGCTCTGGGATTCATGGCATCTTGCATCCTACTTATCCCATGTGCAAAGCTACATATGAGGAAACTTCAATGGTATCTAAAAAACTTATGGTCTCAACACAGCCACAGCTTGGAAGCAATTATACCACTCATTCCATGCCTTCAAAAGGAATTTATGTGGTGGGCTCAAGCTTGCCAAAGAAACACAGGTCTTCCTTTCTGTGTACCTCAAGCAACTCAAATCATTACAACAGATGCCTCAGACTACGCCTGGGGAGCACACATGACAAATCAGTGCATTCAGGGAAAATGGGCACGAAAAGAGAAACTCCTTCACATCAACCAAAAGGAAATGCTAGCCGTGCAAAAGGCTATTATGACCTTCAAAGACCTACTGCATCCAGGCCAGCTATTGATAAGGACAGACAACACCACAGTGATGTGGTACATAAACAATCAGGGGGGAACTCATTCATATACCCCCTGTGCAGGCAAGCCATGACCCTATGGAACACAGCACTGGAATTGAAAATTCAACTACAGGCACAATTCCTGCCAGGGAAGGAAAACACACTGGCAGACAACCTAAGCAGAAATATGACAGATCCACACGAACAAATTTTCACAAAGATAACTCAGGCATGGGGACAGCCAGACCTAGATCTCTTCGCTACCCACAGAAATTGCCAGTTGAAAAAATTTTGTTCAAGGACCTATCATCCACAGGCCTGGAAAGTGGACGCACTTTCCTTCAATTGGGCAACATTGACAGTCTATGCCTTCCCGCCTCTTTCTCTGCCGCCCAAAGTTCTATTAAAAGCCAGAGCAGAGTGGCTGAAAATGATTCTCTTTGCTCCAGACTGGCCAAGGCAACACTGGTATCCGCTCCTGAAGAGCCTGACACATTCCCCACCATGGATCCTACCTCTAGTCCCTCTTCTGTTGTCCCAGCACAACTACAAAACTCTTCACAGCCATCTCAAAACTCTAAATCTAGCTGCATGGAGAATTCCTTGATTTCCCAACAGTTTCTCCTCTCCAAGGAGGTGCAGGATATCATCTTGGAGGCCAGAAGACCTTCTACTAGAAAGGCCTCCGCCAAATGGAAACGATTTTGTGCCTGGAATCAAAAGAAGGGACAGAATCCTTGGGTAATAAATATACCTCAAATTTTACAGTACCTAGCTGAGATGTTAAACAATGGGCTTTCCTTCTCCTCCATCAAGATCCACGCTGCAGCCATTTCTGCACAATACAACACAGATCCTCCTTTATTCTCCCATCCTCTCTTAAGGCAGTTCCTCAGAGGGGCAAAGAATATAAAACCCCCAAGGAAACTACCAGTCCCTGCTTGGGACCTCAACTTCGTATTGGAAAAGCTGACCCTTCCTCCCTTCGAGCCAGCTTCTTCATCAGAGTTACAGTACTTGTCATGGAAAACAGCCTTTCTTCTGGCTATCACCTCAGCTCGCAGGGTTTTGGAGCTACAGGCCCTCATGGCTGTGCAACCATTCATCATTTTCCATCAGGACAGAGTTTCCTTACGAACCAACCCTACCTTTATGCCAAAGGTAGTATCCGGTGTAGCTTTGAATCAGACTATCCACTTACCTACCTTTTATCCTAATCCACAAAACAAAGGGGAAAGGCTACTACATTCCTTGGACATTCACAGACAACTTCGTTATTATTTGGACAGGACAAAGCCATTCAGGAAATCTGAGCAACTCTGTGTCCTATGCTGCAGGTGCTCAAGGAAAGGCTATTTCCAAACAGACAATTTCAAAATGGATAGCCCACTGCATACGCTTTTGTTACTCATTTCATGGAAAAACTGTGCCTGCATGCATCAGATCCCACTCCACCAGAGCCACAGCTACCTCTGCAGCCTTCCTCATGGGTCCCTACCAAGGATATTTTGGAAGCAGCCACCTGGAGTTCAGTGCACACTTTCTCCAAGCACTATCACCTCCCACTATACTCTAAATCTAGAGCGGGCTTTGCCACAGCAGTCCTGCAGGGCATCCTAGCCCCTCCTAGTTCCACTTAGTGCCTACCAACCTTACTTAGCTTTGGGATTCTACCCATCTGTTATGACTGCAGCTGTATGCACGATGAACATAGTACAGTTTTGTACCTACCATAAATGTAGATGTTCGAGTGCTCATACAGCTGCAGTCCAGGTTTCCCTCCCTCCAACCCCTCTTAGGACAGGCCTTATGACAAACCCTTTTCATATAACCTTTTGGGGTACTCTTTTATGGTGTATTTGCTTGCAACTACTGTTTTTGATTTATCAACATTGCATTTTTGCATAACATTGTTTGCCTTCCTTCTGGGGGCACCTGACATCTAGGGCAAGAAAAACTGAAGAAAATGGCGTTGGCTGCCTCTTTTATATCCCTGCCGCACTGACGTCAGGGAGGAAGCGACGACAACCGACGCCGGGCCTAGACTTTGGAATTCGGCTGACCGAGGACCCGCCTGACGGCAGGATAACCCATCTGTTATGACTGCAGCTGTATGAGCACTCGAACATCTACATTTATGGTAGGTACAAAACTGTACTTTCTAGTAAATGGAAAAGTTTTTCTATTTGGGCTAATCAGTGTAATTTGTATCCCTTTTCGGCCCGATTTTTGTTGACTTGCTCTTGTCCTCTCTTTTTCAGGATGGGGTGAGTTTTTTTAATATCAGGCTTTAGGTTGTGGCCATTTCTAACTTCCACACAAACAAAGAGCCTACTTTTTCTTCTAAACTGTGCAAAGACTTACTTAAAGGAGTTTTTCTCCTTGGAGCACCTAATAAAGATCCCACCCCGCCGTGGGATTTGACCTTGGTGCTGTAGTGTTTTGACACAAAAGCCCTTCAAACCAGCCACTTCTTGTGATATCAAATTTCTGTCTTGGGAAAACGGCATTTTTATTTGCCATCACTTCTGCCAGAAGAGTTTCGGAGCTGCAGGCTCTAAGCATTAAACCTCCATTTATGGCCTTCCACAAGGACAGGGTGTCCCTTAGGATAAATCCTGCATTCTGAAAGTGGCCTTTGAGGCTAACCACAATCAATCAATACAACTGCCGTTTTTGTTTCCTAATTACTCTAACAAAGAAGAATGCATGTTGCATTGTTTAGATGTTCATAGGCAATTGCATTCCTATCTGAAAAGGACTGAGGAATTTTGAAGGTCGGACCAGCTCTGCATGGCCTTTTCTCAAAATCGAAAGGGTATGGTGGTTGCTGAAGTGACTATTTCCAGATGGATAATTAGTTGCATTTCTTACGTTTTATAGCAAGCATATGGAGTTATCCAGTCCAGTTAAAGCTCATTCTACTACCTCTGTGGCTGCGTTGCCGGCCTTCTTAGCTAAACTTTCCTTTGATGAGATTTGTGCTGCTACTTGGTCCAGTTCCCACACCTTTGTTTTCCTCACTGTAAGTTGGATTTGGTGTCTAGGAACAGGGCTTACTTTGGTTCCTCTGTGATCCGGCATATCCTTTCTTGAGGCCACCCAGGGCTCATAGTAGCTGGGAATTCTGACTCATCTGTGATGAATAATGAGACAGCATCAGATAGAGTTATGTACTTACTGTAACTTGGAATTTGTGCTGTCCAGTGTCATTCATCATGTTCCTGCCTTCCTTCCCCCTGCCTTCTGGAGATCTTGTAGAGCTGGGATAGTTCCAGTTTGGGATAGTATGTTTTTCTTATGGAGAATTTTCTGCGCTCCTATTTGTTCAGCAACCTTGATCTGAAGGTTGGAGGTCAGCAGGGGATTATGGGAAGGGGAGGAGCTTGAGCTCTGGATCTGTCTATTTGTTGCTGTCTCAGATCTGAGATTGGATCCAAGACCCATTTGTGATGAATAATGACAGTGGATAGCGCAGATTCCAAGTTATGGTCAACACATAATTCTTTTTGCACCTTCACAATTCCTGCACTATCTTCTGTCTAGTCTCTTCCCACGTATCCCTAGCTGCCATAACAGTGTCATTTCCAATCTATACCCCCGAATTTCTCATTCCATCATGTCCCCACAAACCTGGATAATGTTGGACCAACTCATGTGTGGGCACAATTTACCGCTATCACCCTTGTCCTAGCTTTATTAATTTTGTATCCCGGGAGGATTTGAAATGGTCTCAAAATGTTCCACAACACTGTAATGTCCCCTCTGGTTCTGCCACGCATAAAACAATATCATCTGCAAACAGAGCCAGCCCCTCCTGACCACCACATCAACTATATCCTTGAACTTCTGAGTCCCCTACCTTCCCCACCAGTGGCTCTAAACATAATGCAAATGAGAAAAGGGGAAGCAGGCAACCCTGCCTCATTCCTCTACTCAAGCAGAAGTCATCAGAGAGGACCCCACCCACTTCAGTTTTCACCTCCGATCCCTCATCTATACCCCCAATCAACCCTACAATTGTATCATGGAAAGCAAATGCCTCCACTGCCCTGCTTACGAAGTCCCAGTCCACTCCTTCAAATGTTTTCTCTTCATCTGGACCCAGAATTAACAGTGGTATTTTCTTACATTCTGCTTTCCTCTGAATCATTAGTGTTATGTTATTATTGTGAAATGTTTGCCTCCCCTCCACAAAACCGGACTGATTCATATCTATTAATTTTGTCATCACTTTTGCCATTCTTTTAGCCATCATAGACATATACACTTTGCAATCGTAGCTTAGTATTGAAATGGACCTGTATGAAGCTGGATCTGTTGGATCTTTACCTTCTTTAGGTATTAACGTTGCTACCCCATTCTTCCCGAATGCTGGTGCTTCTCTTCTTAAAATGCTGTTAAACAAAACCTTCCAGGTCTTTACCATTTTTCCCTCCTAGCTTCCAAACTTCCACAAGAATACCATCTATTCCTGGGGACTTACCTGTAGATTGGTTATACATAGCCATTTTTAACTCCTCTCTTCTTATCCTAACTGTTAATAATCGAGCCTCATCTACCTCTAACTTTGGTATATTTAATTCTTCAGACAAAACTATGGAAAGCAAGACCACAGAGACCACAGTAACAAATGTGTACTATTTAATAAGCACTTCTGTCTTGTAAAATCAAGACTTCGTAAGACAGCTAAAATACAAAAGCATCCATATTTAAATCTTAGAATCACATGATCATTTTCCACCAAAAATCCTTTCCCACACCTTCTTAAAGATGCAAATCCCCAAAAACATGTATATTTACATGTATATAAATAAAAAGACAATAAATACATACATTAAGATATATGCATATATACGTACACACACACACACACACACACACATATATATATATATATATATATATATATATATATATATACACATATATATACACATATACATTATATTTATATATATATATATATATATATATATATATATATATATATATATATACATACATTTTATATATATACATATATATATATATATCCATATATACATACATTTTATATATATACATATATATATATATATATATATATATATATATATAGAGAGAGAGAGAGAGAGAATAAAAAAGTCAAGATAATTTCAATGCATCTATTATAAGTTTTTAGTTTCAGTAAGGAAGAGAGAAGAGATATTACCATTAATACCAAGAAAATTAATGCAGTGGTGGTGCTGCGGTAGCATTGTTGCCTCATAGTAAGATGTTGTCCTGTTCAATTCTCAGCTAGAGCGTCTTCTGTTTGGAGACGTGCGAGAATGGGGGCGTACCTTCATTGAAGGTTGTGCGTTAGGGCTGGCAACTCGGCACGTAAAAATGTAATGCCAATCATTAGCGGACCAGAGTTCTGCTGTGGCGACACCTAACCGGGAAAAGCCGAAAGACACAACAACCATTAATACCAAGAAAAATAGCAGTATTTAATTTAAGCTGCCAAGCTAACTCCCTCTTCTGAAGTATATAGCCCCAAGGACCTCCCGAATGGTAGGAACAACCTGAAGAACAGTTTTATTACTGCTGTCTCTGTGGTCATATGTTTCATACTTTCGTCTGTTTTATTGATGTTCATCGTGTTTCACTGTTGCAGTCATTACTCTTGGGTTATCCTGCTGGCAGGCAACCCGCAGTCGGCCTGAATTCCAAAGTCCTGGTCCGGCGTCGGCTGCTGCCTCTTCCCTGACGTCAGTGCACCAGGGGTATAAAAGATGCAGTCGATGCCATTTTCTTCAGTGTTTCTTGCTGCGTGGTGCCCAAAGCAAAAGCAGTTCGCAAGTGCTGGTCGGCCGATTCCTGAGATTTTCAAATCCGAATTTCAGAACCGAAGTCTTCATTAAAGCTAAGTACCCCGTTGGGGAAACTTTTTTCTTGCTCCAGACAGATGTCAGAAAAAGTTAACAATTGTATTTCTTGTGGGAAGCAAATACTTCATAAGGATTTTCACTCTTACTGTATTCCTTGCCTAGGCCCTGACCACAACGTTGCTAGCTGTCGGTTTTGTGCTAGATTTAACCAAAGCAATAATAAGCGTCTGTTCGATTTTGCATTTCATTACTTTGGCCGAAGATTTAATTATATAATGCCGTCGGAACAGCCAATGACCGGAGTTTACAAAAAACGCAAGGACAAGGGAAAGGGTAGGCATCCGAGGTCCAAAACCGACGACAAGGCCTCCGTTAGGCCAGTCGCCGGTTCTCAGTGAGGTGCTTTCGCAGCCCCTGGCGCCCGCTACCTCAGAGCCATGGGCCGCTTCCGACTCCCACGAGGAGCCGACTGGGCCTCTGGATACTCAAGGTATTGGACACTCGGAAATCATTCCCTTAGATGGGTCCGGAGCCGCTGAGCAGGCATCTGCTTCTGAGGGTGTCTTCAGACCTACACAGTTGTATGTTAAACCATCTTCAGCTTCAAAGACTAAAGCAGCTCTAAAGACAAAGAAACAAGTACAGCATTCTACTCAAACTTCCATGCCTAAAAAACAGATGCTTAAAATGGCCGAAGACCTAATTACTTTGATCAGGGGTTCCCATCCCCCTCCTGATAAGAGGCCTAGGCAAGAGACAGAATATGATTCTTCTGATCAGATTTCTATTTCCTCTGATTCCTCTTCTGAACAGGATTAATCTTTTCCTCCCTATGAGGACTCTGATGCTGAAGAATCCATTCCTTCAGCCTCACCTCCTGAGGATTATTCTTTTGGGGAAACCCTGCATACCATGAGGGAGCATTTCAACTGGGAAAGCCAAGATTAATCTGAATCTAAGAAAAGGCTCAGAGATTTTCTGCTACTTCCTCAGCACAGACCCCTTGGTATTCTACCTGTTCTAGACATTGTAGATGTATTGTCAGAGTCCGGCCTGTCCCCTGACTCGTTACCCCCTGCACCTGCTAAGCCAGACAGATACCACAGGGTCCCGGATTCTCATAAATTCCTATATAAAAACCCCGCTGCTGACCCAGAAACAATATCTCAGGGTCCCAAAGGGGTCAAAGCTTCCACTGCAAAAAATCCTGTCCCCTCTGATAGGGATTCTAGGGCACTGGACAGATGGGGGAAAAAGTTTACACTTCTGCTACCTTGGCTGTAAGGGCTTTAAATTGTCAGTTTCATATGCTTAAATATCAGCAATACTTAATGTTACTGCTTACACAGAAAATGTTGACAAATTCTGAATGTTCAGAGAACAAGGAAATACAGGATTTATTGCATGCAGCTGTACAAGTGGGAAGGCATACTTTGCAATGTGGTTATAATTCACTGGAGGCCTCTTGCAGGGCCGCTGTTACAGGTTCTGTTGTTGGAAGGCATGCTTGATTAAAGGAACAGAATCTGCCTGACCATGTTAAAGCAAAATTATTAGATGCCCCATTACAGTATGATACTTTGGTGCTAAAGCAGAAGAGGTGTTGAAGAAAACGGAGGATAAAGTGAAATCCATGCAGACAGTTAAGGATTTCTTACAGGTACAGCCACTCAGATTTAGCAGGAACTGGCCCTTGTAAAAATTGGTCCTTTGCAGTGTCAGACAGACCACAAAGAGGCAGATACAGACATCCCAGAGGAAGATCTCAGCCCCAAGGCTCATACAGGCCTAAACAATGGGGTGCTCCTACCTCCAAAAGCGGAGACGACAAATCACAACCTTACAGGAAACAGTCCCAATGACTTTCCTCTGCCAGATCCAAGCACTTTTCTTTTGGCAGCCCCCTTAGGGGGAAAACTAGCACTTTTTTCATCAAATTGGCAAATGGTTACCCAAGACAAATGGGTCTTGAACATAGTGTCCCAAGGCTACAGGTTCCATTTTCACACCCTACCAAGGGCAAAAGGTATGCCAGACCTGCCACGCAATCAATGGGCAGAGGCACAAAAGCAAATTACAGCCTTCATGGACATGAGGGGCATTCAGCAAGTACCACAACAAGAGCAGGGGCAAGGATTTTACCCTAGACTTTTCTTAGTGCCCAGAAAGGACAAAGCCTGGAGACCAATACTGGACCTGTCTATACTAAACACGGTTCTGGAGGTTCCAAAATTCAAGATGCTGACTCTACAGCAGCTACTGCCCATGCTGGGCAAGAAGGCTTGGCTCGTAACTTTGGACCTAAAAGAGGCATTCCTGCATGTCCCAATCAGACAGTCTTGCAGAAGATACCTCAAATTCATAGCTGGCTCAATGCACTACCAATTCTCTGCACTGCCCTTTGGCTTATCTACTGCGCCCAGGGTCTTCATAAAATGCCTGGCACCAGTAATTGCATTTTGCAGACAGAAGAATTCAAATATATCCTTACTTGGATGACTGCCTTATTCAAGCAGAGAATAAAGACATTCTTCTAAAGCATCTGGCGTTTGTAAAAAGATTACTAATTTGCCTAGGGTACATAGTAAACGAAAAGAAATCAAAACTAGTACCCTCTCAAGAGATAATATTCCTGGGTGCAGGCTTAAATACAACTGCCCAGATGGCTTATCTCACGCCAGACAAACAAAAGCAACTAACTTCTTACTTCAAAAAGTTGGCAACAAAGACCCAGTTATCTGCAAGGAAAATCCTGCAGGCCTTGGGTTTCATGGCATCCTGCATTCTGCTAATTCCATATGCCAGACTGCATATGAGGAAACTACAATGGTATCTAAAATGTGTTTGGACTCCGCATTGCCACAGCCTGGAGACAGTAATTACCCTCATTACCTGCCTGCAACAGGAGTTTCGTTGGTGGGCACAGGTCTGTCACCACAACAAGGGTCTGCCATTCACTTTACCCACAGCCAGACAGACACTGACAACGGATGCATCAGATTATGCCTGGGAGGCCCATATGGCAGGAAAATGTATTCAGGGCACATGGCCTGCAAGCCAGATGCATCTTCACATCAATCAAAAAGAGATGCTAGCTGTTCAGAATGCCCCGACAGCTTTCAAGGATCTACTTCAACCAGGACCGCTACTGATAAAGACAGTACTACGGTCATGTGGTACATAAACAAGCAGGGAGGTACACATTCCTACCCCCTCTGCAGACGAGCAATGACCTTATGGGACACAGCATTGACTTATCAAGTTCACCTGCAAGCACAATTCCTGCCAGGAAAAACAAATACTCTGGCAGACAAACGAAGCAGAAACCTCATGGATCCCCACAAGTGGAAACTGGATCCGCAAGTCTTCAGCATGATAACAAGGAAATGGGGATGCCCAGACATAGATCTATTTGCCTCCCCTTACAACTGCCAATTAGAGATTTTGCACTAGGATTTGCTCTAGCCAGACATATTGGTGCGTACCCTGATCACCATTTTAAGTTTACGATTTTGGGGCAAGTGAAGGTAGACAACAAGGGTGGTCCGTGGCAAATCCATTTAGATAATAATGAATTGGCCTGGCAGATCCGTACTGGGGCATATATGCACCCAGGTTTAAACGAATATGTTTCCATCTCTTGTGTTTTGAAGTTGTTATCTTTGAAAAGGTAGTCCCACTTTTTATGTGTGGAATTTATTTAGTTGCTGTATATGCATAATGTTAAGAAGAATGCTTGCTTTTATTTTTGTTTTTTTTTCTAATTTAATGTGGTCTTACTGTTTAACAGAGCTCATGGCGTTGTTAAAAGCAAGTTTTTCTGCATTTATTCCTGCTATTAAGTATGTCTTATTGTTTATTTTAAACATTTTAAGTTTTCTTAGTTTGAGTGTATGGGTGGGTGTGTGTGTGTGTGTGTGTGTGTGTGTGTGTGTGTGTGTGTGTGTGTGTGTGTGTGTGTGTGTGTATATTTACACATATTTATATATATTTATATTTATAGTTATATTTATACACATTTATATCTTAATGTTAAGAATGAATTATGAACGTTTTAGTGCGTGCACGCCCACAATTTTAAATGCATTCTTTTGCACACACTATTTTATGCAAGGATGAGGAACAGGGTGTGGCAATACTGACTTACTTACTTATTTACTCAGTGTGGAAGTAAGCTAGATGTTCTTCATCTCACATTGCTGCAGTCCTTACACTTGGGTAGTCCGCTGTCCTCGGTCGGCCCGAATATCAAAGTATAAGGCTGACGTCGGTCAAGGCGCATTTGACTGACATCAGGACGTCAGGGTACAAATGCGCATGACCGACGTCATATCCTCAGTCTTTTTTGCCGCATGGTCCGATGCAGAAGCAGCGTTGCAAGTGCCGGTTGGCGTTCTGAAATTGTTCGGTTTCGGAGTTTCAGACCGAGTCAAAGTTGGCTAAGTACCCCGTTGGGGAATATTTTAGTTTTTTCTTGCCTCAGTGATTTACTGGATGTCAGAAAAAGTGAATAATTGTATTTCTTGTGGGAAACAGATACCGCATAGAGACTACCATACTTTGTGTATTCCTTGTTTAGGGCCTGAGCACGACGTTGTTGGGTGTCGCTCTTGTGCTAGATTCAATAAGCGCACTATAAAGAGAAGGTTAGATTGTGCCAGGTTAGTCTTCGGGAAGCGGTGCAATTATAAAATGCCGTCGGAGGCTCCGATGCCCGCTTCTTCGAAGAAGCGCAAGGACAAAGCAGTTAAGCCTAGGCTAGAAGAACCGTCTGTACCGGACGCCGGTTCTTTAGAGGCGTCGGTGGAGCCGGTGGTTCCACCGGAGGTTTCTTTGGGATCCCAGGGAGAGACTTTGTTATTGCAGGATGTGGCCTCTCAGGAGGCAGGTCAGGCTGATGGGGCTTCTCAGGTTACTATACTCCCCTCCCTTCCTAGGGTGGTTAGGCCCTCTCCTTCTGTTTCCAAGGCTTCTCCCAGAGGCAGGCCAGGTTTAGCTTCAGTTGGTGTCACCCCTAGTTCTTCAGGAACTGTGCCCAAGAAGCATATGCTTAAAATGGCAGAAGATTTGATTACTTTAATTAGGGGTTCTTTGCCCCCTCCTGATAAGAGACCTAGGGTGGAACCTGAGCTAGGGAGTTTTGAGCAGGCTTCGGATGTTTCAGAGTCTTCGGCTGAAGACTTGCAGGAGTATTCCCCTTATTCTGATTCTGATGTGGATGATTCTACTCCTTCTGCTTCTCCTCCTGAGGATTTTTCTTTTTCAGAAACTCTTCATTCCATGAGGGAGCATTTTAAGTGGGAAGGTCAGGACTTCTCTGATTCCAGGAAAAGGCTTAGGGAATTTTTGTTTTACCCCAGCATAGGCCTTTGGCTATCGTCCTGTTTTGGATGTGGTGGAAGATGTTTTACAGAGGCTTCTCTTAATCCTGATTCTTTGCCTCCTGCTCCTGTTAAACCGGATAGGTATTACAGGGTGCCTGAAGCTCATAAGTATCTTTTAAAGAGTCCTAGGGCAGACCTAGAAACTGTTAGTCAGGGGCCTAAAGGTGTTAAGGCTTCTGTTGTCAAGAATCCGGTTCCTTCAGATAAAGAGGCCAGGGCCTTGGATAGATGGGGAAAGAAAGTTTATACTTCCTCCACTCTAGCTATGAGGGCTTTGAATTGCCAGTTTCACATGTTGAAATACCAAAACTATCTCCTTTCTCAATTGAAGTCTAAGGTTGATGCTCTGGCGGAAGGTATTGATTGTAAAGAGTTACAAGATTTAGTACATGTTTCTGAACAGGTGGGTAAGCATTCTTTGCAATGTGGTTTTGATGCTGTACAGGCCTCGTCCAGGGTGGCTGCCACTGGGTCAGTTCTTCGCAGGCACGCCTGGCTGAGGGATCAGAATTTATCTGAACATGTTAAAACAAGGATTTTAGATGCTCCTTTACAATCTGATGTGTTGTTTGGTTCTCCTGTTGAGACAGTCTTAAAGAAAATGGAAGACAAGGCTAAGTCTATGCAGACTGTTAAAGATTTTTTGCAGGTTCAGCCTCCAAAGTTTAGTAGAAATTGGCCTACTAAGGGGTGGACCTATCCTTCTTATGATTCCCAGTCTAGGGGTAGATCTAGACGTGGTAGGGGCAGAGCTCAGGGCTCTTTCAGGCCTAGAACAGGGAGTTCTCCTGCACAGTCTTCGGGTGAGGGCAGGGGTCAGTCCTTTCGTAAACAGACCCAATGACCTACCTTTTCAGCTGCCAGAACCTGTTCGTCTGGCAGCACCTTTGGGAGGAAGGTTGGCACTTTTCAAAGAAAATTGGAGTTTAATTACCCAAGACAGATGGGTATTGGATATCATTTACAACGGTTACAGGTTTTATTTTCATACCTTGCCTCCTTTCAAAGGCATGCCAGACGTTCCTCCTCAACAAAGAATAGAGGCTCACAAGCAAATTTCTCTGTTACTCCAAATAGGGGCTATACAGCCGGTCCCTATGCCAGAAGTGGGCCTGGGATTTTATTCTCGCCTGTTCCTAGTACCAAAGAAAGGGAACACGTGGAGACCAATTTTGGACTTATCTATCCTCAACACTTATCTGGACATTCCCAAGTTCAAAATGTTGACGTTACAGCAGCTTTTACCTCTGCTGGGCAAAGATCATTGGATGGTAACCTTGGATCTCAAGGAGGCTTATCTTCATGTTCCTATCAGACTGAGTTGCAGGAAGTATCTGCGTTCGAGCTGGGACTTCTCATTATCAGTTCTCTGCATTGCCCTTTGGCTTATCTACTGCGCCCAGAGTGTTCACGAAGGTTCTGGCTCCAGTGATAGCTTTCCTCAGGTTAAAAGGAATACAGATCTATCCTTATTTGGACGACTGCCTGATTCTGGCTCAAGGAAGGGACGAGCTTCTTCATCATTTGGATTATGTGATAGCAGTGCTAAGATGCCTGGGGTATTCTGTGAACGAAATAAAGTCCAGTCTAGTACCCTCTCAGGACATGTGCTTTCTGGGTGTGAGACTGAATACAGCATCCCAGATGGCCTTTTTAACCCCGGACAAACAAAAGAATCTTTCCCTTTACTTTCATCAGTTGTCTCATCAGTCCAGGCTGACTGCAAGGACAGTCCTTCAAGCCTTGGGTTCATGGCATCTTGTATTCTGGTGCTTCCCAATGCCAAACTGCATATGAGGAAGCTACAATGGTATCTCAAAAATGTATGGACACAGCACTGCCAGGATTTGGATACTGTCATTCAAATAATACCTTGCATTCAAAAGGAATTGTTGTGGTGGGCTCAGGAATGTCACCTAAACAAGGGACTCTCTGTGACCCGGCCAGAGGCGAGTCAGATTCTAACGACAGATGCCTCAGACAAAGCTTGGGAGCTCATCTGAATGGAAAGTGGATACAAGACAAGTGGCCTGCCAGACTACAACATCTACATATCAACTTGAAAGAGATGTTAGCAGTCCAGTTTGCATTAATAGCTTTCAAGGATTTACTTCTTCCAGGGCAGGTGTTGATTCTAACAGACAACACAACTGTCATGTGGTACATCAACAAGCAAGGCGGAACACATTCTTATCCTCTATGCAGGCAAGCAATGATTTTGTGGGAGACTGCTCTCAGTTTACAGCTAAATCTTCAGGCAAGGTTTCTGCCGGGAGCACAGAACTCCTTAGCAGATGTGTTGAGCAGACAAATTATGGATCCCCACGAGTGGAAATTGGATCCTCATGTATTTCAGAAATTGACAGTGTCATGGGGAACTCCAGACATAGATCTGTTCGCTTCTCCACTAAACCATCAGCTGCCAAAGTTTTGCACAAAAAGGTTTCATCCCACAGCTTGGAAAGTGGATGCTCTTTCCTTCAATTGGAGCAGTCTTCATGTGTATGCCTTTCCGCCTCTGCCTCTCCTCCCAAAGGTACTACTAAAGGCCAGACAAGACAAGCCAAGGATGATTTTGATAGCTCCAGATTGGCCTCGACAGCATTGGTACCCATTACTGAGAAGCCTGGTACGGAAGCCTCCATGGCCTTTGCCTTCGATTCCACACCTGTTGTCTCAGGAGGACAGTCATTTGCTCAATGTCAAGCTTCACACTCTGCACCTAACAGCCTGGCATATTCTGTTTTGAACCATAGTGGGCCTCCACTTCCACAGCAAGTTTTGAATGTTATTTTGGAAGCTAGAAGGCCTAGTACAAGGAAAGTGTACGCAGATAAATGGAAGAGATTTTTATTTTGGAGTGCAGCAAAGGATTTTGATGTTTCTGAGCCTAATTTAAGTGTGGCTCTTCAATATCTTATTGAGTTATTGGACAGAGGTTTGTCCTTCTCTTCTATTAAGGTTCATGCTGCAGCAATTTCGGCTCACTATGATTGTGACCCACCATTGTTTTCTCATCCTTTGTTCAAGCAATTTCTTAGAGGGGCAAAGAATATAAGACCCCCACGAAGAGCTCCTACTCCTGCTTGGGATCTCAATTTTGTGTTGGAGAAACTCACTCTACAACCTTTTGAGCCTGCAGCTACTGCTGAATTAAAGTTTTTGTCATGGAAGACTGCTTTTTTGTTGGCTATTACCTCTGCAAGAAGGGTTTCTGAGTTGCAGGCCCTTATGGCGGTTGAGCCTTTCTTAATTTTTCATAAGGATAGGGTATCTTTACGTACTAATCCTTCCTTTATGCCTAAAGTGGTTTCTAGTGTGGCTTTAAACCAAACTATTCATTTGCCTACTTTTTATGCAAATCCCCAAAATAAAGGGGAAAAGATTTTGCACACTTTAGATGTACACAGGCAGTTGCGATATTATTTGGACAGAACTAAAGGGTTCAGGCAGTCTCAGCAGTTATTTGTTTCTTTTGCTTTGAGTTCTCAGGGCAAGCCTGTGTCAAAACAAACTATTTCTAAGTGGATTGAGTTTTGCATTGCTTTCTGTTATTCCCATCATGGCAAGGAGATTCCAGCTGGGATTAGGCCTCATTCCACTAGGGCTACTGCCACTTCAACAGCTTTTTGAGGGGTGGCAACTAAGGATATTTTGGAGGCAGCTACTTGGAGTTCAGTGCATACTTTCTCTAGGCATTATCACCTTCCACTGTACTCTAAATCCAGGGCTGGTTTTGCCACTGCTGTTTTGCAGGGCATTTTGGCAGCTCCTGCTTCATTATAGTTTGGCCGTCCTCCCTTACCTCTGCTTTGGGATTCTACCTAAGTGTAAGGACTGCAGCAATGTGAGATGAAGAACATAGTACAGTTTTGTACCTACCATAAATGTAGATGTTCGAAGATCCACATTGCTGCAGTCCAATTTACCCTCCCTCCTTCCCCTCTGTAGTTTGAGGCGGTTGTGTGGGTTGGGTTGTCAATATGAGGTATATTGTATATATTGTATATATTGTACATATTTTTAGTGTTAGGATGGTTGGTTGTTTGGTTGTTGTCTTTGGGTTTTGACCTTTATTTTTAGGGTCTTCTGACATCTGGGGCAAGAAAAGACTGAGGATATGACGTCGGTCATGCGCATTTGTACCCTGATGTCCTGATGTCAGTCAAATGCGCCTTGACCGACGTCAGCCTTATACATTGATATTCGGGCCGACCGAGGACAGCGGACTACCCAAGTGTAAGGACTGCAGCAATGTGGATCTTCGAACATCTACATTTATGGTAGGTACAAAACTGTACTTTTTATATGCTTACCATTGATTTAAAGTATTTAATTAAAATTGTTTGATTACTTAATTAATTGATGTTAAATGGTATAAATGTGATTGCAAGCTGGTTTTAAAATTTGTCTGAGGAAGGAGGGACACTGAGCTCTCCGAAAGCGTTTTTGGTGCTTACATTATCCATTAAACTTTGTTTGTCTTGGATTTGGCTGCTGGCGCTCGTTTTTGTGGTTTGCACTAGGATTTATCACAAACAAGCATAGTGAGTGGACGCCCTATCCTTCAGCTGGACAAATCTAACAGTATATGCCTTTCCTCCACTGCCTCCTTCCCATGGTGCTCCTAAAGGTCAGACAAGAGAAGCCAAAAATGATACCGATCGCACCAGACTGGCCACGCCAGCACTGGTACCCAATCCTAAAGAGGTTGTCTCAAGGTCCAGCATGGATATTGCCTCAAACTTCTCACTTGCTGACCCAACAAAACAATCAGATCCTGCACAGCCAACTCAGGACCTTAAATCTGGCAGCATGGCGGATAATGTAGCCATTCAGAACACTCCTCTTTCAAAAGCTGTTATGGATGTTATCTTGGAGGCCCAGTACCAGAAAATCTTATGCAGAAAAATGGAAGAGATTCTGTGCTTGGAACCAGGAACAAGGCATTAACACGTATGTACCAAATATCCCTCCGATTTTACAATACCTAACTGAGATGCTGGACAAAGGCCTTTCCTTTTCATCAATTAAGATTCATGCCTCTGCCATTTCAGCCCATTACAATACGGAACCACCTATCTTTTCTCATCCTTTAATAAGACAGTACCTCAGAGGGGCCAAAAAC
This sequence comes from Protopterus annectens, assembly GCF_019279795.1. Taxonomy (NCBI): domain Eukaryota; kingdom Metazoa; phylum Chordata; order Ceratodontiformes; family Protopteridae; genus Protopterus; species Protopterus annectens. The sequence goes on along the minus strand of NC_056744.1, from coordinate 19,406,117 downwards.
ATCAGGCCTCCAAGGAGAGCACCAATTCCGGCATGGGACCTCAATTATGTCTTGGAAAAACTCACACTGCCTCCTTTTGAGCCAGCCTCAACAGCTGATATAAAATTCTTATCCTGGAAATCAGCTCTGCTCCTAGCAATAACCTCTGCAAGACGAGTCTCTGAGTTACAAGCACTCATGGCTGTGGAACCTTTTATCATTTTTCATCCAGACAGGGTTTCTCTGAGGACAAACCCAACATTTATGCCTAAGGTGGTGTCCAGTGTGGCCCTCAACCAAACCATTCACTTGCCTACCTTTTATCCAAACCCACAGAACAAGGGTGAGAAAATTTTGCATTCCTTGGACATACACAGGCAGCTACGCTTCTACTTGGACAGAACGAAAGCTTTCAGACAGACTGAGCAACTTTTAGTGTCATATGCTGCAGGATTACAAGGAAAGGCTATCTCAAAACAGACTATTTCCTAATGGGTAGGCCATTGCATCCGTAAAGCACTACCACTTACCTCTTTACTCTAAAACCAGAGCAGGCTTTGCCACTGCAGTTCTGCAGGGTCTCATAGCCTCTCCTAATCCTATTTAGCCCAGCCACCCATCCTCAGCTTTGGGATTCAACCCAAGAGTAATGACTGCAACGGTGAAACACGATGAACATAGTACAGTTGTGTGCCTACCATAAATGTAGATGTTTGAGTGTATTCACTGTTGCAGTCCAGGTTACCCTCCCACCCTCCCCCTTTCTTTTGCTGGGGTTTATCTGTACTTCTCTATTCTATATAACCTATGTGGTGTATTTGCTTGTAGATGAAGGAAATGTGTCTTTACTGCATGTATCTTTATTGGCATAATATACTTAGCCTACTTTTTTGGGGGCACCTGACATCTGGGGCAAGAAAAACTGAAGAAAATGGCATTGGCTGCATCTTTTATACCCCTGGCACACTGACGTCAGGGAAGAGGCGACAGCAGCCAATGCCGGACCAGGACTTTGGAATTCAGGCCGACTGCGGTAGCCTGCCAGCAGGATAACCCAAGAGTAATGACTGCAACAGTGAATAGACTCGAACATCTACATTTATGGTAGGTACACAACTGTACTTTTCTTAGTTTAATTAGTTTGAGGTTCATTAGATTCTTAATTCTTCAGTAAACATTTTCAGTTGTACCTTTTTTTGATTTCCGTATTTCTCTGCTTTATAGAAACTTTCATAAAATTTTCAAAATATTTCTAATACTTCTACAGAATCTCTTGTCGTCATCCTTGTTAACAGGCTCCTTGAGCTTGGTGACGGCCCTTTCCACTTTCTGTTGCATAAGTCATTGTGCTGAAAGTTTTTCTGTTGTAAGGTTATCAAAAAACAGTTGCTTAACATCAGTCTTTATATACTCTTGCATATTATCGAGGTAATCCCTTATTTTCTGTTTAGCATTCTGTAGTTCTTTTCTTGTTCTGAGAGATTCCCCCTATTTTGCAGTACTTTAACATTTGTCAATCTCTCTAAATACTTATTTAGCCATATCTCCCTTTCCTTTATTTCCACCCTAGTTTTAAACTCCACTTCAGTTTTATACCTCTCCCTAGCTATATTTTCAGAAGAAGCTACTATTTTCTCTAGTAGTTCCTAAATTAATTTCAAAACCCATTCCTTAAATTACTCCCTTTTCAGCCAGTAAATGGGAAGGCACCAGTGTCTCATTTTTATTTCATTAACTTGCATTTTTATTTTAGTTATTATTGGCGCTTGATATGAAATAGTTATTGGGTGTGTTTCAAGACCTTCAATTCAATGCACATGTCCCTATGAGATATAAATTCTGTCTAGCCTAGCCCGGTTTTTGTATCTTGGAGAATATGTAAATTTACTCCACACACTCCTAATTCTGAATTCACACCTTCCATGCCAAACATTTTTATAAAATTCTTCAAAAATCTACCCTCCTTTGTTATATTTTCCCTTCTAGGCCCCCCAGACACATCTTCACTGTTGCAAACCAAATTCCAGTCTCCACCTACAAGTAATATTCCTTGCTGAAAGATGATTATTTCTCCTAGAATTTTCTTAAGCACCATTATGGCAGCTTCAGGTGGAATGTAAACATGTCAACACAATTCCCCTCCCCTGCCAGCAGCACCCCAATACCACACATTCTCCATTGCTATCTGTTTTTCCCTCTTCTGATCACCACTGGAGCTCCTTCCACAGTCAGTACAAGTATTCCTCTTTTCCTTTGCCTCAGATATTCCACTGAACAACCTTCCTGAAAACCCCTTTCCGTCAAACTCACATGCTCAGTTCCGTCCAGGTGCATCTCCTGTAGCACAGCCACCCGCACTCTACACTTCCCAACATAGTTCACTACTCCTTCGTTCCTATAACTATCCGTAAGACCATTCAGACTGAAAGACATTACAGAAATCATCATTTTCTTGTATAGTTATCACCACCTTCCATGTGTAACTGCCTTTTTTGTTAAATGTTTATTTCCAACTTCTGTGTCACACGAATATACTGTTCAACAGTTTGGACTTCCACACAGTTGCCTCTCACCATATCCATCCAAGCCTATGCCACATCCCACATAACCTTTTGCTCTTTTGAAAGCTCTCAGAACAAACTAACCCCTGAAACCCCCTAAAACCTATTAACTTAATAATACGCAAAACTATGTACATCTTCACATACTGAAGTTTTTGCATTCCAGTCAGAGCAAAAGTTCCAAGTTGACAGCCACTCAGACAGGGTAGATGTAACCAAAAAGAAATGTTAGTCATGTTGAGATGTGTGGCACAGCCTGCGCCATTAGTAAGTGCTATTTGATTGTGTAACTTTATGGCTCTCCCAGCTGAGAAAACACTTGAATGCCTTCAGTAAACACCTTCTGCAAGACATTTCTCTTTATCAAATTGTCTTCTAGTGACATGCAAACCAGACACAAGACTGCTAAGGGTACCTTGTTTACCAGAAAAAAAAGCCTTGTAATATTCAATATTTTTTCATTTACATGTTTTCTAATAAACTTGTTACTGGACAACACTTGGGAATTAACAAGTCATTTCCCTATGCAAGCATGGGAAAAAGCACACTTATTTTTCTTTTGATGTACTCTCTTAACCAGACCTTTACTCTCTCCTCTTTTTACATTGCAGTACTTACATTTCTTAAAACTGAACAAAGAAAGAGATAGGAGAGAGAGGGAAAAAAGCACTTGTTTATATTATTATATCCCCATTGCATTTAAAAAACTGAGAATACTTTGTCTAATTGCCTGTGTATTATCTTTAAAGCCCTCCCAGCTGGTAAAACCCCTGATTGTTTTCAGAGAACATTATGTCCTAGCCAATTTCTCTTTTTTCTTTTCCTTCATCCAATAACCTTCCACCACACAGTCTCCGGTTTCCCTTTATCAGATTGTTTACCTGGAAAGATGAAGACCAGCTGCAGAATTACTACTAAGTATACATGTATTTTCTAGAAAAAAAGTCTCATAATATTCAGTATTCTATTCATTTACCTTAAAACTAATCAAGCCAAGATCTTTAATACATTCATTTTCCATGCAAGAATGAAAAACTTCAATTTTAACCTTGTCATGCCTTTTTAACCAGGCTTTTTTAATGCATTGCATTGCCTATATTTCTCAAAACAGTACAAGAAGAAATAGAAAGGAGGGGAGAAAAAAGAAAACACCACCACCTGTTTACAGTCCCCATTACATTTAAAAATAGCGTGCAAAGAAAACCATACACCACAAATACAGTACTATTAAGAAAAGAAAATGTTTTCTTTACTTATCTTTCTCCCCTCTCTTCCCCTCCCCAAAGCATTTTTTCAAACAACGACATGAAGTAGGGCATATACTGTAGAGTCCCCCACAAATCCAAGAAAGTTTGAAAAAGTCCAATATTTCCAGATTTTCTTTTTTTGTCATATTTCACAAGTATGATTATTGCATTGCAATTCCTAATGGAGTGAATGGTTTTATTACTGTTTTCCATCACTCAAATCCTGTCTCTACTTCATTTTCAATGTACCTTGGTTGACTTTAAGTATAAATAAGCTGTACAACAAAAGAAAGCAAAACTGATATCCAAGAACAGGAAGGAGATTACTTAACAGAGGAAGATTACCCTCCACAGCTTGAACAAGCAAATCAGATATCTTAAGTCCTCTAAAGCTTGCTGTGAGTCTAAATTAGCATCACCAGCTAAAGACAATCATAAGGCATTCTTTAGCTACATCCAAAACGTAAAAGGGAATGTCCAGCTGTTTACTGTCCAGCTGTTTACTGAATATTTAGTGGCTGGTACCACTCGCACTGAACTTGAGGAAATTGCCAACCTGCTAGCTGACATATTTGACAATAACTTCCCCTACCAGACATACCCCAAAGCATTCCTGACAACAGGTCTTACAAGCACTCTCCAAGGCCAAAAACATGTCCTGTATGGAAACGGATAACATCCCAGGCTGCTTACTAAGCAATCCTAAAATAAGGCCTAGCAGAACCACTTGGTACTCTAACTGTAGCCTGAGAACTGGCTTTGTTCCGGTATGTGGAAAACAGCAACAGTGATCTCCTTGTGCATAGGGGTCCATCAACTGACCCTGGGAGCTATTGACTCATAAGCTTAGCCAGTTTATCTGCAAGGCCATGGAAATAATCATCATGGACCTTATCCACAAGGACATATGCGTCCTTCAAAATTTTGACCCGACCCAGTTTCGTTTCATCAGGGATAGATCCATATTATCAAACGTAGTGGACTTCTTTGAGAATATCACCCAAGACTTGGATGAAGGCAAAACAGTACATACCGCCTATTTTGATTTAGCCAAGGCCTTTGACACAATCCCTCATTCAGGTATCCTAGAGAAACTGTTCCTGCTGGGAATTAACCTATACATTACTAGATGGGTAGCAAACTGGTTTACTGACAGAATGCACTGTCAAAGTTGGGCAGTCCACCTCCACCAGTAGACCAATTACCACTGGGGTGCCACAAGGATTTCTGCTGGTCCCTCTACTGTTTAAAATCTATTTCTCTGAAGTCCCGGTGAAGATAGATGGCCTGTGTTTGCAGATGACAGTAAGCTTGGTGCAGTCAAAGTCCCCCAACAATGTTAACATATTACAGAAAGGGCTGAGACAAAGAAATGATTGGTGCCATACTCCCAGACTAAAACTTAATGCAAAAAATGTGTCATCAACCCCTTTGGCAAAGAAGTAGCCTCTGTTAATTATGATATGGATAGCACCCCTCTAAGCTCACTCAGTGGTGTGAGACTTGAGAACTTGGGTTGATAGCAATCTAAACTTCGATCACCATTTGTGCATACTGATAAGAAAAACATTCTACATTGCACATCTTATAAATAAGGGCATAGCATCCAAGACCGGGGGGGGGGGTGTTATAGCTCCATTGTACTTGACCCTTGTCAGACCACTAATGGAGTACAGTACTCCTTTCTGTATCTACGTCACCAGACACGTGTAGCATCTGGAGAGACCACAGAGGTTTCTGACCAATAGAATCCAGTGACTCCAAAACGTGACATACATAGAAAGACTGAAAGCTCTGCCTGTATTCTGTATCATACAGACTTCTGAGAAGTGACCTGTACCTGGCCTTCAGAACCGTCCCTGACCCAATTGAAATGCTGCACATCCGCAAATCAAATGAAACCAGAATAACTTGCTCCAGGGATCTCAGCCCTAGTCTGTGACATTAGCAGAACATGTTGGAGAAGACAGATATTTCCCAGTGATTGCTACTTCTTTAGAATATGCTCCCTCCCTATGTGAAGCAGAGCTTTTCAATGCTCCTATTCAAGCACAACCTTGACAACTGGATGGGTGATCGTAAATTCACCCTTGTGGTGACACCTACGTTCTTCATGGACAGGGGCACTCTGTGCTGATCACAGAATCACTCTGCTAACAACAGCCATCTAACTATGGTCAATAAGGGTACTGTGGTTATTGCATAGTTAGGCTTATAAAGGCCCTAAGGCCATTAGCCTAGTAACCTCCTATGACTATTCCTCTCAGATGTATTCTCCAGGGCAATTCTGTTCCAGTGAAGGAGATTTCCTCTCGAGTTATTCCCCTTTTGAGGAAGTTTTCAGGAAACTATATACAGAACACTGTGAAACACGCTGATTAGCAATCCATGCAGATTTCTGATTCTCAGAAGAGGTACTACACCTTCTTGGAGATGGGGTATATCTACCCCCTTCTCCAGTCTCTCCTACACATGAAGCTTTCCGGGACACCTTTCAGTCTACCGCTTCTGCACCTGATTCTTAGTCACAAGCTCCTCTAAGAGACCAGACAGGTTTTACAAGGTCCCTGAGGACCTGAAATGTCTATACAAGAACCCTGTGGCAGACCCTTCTGTGCTTTCTCTCTAGATAATTCCTTCAAGCTGCTGCCCAGTGCTATTGCCCTACCTATTGATAAAGACCTTAGGGCTATGGATAGATGGTGGAAAAAGGTGTACACCTCTGCTACCCTTGCCTTTAGGGCAATTAATTACCAGATTGAAATGGCAAAGTATTTGATTTCTTTTTTTAACCCCTTAAAGATATATTGGACCCTCCTACCTCAAGACTCTAAGCAATAGAATTGGAGCTTGCTTTCACAATCCACTCAGATTGCCAGACACAGCCTTAAGCAGTTAAGATGCTGCATATGCTGCCTCTGCAGCAGCTGCCATGTGATCTGTTATCCATAGATATGCAGGGCTTCACAGTCAGCCTATGCCTGAGGATTTTAAGTTAAAGGTTCTAGGTTTGCCCTTGGACAAATGCTTAATGTTTGGTTCTCAGGCAGCCAGTTCAAAACCCTCCAAGACCAGGGTAAGACCATGAAAGACGGCAGACAGATCCTACTCTTCCCTGTCCCTGGATACCATAGGAACTACCCAGCTAAAGCTACTTCCTTCATTACAAGGTATCTGAGGACAGTGCAGGAACAAAGGAAAAACCCAGGAAGCGATGCTTTGAAAAATCCCAAAGGGAACCTCCAGCTGGGAGGCCACTCTTAGGAGGCAAAATTTGTAACTACTGCTCCAGCATCCCCTCTCTGTCCCCAACCCTATTACTCCTCTTACTCCAAAGGTTATCACTCTCCCTGGTCAGGTGGAAAGCTATTACCAATGAGAAGTGGGTCCTCTCCATCATCAAGGAAGGTTATGCCATGTCTTGGAAAGACATTCCCTCTCTGATAGGCATCCCACTGCCTCCTCCAAATCAAATATCTATTCTGACTCCCATTGTTCAAGACCACTTGAATCAGGGTGCCATCAAGCAAGTACCAAAAGAATTCCTGGAAAAGGGTTTTATTCCAGGATGTCCCAAGTACCAGGAAAGGAAGGGCAGAGGAGACCCATCCTAGACCTGTCCATCCTGAACACTTGTAGTTTGAGCTCAAGGATGTGTACCAACACATTTAAATGTGTCCGTCTTGCAGGAGACTCCTCAGATTTTCCTCTGGCTCCTTGCATTTTCAGCTTAATCTTTTGCCTTTTGGTCTTTCCATCCCCAAGAATGTTCCCAAAATGCTTAGCACTTGTAGTAACTTTCTGCAGCACTCAAGGGATTCAGATTGTCCCCTACTTGGATGGCCTTCTAATCCAGGATTTTTCTTCAGAGATTCTTCTGTTTCTTCACTTCACCTTCCATCTTCTGACAGGTGTGGGTTTCACTATAAACTACCAAAAATCAGATGTGATATTTATACAAGGCCAGGTGTTTCTGGGGTGCACATCACATAAAAATAAAGTGCATGTCTTCTTGCCTGTCTAGTTACTTCCTGGACTTTTTCTTTGCAACTCATTGCTCTGCAAGGGAGATGCTAAGTAGTTTGTAATTCTTTGCAGCTGCCATCCCTATTCTCCCCTTGGCCAGACTCCACATGAGGAAAATTCAGTGTTACCTGAAGTCTTTGTGTTCACAGTGCGGTCATCCCTTGGACCACCCCAATTCCTCTCTTCTCTTGTCTCAAGAAAGAGCTAATGTGGTGGAAGGGGGGACAGGTCATCCTCAACCCAAGATTACCTTTCACACCTCCTCTTCATCTTCAAAGATTCACACACACCCCGCGGACTAGCCTTGAGGTGCTTGAACAGGATCACATCAAGAGCAGGGAAATGGGAACCTTAATTCCTGAAAGCTCATCAACTTGAAAGAGTTGAGGGCTCTTCAGATTTTTGCCCACATTTGGAGACCAGGACCACTCCAAGTGCACACAGACAACTCCCCAGTCATGTGGTACACAAATGTGGAGGCACCAGGTCTTGCAACTTTACAGGTTAGTACAGGAGGCTTGGAATGTGACAACACAAATGAACGTCATACTCACAGCTGCATACATTCCCTGTTAGAGCAGCAGGTTGCTTAAGTCAGTTCATGGAGGACTCTAACGAGTAGAACTTGAACAGAGAAATCTTCTGCAACATCTCACTTCAGTGTGGCACTTCTCAAACAGACCTCTTTGCTTCATCAAGCAACGATCAGTTTACCCCATTTCTGCACCATGGACACGTGTCACAGCCTCAAGGACAGATGTCTTCTCTTTCGAGTGGACAAGAAAGTTCCTTTATGCCTTCCCTCCTCTGCCTCTCCTTCCAAGAATTCTTCTCAGAACACAAAAGATGCCCAAACTCCTCTTACTGGCTCCATTCTGGTCAAGGCAACATTTTTCCCCCATGTTATTTCACTTAAAAAGAAATTACAGCATAATTCCTCTGCAGCCATACCTGATTGGTGCTCCACCCAAGTCTAATATCCCTCAACCCAACTCTGCTAATGATGGGATTTTAATCCCTCAAAGACATCTCTTCTCTGAAGAGGTTGTACAAGTCCTACAACAGACTGAGACCTACTACCAGAAAGTCTTGCATGGCTAAATGGAAAAAGGTTTCCTTCTGGTGCTGCAGACAGTCAGGGCCCTATGATACTGCAGGTTTTGTGAGCTTCTTTGATCAGGCTTAGCCTACCCATCTGTAAAAGCTCATTTGTCTATCATCACTACCTGCCTTCCTTTTAGCCCCCCCCCCCACTTATGGCTAGGCCAGAGGTCAAGCTTTTCCTCAGGGGAGTTCTGCATCTTAACCCCCACCCCCAAGGAAACCATCTTTCTCCTTGGGATCGTAATTTTGTGCTAGAAAAACTTGCTTGTACCTCCCTTTGAACCAGCTTCTTCTGCTTCTTTGAAATACCGTACTTGGAAAACCATCCACCTCTTGGCCCTCACCTCTGCCAGGAGAGTTTCACACCTGTAAGCCATTCCCCCTTATTTTTATTTTTTTTTTACCAAGATAGGGTGACTCTCAGGACTAACCCATCCTTCTCGTCTAAAATACTGTGCTAGTTGTCTTTCAATTAGGCCAGTAATCTTCCCACCTTCATTCCCAATCTCCAAAATGGGTACAGGATATTGCATTCTCTGAGCATTCACAGACTACTCATATTTTACCTGAACAGAAACTAAGTCCTTCGGAAAGAGTAACCAGCTGTTTATATCCATTTTGACCCCTAAGCTGGTACAGCCAATCTGTAAACAAACTATTGCAGCATATATTTCAAAGGCTACTATTTTCTACTACTCACACCATGGTAAGACCTTAGCCTCCTGCCTTAAAGCACGTTCCACTAGGGTAGTCAATTCCTCAGGAGCTTTTCACAAAAGGATAAACTCCAGGTCTGTCATGGAGGCAGTTACTTGGTCCTGCACATACCTTTGCCAGACATTACAAAACTGCTTTCTCCAGGTCCAAGTCTGCCTTTGCAAAGTCGGTCCTCCCTGGACAGCCAGACAGTTGCTGTTCTCCCTAGCAACCAAACTTCATCCTTCAGCGATGGGTGTCACCCATATGTCAGGAAAACTGCAAAACTCGGGACACAGTACAGTTATGTAAGAACTTATAATAGTAGATGTCTTACCGATCACTGTTGCAGTATTCCATCCCACCCTCCATCCCCTCTTCTCTTATTCACATCCATCTTCAATTCTCTCTCCTCCTGTGCTCTAGCCTTTGCTTTCTTACACAGATAAGGGGCAGTTTTCTTAGCAGCTCGAGCTACACCCCTCCCAGCTGACCATTCTGTTATCAGTACTCTTCCGGCTGATGGCTTGAGGATAGTCCGAGGAACCACCCTTGTCTGTCTTTATACCCAAACGCGTATGCGCTTAGGTCATGTGTTTAACATATGACCTAGGGAAGGTAAAGCTGTGGTATCCTGGCCGGACGTCAGTGGTGACAACCCACATGTCAGGAATAGTGCAACAGTGATCAGTAGGACATGTACTCTTAGGGTAAATTACTACACAACTCTACTTTCTGGCGCTGCTGTTCTTGTAGATATGCAAATGGTCCATCAGAGCAAGATCCAGTGATGCTCTGTATGCTAGGGCATAAATCTCTTAGAGTATAGAGACATTGCTTTGAGGCCACCTGCATAAGATATTGTGAAGAGCCTCTGTGGATGTTATGGTTGCTTATGCCTGGTCAGATGCATACTGAAAGGGGCACTTTATACATGATAGGACTGATGAGGGCTGAGTATGTGACATGTTTTTCTGAATGATGATTTCCCCCTCCAACATATCTGGGGATTCCACTAGCAGTAGGAAATACATGGGCTGGAGTCCAAGTAACTGAAGGCTTGATGAGTCAGCAGTCTGTGGGGGTGGGAAGGAAACATCTTTAAGAAAAGGATTAGTCACTATGCATAGAACTGCAGTAGCATTTAGCAGTTTTGTTAAATGTAATAACACTTGAGTAATTTAATCTTTGTTGTCATATTTGCTTTTCCAAATAACAGTAATTGAGTAAGCAAGTGCTCTGTTTATATTTAGGCTTGACATTCAGATCAGTACTAAGCTTTAAGATGGCATATGATTTTGCTTAAAGCAATAACAGTAGTTGATGGCATTTCATAAGTGTCATATTTCAGTGTTGCATGTTTGTAACAATTATTTGAGTGGAACATAATTAGCATTGCTGTATTTCAGTGTTGCATATTTTTTACTGCTTTTTTGGTCGAACTCCTCACTAACTTCAGATCCTTGTCTGTCTCTGCGTGCCAGTCTTCTTGGCACTGTACTGGGCACTATGATGTGCTTTTTGCTGGACAGGTCTCATCCCTCTGGACAAAATGGCATCATGGCCATACTGGCTATGAAATCACCATGTGTCCATTAGAGAAATGAGTAATCCTGAATCATCGTACAGTAACCAAGCTGGGTTTTTTCTGTATACCACAATTTCCTCCATGTATGTCAACATTGACATGCTGGGAGGTACTTGAGGATTTACCTTGAGGGCATTCCTCACCCCTGCACTGTCTTCTTACCCTCCAGCTCTGTCATCCCTTTCACCTCTGGCCTGCATCAGAGCTACATATGTCTGTGTGTGTGTGTGTGTGTGTGTGTGTGAGAGAGAGAGAGAGAGACTAGAAATAACCCCCTCCCCCAAAGAAAGGCATGTTCATAGGTTGGTACTAGGCTATTGGCCCTAGGGGCCTATACAAGCCTAGCCATAACAATTCCCTGGCTATTTCTTCCCACAGTATTTACTTCCCTGTCAGTGCCTTTAGGTTCCTGAGTCACTAATTAGTCTGTTCACCCGGGTTGTATTTATGTGTTGCATTTGTTAACCGTCATTGTCCGACTGGGTATGAGAACCCCTTTTGTTTTTCAGTGGAAGCACGATGAGAAAAGCTCCACAAGACAAATATACTTTACAAGCTTTGCATGGCAAATAGCAGTAGTAGTGTAGTAGAAGAATACATGCTTCCATACATGACCATGACTTGCAAGTCTTTACAAATGCAATTCATGTCATTGTACATGTGCAAAAAAAAATGCATTTACATTGTAACTTTTCATGTTGCATAAAATCATTTGTTTGCGAGTATGTGCATATTTTATCCTGGGAATGAATATTGGCAGATTCACGGTCATCTTAAGCATTGTTTAAGGTCTGATTTAAAAGTGTATACCTCAGTTTGCTTGAGGTGGAGGGATAGAATTCCAGCTTTTGGAGACATGGGATAGAATTCCACGTTTTGGAAACATGGGTGAAGTTCAGTGCATCTCCTGCTGTATTTACAGATGTTCATAGTGTTTCACTGTTGCAGTCATTACAATTGGGTTATCCTGCTGGCAGGCTACCCGCAGTCGGCCCGAGTTCCAAAGTCTAGGTCCAGCATCAGTTGCTGTTGCCTCCTCCCTGATGTCAGTGCGCCAGGGGTATAAAAGATGCAGCCGACGCCATTTTCTTCAGTCTTTCTTGCCGCGCGGTGCCCGAAGCAAAAGCAGTTCGCAAGTGCCGGTCGGCCGACTCCTGAGATTTTCAAATTCGAATTTCAGATCCAAAGTCTTCATTAAAGCTAAGTACCCCGTTGGGGAAACTTTTTTCTTGCTCCAGACCGATGTCAGAAAAAGTTAATAATTGTATTTCTTGTGGGAAGCAAATACCTCATATGGGTTTTCATTCTTATTGTATTCCTTGCCTAGGCCCTGACCACGATGTTGCTAGTTGTCTGTTCTGTGCTAGATTTAACCAATGCACTATTAAGCGTTGGTACGATTTTGCATTTCATTACTTTGGCAGAAGATTCAATTATATAATGCCGTCGGAACAGCCGACTACCGGAGTTTATAAAAAGCGCAAAGAAAAAGAAAAGGACAGGCATCCGAGGTCCAACACTGATGACGAGGCTTCCGCTAGGCCTGTCGCCTGTTCTCAGTGAGGTGCTTTCGCAGCCCCTGACGCCCGCTACCTCAGAGCCACAGGCCGCTTCCGACTCCCACGTGGAGCTGACTAGGCCGCTGGAAACTCAAGGTATTTGACACTCGGAAACTATTCCCTCAGATGGATCTGGAGCTGCTGAGCAGGCATCGGCTTCTGAGGGTGTTTTCAGGCCTACACAGTTATATGTGAAACCTACTTCAGCTTCAAAGGCAAAGACTAAAGCAGCTCTAAAGACAAAGAACCAAGTACAGCATTCTCCTGGACAGGCCACCATGCCTAAAAAAACAGATGCTTAAAATGGCCGAAGGCCTAATTACTTTGAACAGGGGTTCCCATCCCCCTCCTGATAAGAGACCTAGGCAAGAGATAGAATATGAATCTTCAGATCAGGTTTCCATTTCCTCTGATTCCTCTTCTGAACAGGAATATTCCCTTCCTCCCTATGAGGATTCTAATGCTGAAGAATCTATCCCTTCAGCCTCTCCTCCTGAGGATTATTCTTTTGGGGAGACCCTGCATACTATGAGGGAGCATTTCTACTGGGAGAGCCAAGATTACTGAGAATCCAAGAAAAGGCTCAGAGACTTCCTTTTATTACCTCAGCACAGGCCCCTTGCTATCCCTCCTTTTTAGACATTGTAGATGATGTATTTTCAGAGTCCGGTTTGTCTCCTGATTCTTTACCACCAGCTCCTGTTAAGCCAGACAGATACTACAGGGTTCCCGATTCACATAAATTTCTTTATAAGAACCCTGCTGCTGACTCAGAAACTATCCCTCATTTTCCCAAAGGGGTCAAGGCTTCCACTGCAAAAACCCTATCCCCTCTAATAGGGATTCAAGGGCCCTGGACAGATGGGGGAAAAAGATTTATACTTCTGCTACCTTGCCTGTAAGAGCTTTAAATTGTCAGTTTCATATGCTTAAATATCAGCAATATCTTATGTCACTGCTTAAACAGAAAATGTTGACAAATTCTGAATGTGCGGAAAACAAAGAAATGCAGGATTTATTGCATGCAGCTGAACAAGTGGGAAAGCATACTTTGGAATGTGGTTTTGATTCTCTAGAAGCCTCCTGCAGGGCTGTTGTTACAGGTTCTGTCATTAGGAGGCATGCTTAGTTAAAAGAACAGAATCTGACTGATCATGTTAAAGCAAAACTGTTAGATGCTCTATTACAGCATGATACCTTGTTTGGTGTTAAAGCAGAAGAGGTGTTGAAGAAAATGGAAGACAAAGCTTAAATCTATGCAAACAGTCAAGAATTTCTTGCAGGTACAGCCTCCCAGATTTAGCAGAAACTGGCCTACAGAGAATTGGTCATTTCCAGTGTCAGACAGGCCACAAAGAGGCAGTTACAGACGCCCCAGAGGCAGATCACAGCCCCAAGGTTCATACAGGCCTAAACAATGGGGTGCTTCTACCTCCAAAAGCAGAGAGGAAAAATCACAGCCATACAGGAAACAGTCTCAATGACTTCCCCTGCCAGCACCAAGCACTTATCTTCTGGCAGCCCCTTTGGGGGGAAAACTAGCACTTTTTTCACAAAATTGGCACATGATCACCCAGGACAAATGAGTCTTAAATATCGTATCACAGGGCTACAGGTTCCACTTTCACACCCTGCCAAGGCCAAATGGTATGCCAGACCTGCCACACAATCAATGGGCAGAGGCACAAAAACAAGTTTCATCCCTCATGGACATGAGAGCCATTTAGCTAGTACCACAGCAAGAGCAGGGACTAGGATTCTACTCAAGGCTATTCTTGGTACCCAGACAGGACAAAGCTTGGAGACAAACACATTCCTGGATATTCCAAAATTCAAAATGTTAACTCTGCAGCAGCTTCTGCCCATGCTGGACACGAAGGCTTGGCTTGTGACTTTAGACCTAAAAGAGGCATACCTGCATGTCCCAATCAGACAATCATGCAGAAGATAGCTCAGATTTATAGCTGGCTCAATGTACTACCAATTCTCTGCACTGCCCTTTGGCTTATCTACTGCGCCCAGGGTCTTCACAAAATGCCTGGCACCAGTAGTTGCATTTTGCAGACAAAGAGGAATACAAATATATCCTTACTTGGACGACTGCCTTATTCAAGCAGAAAACAAGTACATTCTACTAGAGCATCTGGCGTTTGTAAAAAGATTACTAATAGGTCTAGGGTACACAGTAAACGAAAAGAAATCTAAACTCGTACCCTCTCAAGAGATGATATTCTTGGGTGCAAGCTTAAATACAACTGCCCAGATGGCTTATCTCACGCCAGACAAACACAGA
Source organism: Protopterus annectens (assembly GCF_019279795.1). NCBI lineage: Eukaryota > Metazoa > Chordata > Ceratodontiformes > Protopteridae > Protopterus > Protopterus annectens. The sequence continues at coordinate 19,391,064 of NC_056744.1, read as the reverse complement.
CAACTGACTACTTATTTTAAAATGTTGGCAACAAAGACCCAGTTATCTGCAAGAAAAATTCTGCAGGGTTTGGGCTTCATGGCATCCTACATTCTGCTAATTCCATATGCAAGACGGCATATGAGGAAACTTCAAATGTATCTAAAAAGTGTTTGGACTCAACATTGCCACAGCCTGGAAACAATAATTACCCTCATTCTCTGCCTGCAACAGGAGTTTTGATGGTGGGCAAAAGCCTGTCACCACAACACAGGACAGCCAATCACCTTACTCACAGCCAGGCAGACATTGACAACAGATGCATCAGATTATGCCTGGGGGGACCATATGGCAGGAAGATGTATTCAGGGCACATGGCCTGCAAGTCAAATGCATCTACATATCAATCAGAAAGAGATGCTAGCTGTTCAGAATGCCCTGACAGCCTTCAAGGATCTACTTCATCCAGGACAACTACTGATAAAGACGGACAATACTACAGTCATGTGGTACATAAACAAGCAGGGAGGCACGCATTCCTACCCCCTCTGCAGGCTAGCCATGAACTTGTGGGGGACAGCATTGACTTACCAAGTACATCTGCAAGCGCAATTCCTGCCAGGAAGTACAAATACTCTGGCAGACGAACTAAGCAGAAACCTAATGGATCCCCATGAGTGGAAATTGGATCCACAAGTCTTCAGCATGATAACAAGGAACTGGGGATGCCTGGACATAGACCTATTTGCCTCCACTCACAACTACCAACTACAGAAATTCTGCACAAGGACTTATCACAAGCAAGCATGGAAAGTGGATGCTCTGTCTTTCAGCTGAAAAACCTAACAGTATATGCCTTTCCTCCTCTGCCTCTCCTCCCCAAGGTATTCCTCAAGGTCAGACAAGAGAATCCAAAAATGATACTGATTGCCCCAGACTGGCCCCGCCAGCACTGGTACCCAATCCTAAAGAGCTTGTCTCAATGCCCAGCTTGGACATTACCTCAAATTCCTCATTTATTGACCCAACAAGACAGTCGGATACTGCACAGCCAACTCAGGACCTTAAACCTGGCAGCATGGCGGATAATGTAGCCATTCAAGACACACCTCTCTCTAAAGCAGTGATGGATATTATTTTGGAGGCCAGGAGGCCTAGCACCAGAAAATCTTATGCTGAAAAATGGAAAAGATTCTGTGCTTGGAACCAGGCACAAGGTTTTGACACGATTGTTCCAAATATTCCTCAGATTTTGCAATACTTAACTGAGATGCTTGATAAAGGCCTTTCCTTTTCATCAGTTAAAATTCATGCCTCTGCCATTTCAGCTCATTACAATAAAGAACCACTTATTTTTTCTCATCCATTACTAAGGCAGTACCTCAGAGGGGCCAAAAACATAAGACCTCCAAGGAGAGCACCAATACCTGAATGGGACCTCAACTATGTCTTGGAAAAACTCACACTGTCTCAGTTTGAGCCAGCCTCTACAGCTGATATAAAATTCTTATCCTGGAAAACAGCTCTGCTCTTAGCAATAACCTCCACTAGACTAGTCTCAGAGTTACAGGCACTCATGGCTGTGGAACCCTTTATCATGTTCCATCCTGGCAGGGTTTCTCTGAGGACAAACCCTACATTTATACCTAAGGTAGTGTCCAGTGTGGTCCTTAACCAAACAATTCATTTGCATAACTTTTATCTAACCCCACAGAATAAGGGTGTGAGAATTCTGCATTATTTGGACATTCACAGGCAGCTACGCTTCTACTTGGACAGAAGCAAAGCTTTCAGAAAGACTGAACAACTTCTAGTGGCATATGCTGCAGGATCACAAGGAAAGGCCATCTCAAAACAGACTATTTCTAAATGGATAGGCCATTGCATCCGTTTCTGCTATTTTCAGCATGGCAAATCAGTGCCTAAGGGCATTAGGCCACATTCTACCAGAGCAGCCGCCACTTCAGCAGCCTTCCTCAGAGGAGTACCAACCAAAGATATCTTAGAGGCTGCAACTTGGAGTTCAGTGCATACTTTTACAAAGCACTATCACTTACCCCTCTACTCTAAATCCAGGGCAGGCTTTGCCACTGCAGTTCTGCAGGGCCTGATAGCCTCTCCTAATCCTATTTAGCACCAACCTCCCATCCTCAGCTTTGGGATTCAACCCAAGAGTAATGACTGCAACAGTGAAACATGATGAACATAGTACAGTTGTGTACCTACCATAAATGTAGATGTTCGAGTGTATTCACTGTTGCAGTCCAGGTTACCCACCCACCATCCCCCTTTTCTTTGCTGGGATTTATCTGTACTTCTCTCTCCTATACAACCTATGTAGTGTATTTGTTTGTAGATGAAGGAAATGTTATTTTTGTGCATGCATATTTATTGGCATATTTTTTCAGCTTACCAATTTGGGGGCACCTGACATCTGGGGCAAGAAAAACTGAAGAAAATGGCATCTCTGCATCTTCTTTACCCCTGGCGCACTGACGTCAGGGAAGAGGCGACAGCAACCGACGCCGGGCCTAGACTTTGGAATTCTGGCCGACTGAGGGTGGCCTGCCAGCAGGATAACCCAAGAGTAATGATTGCGGTGGTGGTGCTGCGGTAGCGTTGTTGCCTCATAGCAAGATGTTGTCCCGTTCGATTCTCAGCTAGAGCGTCTTCTGTGTGGAGGTATACGTGAATGGGGCGTGCCTTCGTTGGAGGTTGTGCGTCAGGGCTGGTAACCCGGTATGTAAAAATCCACTACCAGCCATTAGCGGACCGGAGTTCCGCTGTGGTGACCCCTAACCGGGAAAAGCCGAAACACACAAACAAATGACTGCAACAGTGAATACACTCTAACATCTACATTTATGGTAAGTACACAACTGTACTTTCTGTGGTCTCTCAGTATTTGTGTGAATTACTATCTTATGCCTTTTCTTATTCCTCTGTCAAGGTTCATTTATCTGCCATTTGTGCATGTCTGCCCATAGGCCCTCTTTCAGTGTAGACTCTTATCGAAATGGTTTCAAAAAGAGTTTTGCCTAAGAGGCCTCTCAGTAAACCAATGATCCCTCCTTGGTATCTTAATTTTGTGTTAGAGAAGTTAATACTTGTTCCATTTGAACCAGTTAACCTGGCTGACGAGGTTATTAACATGGAAAACAGTTTTAGTGATTGCTTTGACCTTTGCAAGAAGAGTTTTTAGTTGCAAGCTTGTATGGTGAATCAACCCTATCTCATTTTCTAAAGGGACAGGATTTCTGTGAGAATTACTCCTCCTTTTATTCCTAAAGTGTTAACAGTGTTTTACTTTAACCATACGTATACCCCCACCTGTTTTACTTCCTTAATGTAAAAATGAGGACAAAAGGATACTTGCATACCTTGGATGTTCTCTGGCAACTCCGGTATTACAGAACTAAATCTTCCAGATGATCCAAGCATTTATTTCATGTGAAGATAAAAACTGACGACCTGTATTTAAAGCAGGCTATTTCCAAATATCCAAGGCTATTGGCTTTTATTATACTCACCAGAACAAAATTATTCCAGGCAGGACCAAGACCAGCTCTCTGCTAGGGCCTTGGCTTCATCTTTGGCTTTTTGGAAAGGGTTGGATTCTAGAAGTATTCTAGAAGAAGCAGCTTTGTTTTCTGTACATACCTTTACAAAGGAATCTAAACTTTGTTCCTTCTCTAGGTCTAGATCAAGCTTTGCTAAGATCATTCTCCAGGGCCTTCTGAACTCTTCTCCTTCCACTTCCCAAACGTTGTGAAATAGGGAAGTCTAACCTTAAAACTAATTGCAAAAGTGGTCAATATGATGAACATTGTACAGTTGTGTAAGTAGATTCACCATAAGAGTAAATGTTCAAATGATCACTGCTGCTGGAGTTGCTTCCTCCACCCCCTTTTTATTTGGTTTGTTGTTCATGCCAGGGTATGAGTACTTATTTTTTTTGTTGTTGTTTCTAGGATTGTCCTTCTGGGGCTCAGCTTCCCTGTTTCTTTTGGCATGCAAGCTCTGTATGGTGTGGTGCTCAAACCTTTCTTTTAAGTTAGCCCAGTTTGAGCTGACTGGTAGTTTGGGTATGTGGAATGTGCCCTGAAGCTTTGGAAGCTAGCTGTCAGTTATGTTCTTGGTTGCTGGGTGATATTATTGGGAGAAAGAACTTTTGCTATACTGTGTAGAGGGGAGAGTTTTACCAAGAGGAGCTTTTACACGTTTTTAAGTAGCCTTTCATGAGGCTGTACCAACATATGCTGTCGATGTTCACTTTTAAGACCGTCTGCTGATGATTTTTGTTTATTTTACAGCAATGAGTATGTAAACGACTTGTGTGATTGTATGCATTTATGTTCATGTGTCATGCTTGGAATAACTAGGGAAATTTTAATTATCATCATGTTACATTTATTGTAGAATGCTAGCTGTAATACTCAAGTATGCTGTGCAAATTTTGCTTGCTTACTGCGGCCCATATGACCAGAAATTAATTAGTGGCTTAGGAAGTTGGAAGAGGTTGACAGGAGTGGGCAAGAAATACACAAACTGTGGATGTGCTCACTTGACCAGCAGGATTTTATTGAGCTGGTAGTCCAAAGGAGTGGCATACATTACTGGTCCAAGAATAGAACTCTGGGGAGCGACCTTGATAAGGTCCACCCAAGCCTGTGTGGTAGCCTTGCAGAAGCATGTCACGGAGTGGGCACACCTCTGTATCAGGGGGATATGTGGTCCCTCTATGATCACTCATACAGTGATCTGATGATGTTGTTTTCTTTCTTTCTCAACCCATGGGTTTGGATCCGATCCTTTGATCCGACTGTGCCGCCTACTCCAGACTTCGGATCCATCTCAAACTCTTCCCTCTGCCTATAATGCCTTAGTCCATCCCCATTATCTCAGATCTACTACTTCTGGGGCTCAAACCCCCTCCAAAAGCAGCAACTCTGTTGTGTTGGAGCACAGAAAACGCTTTCCACTGAAGTACCCCAGGTCTTCATCGGAGCCATCTTCCAAGAGCCGAAAAACTTCGTAGCCGACGCTGTTGGATCCAAATACCCGACCCTCAGATCTGAATTCCTCGGATCCACTTGTCATTTAAGTAAGTCCTATTATGCTGTCTTTGGATCCTAGGGCCTCGAATTCGAAGCCAGGCCCTCGCACAGAAGTCTTCCTCCAGAATATGTAATTAAGCTCATATTAGCTACTGTGCGTTCTCCATTGCTTCAAACACCTAAAAAAAATTCTAGGCCACAATCCACTCCTCCTTCCAGGTCTTCTAGTAGTTTATCAGAAGTGGATGTGGCTAGCATGATGTGAAAATTTCTCAGAGCTCTGATTCCAGATGGGGGTCTTAACATCTCCATTCCCTGTCGGATTTGTGAGTATTCTGCGATGTCCAAGACTATTTTATCTTCTCCAATTCATCCAGTTGTTTTGGAGTCCCAGGATCCCAAATTCCTGAGAGGTCTAGATTTGGATCAGAAGAAGATTTCTTCAACTCCGACATTATCCCTGATTGGTTCCCGTTTGATTCCATTGGATAAGAATGGGTCCTGTATCCGAACTGTCTGTGTCGGATCCGTGGGGCAAAGATCAACTCCAATGTCAGATCTGTCCCTGCTCCTCAGAGCCTCGGCCCTGGATAGTTCGGGACCGGTTCCATCCTTGAGGTATGGAACCAAGGGTGGTTGAAATCTGCTTTTGCTGGGAGCTTCAGCTTATTGAGGCTTCTCTGGGTTTGTCTTCCTTTGAGATTGTGGAAAGGGCTTTTTCTCTTTTCAGAGAACCACATTCTTATTTTTCAGATCCTACCCCATTTTCTCTCGTCTGCTTCGAGCACTGAGTTGATCAGAACTACTACACAGGGACAGCCAGTTCCAACAAGTGTCCAATCTGTTCCAGTAGAGGAATTTCCCCTCTCTTCTAATACCACTTGTGAACATCCCAAGGAGTAGGTGCATCAGAAGATAATGTGCAGCAGGAGGCACATAGAGACTCCCCAATGGAGGATACAGATTTTGATGAACAAGGGTCCCCCAGATCACCACCAGATGACATCTCCCCTGGAGACACATTAGAGATCCTCAGACAATAAGGTGGCTGGTATTCTGAAAATCCCTCACTGGAAGAATTGGTATTTTTGGAAACTTTTGATTCTGGCCTGTCTGTGTCTTGGGTTATGCCCCCACCTGATGAATGAGCTCACTGATTTAGTTTCCTGCAGAGCTTGAAAGGAGCCAGGTACCATCATACCTGTCCCAAAGAGACCCAACAAATTCTAAGCCCCTTCAAAAGACAGACCTCAATGGAACTTAGGAGTCCTGGTTGATGCTGTGGTGGTTGTGGTGGTGGTGGCAGCCACTAAGAAAGAACTAGTAGAACAGAGCTCTTCTGTCCATCCACCAAGCAGTTAGTCTAGGACATTGAACGGGTACAGAAAGTGAGTCTTTGCCCCTGTGACCTTTGCCTGAGGTCTCTTAATTACTTGGCACACTTGACTTGACTTCAGAGAGATTTGTCTAAAGAGCTGACAAATACTGAGTCCATGTCTGCAGTGGATTTCAGAAGAATGTCCTTGCAGCTGGCCACTGTTTTGTCCATATCAAATGCTTCAATGACATTGATTTCTCACATAGTTGAAGGTACCTCCATGAGCAGCTGGTTCAGGCATTGCTATAAGGAGATATAGCTGAATGCAGCTATGCAAATTTGCTGAGACTTTTAAGATGTCCTTCATCAATGCCCCATTCAATGATACCTCCTTTATTGGACTGTCAGTAAAAGAGAGGCTTACCCACAGCAAACAAGAAGGAAAGACTCTGCTGTGAGAATCAAGTTTTCTACCCCTCAATGGACCTTTTCCAGGAAGCAGGGAGGCAGTGAGAAAATATGGTTCTGAAAATCTCTGGGACCTTTCCAAGATCCGTGCAGGGACAATTCCTGTAGAGGCAGAGGAAGAAATTTTAATGGGAGACGTCACCCTAGAGATTGAGGAGGCCTGCAGAACTAGGGTTTCCAAGATTCCATTCTGGACAGACCCTTCCAGCACTCCTGAAGCGCTGCCTGACTGTTTTATCTCTGGAGGCAGTCAGGGGCCAATTATCCCTGCACCCAGAAGCCTGGGAAAACAAAAAATATACCTGGGTGCTAAAAATTGTATCCAGAGACTATTTCATTCCATTTCTCCAACTTCCTTTACACAAAGAAAAAATCTTCCCGAGATTTCACCCGTCAGAGGAAAGAAGCAGCAAAAGAAATTCAAAAGCTGCTAGAAGAAAGAGTCATCCAGAAGGCTCCACCAGACCAAATAGGATTTGGCTTTTACTTACATTTCTTTTTAGTGCCCAAGAAGACAGGGGACTTCAGACCAATTTTGGATCTAAGCAAACTGAATCAGTATGTGAAGAAGTCGAAGTTCCGAATGGTCAAGGTACAGTCCTTCCTGCTATTTCTTTACAAGGACAATTGAATCTGCTTTGTAGATCTTCAGAATGCATGCTCTCACATCAAAACAGTCAGGAGCTCCCGAAGACAATTATGCTTTCGTCTGGGAGCCAGTCACTACCAATCCAGAGTCCTGCCCTTTGGACTTACCACAGCCTGCAGGGTGTTTACCAAGTACATGGCAGTGTTGACTGCTCATCAGAGACTCAAAGGATTCCGAGTGTTTCTATACCTGGATGACTGGTGCCTCATTGCCCCTTCCAAGCATCTCTTACATTCTTGGGACTATTTGCACCAGATTTGCCAGTCACTGGGGATTACGACAGATTATGCCAAATTGAACCTGACCAGTCCAGAGCCTGGAGTTCACTGGCACACTTCTAGGTACAACATTGCAGGTCACATCACTACCACCTCATTGTATATCCACTGTCAGGGATCAGGTTCATCTGCATATTTCCCATCCATGTGTTCCAGCAAGATCAATCTTTTGACCGCTAGGGTCCATGGCAGCAGCAACTGTATTGCTCCCCTTGGCACGTTTCTTTGTATATACTTCAGTAGACTCTAGCTGCTCAGTGGTCCATTCTTTGTCAACCACTATCCTTTCCAGTCAAGCTTACTCCAATTTGCAGACCACACATTTTTCATTTGTGGATTCAGTCCAATGACATTCATCTAGGCCAATCCCTTGTTTTTACCACCTCTAGTGGTGACAGTGACCATGGATGTTTCCCAACGGGGGGCATTTCCTGGGAAGGACTGCCCAAGGCATGTGGTCCTCCCAGAGACCAATCTGTATGTCAGTGTGCTACAGATGAGAGCAGTCCTACTCATGTTGCAGGCATTTCATGATGCTCTTCCTCTAGGGACTATTGCAGTCCAAACCAGCAACATGTCTGTGGTCTGGTACATCAACAAACGAGGAGGAACCTGATCTTATTCCCTCTGCAGAGAGGCCATGAAAGTGTGGGAATGGGCAGTCTCATCAGATGCTTTCTAGTGGCAGTGCATATTCCAGGGGACAGCAGCATGTTAGTGGACAGACTAAGCAGATGCATCCTGGTGCCTCATGATTGGTCTGTTCAGTCAGTCTGTTGGTTGCAGTGTACCAGAAAGGATTTTCTGTCATTGTTGCCAACTTTGCTACAACCTGTTTGTGTCTTCCCGGAACAACAAATGCAGGAGTTACTTTGCTGTTACTCACCCTCAGTGGGAGTCACCGAAAGATGCTCTAGTCCACTTTTGGCCCTCCAGTCTTCTTTATGCTTATCCTCCTTTTCCTTTGATTCCCAAATTTCTGCAGAAAGCAAGTTTGCTGAAGAGATCAGTCATCCTTATTGCCGCCTCCTGGCCTGAACAGGTATGGTTCCCCTTCCTATTGTCTTACCTTCATTATCCTCCATGGATGCTAGAGCCATCTCCTGATCTGTTTCACCCATCAGGGATCCAACATCCCAGTATCTAGGCCGTCAAACTAACTGCATGGTTTCTCCACTTCCTGTAATGGTTAGACAGTCCAGACTTTCTTCTGCTGTATGTACCATTATTTTGGCTTCACAAAAGAAAAGTTTAGAAGAGCAAGTGGAAAAGATTCTCCCTTTGTGCTCTGAATAATGAGCTTGTCTCATTCTCTGTTCCAGTTTCTACAGTGTTTGAATTTTTAGCAGTCCTGTTTAAAGGAGGAGCTAATTTCTCTGATTAAACTACAATTAGTAGCTGTTTCTAATTTTCACACAGGAGACAGAAGTCACTCCTTAGCTTTAAAGGGTATTTTTCTTCTCAGACTACCAATAAAGGATCCTTCACCTTCCTGGGATCTCACAGTAGTGCTACAAGGTCTACCTTGGAAATCTTTTGAACCTCCAGCTAAAACTGATTTCAAATTCCTTTCATGGAAAAACAGTCTTCTTAGTAGCCATAACTTCTGCAAAGAGGATTTCTGAACTCCAGTCTCTTTCCTCAGAAACCCTTACATAATTTTCCATAAAGACAGGGTTACCTTACGAACAAACCCTTTCTTTTTACTCAAAGTGGCTTCTGAAAACAACATTAATCCATTAATTTACCAGTTTTCTTTCAAAATTTTTAGAATAAAGGAGAATACATGCTTCATCTCCTTGATATACGTAGACAACTGCGTTTTTATCTTCACAGGACAAAAATCAGAAAATCAAATCAGTTTTTTGTCTTTCTTACCAAATAGACTGGTATGCCCAGTTTCTAAGGTCACTTTAGCCAAATGGATTACAGATTATATTTCTTGGATCTGTTCTCAACAACACATGACCGTACCCAAACCTCCCAAGGCTCATTCAACCACATCCATGGCTTCTTCTGCCTCTTGGTCAAGAACATTTATTAAGGATGTTTGCGCTGCAGCCATATGGTCCAATGCTCATACCTTTGTTTCTCATTACAAATTGGTTATTTCTAGAAACAGAGCTGTCTTTGTTTCGGTGGTACTCTGGAGTATCCTTCCATGAGGACCACCCAGAATCAACATAGCTGGGGACTGTGTCCCATGGGTTGAGGAAGAATGAGAAGGACATCATCAGGTTTAAGTTACCTACTCACCATAACTAGGCATCTATGTTGTCCATTTTCATTCTTCATCAACGTCCCTCCCATCCATCCCCATCCTTCAGTTTCTGGAGAGACCTCTTCAACTGTTTATTAGAACCAACTGTTCTGAGTTTTGAGTTCTTCCTTTCTCTGTCAGCCTCTCTTATTTCTGCCTAGCTATATGGGAGTAATGGCAGCAAACTCGAGCTGAGGTAATGGGGATGGACAAAAGCATTGTGGGTAGAGGGAGGAGCTCAAGAGTTGGATCCAAGTCTGGAGTATGTGGCCGAATCAGATCCAAGGATTGGATCCGAACCCATGGGTTGAGGACAAATGAAAATGGACAACACCAATGCCTAGTTATGGTGAGTATGTAAGTTTTAATTATCACCACGTGGTAGTGCTTGACCATATGACTGAAATGTGTTGTTGCCTGCCTGGATGACAGCTCTGCAGTCTGCCATTTCCTCACAGCATTAGAGCTGTTCTGAACCAGTTTGTTTCCTGTGAGGCATGAATGAGTCTATAGATTATGAAGAGCTAATGAGGGTAAGGCAACAGTTCCCAAAAATGGCTATTTCTGAATCTGAACTAAGTTTGAGATTGCATTATCTTAGAGAATTCCCCTTATTCTAGGGTGTAGTTTGAGATTGCATTATCTTAGAAAATTCCCCTTATTATAGGGTGTAGTTATCTCAGGATATGTAAGTAACAGCAACATAGTAGGAAGTGCTCCATGTTTGGGTTGTAATGTCTGTATATGTTTAGTGTGAAATTTGTTGTCTTGTCAGTGGAAACCACTGTGTTGTGATCACAATTTAGTTTCTAACATTTCTGTCATGCAACCATATATGAATTATATGTTTATATCATGCACACATGCATTTCTGTGTATGCATATATAAAACTTCACTGGAAGGATGTTCTTGATAATTAGGTGCATTCTTTTGGTACTTAGGCAGTGCTCAAGTAATCTCAAGTGTAACTGGAACTTTGCATTTCTTGTAGACATGAAGATGGTACAGTTCGTTTTTGGGATGCATCTGGTGTCTGTCTTCGTTCTCTTTATAAAGTGAGCACATCTGGTGTCTTCCACACAGATGCAGATCACAATGACAACATGAATCAAGTGGGAGAAGAAGAGTGGCCACCTCTGCGCAAGGTGAACTATTAATATAAGAAATCACTTAGAGATGGAGTGATGTGGTTTTGTCAGCCATTTCCTTTGGTACTTATTGAGAAACTTGTGTATGTTGAGCTGTGTTAGTGAAGCTGAGCTGAAAATATTTTCAGATGCTCTACATTGCCATGGGGTAGGTACTAAGCAGATAGTCTGCAGACTGCTATAAGCCTAGTCAGGAATCCTGTATTTATTGATAAGTTCCCTCCAGTCTCAAGGAGGGGAAGACAAGTTCGACTGGGCTAGAATTTGAAGCTGCTTATCCAGTTTTCGAGGTTTGCCTCGAAGATGGCACGAGTGCTACACTGACATGTAATGGTAGTTTGTTCCAGAGGTAAAGGCATACGCTGAGGTACGATACTGTCATGCCAGCATGTATTTATCTGTTGACAAAGGTTTAGTTACTTTAACCAGGTGTTTCAGGAACCATTTGCTGTGTGGAGCAACACAGGGTTAAGTATTACTCTAAAAGGTTTAAAGCTTGCAGTGCAACTCTCCCATCCACCCAGTCAGTATTTCCTCTTAACTCCTATCATTGATCATATGCTGTCTCAGAGTATTATGGACCCCATTCCTCCTGACCAGACAAGGAAAGGATGATTTTATTTAAGAATCTTTCCAGTGCCAGAGACCTGTAGTAGACCTTTCTTTTCAAAACCTTCATGTCCAGTCCCAAAATTCAAAATGCTGTCTCTACAGACAATACACCTCTGTTATATAGTAACTTTGGATCAAGCGGGTATTTATCACCTTTTAGTTGACAAATAATTCAGAAACCTTTTGTATTTTTGTGCTTTTGATTTATATTTTCAGTTTTCTGCCTTGACGTTTGACTTTTTTACATTTCTGAATGAGTTTATCAAATGTCTTGCCCTTGTAATAGCCCAATGCATGAATACGGGGCATTCAAGCTTTACCATATTTGGATGACTGCCTAGTTTTTGCAGTTTCTTGTACAGACTGTCGGTAATCTCTAGCATAATTAATAAACTTTTTTTTTTCTCAGTTTGGGATTATAGGTGCACAATGAGAAATCTCCCATTCAAAGAATAGTGTTTCTGGCATGTGTGCTGGATTCAACTCTGTTAATAGGTTTTCTTCTTCAGAACAAAGTGGAATGTTACAAGAAGCAGTTTGTATACATTTCTTTCAGAACTTTTAGTTATGTACTTACCATAACATCGGATGTATGGGATCCATCTCGCCTACATTCATAACTGATGGGTTCGGAGCCGATCCATCGGCTCCGACTCGGCCAACTAGTACACTAGAACAAAGTCTCTTATTGGCTGGGCTACCCTCTATCCCAGGATGCACCACACCTGCTTCCCCAGATCGTGTTTGTTCGCTTTCATACTTACATGCAAACACAGAAAAAATAGTAGTTACTACAACCAACTAAAGTTCTTCAAGAGAAGATCTCCAAATGGAACTACATTTCCTCTAAATCCGAATGGAAGGGGGAAAGGGGTGGAGTGATGAATGTGAGATGGATCCCATACATCCGGGTTATGGTAAGTACATAACTAAAAGATGTAATGGGATCCTATCTCGCCTACATTCATAACTGATGGGACAGCGTCCCTAGCACCTAAATCCCGGGTGGCTCATTGGAAAACACTCCTGAGAACTGTGGAACCAAAGGAAGCCCTGCCTCGAGAAACCACATCTAGCTTGTAATGAGAAATGAAAGTGTGCGGAGAAGTCCAGGTAGCCGCAGCACAAATATCATCTATTGATAATTTGGAGTGAAAAGCTACAGAAGTAGCCATTGCCCTGGTAGAATGAGCCCTGACTGGAAAGGGAAGCTCTTTGTTAGCCTGTGAATAAATGAAAGAGATGCAATCTTTAATCCATTTAGCTATGGAGGTTTTAGCTACTGGTTGACCCAATCTGTTTATTGCAAAGGAAACAAACAGTTGATTTGATTTCCGCGTCTGAGCAGTTCTATTCAAATAAAAACGCAGTTGTCTATGGACATCCAACTGATGAAGGATATATTCTGCATTATTGGAGAACTCGGGGAAAAAATACAGGGAGCTCTAGAGACTGTTGAATGCAGAAAGAAGAAGCTACCTTTGGTAAAAAGGAGGGATTTAATTTCAGGGACACTCTATGTTTGTGAAATATCAAATAAGGAGGATCAGAACAAAGAGCTTGAAGCTCTGAAACCCGCCTGGCCGAAGTTATGGCCACTAAAAGGGCGGTTTTTCAGGACAGGAATTTCAAATCGCAGGTAGCTGCTGGTTCAAAGGGGCGGGTAGTTAAGGCAGCCAGAACCAAATTTAGGTCCCAAGGGGGGACAGGATGAGATATCGGGGGCCTAAGGAGCCATGCTCCTTTAAGGAAAGACTTGCAAAGTTTGTGTGACATTAATGAAGGTTCAAAAGAAGCATGAAAATTAGAGATAGCCGCTAGCTGAACCTTAATCGTGGAAACTGAGGAGCCCAACTGAAAAAGAGAGGCCAGGAAATTCAAGACCTCCGATACTGGGGCGGTAAGAGGGTCTATACCTCGTTGCTGTGCCCAAAAGGCAAACCTTTTCCATTTGCTGGAATACAGTTTGACAGTGGAAGGTTTGTGAGAGGAAGATAATATGTGGATCACCTCTGGAGAGAGGGAATTGTCTCTGACTAAGGATGGAAGCGGAGTAACCATGCCGCCAACCTCAAGGACCTGAGAGATGGGTGAGACTGTCCTGACTGATGAGTCAACAGGTCTGGCACCGGGTCCAGAAACCATGGACCTTCTACCGCATACCTCCGAAGGAAGGGGAACCAAACCTGACGAGGCCAGTGCGGGGCAATCAAAATCATGTCGCTCTCCAGGTAAATTGCCTTCTGTATCACCCTCGGCAGGATGGGAACCGGAGGGAAGGCATAAAGGAGACCGGGGGGCCAAATGTGGGTTAGAGCGTCCCTGGGAATCTGTCCCTGAGAGGGGGTCAGAGTGAAGAACTCTCTGCACTTCGCATTGTGGGGGCTGGCAAACAAGTCGCAGCAAGGGAGACCCCAGTTGGCGAAGATTTCCGCAGCCACTCTTTGGTTGAGGGACCACTCGTGGGGTAACAGGATGGTCCTGCTTAGTCTGTCCGCAATCACATTGGATTTCCCCGGTATGTGCGTTGCCATTAGGAAGTGGTTGGTAGCTACCGCCCAGTGCCAAAGTCTCATGGCTTCTCTGCACAGTGGATACGACCTGGTCCCACCTTGCTTGTTTATATACCAAACCACCGACATGTTGGATAGGATAGCAATCGGACCTTGCGGGAGAGCGTGATGGAGAGCTTGTAGTACCAGAAGTACCGCTCTCATTTCCAGGATATTGATGTGCAAATGCGCTTCCTGGGGTTGCCATATGCCTTGGACAGACCTGTCCAGGTAATGACCCCCCCACCCTACCTGGGAGGCGTCCGTGGTCACAGTGGCAACGGGGGACTAAGGAATAAAGGGTCACCCCTGGTCGAGATTGGATCGGAGGAGCCACCAATGCAGATCTCAACGGCAACTCTCCGTAATCATAACTAAGTGGTTCAAGGGGAGTTCCTGATAGGACCATTGAACCGACAGAAGCCATTGCAGCACCCGCATGTGCAGTCTGGCTAAGGGGACTAGGAGTATAGTTGATGCCATCGAGCCCAACACCTGTAGAATCAGATGGGCCGGAGCTCTTGATAGAGGGAGGCAGGATCGAACTTGGTTCTGCAAAACTTGAATTCTTGCTGCCGGTAAGAAGACGCGCATCCTTTTTGTATCTAACTCTGCTCCTATAAATGTAATACGCTGAGATGGCTGTAGTACAGATTTTTGCCAGTTGAAAGTAATTCCTAGGAAACGACCCAAGGTGACTGTGGCCATGAGCGCCTGAAATAGTAGATGCTTGGAGGTGGCAGTAAGGAGCCAGTCGTCTAGATATGGAAACACTTGGAATCCTAGACTTCTCAGGTGAGCAGTCACCACTGCCAGACACTTGGTGAACACCCTGGGGGCTGTGGTGAGACCAAAGGGCAGTGCTCGGAACTGGAAATGACGGTCTCCCAGGCAGAAGCGTAAATGTCTCCTGGACTCTTGACTTATCAGAATGTGATAGTAAGCGTCCTTGAGATCTATGGAGCACATCCAGACATCCTTCTCCAATAGTGGGAGAATGGACTGAAGAGTGACCATTCGGAATTTGGACTTTTTCACAAAGCGATTCAATGACCTGAGGTCCAAAATGGGCCTGAAGTCCCCTGTCTTTTTTGGCACCAAAAATAATCTTGAGTAAGTTCCTGATCCGATCTGATCGGTGGGGACAGGCTGGATGACTCCTTTTTCTAGCAGCTTTGAAACCTCTATTGCTGCCTGATCCCGCTGACTGGGTGGCATGTCTGGGATCTCCCCGAAGGGAAGGGGGGGCTTGATGAAGGGAATGAGAGAGCCTCCGGTAATAATCCGGAGCACCCACTGATCTCTGGTAATAGCTTCCCAAGCTTGTGGGTGTTCCGCAAAATGACCCCTGACTGGCTCCGGAGCTGCACAGTCGGGCACCAACTCAGGGGTGTTGAGTGTAGGAGGAACCACGAAGGGAATCGCGGTCTCCAGAGTTACGGGGGCCTCTGCCGCCTCTGGGGCGACGTCTTCCTGAATTCCCCCCCCCCCCCGCCTCTAGAGGGGGGATCACTGGGTGGAGTAGGGAAAGACATCCGAGTTTTCCTGAACCACATTTTCCCTCCTCTCTGGGCCTTGGGGTAAGGCCTAGAGGGAGCGGAAAAACGGACCCCAACGGCAGTCAAGGTCTTGCCCTCCTGCTCGCACCGAGTCAGTGTGTCCTTCACCTTGGGTCCAAACAAAGAGGACCCATCAAAGGGGGCGTCGGCGAAGGAAGACTTGAAGGCCTCCGCAAAGGAACACAAGCGTAACCAGGCGTGTCTCCTGAGGGCGACGCCTGTTCCCGCTGCTCTACTCGCCCCCTTGGCCGCATACGAGATGAGCCTCATGGATGAGTTCACGATGGAAAATAAGGTAGTCATCTGGGCGCCAACAGTGTGGGCTAACGCCTCAGGAAGATTACCTGTGAGGGACTCACTTAGCTCTTTAAGGAGGTCCCTTTGGAGCCTAGTAAAATGACATAAGTAATTCAGCGACCGTAAGGCAAAGGCCGCTGAAGAAAGGGTATGCTTCCCGTACCTATCCATGCTCCTGGAATCCTTATTAGGAGGGTGGATAGACGTTGAAGCCTCTGCCACGTCCTGCTGTGTGGCCAATGCCACCACCATTGCATCTACAGGAACTCCTTTTGTTAATAATTCCTTTTGAGGGGGGGCTGAAAGAAATTTATTTGGTCTTGCAGGCACCGGTTCCACAGAATCAGGGTGTTCCCAAGCCCTTCGAGAAACCAAATCAAGCAATTCATCGAAGGGCGGAGACACCCAGGAGGCGGAGGGCTGGGCCCCGAAGGCCTTGAGGAAGACTGACTCCTCAGCGGAAGGGGTTTTGGCCTGCCAATCTCCTCTCTGTCTCAGAATCTCAAGGATATCCGAGAAAGAGACATCATCCGAAGATGATTTTGGGGACCCCTCCGCGTCATCGAGGTCAGTGTCCGATGTGACAGACTCATCTTGGGAGTCTACGTGCTTCCTCTTGCACAATTTCTTCCGTGGAGGCTCATCCGAAGCTGTTTCGGACTGACCCCCCGGAAGAAGGGAAGGTGTCCTCAGGCCCTGGGGCCCCACTGTCATGGGACTGCAGTACGCCAGAAGCACCAGTCTCCAGGTCTAGGGACGGTGAGATGGAAGTCTGCTGAGCCGGCAAGGACATGGCCAGCGCGCTCCTCATGGCCTCAAAGGCAGGACCTCCAGACTCCATGGAGATCACTGGCCGAGAGGCCACGACGGCACTAGGAATTCCGGCAGCCGATGCTCCGAGGGGAAGACTAGATACCGAGGCACCCAGTCCCAAGATGTTCCCCTCGGCCCCGGCTGAGGAAGTCCCAGTACCAAACCCTGAACCCGAGGACAGGGTAGGAACAATAGTTGATGCCGATAGACCTCGAGGGGGTCTCGGTTCCGACCGTACGGCTCCGCCTTGCTCCACCATCACCGAACAACGGCTCCGAGGAGGTTGGAGGAGGAATCGAAAGTTTCGGGGGGGGGATCGGCTCCGAAGCCAACTGGGCCGGAGCCGAGACCATTTGTGCAAAAACTGGAGACTGGAAAAGCCTCTGAATAACCCTATCCAAATCCGAATCCGACAATTTGGAGGATTTAGAGGAAGTAGAAAGGGGTCGAGACGACTTTACTCTCGGCTCAGACAATGTAGGGGACCGGTTCCGAAAGGGCTCCAACACTATCGGCGCCCGATCCGGCACAGTACGAATAAGGATAGGCGCCGAAGGAGCTTTCGGAGCCGAGGGGGAAGAGTCTGAGCTGCACACCTCCACCGGCTCCGAAACCATTGGAACCGATGGAGGTGATTCGCCTGTCGATGCTCCAACCTACGGCTCCGAAACTAATGGAACCGAGGAAAGAGGCATCGAGGCAGGCCCTTCGACCCTCGGCTCCGAAGTCAGTGGAGCCGAGGAAGAAGAGGTCGATTTATGCTTCTTAGCAGTCGGTTCCGACGGACTGGTCGGAGCCGACGACCTTTTCTTTTTAGAAGCAGTAGAAGATGAATCCAAAGCTTCCTCAAAAGAGGGCTTAATAAGACCCTTCAAGATCAATTTATTTTTTCGTTCTTGAAGAACCCTAGCAGAAAAAGCATGACACACACTACATGTCTCCTGCAAATGCTTTGGCCCTAAACAATATACACAAATAGCATGACTGGTCTGTAATAGACATTTTATAATTGCACCTAGTGCACTTTTTGAACCCTGATTTTTGTTCTTTAGACATGCTTATACAATAACACTATGCAATACCCTAATTTCACGCAAAGAACAGAAGTGACTAAAAAACAAACTGTTAGAGCGCGAGAAAAAAAGGGCACAAGCTCTCTAGAGAGAAGATTTACCTCACAAGAGAAATAACAAACACAAAAAAGAACACAACAACGGGCAAAAGCCCTCTAACTTAAACGGGCTTTGCCCAGAAGAAAAAAGGGGTAAATAACAACACAGTCACTCCACTAAGAAGGGCAAAGGCCCTCTAACTTAAACGGGCCTCGCCTGACCAACCGATATATAAGATCGATCAATAACACTCAATCACTCACACAAAAAAAAAACCACGAAATAGCCGTTAAAACAGCTGTTGATATAAATTGTGAAGAAAACCCAAGGTCAAAAGACCAGAAAAAGTAATAAAAATACACTTAGCTCCAGCCAAGTCGAGACCACAACTAGCTTGTAAAGCGGCAAACGAGATCTGGGGAAGCAGGTGTGGTGCATCCTGGGATAGAGGGTAGCCCAGCCAATAAGAGACTTCGTTCTAGTGTACTAGTTGGCCGAGTCGGAGCCGATGGATCGGCTCCGAACCCATCAGTTATGAATGTAGGCGAGATAGGATCCCATTACATCCAGGCTTCTTGCAGGGAGTATCTTAGAACTCTGGGTTGCTTAGATTCTATTCTCATGATTCCTTTGGACAGTCCTCACATGAGGAAGATTCACTGGTATGTCATGTTTGTTTGGACTCTGAACCAGTGTCTTCCTGGTATTTCAAATTCTAGTACTGGGGTTTGTGAAAAAGAAGATATTCTGGTGGGAAATCAGTTGTCTCCCAACCCTGGTTTCTCCACTGTCACTTTAACCCCCACACAATTTATGATCACAGATGGATCAAACTCTGCTTGGGGAGCTGTAGCCAATGGAATTGAAGTACAGAGCCTCTGGAACAAGCAAGTCAAGTTAAAACACACAAGCATCAGAAATGATGGTTTTTAAAAATGCTTCCAAATCTGTGAACCATTTTTTCATCTCAACGCCATTTGCTAGTAATTCCCAGACCATACAACAGTGAGGTGGTATATAAATAGAGGTGAATCGAGTCCTACCCACTTCGCAAATTAGCTGAGGTAGCCTGGGATCTAGAGACTGTAGCAACTCAATTCAGTCTCTCTCCAGGTTATGTATATTGCATTAGAGCAAAACCTAATTGCAGATGAGCTGAACAGGACCAAGGCAGATTCTCAAGAATGGAAGTTGATCACGGAAGGGTCTTCCCAGACTTGACCCATATGAATTGATCCTCATCCTCAAATAGATTTTTTTCTCCAACCGCAGCAGGCTGTTAACCAAATCGCTTTCTCTTGCCATGGACACAATTGTTGTGTGTGTTTTCACCTTTTCCCCAATAACCAGAGTTCTTGTAAAGATGCAGAAAGACTCCCCAAAGATTGTTGCAGTGATTCCCTTTTGATGCAGGTGACAGTGGTTCTCCATTCTTTTGAAAATGACTGGATGAGGCTTACTGTCAAAAAACAGTTGTTTGATGCACTCCAACCTTCAGCAACTTAAACCGAGTACCTGGATGGTAGAATTGTAATAACTTTTAGGCATTTTTTCCCCACATCAACATGTAGCAAGTATTACAGGAGCCAAAGAAACCACCTACTAGAAAATCAAATATGGGCAAGTGGAACATATTTTCTAGTTAATGATAAACCAAGAACCAGTACCTTGTAAGGATCAGTCAGTCGCCTGTGATTCTTCACTATTTGTGCAAGGAATTGTCCTATTGCCTTTCTTAGTCTTTCTTCTTTTGTATATATCTGCTCATCTGCCATTATATCCACCCCTTTTCTTCCCTGCTTTATGTGAAGCAGTTTTTGAAAGGTGTTTTAAATATTTGTCCACCTAGAAAGCAGAGGCCTCCTCCTTGAGGTCTTAATTTTGGACTGGAAAAAAATGACCTTTTCCTTTTGAACCTGCTTATGAGACTTATTTTAAGTTCTTACCTTGGAAAACAACTACTTAGTGCTCTGTCTGAAAAAGACGAATATCCAGGTTACAAACTGTAATAGTGAGTCCACCCCCATGTCTTTCATAGACACGTTTAATTTGTGAACAAAGACTTCTTTTTTGCTTAAGCTTCTTTGAGTTTACACTAAGGCAGCTTTTTTGTCTCCCTGTTTTCTTTCCAGAACCCAAAACTAAGGGAGAAAGAATATACATGTTCTAGATGTCCACAGGTAGCTCGGGTACTACATTGGCAGAGCAAAAACCTTCAGGATCGCTGATCTGCTCTGTCTACTTTGAATGAAAGAAATAGGGACAAGCAGTGTCTAAATCAGTTTTTAACAGGTTGTCCCATTCTGCTGCTTTTTGTTCTCACCATAACAAGACACTTCAGGGCAAAGTAACAACTCGTTCTACCAAGACTCTGGCAACTTCCTTGTTATTTTTGAGAGAAATTGACACTACAGACATACTAGAAGCAGCAGCATGATCTTCTATACACACCTTTAATGAGCACCATAAACTGAAATGCTTTTCTATATTCACTGCAGATTTTGCTTGGACTGTTCTTCGGGGACTGCAGAGCACTGATCCAGCTACTTTTTCCCATGTCCTCCAAGCTCTGGTATACATCCCATACATCTTAGGCTACAACAGTAGTGATCTACTGAGGAACATAGTACAGTTATGTAAGTAAACTTACCATAAAAGTAAATGTTCAAATAGATCACAGTTTTTGTAGCCATGCCCATCATATATCATCCCATTTTTTTTTTCTGCTGTTTGTATGAGTGTGGTATCTGTTTTAGGATTTGATCCTGTTAGACAGGGCTCTGGCCTACCTTCTCAGGGAAAAGAAAGTTATTATTTGGTGCCCTAGCCATTGCTTTTATTGTGCTGTCTTATGCATGGCAGTCGATGAGACACATGGAAGTTGCCCAAAAGTTTTGGGAAGCTGGCCAGCATGCCCAATCCATGACAGGGAATCCCACATAGCTTTGGCTACTGCAGGAGTGATCTATTTGAACATCTGTTGTTAATGGCAAGTTTATATGTACAAATGTATTTTACTTTTGGTTTTAGTGTGCATTTTAAGTTAGTAGTAAGCTTTGAGCTTCTATTGGTTCTCTTAAAATCTTTTCTGGTTTATTTGTGTACGCTCAAGGTAAGTATACGATGTCTTATAAGCAGTAAGCATTTTGTTTTTCTTGTTATATAATTTAATTATATGGTGATGTAATGGGATCCTAGCTCGCCTACATTCATAACTGATGGGCTCGGCTCCGACTCGGCCAACTAGTACACTAGAACGAAGTCTCTTATTGGCTGGGCTACCTTCTATCCCAGGATGCACCACACCTGCTTCCCCAGATCTCGTTTGCCACTTTACAAGCTAGACGTGGTCTCGACTTGGCTGGAGCTAAGTGTATTTTCATTACCTTTTTTCTGGTCTTTGACCTTGGGTTTTCTTCAAAATTTAATACAACAGCTGTTTTAACGGCTATTTTGTGTTTTTTTTTTGTGTGAGTGATTGAGTGTTATTGTCGATACTTATATATCGTTGGTCGGGCGAGGCCCGTTTAAGTTAGAGGGCCTTTGCCCTTCTTAGTGGAGTGTCTGTGTTATTATTTCCCTTTTTTCTTCCGGGCAAAGCCCGTTTAAGTTAGAGGGCTTTTGCCCGTTGTTGTTGTGTTCTTTCCTGATTGTTATTTCTCTTGTGAGGTAAATCTCTCTCTAGAGAGCTCGTGCCCTTTTTTTCTCGCGCTCTAACAATTTGGTGTTCTTAGTCACTTCTGTTCTTTGCGCAAAATTTGGGTATTCAATAGTGTTATTGCATAGTTGTATAGGCATGTCTAAAGAACAAAAATCAGGGTTCAGAAAGTGCACTAGGTGCAATTATAAAATGTCTATTACAGACAGTCATTCTATATGTGTATATTGTTTAGGACCAAAACATTTGCAGGAGACATGTAGTGTGTGTCATGCTTTTTCTGCTAGGGTTCTTCAAGAACGAAAAAATAAATTGATCTTGAAGGGTCTTATTAAGCCCTCTTTTGAGGAAGCTTTGGATTCATCTTCTACTGCTTCTAAAAAGAAAAGGTCGTCGGCTCCGACAAGCCCGTCGGAACCGACTGCTAAGAAGCATAAGTCGACCTCTTCTTCCTCGGCTCCACTGACTTCGGAGCCGAGGGTCGAAGGTTCTGCCTCGATGCCTCTTTCCTCGGCTCCATTAGTTTCGGAACCGCAGGTTGGAGTATCGAGAGGCGAATCACCCCCATCGGTCCCGATGGTTTTGGAGCCGGTGGAGGTGTGCAGCTCAGACTCTTCCCCCCGGCTCCGAAAGCTCCTTCGGCGCCGATCCTTATTCGTGCTGTGCCGGATCCGGCGCAGATAGTGTTGGAGCCTTTTCGGAGCCGGTCCCCTACATTGTCTGAGCCGAGAGGAAAGTCGTCTCGACCCCTGTCTACTTCCTCTAAATCCTCAAAATTGTTGGATTCGGATTTGGATAGGGTTATTCAGAGGCTTTTCCAGTCTCCAGTTTTTGCACAAATGGTCTCGGCTCCGGCCCAGTTGGCTTCGGAGCCGATCCCCCCTCCGAAACACTCGATTCCTCCTCCAACCTCCTCGGAGCCGTTGGAGTCGGTGATGGTGGAGCAAGGCGGAGCCGTACGGTCGGAACCGAGACCCCCTCGAGGTCTATCGGCACCGACCATTGTTCCTACCCTGTCCTCGGGTTCAGGGTTTGGTACTGGGACTTCCTCAGCCGGGGCCGAGGGGAACATCTTGGGACTGGGTGCCTCGGTACCTAGTCTTCCCCTCGGAGCATCGGCTGCCGGAATTCCTAGTGCCGTCGTGGCCTCTCGGCCAGTGATCTCCATGGAGTCTGGAGGTCCTGCCTTTGAGGCCATGAGGAGCGCGCTGGCCATGTCCTTGCCGGCTCAGCAGGCTTCCACCTCACCGTCCCTAGACCTGGAGACTGGTGCTTCTGCCGTACTGCAGTCCCATGACAGCAGGGCCCCAGGGCCTGAGGATACCCCCGTCGGGGGTTCCCTTCTTCCGGGGGGTCCGTCCGAAACAGCTTCGGATGAGCCTCCACGGAAGAAATTGTGCAAGAGGAAGCACGTAGACTCCCAAGATGAGTCTGTCACATCGGACACTGACCTTGATGATGCGGAGAGGTCCCCAAAATCATCTTCGGATGATGTCTCTTTCTCGGATATCCTTGAGATTCTGAGACAGAGAGGAGATTGGCAGGCCAAAACCCCTTCCGCTGAGGAGTCAGTCTTCCTCAAGGCCTTCGGGGCCCAGCCCTCCGCCTCCTGGGTGTCTCCGCCCTTCGATGAATTGCTTGATTTGGTTTCTCGAAGGGCTTGGGAACACCCTGATTCTGTGGAACCGGTGCCTGCAAGACCAAATAAATTTCTTTCAGCCCCCCCTCAAAAGGAATTTTTAACAAAAGGAGTTCCTGTAGATGCAATGGTGGTGGCATCTGCCACACAGCAGGACATGGCAGAGGCTTCAACGTCTATCCACCCTCCTAATAAGGATTCCAGGAGCATGGATAGGTACGGGAAGTGTACCCTTTCTTCAGCGGCCTTTACCTTACAGTCGCTGAATTACTTATGTCATTTTACTAGGCTCCAAAGGGACCTCCTTAAAGAGCTAAGTGAGTCCCTCACAGGTAATCTACCTGAGGCGCTAGCCCACACTGTTGGCGCCCAGATGACTACCTTATTTTCCATTGTGAACTCGTCCATGAGGCTCATCTCGTATGCGGCCGAAGGGGCGAGTAGAGCAGCTGGAACAGGCGTCGCCCTCAGGAGACACGCCTGGTTACACTTGTGTTCATTTGCGGAGGCCTTCAAGTCTTCCTTCGCCCACGCCCCCTTTGATGGGTCATCCTTGTTTGGACCCAAGGTGAAGGACACACTGACTCGGTGCGAGCAGGAGGGCAAGACCTTGACTGCCGTTGGGGCCCGTTTTTCCGCTCCCTCTAGGCCTTACCCCAAGGCCCAGAGAGGAGGGAAAATGTGGTTCAGGAAAACTTAGAGGTCTTTCCCTACTCCACCCAGTGATCCCCCCTCTAGAGGCAGGGGGGGGGGATTCAGGAAGACGCCGCCCCAGAGGCGGCAGAGGCCCCCGTAACTCTGGAGACCGCGATTCCTTTAGTGGTTCTTCCTACACTCAACGTCCCTGAGTTGGTGCCCGACTGTGCAGCTCCGGAGCCAGTCGGGGGTCGTTTTGCGGAACACCCACAAGCTTGGGAAGCTATTACCAGCGATCAGTGGGTGCTCCGGATTATAACCGGAGGCTATCTCATTCCCTTCATCAAGCCCCCCCTTCCCTTAAGGGAAATCCCGGACGTGCCACCCAGTCAGCGGGATCAGGCAGCAATAGAGGTTTCAAAGCTGCTAGAAAAAGGAGTCATCCAGCCTGTCCCCACCGATCAGATCGGATCAGGAACTTACTCAAGATTATTTTTGGTGCCAAAAAAGACAGGGGACTTCAGGCCCATTTTGGACCTCAGTTCATTGAATCGCTTTGTGAAAAAGTCCAAATTCCGAATGGTCACCCTTCAGTCCATTCTCCCACTATTGGAGAAGGATGTCTGGATGTACTCCATAGATATCAAGGACGCTTACTATCACATTCTGATAGGTCAAGAGTCCAGGAGACATTTACGCTTCCACCTGGGAGACGGTCATTTCCAGTTCCGAGCACTGCCCTTTGGTCTCACCACAGCCCCCAGGGTGTTCACCAAGTGTCTGGCAGTGGTGACTGCTCACCTGAGAAGTCTAGGATTCCAAGTGTTTCCATATCTAGATGACTGGCTCCTTACTGCCACCTCCAAGCATCTACTATTTCAGGCGTTCATGGCCACAGTCACCTTGGGCCGTTTCCTGGGAATTACTTTCAACTGGCAAAAATCTGTACTACAGCCATCTCAGCGTATTACCTTTATAGGCGCAGAGTTAGATACAAAAAGGATGCGCGCCTTCTTACCGGCAGCAAGAATTCAAGTTTTGCAGAACCAAGTCCGATCCTGCCTCCCCCTATAAAGAGCTCCGGCCCATCTGATTCTACAGGTGTTGGGCTCGATGGCATCAACTATACTCCTAGTCCCCTTAGCCAGACTGCACATGCGGGTGCTGCAATGGCTTCTGTCGGTTCAATGGTCCTATCAGGAACTCCCCTTGAACCACTTAGTTATGATTACGGAGAGTTGCCGTCGAGATCTGCGTTGGTGGCTCCTCCGATCCAATCTCGACCAGGGGCGACCCTTTATTCCTCAGTCCCCCGTTGCCACTGTGACCACGGACGCCTCCCAGGTAGGGTGGGGGGGTCATTACCTGGACAGGTCTGTCCAAGGCACATGGCAACTCCAGGAAGCGCATTTGCACATCAATATCCTGGAGATGAGAGCGGTACTCTTGGTACTACAAGCTCTCCATCACGCTCCCCCGCAAGGTCCGATTGCTATCCTATCCGACAACATGTCGGTGGTTTGGTATATAAACAAGCAAGGTGGGACCAGGTCATACCCACTGTGCAGAGAAGCCATGAGACTTTGGCACTGGGCGGTAGCTACCAACCGCTTCCTAATGGCAACGCACATACCGGGGAAATCCAATGTGATTGCGGACAGACTAAGCAGGACCATCCTGTTACCCCACGAGTGGTCCCTCAACCAAAGAGTGGCTGCGAAAATCTTCGCCAACTGGGGTTTCCCTTGCTGCAACTTGTTTGCCAGCCCCCACAATGCGAAGTGCAGAGAGTTCTTCACTCTGATCCCCTCTCAGGGACAGATTCCCGGGACGCTCTAACCCACATTTGGCCCCCCGGTCTCCTTTATGCCTTCCCTCCGGTTCCCCTCCTGCCGAGGGTGATACAGAAGGCAGTTTACCTGGAGAGCGACATGATTTTGATTGCCCCGCACTGGCCTCGTCAGGTTTGGTTCCCCTTCCTTCGGAGGTATGCGGTAGAAGGTCCATGGTTTCTGGACCCGGTGCCAGACCTGTTGACTCATCAGTCAGGACAGTCTCACCCATCTCTCAGGTCCTTGAGGTTGGCGGCATGGTTACTCCGCTTCCATCCTTAGTCAGAGACAATTCCCTCTCTCCGGAGGTGATCCACATATTGTCTTCCTCTCACAAACCTTCCACTGTCAAACTGTATTCCAGCAAATGGAAAAGGTTCGCCTTCTGGGCTCAGCAACGAGGTATAGACCCTCTTACCGCCCCAGTATCGGAGATCTTGAATTTCCTGGCCTCTCTTTTTCAGTTGGGCTCTTCAGTTTCCACGATTAAGGTTCAACTAGCGGCTATCTCTAATTTTCATGCTTCTGTTGAACCTTCATTAATGTCTCACAAACTTTGCAAGTCTTTCCTTAAAGGAGCGTGGCTCCTTAGGCCCCCGATATCTCATCCTGTTCCCCCTTGGGACCTAAATTTGGTTCTAGCTGCCTTAACTGCCCGCCCCTTTGAACCAGCTGCTACCTGCGATTTGAAATTTCTGTCCTGGAAAACCGCCTTTTTAGTGGCCATAACTTCCGCCAGGCGGGTTTCAGAGCTTCAAGCTCTTTGTTCTGACCCTCCTTATTTGATATTTCACAGAGTGTCCCTGAAATTAAATCCCTCCTTTTTACCAAAGGTAGCTTCTTCTTTCTGCATTCAACGGGCTCTAGAGCTCCCTGTATTTTTTCCCCGAGTTTTCCAATAATGCAGAATATATCCTTCATCAGTTGGATGTCCATAGACAACTGCGTTTTTATTTGAATAGAACTGCTCAGACGCGGAAATCAAATCAACTGTTTGTTTCCTTTGCAAAAAACAGATTGGGTCAACCAGTAGCTAAAACCTCCATAGCTAAATGGATTAAAGATTGCATCTCTTTCATTTATTCACAGGCTAACAACGAGCTTCCCTTTCCAGTCAGGGCTCATTCTACCAGGGCAATGGCTACTTCTGTAGCTTTTCACTCCAAATTATCAATAGATGATATTTGTGCTGCGGCTACCTGGACTTCTCAGCACACTTTCATTTCTCATTACAAGCTAGATGTGGTTTCTCGAGGCAGGGCTTCCTTTGGTTCCACAGTTCTCAGGAGTGTTTTCCAATGAGCCACCCGGGATTTAGGTGCTAGGGACGCTGTCCCATCAGTTATGAATGTAGGTGAGATAGGATCCCATTACATCTTTTAGTTATGTACTTACCATAACTTCGGATGTATGGGATCCATCTCGCCTACATTCATACGTACCCACCCTCCTTCCCCCTTCCGTTCGGATTTAGAGGAAATGTAGTTCCATTTGGAGATCTTCTCTTGAAGAACTTTAGTTGGTTGTAGTAACTACTATTTTTTTTTTTTCCTGTGTTGCATGTAAGTATGAAAGCGAACAAACAAGATCTGGGGAAGCAGGTGTGGTGCATCCTGGGATAGAGGGTAGCCCAGCCAATAAAAGACTTCGTTCTAGTGTACTAGTTGGCCGAGTCGGAGCCGATGGATCGGCTCCGAGCCCATCAGTTATGAATGTAGGCGAGATGGATCCCATACATCCGAAGTTATGTTAAGTACATAACTAAAAGTTTTTCATGTTTGTTGCAGATAGGGAACTGCCTTATTAACAGAACTATTTAAGTGGGAATAAAAGTCGGAGGCATAAAGGCAGCAGCTCTAGCAATGGGATCTTCCTTAGGAGGATTACAGTTAAATTTGTCATCAGGTAACTGAAGGTTTGCTTTTGAGAAGTCCTAAAACACACAAGTGTCTACAGGGAAAATGATATGAGTTTTAAAGGTAAAGATCACTAAATTGTTGTTGGATTTAACAAAGCAGGAAGACACATAAGGAGATGTGCAGGAAGTGGCCATATTTTTGAGGACTAGATCAAAGATTTTGAGGCTGCTAATAGAATGGCTGACTATTTGTAAAAACAGAGTTAGCATTTAAAATATTGTGGAAGCATTAGTCATGCCAACCATTGGCAGTATAGGTCAACCAGTTTAATTAATGGATAGTTGAAGTTCCCCATTAAAAATATACTGGGTTTAATGTCAATTTCATCTAATTTGTTACAGTAGCTGTCATGCTCAGAAAGGAATATAGAGGATGTTCTGTAACTAGCTATCAAGAGGCAGTTCGCCTTGTTTAAGTTGATCATGGACATCTTGGAGTTCAAATGCAGTGTCCAGAGGATCTTGAGATGATGGTATCATTGATAAATACTGATGCTCTTCCACAGTTGCTTATGGGTCTGAAGATCAGAGAGGCCCCATACTTAGAAGAAGAGAGTGCTTTCATTGCTCTGAAATCATCTCTATAACTATGCACATATAAAGGTTTCAGTTGCAGGAATGCTTCAGATTGGGCATTTTATTTTTAAGACTCCTACATTGAGTTGTGCCATGTTCATGTGATCTAAATTAGAATTTTCTAGGTTGGATTATCTATCAGATGAACTCTGCCTAAAATAGGTACCATGGGAGCAGCAACCGCTTTAACCGGAATAAGACCACCATGGTAAGAGTGGTGCAGGCCATCCTTTGATAAAGCAGGAAGGCTTGTCATCCATCTCATCCCAAGCTGACACATACTGGATCCCCACAGAATAACATCAGTTAAGTAGTTATTAAAGCCAGTTGTTTTATCTTTGAATCTGTGCATCATTCTGGGCGATAGCAAAATACCACTCTGAAGACCAGTATTTTTCCTGCCTCAGACACATGCATAAGAAGCTCAGCCATATTCTTTTGCATGTTCCTGTGTGTAGAGCACCTAAGTTCACTCCCCTCCCCACATTTGGACCACTGTTTGTTCATAAATTACATTGGTGTCCAAGAGCTCTCGTTACAACCTAGATCCTGGCCGTAGAAAGACTGTTCTTATCCAGCTTGTCTGAGGGTGGTGTTTGTTTGTGTGCCTGACTGAGTCACATATTATTAAAACATTACCATGGTTTAGATGCAGTCGTAGTGGGCCATATGAGCTTTGGTCTGCACTCTTGTGCCTCTTACAGGTAAATAAATTGGGTGTGGACGTGAGGGCTGAAGGCAGATGTGTTGCTGTGTGAGCTAATGTGTGAGGTGTCTTGGTCTTTAGCCTGGGTGACTTAATGTTGTCCTTAAACTCGGCATATGTTACATTAGTGGAAGTGTTTTGTGCTGTGTGTGTATGTGTTGTGCTTACTGAATTTGCAGTGAGATTAGAAGGTAGCCTCCAAACTTAAGTCAGTATTTGCACTTCTCACATATTGAACCATCGTGAGATAATGAGGAGTTTTGAGTAAGAATGACGCAGTTACTCTACTAACTCAAAATTCCAGCTGCTACTTTTAATAATGACTGCCATGTCAGGATGCTTAATAATTAACAGACACAGTATATATGTTCTAACTTTTTTATGGTTTGTATTCCATCTGAAGCATCTAGATGAACTGTGTACATGTGATATGCAGATCACTGTAGCTACCTCACTGACATTGCTATACAACCCGTGTGCATCATTATCTGTTTAATTTTATATAGGTGTGTCAGGTAGCATCTATTACACTGTAGTACTCATATCAGTTAACCTTAGTACTGCAGTACCCATGCCATGGGATATTTGTCAAGAATCAAAGTTTATACATGTTCAGCGGGCATTGGAATGAATGTAACTTTCAGTCATAGGGATTGTTTTCAGCTTTGAGACTGTTCACACAGCTGACTTCAACAGTTTTCTGTATGTGGGAGATCTAACTGGGTTTTTTATAGTGAATGTCTTGCATCTCTTTGGGAAATGGATCCTGCTGCATTTACTGCTTTACCTGGAGATTTCATGTGAGGAGGCTGTATGTGCAACCTTTGGATTTTCTCAGTCTGTTTTCTTGTAAGACTGGTTGTGACAATTCTGGTTGCACTTCATCACAGAGTCGTTTTTTTTTTCTCCAACATGTATGTACATGCTATTGATTCCTTCTTTACAATTTTTTTTTCCAGCAGATAGCATAGGATATTTGCTTTGAGAACTTTGCAAGCTCCTTCAGCTTCTGGGTCCAGATATTGTCATGGCTTTTAAATCCTTACTGTTGTATCCAGTGGAGTCATATATCACAGTGCGATCTCATTACTTGCGTTTAAATGAAATTAATTAAAAGCCCTCCACAAAATATTTAACTAAGAAATTGGAAGGATAATGAATTGTAAGTAACACTAAACATCCTAATGGCACTTCAAGAAACGTATCTAACAAAACTGTTCTGCCTTACACTGCCCATGGAAGTGAAGGCATTTCTGTTGAGATCTTTGTAACACACCTCACCTCCTCTAATTTATATACACTCACTTTGAGGTCACACACACACACACTTTATGAAGGAAACCACCATAGGAAGTGTGTTCAGTCTCAACAACATTGAATACTTCCTGTTACTCCAGAACTGTGTTTAACTATTAATTATCCACTGTTTGTGTTGAAACCAAAACCATGCTCCCCCTCCAGTCTCTAAACCTGATAGTCTTCTGCAGTTTCTGGCACAATACTATTTCTGTGTCTGGTGATTCCTTTTCACCGTGCCTTTTACCTTCTTAATTTTTTTAACATCAGCAGTGTAATTTAAGTTGGTGATTTGGTTTTCATCCTTCTGTTTAACATTTGAGTTGGTGACACAGTCCTGCATTGGAGTATTTTTGTATTTCAAAATTGTTTTGTGGAATCTTTTTGCCTAGTTATTTTCATTTGCCCTTATTCATTCAAATAGGCTGGGTGTATATTTTGAAAAATTTTCCTTGTACACAAATCTGAATTCTTGATGTTTGTATTACAGATCTTGTTCATATACGGTAGCACAAGGTATCCATTTGTCTGGATAATCATCTTTAATGCACTGATCATAGTTGTCTGTCAGGCTAATTATTTCAGGAAGTTTGGAATAATAATCCACAAAAGATATGTGGCTTCTATGAAATGGAGAAAATTTATACCCAGCCATTTCCAAAGATGGACGTGGTACTGGTTATGCTGTGGGATTGTTATGAAGTGCATTGTAGGTGGCACAACTTTGTTCTGTTTTTTCCATCTAGCTTTTCTTTGCACTTTACTATTCCCAGATGTGATTTGTGTATCCCGAAGTATTTTGTCTTCTATTTGGTCTGGGACTACACTATTGATATTCATCATATTGATCACTGCTGCTTCTGTTGTAGCCTTAGCAATTTTTTTTGTCAAAAGTAACTTCTGTAGACTAGTAGTGTTTACTGGCATCTGCTGCTTGCCTTCCTCAGGAAAGATGTACCATTTTCAGCTTGACCATGGAACAAACTACTGGTCCCACAGTTAGTCGTCCTTCCAGCCACAAGAAATAAGAAAATTAAGCAAACAGCCCTTGCCACCACATCAGGCTAGCAATTTGTCTCAGCTGCAAGTGAGTGACTTTGCTGTGGCCATGTGTTGCAACACAGACTACTTAGGTTTTACCCTGGATCCCTGTGGTGTAGCACCTTCAGCTACTATGGATTGGGGGTTAGCCAAGTCCTCTCCAGCTGTTGTCTGTCCATTGTCCACAGAGAAGACCCCATTATTTTGTATCTAAAGGTTTCCCTGTTGTGCCAGAACACAGTGCCCATCCCTGGGGAAGTTGCGTTTGGCATAAGTAGCACAACTGGCCCCATTTTTCCAGTCAAAAAGCAACAGAAAACAAGCATGTATCTCCTCAAATTTCTTTGGATAGTAGTAGTTTACTGGGTTTGGCTAGGGTTTAATTCAGGCTATTGATCATTCTTGTAAAGTAGTTTCTGGTAAAAGAAAGAGGGATATCTTTTCCAGAAGAAATTTAAGATTTTGAACCTGAACAGGAAGATGCAGGGACAGGTTCAGGTTTTTTCCTGAGATACCGGATTCATACTCAGTTTGATTCTCTCTGTGTGCTTTCTCTTTCTCTGAGACTAATATTAGAATGTGCCAGTGTTTTCAGTGAGAGATCACTGAGGTTTCTCAGTCCCTAAGGAAATAAAGGGAGTTTTACAGAAGGGTTTTCCAGATCCTACACCCATTCCTCCTGTTCTGTCTGCTTTAAAGAATGTTTGTGTTATTGCCTGCCATTTTCCTGATAGCCAGTCCTGCCTTAAAAGGCAGGTAGAATGTATGAAGTTCCTCAGTCTTTTAAATTTTATACAATCTTCCCAAACCAGATCCAGCAACTATTGCTTTATTTGATCCCACTAAGCTTCTAAGCACCTAGTCAGTTCTAATACTACTGTTTCTGATAAGGATGGGACATTTTTGATAGTTGTGGAAAAAAAGTCTAAACTCCTGCAACTTTTGTTTTCAGAATTTTGAATGGTCAGGCTCTTATGTTAGCTTGTTATGACTAATTGTGAAAGTATAAGGAATGTTTTATCTATAGTTTCTTATGAGACATATGCTTTAAATAACTTAGTTTCTTCTATTGCACAGGTTAGTACTGATAGTTTACAGCATTTTTGTATGACTTTGTTGATGCTTCTTCCAGGGCCATGGTACTGTTTTGAGGAAGTTTGCATAGCTGCATTTTCAGTTCTTCTCAGATGATAAAAATGAGATTTTAAATCCGCCCTTGGACAGAGTTAGTGCTTGGCCTTTTCTACTACAGAAGTGATCAAAAAGTGTGTTGAAAGGGGCAAGTGGATCCAGGGAATCTCTCAAGAGTTTTCAGCCGTCCTTTTGCAACTTTTCCAAGGGCATTTCTGTCTCATTCTCCAATTTTGGCAAAAAGCAGAATAAACTCAAAAGGGTTTCCAAAAAGAAGTCTTGCACCTCCTAAAAGCAAGGACAGTTCAATAAGTCTGAATGGCAGTTCAGGAGACCTGTTAACACCCTCTCTCCCCTCCACTTTTTCTTCCAGAAAGTCTGAATCTCCATTGGCAACAAATAGTTTCAGACAAATGAGTTCCGAAAATCATTCATCGAGGTTACAGATGGCAGAGGGAGGAACTTCCTCCTTTCCAGGGGCTCATTCCTAGTCCTCCATGTCAGACTATCTTGTTTCCACCAGTTCTACATCACATGCTGTCCTAAGGAGTGATGGGATCATTTTTTCCTTCCCAGGTGTGGAAGGATTTTTATTTGAGGATGTTCCTAGTGCCAAAGAATGAAAAAGCTTGGAGACCAGTTCTGGATCTTTCATTCCTAAACCTGTTTGTGTTAGTGCCAAAATTCAAAATGATGCAACTTCACAACCTGTTAACCTCTCTTCCTCTCTCAAATTTCCCAGTAACACTAGACTTAAAAGATCACATCCCTGTTCATTGAGACTTCAGACATTTCTTAAGGTTTTGTGTTTATAGATCACATTCAGTTCTCTGCCTTGCCCTTAGGACTATCCACTGCACCAAGTGTGTTCACAGTGTCTGGCTGCACTTAAAGTTCATTGCAGGCTGCAGAGTATCCACATTTTTCCATATTCAGATGAACTGCTTATATTTGCAGAGTCTTTGTCAAAGTGTCAGGTATCTCTCGGGTGAGAGATCTCTTACACCAGCTAGGACTCCCAAGAGAACATTTAAGTCTTTCTTGATTTCTTCACACAGGATTGTGTTCCTGGGATGTCAGCCAGACACCTCAGGTCAATGAGCTTTTCTTCCACAGGAAACCGATGTCTAGATATATTTCTAAGGTTTTCCAATTAGATTTCAAACACTGCAAGAGAATAATTCAGGATTTTGGGTCTAATGGCATTTATGATTCTCTTGATACCCCCTGACAAGACTTCACATGAGAAAGATATAGTGGTATCTGATGTCTTTGGTTCAGTATAAACACCGTTTATCATTTCAAATCCCAGTGCTGGGGTTTGTTAGAAGCTAAATCATTTTATGGAGACAATAGATATCCTTAAATCCAGGTCTTCCCTTCTCCCTCCCTGTTCCAAAGCAGTCAGTCACCCATGACCCCTCTTGCTTTGTGTGGGGAGCAATATTAGGAGGGTTAAAAGTACAGAGGTTTTAGGCCCCCAAGGACAAAACCAAGCATACGAAGGAGATGCTTGCTTGATCAAGGCACTCTACTGTGTACCATTTTTGGTCCTCAGTACCTCTTGATGTGGCAGACAAGATGAGCAGGGCTAGGACAGACCCTCACGAATGGAAACTGTATGCAGGGGTCTCCCAAGATTTGATACATCTGTGAGGAGTTATTGTAGACCTCTTTGCCTCCTGTCTGAACAGTAAACTGACAAGATTCTGTTCCAGGACAGTAATGTTCTTGTATGTTTTACCACCCTTTCCACTAATATCCAGGGTGCTTTTAAAGATTCAGAAGGAATCCCCAGTATCATTGTTGTGACTGACTTCTCCCCCCAAGAAACTGTGGTTCTGCGATCTTTTGGAAATGGCTAGGCACAAGTATCGCAAACTTCCATACAGAGTGAATCTATTCACACAAGAACATGGGTGGTTGATGCACCCAACATGAATCTTCTTTAGATGACTGCTTGGATGATGGGGCCTCCATTTAGGCACCTCTTTACTGAAGATGTTCTTTGGGTCCAAATGAAGGCAAGAAAGCCTGCTACTAGAAAGTCAGATATTAGCAAATGGAAAAGGTGTTCTTGTTGGTACCAACAGTATAAAAAGCACCCATCCAGAGCTAATTGTTCTCTCTTTTTTCAGTATTTGTGAGAGTTACTATGCTATGTCCTTTATTATTCCCTTATCAAGGTCTAACATTTCAGCATGTGTGTCCATGGATCCTCCTCTTTCAATGTGATCTCTTGTGAAAATGTTCTTGAAAGAGGTTTTGCATAAGATGCCTCCAAATTGTGTTAGAGAAGCTAACATTTGTATGTATGTACAAACACTTTCAGCATGTGCATTAATGTCCATCTAGCATGCCAATATACCATTGCAGTTGTTCCCGTAGTAAGTGTACATGCTGTTCTTAAAAAAAAATCTAAACTAGTACTTGATTTAATATAATTTGTTTGTCTGTTCCATGTATCAGCTGCGCTCTCAGAGAAACAATTAGTGCACTTCTCATTCTTGTAGAATTTTCTACATGGGTTGTCTGATGATTCTGTACCACTTTTTGATAATTCCAAATATTACCAGAGGTAGTTGTCTCTAAATGCCGTACATACCTGAATAAGATCTCATCTTAAGTATCTATATAAGACACTGTACAAGTTGAGATATTTTGGTATTTTATAATACCTTCAATTTTTACATCCATGGATGCCCTTTGTACAATTCAGCTGTAGTCTCTTCCAGTTTACTCATGCTTGGTTTCTTATGAGATTTTCATATTTAGGTCTAATGTAATTAAAAATGACTTAATTTCTGATTTCCTAGATTTTGTAATTTTTTTTATATAACCTATAGTTCTCTAACTCTTATTGACTGATTGATAAGATTAGAAAACCTCAAATATGGATCTACCCTTGTAGCCCTGTCTTTAAACGAATCTACAGTTTTGATCACTGTGCGCTGTATTAAAGTCACCTTTCGATTTGTTTCTCAAATTTCATATGCTTAGTTTTTGATCCATTTGTCAACATGTAATTCTCTTGTGTCCAAATGGTCAGTTTAGTTCATAGGTTCATACTAGGCTATCTGCCCTAGGGCATTTATAAGCCTAGCCAGAGTATGTTTGGCTTTCGCCACCCATTTTAAATTAATTTTGCTATGCCCTTTTTCGAGGTTAGTATACTGTGCCTCTGTCTAACAGTGACACAGAAGTGATACCCGGGGTAAACCTATGATCTCCCATCCACTCATCAAGATTCCTCTTGAAGAGATTCAATGAGGGACTCTGCCTAACCTGGACTGGGATTTTATTCCATAGTGAAGGGAGCCTCTGGGTTATGAATCTGTCCCTCCAGCATGTCCTATTTATTTCAGTGCTGAGGTTCAAGTCTCGAGCGTGTAGCTCGATGGGATTTGGATTTTTTGAGGTGCAGCATGTCCCTTAATTCCGGGTTGGACATGGCTTTATACGTCAGGCACAGGTCACCTCTGAGCAGGCAGTATGCCACTGAGTAGAGCTGGAGTTTCTTTAACCGGGTAGCATATGGCATCTGTTTGAGCCCTTTGATCCTCTTGGTGAGGTACTTTTGGGGTCTTTCCAGTTGCTGCAGGTGTTTGGTTAGGTACATCCAAAAAGGGGCATTGTACTCGATTATGGGCCTGATGAGGGATGAGTAAAGAGGCACGATGACCTCTCCTAAACTAGATGTGAATCCCTTCATGATTAGGTGGGCTATATAAAATGTTTTTCTTACCACTTTGGCCACGTGGTTGCCAAATGAGAGATTGCTATCAACTTGGGTCCCCAGGTCCCTAATGACTTCTTCTGTTACCACCTATGTGGTAATTTGTGGGCACTTTGTTTTTGCCAAAGGGGATGACTATACACTTTTTGGCGTTTAGCTTGAGGCCATGGCTCTGGCACCAGTTGTCTGTTTCTATGAGGCCCTTTTGGAGGATGCTTGTGTCGGCTGGAGAGTCGATTATGGCGCCCAGTTTGCAGTCATCTGCGAACTTGGTCAGCCACAGTCCTTCCGTGTTGGCCTGCACCTCCGAAAAATATATACCAAACAAGAGAGGTCCCAGGACTGAGCCTTGTGGGACGCCACTTGTAACTGGTTTGGAGTCTGACATGGCTCCAGCAATTCTAACCATGTGGGTTCTGTCCTTGAGCCAGTTTGCAACCCATCTAGTGACATAGGGGTTTATATTTAAGCTGGTGAGCTTATCTATAATGCCTGAGTGGGGTATTGTATCGAAGGCTTTTGCGAGGTCCAGATAGGCTGTGTGGACCACCTTCCCTTCGTCAATGGCCTTGGTGACTGTTTCAAAGAAGTCAACCAGGTTTAAGAGGCAGGATCTGCCCTTAACAAAGCCAAACTGGGTAGGATCCAGTGTCTTTAGGTCCCCAATATCTTTATTTATGAGGTCCATGATGATCCTTTCCATAGCTTTGCAGACCAAGCTAGTCAGGCTTATGGGCGATAGTTTCCAGGGTCCGTTGAGGCACCACCTTTGTGGAGAGGGACCACTGTTGCTGTACGCCACTCTTTGGGTACATATCCTGTAGTAAGGCTGAGATTGAACAGTAGTTTTATGTTTGGGTTTAGCTCTTCTTGGAGTTCATGTAGGACGCAGCCTGGGACACCGTCTGGTCCCATTGATGCTGTGTTTTTTGCTTTGGAGAGGGCAGCTCACCTGAGCATCTGAGATGTCAGGGGGGCAGCACTCTGCTGGGATAGATATTTGCCCTTTTGGTGGGGAGGGGGGGGGAAGTTTGCGCTGAACCTGTCAGCTAGGATGTTGGCAATGTCTGTGGGATCAGTGTATTTTTTGTCATTTTGGACTAATTCTGAGCATATCTGGGAATTCCCACCCAGGTTCCTGACATAACTAAAGAAAGCCTTGTGATTATCTTTAGTGTCGTGTGCAATTTTTCTCTCGAAGCTGGCCTTTGACGATTTTATGAGTGCCCTTAGTTTTTTGCTAATACTGATCAGAGATGCCTTCCCTTTTTGGGATTTTGCTCTATCATGTAGTAGCTTCCCCCCTCTATTGTATAGTTTGTTTATGGCTGGGGTCCACCAGACAGGTCGTCTGCCTTTGGAGGATTGGGTCTTGGTTTTATTTGGGATTGCATGATCCATGCATTCCTGAAGGTGTTCATAGAATGCATTTATAAAGGATTCTGCGGTCTGGGCCGTATTTTCCACAGGCCCGGGGGCTTTGAAGGATTCCACCTCGGTTTTGAGGAGTGTGAAATTTGCTTTAGAGAAGTTTTTCACTGTGGTTTTCTGGGCAGGGGGTGGGGTCGGGATGTGAATATCCAGTGAGATCAGTTTATGGTCTGATCTTACCAGTGAGGGATACACTTCTGGTCTGGAGCATAGAGTCCCCATGTTGGTGATGATCAGGTCCAGTATGTTTTCCCCTCTTGTGGGAGTGGTAACAAGTTGTTCCATAGCATTTGAGTTTATGAATTCTAGGAACCTTTGGGCAAGGGTGTTGGAGCTAGAGTAATGCTCCCAATCTATGTTTGGGTAGTTGAAGTCGCCCAATATAATGGTGTTCGGAGAGACCTTCATATTTTCCAGTGTTTTCAGGAAGGCCGAGTGGGGTTCCTGGGTTTGGGAGGGTGGTCTGTAGCAGGCTATAAACTGGAAGGCAGTTTTACCCACTGTTAGTTGCACATGGATAGTCTCTGATGCTTCGTGCTTTGCCACCAACCTGGAGGTGTGGGTATCTTTGATGAATATCGATACTCCCCCTCCTTTTGTTGTTCGGTCCAAGTTTTGGGGCCGAAAAGCATGGTATGAGGTATAACCTGGTAGTGCTGGAGTGCTCTCGGGAGTCCTGAACCAGGTTTCTGTTACTGCACAGATATCGATGTTCTCCATGCTAAGGAGAGTTTCGAGTGCGTGCATCTTGAGGTTTAGACTTCTAGCGTTGAGTAGCATTACTCTTAGTTTCTTATCCCTTGTGATACCTATGGAGGTGGGTTTGTCTTTTGAGCCTTGCCTAAAAAAGGCACTATGGGGGTAGCAAGAGCCTTTGCCAATATCCGAAAGCCCAGGGGTGACAGGTGCAAGCCGTCCCTAGCAAAGCATCGTGGCTTGTCGTGCATATCATCCCAAGCTGACAGGCATTGGATCCCCTTTGAATGACACCAATACTTAAGCCAATTGTTGAAACTGATCATTGAAGTTCTTTTGCAGACATGTCCTGTCTGTAACACATTTAATCAGTTTACCTAATTTCAAGTCATCTGCATACAAGCTAAAGAACACCTCAGATAAAAAAAAGATAGATTTGAGAGACTTGCTCCATTTGAACCAGCTGACATTGCTGACTTGAAGTTCTTTAACAATGGAAAACAGTTTTACTGATTGCTCTGACCTCTGCAAGGTTATCTGAGTTGCAAAATCTTATGGTGAGTCAACCCTATCTCCTTTTCCATTGGGACAGGGTTCCTTGAGAACTAATCTTTCTGTTACGCCTAAAGTGGTATCTGTTTTCTTTAAGGCAAACTATCCCTCTACCTGTTTTTTTTTTCACTGAAAGTAAAAATGGAGAAAGGATATTATATATCTTGGATGTCCACATTTCTCAGGGTAGCTCAGGCTAGTTTCAGGGAGGGGGTTGTTGAGCCAGCCCACATCCTAGTTGTTAGTCATTGCCTGAGGTGTATTTCATTGTAATTCCAATACAGATTGCAGTTTGGTGAACTGTTGGAAAGCTGGTAGACTTGCTGTGCAGAGCTGGAATCTATTTCAAACTGATAAGTACATATTTTGCCACTTTATACACTTGCCTATTATTTATAGTGGTGCTGTATTGTTTCTGTTTCTGTCTCTTGTGTCTCCACTGTTTTTCTCACCCACCCTCCCAGTTCTTGTCTTGGTGGCTTTGAAACTGCCTGCCCCTCTTGTAAGTTTGTATTTGGATACTCCTTCTGGGCCTTTCTCATTTGCTCAGTCAACTGAGTACAGAGAGATCATAGGCACTCCTACTGTGTACAAAGAGAGCATTTGAGAAGGACTATCCCTGTAGCCTCTTAATCCTGCTGTTCCCTCCCTCCAAAAAAAAAAAATAAAATAAATATATATATATATATATATATATATATATATATATATATATATATATATATATATATATATATATATTCAGCTGCTCTTACTATAACTGTCTTAGTTGCTGTTCTGCGGGCTATCTGTTCAGTTGCTCTTACTCTGCACTTATTACTGCTTGTTAGTAGCCTTCTAATTTAATGCCTTCTGCACTTGTTTTTTAGTCATTTGTTAATTTAATTAAACTGTATTTGCCGTGATACTGATATACGTGTGCTAGCCTGCACTGCATTTGAATTGTATTTACTGCTGTTTTAGCTGCTTTTCTGTAACAAAATTCTAAGATTGTTTTCTGCCTTTCCTGTAACTAGTCAAGTCCAGATATAGACTTGCCGTATCCAGCACTGTTGGTAAGCTCCTGAGCCCCCCAAGCCTTTCTGTGTTGGAGGGAAGCCTTCAAGCTTATCAGTGGGAGTGGTAAGCACTAGGTAGCTTATCTACCACAGCAGAAGAGGTTTCTGGCCCATAAATTTTAGTTTATTGGCCGTTTGGGAAGCTCTTCCATCTCTTTCAACCTTCTGATTCAAAAGCCTGTGTTTGTGCTTGATGTTCATCGTGCATACAGCTGCAGTAATCAGAGATGGGTTTTCTGCCGTCAGGCGGTCCCTCGGTCGGCCGAATTCCAAAGTCTTGGTCCGGCGTCGGTTGTTGTCGCTTACTCTTCTGACGTCAGAGAGGCCAGAGTATATAAGACACAGCCGACGCCATGTTCTTCAGTCTTTTTTGCCGCGCGGTGCCCGAAGCAGAAGCAGTTCACAAGTGCCGGTCGGCCAGCTCCTGAATTACGAAAAAATTGGAAACCGAAGTCTTCATTAAAGCTAAGTACCCCGTTGGTGAAACTTTTCTTGCCTCAGACCGATGTCAGAAAAAGTTAATAATTGTATTTCTTGTGGGAAGCAAATACCGCATAAGGATTTCCATTTCCTCTGCATACCTTGTTTGGGCCCAGACCACGACGTCTTGGGCTGTCGCTTTTGAGCTACTTTCAATAAACGCACTATTAAGCGTCGGGCAGAGTTCGCCCAACACTACTTTGGTAAAGCTTTTGCTTATAAAATGTCGTCGGACACTCCGACTACCGTTTTGTCCAAAAAACGCAAGGAAAAGGACCGACACGCGAGGCCCGCGGTCCCCGCCGACACCACGCCAAAACAGGCTACACGTGGTCCGGTTCTCAGCGAGACACCTTTGCAGTCCCTGACTACCGACGACACTCCTTTGGCGGTGTCCTTTGTACCCGAGACCGCTGGGTCCTCGGCCCTTTCCCAGCCTACAACCGAAGCCCCTGCTAATGTCGAGCCTGCTAATGTGGACAGGTCCACCTCCACCCATGGTGTATTTAGGCCCTTATCTTCTTTTTCAATTAAGGCCTTCACTAAATCCAAAGCAGCCAGGCATCCCACGAGGCCTGTTGCACAGGACCCATCTACAGGACCCATGCCTAAAAAACAGATGCTTAAAATGGCTGAGGATTTAATTACTCTTATCAGAGGTTCTAAACCCCCTCCTGACAAGAGACCCAGAGTGGAGGAAGATTCTCCCTCTTCTGATCAGGGATCCATTTTATCAGAACATTCTGATGCAGAGGAACACTCTTACTCTCCTTTTGAGGATTCGGATGCAGAACAGTCTATTCCTTCTGTATCCCCTCCTGAGGATTTTTCCTTTGGGGAAACCTTGCACACCTTGAGGGAACACTTCCATTGGGAAGGCCAAGACTTTTCAGATCCCAAGAAAAGACTTAGGGAATTTCTTTGGTTACCTCAACACAGACCTCTGGCTATACCCCCTGTTTTGGACATACTGGATGATGTCTATTCGGAGGCTTGTCTTAACCCTGATTCTCTGCCTCCTGCACCAGTCAAGCCTGATAGGTATTACAGAGTACCCAGCTCTCACCAATTTCTCTTCAAAAGCCATAGTGCTGACCCTGAAAACCATTTCACAAGGTCCCAATGAAGGCCTCCACTGCCAAGAATCCGCTTCCTGCAGAAAGGGAATCCAGATCTTTAGAAAGGTGGGGTAAAAAGGTATATACCTCGGCCACCCTAGCCATGAGGGCCTTAAACTGTCAGTTTCATATGATTAAATATCAACAGTTTCTGTTATCACAATTAAGAAACAAAATGTCTCAATCTGAACAACCAGATTTAAAGGAGTTACAGGATATGATGCATAATGCAGAACAAGTGGGTAAACACACCTTACAATGTGGTTATGATGCCCTAGAGGCCTCCAGTAGAGCGGCCGCTACAGGATCAGTCATTCGCAGGCATGCCTGGCTTAGGGAACAAAATTTGCCTGATCATGTGAAAGCTAAACTTCTAGATGCTCCTTTACAAAAGGATGTACTATTTGGTACTAATGCTGAGGAGATACTACGGAAAATGGAAGAAAAAGCCAAATCTATGCAAACTGTCAAAGCTTTCTTACA
Source organism: Protopterus annectens (assembly GCF_019279795.1). Classification (NCBI taxonomy): domain Eukaryota; kingdom Metazoa; phylum Chordata; order Ceratodontiformes; family Protopteridae; genus Protopterus; species Protopterus annectens. Next base: position 19,348,974 of record NC_056744.1, on the reverse strand, counting down.
GGTCCAACCACCACGTTTTTAGCAGAAATTGGCCTTCAAAAACTGGTCCTTTCCAGCCACTGACAAGCCCCAAAGAGGTAGATACAGACGCACGAGGCAGAGGGCAATCACAAGGATCATATAGAGGCAGACAATGGCAAACTCCAGCACCAAGAGGTGGCGAAGACAGTGCACAACAATACAGGAAGCAAACCCAATGACTCCCTCATTTCCATGCCAAGCATGTCTCAGCTGGCAGCACCTTTGGGAGGGAAACTAGCATTATTTGCAAGCAATTGGCATATTGTCACAACAGACAAATGGATACTGGACATTATAAACAGAGGCTACAAATTTCAATTTCACACTCTTCCAAAAATGAGAGGCATGCCAAACCTGCCACAAAATCTAAGGGCAGGGGCACAACTGCAAATTTCAAAGCTCATAAGCATGAGAGCTATTCAAGAGGTACCTACGCACCAACAAGGTCAAGGTTTTTATTCAAGACTTTTTCTGGTACCAAGGAAAGGAACCGACTTGAGACCCATTTTGGACTTATCCATCCTAAACACATTTCTACTCGTACCAAAATTCAAGATGCTCACATTACAGCAGCTTCTTCCCATGCTGGGCAAGGAGTTCTGGCTGGTAACATTGGGCCTCAAGGAGGCATACCTGCATGTCCCAATCAGACAAAGCTGCAGAAGATACCTCAGATTTCTTGCAGGTTCAATCCACTATCAATTCTCTGCATTGCCCTTTGGCTTATCTACTGCGCCCAGAGTATTCACAAAGTGCCTGGCATCAGTGATTGCCTACTGCAGACTTCAAGGGATACAAATTTACCCTTATCTGGACGACTGCCTGATCCAAGCGGACAGCAAGCACATACTTATGGAACATCTGGCATATGTGACACGGTTACTGCTTTCTCTGGGATATACAATCAACAAAGAGAAATCAAGGCTAACACCATCTCAGAAAATAACCTTCCTGGGTACCAACTTGGACACAAACACCCAGATGGCCTATCTTACGCCAGAAAAACAGGGGCAACTATCTCAGTACTTCAAAATACTAGCAAAAAGTACCAAGCTTACTGCAAGGAAAATCCTGCAGGCTCTGGGATTCATGGCATCTTGCATTCTTTTAATCCCATGTGCAAAGCTGCATATGAGGAAACTTCAATGGTACCTAAAAAATCTATGGTCTCAACACAGTCACAGTTTGGAAACAATAATACCAATAATTCCATGTTTGCAAAAGGAATTTCTATGGTGGGCCCAAGCATGTCAAGCAAACACAGGCCTCCCATTCTGCAAGCCTCAATCAAAGCAAGTCATAACCACAGACGCCTCAGATTACGCCTGGGGGGCGCACATGAAGGACAGGTGCATTCAGGGCAGATGGTCCCAAAAGGAAAAGCACCTTCACATCAATCAAAAAGAAATGCTGGCAGTAATAAATGCAATTACAGCTTTCAAGGACTTCCTGCATCCAGGACAATTACTGATGAGAACAGACAACACCACAGTAATGTGGTACATAAACAAACAAGGAGGAACACATTCATACCCCTTGTGCAGACTAGCCATGACTCTTTGGAACTTGGCCTTGGAAAGACAAATCAAACTTCAAGCACAGTACTTGCCAGGATTGGAAAACACACTGGCAGACAATCTAAGCAGAAATATGACAGATCCACACGAATGGAAGTTGCATCCTCAGGTGTTTACAGAAATAATCCAAGCGTGGGGGAGGCCAGACATAGATCTTTTTGCCTCCCACAGGAATCATCAATTGGAAAAGTTTTGTTCGAGGACCTTTCATCCAAAGGCCTGGAGAGTGGACGCCCTTTCATTCAGTTGGGCAGCATGGATAGTTTACGCATTCCCACCTCTGCCTCTTCTGCCCAAGGTGCTATTGAAAGCAAGAACAGACAAACCGAAGATGATACTGATTGCTCCAGATTGGCCAAGGCAACACTGGTACCCACTCCTGAGGAGCCTAACACATACTCCTCCCTGGTCCCTGCCTCTAATGCCTCTTCTGCTGACTCAGCACAGCTACAAACCTCTTCACAGTCAGCTGAAAACACTCAATCTCGCTGCATGGAAAATTCCTTAACACCACAACAGACCCTACTCTCCAAGGAGGTGCAGGATGTCATTTTGGAGGCCAGAAGGCCATCTACTAGGAAAGCTTACTCCGCAAAATGGAAGCGGTTTTGCTCTTGGAATGAGAAGAGGCCAGGACCCTAGAAAACTGAACTTGCCTCAGGTATTACATTATCTAGCTGAGCTGCTGAACAGTGGACTTTCATTTTCCTCCATAAAAATCCATGCCTCAGCCATTTCTGCAGAATTCAACACAGATCCTCCTTTATTTTCTCACCCACTCTTACGACAGTTCCTCAGAGGGGCTAAGAATATAAGACCTCCAAGGAAGCAACCAATACCAGCCTGGGATCTTAATTACATACTAGAAAAATTAACATTGCCTCCTTTTGAACCAGGTGCCTCAACAGATTTGCAATATTTGTCCTGGAAAACAGCCTTCCTTCTGGCCATCACTTCAGCTCGTAGGGTTTCTGAACTACAGGCCCTCATGGCGGTGCAGCCTTTCCTCATTTTCCATCAGGATAGGGTTTCCCTTCGTACCAACCCATCATTTATGCCAAAAGTGGTATCCAGGGTAGCCTTAAATCAAGCCATGCACCTACCTACCTTTTACCCCAACCCTCAAAACAAAGGAGAAAGGCTGCTACTCCCTTTAGGCATCCATAGGCAGCTACGTTATTATTTGGACAGAACAAAGCCCTTCAGGAAATCAGAACAACTTTTTGTGTCCTATGCTGTAGGGGCTCAAGGGAAACCAGTTACAAAACAGACTATTTCCAAGTGGATTGGCCACAGCATACGGTTTTGTTATTCCTATCATGGGGAATCTGTTCCTACAGGTATCAGATCACACTCCACCAAGGCCACAGCTACCTCTACAGCCTTCCTCAGAGGAGTTCCTACCAAAGATATTTTGGAGGCAGCCACTTGGAGTTCTGTACATACCTTCACAAAACACTACCACCTGCCTTTATATTCCAGAACAAGAGCAGGCTTTGCCACTGCTATTTTGCAGGGCATTCTGGCTCAACCCAGTTCCTCCTAGTACCTACCACCCTATGCATAGCTTTGAGATTCTACCCATCTGTGATTACTGCAGCTGTATGCACGATGAACATAGTACAGTTTTGTACCTACCATAAATGTAGATGTTCGAGTGCTAATACAGCTGCAGTACAGGTTTCCCGCCCTCCTTCCCCACTTGGTAAAGGCATGGGGCCTAACAACCTCTTCATACTACCTGACTGGGTTATCCTGCTATGTTTTATTTGCTTGCATCCACTGATTTTGGATTATACTGCATTGCTTAGATATATGTATATAAGCATTATTTAGGTATTGCCTTCCTTCTGGGGGCACCTGACATCTGGGGCAAGAAAGACTGAAGAACATGGCGTCGGCTGTGTCTTATATACTCTGGCCTCTCTGACGTCAGAAGAGTAAGCGACGACAACCGACGCCGGACCAAGACTTTGGAATTCGGCCGACCGAGGGACCGCCTGACGGCAGAAAACCCATCTGTGATTACTGCAGCTGTATTAGCACTCGAACATCTTCATTTATGGTAGGTACAAAACTGTACTTTTCCTGCATTTCCTTTTACTAGTCTAGTCCAGGTTCAGATTTCCTGTATTCAGGACTCTTTGTAAGCTTCTGAGCCTCCCCAAGCCTTTCTGTGTTGGAGGGAAGCCTTCTAGCTTATAAGTGGGAGGGGTAAGCATCAGGTAGACTATCTACCACGGGAAGAGTGAGTCTTGGCCCATAAATTGTAGTTTATTGGCCATTTAGGCAGTTTTCCATCTCTTTCAACTTGCTGGCTTAAAAGCCTGTGTTTGCGCTTGTTTCCCACCTTTTCTGTAACTAGTCTAGTCCAGGTACAGATTTGCTGTATCCAGGACTCTTTGTAAGCTTCTGAGCCCCCCAAGCCTTTCTGTGTTGGGAAACTTTCTAGCTTATCAGTGGGAGTGGTAAGCATTAGGTAGCCTATCTACCACAAGAGGAGTGGTTCCTGGCCCAGAAATTGTAGCGACTGGCCGTTTGGGCAGTTTTTCCCATCTCTTTCAACTTTCTGGTTTAAAAGCCGCACTTGCGCTTGTTTCCCACCTTTCCTGTTACTAGCCTAGTTCAGATACAGAGTTGCTGTATCCAGGACTGTTGGTAAGCTTCTGAGCCCCGCAAGCCTTTCTGTGTTGGAGGAAGCCTTCTAGCTTATCATTGGGAATGGTAAGCACTAGGTAGCCTATCTACCTCAAGAGGAGTGGTTCTGGCCCAGAAATTGTAGATTTTTGGCCGTTTGGGCAGTTTTTTTTCCATCTCTCTCAGCTTTCTGGTTTTAAAGCCTGTGTTTGTGCTTGATCCCCACCTTTCTCGTAACTAGTCTAGTCCAGGTACAGATTTGCTGTATCCAGGACTGTTTGTAAGCTTCTGAGCCCCCCAAGCCCTTGTGTTGGAGTGCAGCCTTCTAGCTTATCAGTGGGAGTGGTAAGTACTAGGTAGCCTGCCTACCACAAGAGGAGTGGTTCTTGGCCCAGGAATTGTAGTTTCTTGACCATTGGGGAAGTTGTCCATCTCTTTCAACTTTCTAGTTTAAAAGACCACATCTGCACTTGTTTCCCATCTTTCCTGTAACTAACCTACTGGAAAGCACTAGAAAGCCTTAAACTGATATAAGCCTTCTAGCTTAAAAGAGAGACTTTGGAGTGATTGAGTATTAGTTTTCTGTATTTTCTTGCTGTACTTAACTGTTTTCCGCCTAAACGCTGATTTTCCAGCACTTATTTTTATTTAAAAGCTTGTTTTTTTTTTCACATATTGTACTTATTTGACTGCCTGCATTTTTAAAAAGTTGTTTTTGTTTAAATAAATTGTTTAACTGTTGTAGGCTACACACTAAAGTGTGATAGCCTTTTCTGATCACTTGTAGTCGTTTAAAGCTGTTTTAAGTGTACTTTTTACTGTTTTTGCCTTATCTTTTCAAAAAAAAAAAAAAATACATTTCTTGTTTCCTGCCTTTCTAAGCTAGTATAGTCCAGTTTCCAGGCTAATGCTGAATTCAGGGCTGTGTTACAAGTTTTTGAGTTGCCCATACCTTACTTTGATAGAGGGAAGTTTCTCTGTTCACCTGTGAGAGAGGGGAACTTTGAGCAGCCATCTGTCCCTGGAGGAGTGGTTCCAGCCCAGAATTAGTAGTTTAAAAAACGCGTTGCATGGTTTTATGTGCCGGGCAGCACCGGTTAGCTAGGGTTAAATTATTCCTGGCTCCACTAAGTCTCCTTCAGTTTTTCACTTGAAACTAGTCTAACTCTCAACCTAAGCACTGAAAAAGCATCCTACAGTCCAGCACTTGCTCAGACCTAATAGCAAGCACTAATATACCCCGACACTTGACTGCCCAGCAGAGCAAGGCTCTTTATCCACCCCTCACCAACCAAGTGACTAAGCAGCTCACCCTACTATTCAGGCATGACCAAAGGGCAAATGCAGGTGTACTCTCCAGTCCAGCTGGTGAATCTGGGTATCCTGAGGCAATGTTACAACTGCCTCATGTACACAGACAGCTCTCTCCTCCTACCACAAATCACTAACATCTATGAGAGAAGAAAATTATACAGCCAAACTGGAGGCTAAGGTATCTCCACCCAAGACTGGAACAGACAGTCATGAAGAGAAGTTTAACACTTGCACCACACCTCCAGCCTCACATAGACCTACTAAACCAGCACTGACAAAAGATGCACATAAATACACAAAATCATACTCGGAGGCTCTAAATAAAAACCTGCAAAAGAATCAGAGAGCTCCAAAGCAGACACCCACAAAACCTGCACCTCCCGTCACAAACCAGACAACACATAAAACACAAAATCAATGTGCCGTACAATCACAGCCCTTAAGGCGAAATAACATACCTTACACACTAGTAATAGGTGACTCAATAGTCAAGCACACTGACGCCCCACTCACTAGGCTGGACAAGAAGAAGGGTTACTGTTAGCTGCCTGTCGGGAGCCAGAATCCGCCACATAACACAAGCAACTCAGGTCGCTCCAGAACAAGTACAAATATGACTCTGTCATTGTTCACGTTGGTGTGAACGACCTGAGCCGTACCTCCCTGGACTACATGAAAAGAGACATGGAAGAGCTCTCTGATCATGTAGCCCAGGCGGGTATGACCCTGAGTAGCATCCTGCCCTCACCAAGAATGATACCTCAGTATAAAGAAAAAATGATCAATTTCAACAATTGGCTAAGCTTTTGGTGTCAAAGGGGATCCAGTGTCTGTCAGCCTGGGATGACATGCTCGACAAGCCGTGTTGCTTTGCAAGAGACGGCTTGCACCTGTCACCCCTTGGCATTCGAATACTGGCCAAGGCTCTTGCTGCCCCACATAGTGCCTTTTTTAGGCAAGGCTCAAAATTCAAACCCACCTCCGTAAACAGCACAAGTAAAAAACTGAGGGTTATGCTACTCAACGCCAGGAGTTTAAAACTCAAAATGCATGTGCTCGAAGCACTCCTAAGTATGGAGAACGTCGACATCTGTGCAGTAACTGAAACCTGGTTCAAGGCTCCAGAGAGCACTCCAGCACTACTGGGCTACAACTCATACCACACATTTCGGCCCCAGAACACAGACTGAAACACAAAAGGAGGGGGTGTATCCATTTTCTTCAAGGATACCCACACCTCCAGGTTAGTGGCGCAGCATGATTCCTCTGAGATCATCCATGTGCAACTAACATCGGGCAAATCTGCAATGCAAATTGTGGCCTGCTACAGATCACCCTCCATGAACCAGGACCATCACTCCTCCTTTCTGGAGATGCTGGAAAACATGAACGTCCTACCGAACACCCTGATCTTGGGAGATTTCAATTACCCTACCATTAACTGGGAAAACTGCTTGAGTACAAACTCCCAGGCTCAGCGCTTCCTGGAATTTATCAACTCAAATACCCTGGATCAGCTGGTAAACTCCCCTACCAGAGGCCACAACATATTGGACCTAAGAGGAGGAAACCGGTCTGGTGGACCCCTGCCATAAACAGGTTATACAACAAAAGGAGGAAACTAGTTCAGAAAAAAAGCAAATCCCAAGAAGGAAAGACATCCCTGATCAGTATCAGTAAGAAACTAAGGTCCCTCATAAAATCATCCAAGGCTAACTTCAAAAGAAAAATAGCCAAGGACTCTAAAGATAACCACAAAGCCTTCTTTAGCTATGTCAAAAATCTGTGGCAACTCGCAGATATGCTCTGAGATAGTGCAAAATAGCACAAAATCTGCTGAACCTACTGATATTGCCAACATACTGGCAGATAGATTCAGTGCAAAGTTCTCCCTCTCACCTTCAAAAGGGCCCACAACAATACCGGAAAAGTGTAGTGTCCTGGAAATCACAGAAGCACAGGTGAAAACAGCCCTTTCAAAAGCCAAAAACACAGCATCAATGGGGCCAGATGGTGTCCCAGGCTGTGTCTTGCACGAACTACAGAACAAACTAACCCCCCACCTAAACACACTGTTCAACCTCAGCCTCTCCACAGGCTATGTGCCCATAGAATGACGCACAGTTACAGTTATTCCGCTCCACAAAGGAAGAGCCACAACTGACCCTGTTAACTATCGCCCCATAAGCCTGACTAGCCTGGTCTGCAAGGCAATGGAGCACATCATCATGGAACTCATTAACAAAGACATTGGGAACCTCCAAACACTTGACCCGACCGAGTTTGGCTTTGTTAAGGGCAGATCAAGCCTACTAAACCTGGTTGACTTCTTTGAGACAGTTACCAAGGCCATAGACGAGGGAAAGGTGGTTTATACAGCCTACCTTGATCTCGCCAAGGCGTTCGACACCATTCCTCACTCGGGTATTATAGAAAAACTCACCAGCCTGAACATAAACCCCTACGTCACAAGATGGGTTGCCAACTGGCTTACAGACAGAACTCGCACTGTAAGAATAGCGGGCTCCAGGTCTTACTCTAAACCAGTCACAAGTGGTGTCCCGCAAGGCTCAGTTCTGGGACCCCTACTGTTCGGCATATATTTCTCAGAAGTACAGGCAAACACAGGAGGACTATGGCTAACCACGTTTGCCGATGACTGCAAACTGGGAACCATAATTGACTCTCCGGCTGACACGGACATCCTTCAAGAAAGGCCTTGCTGAGACAGACACCTAGTGTCAAAGTCATGGCATCAAGCTAAATGCCAAAAAATGCATAGTCATCCCATTTGGGAAAAACAAAACACCCACAAATTCCCACATAGGCAGTAGCCCCCTTAATACAGAAGAGGTAATAAGAGATCTGGGCACCCAGGTAGCTAGTAATCTCTCCTTTGACAATCATATTGCCAAAGTAGTTAGGAAATCCTTCTATTTGGCCCATCTAATTACTAAGGGGTTCGCATCTGGAAATAGAGGTTATAGTGCCCCTCTACTCGTCACTCATCAGACCCATCATAGAGTACAATGCCCCATTTGGGATGTACCTCACAAGACACTTCCAACAGCTTGAAAGACCACAAAAGCACCTCACCAAGAGGATTACTGGCCTCAAACATATGTCCTATGCAGCCAGACTGAAAAAACTCCGGCTGTACTCAGTGGCATATCGCTTACTCAGAGGTGATCTCTGCCTGACTTACAAAGCCATGTCCAACTCAGAATTGATGGACATGCTCCACCTAAAGAAATACAAGTCACTGCGAGCCACGCGGTCTAGTGAGCTAAGCCTCGCCACAACAATAAATAGAACATGCTGGAGGGATAGATTCCTGTCACAGAGATTCTCCCCATACTTTGGAACAAAATTCCTAACTACATTAGGCAGAGCCCCTCACTAACGCTCTTCAAGAGAAGCCTTGACGAGTAGATGGGTAACAGAAAGTACACCCCTGGGATCACTTCATTGGCTCTGCTTGACAGAGGCTCAGTTAATTAATCAATGGGGCGGTGAAAGCCGACACACTCTGGCTAGGCTTATAAATGCCCTCGAGCAGATAGCCTAGTTACCTACCTATGAACTCTGGTACTTTTTTGATAGAACTAAATCGTTCAGATCTTTGAATCAATTGTTTATTTCTTGTCAAGGTAAGAATGGGCAACCTGTGTCAAAACAGTCCATTTTAAAATATTTGTATAAGGCTTATTACCTTTTGCTATACTCACCATAACTTTTCCAACAGGGTCAGCGCTCACTCTATCAAGGTCTTGACTTCATCTATGTCTATTTGGAAAGGGTTGGATTTTAGAAGTATTCTAGTAGCTGCTACTTGGTGCTCTGTATGTAATTTTACAAAGCTTATAAGCTTGATTCCTTCGCTAGGTCCAGGTCAGGCTTTGGTAAGACAGTTCTCCAGGGGCTCATGGACTCTTCTCCTTCCACCTGCCAAATGAAGTTAGCTGTAGCAATCTACCCATATGACTAAGGCTACTGCAGCAGTGGTCATTTTAGGGAACATAGTACAGTTGTGTAAGTAAACTAACAATAGATGTTCGAATGATCACTGCTGTGGTAGCTGCTCTCTCCCTCCATTCCCCTTGTTTTTTGGTGTTTTTTTATGGTAGGGTGTGGACATTTATTTATTTTTTTGTTTTATAGCTTTGTCCTTTCAGGGGTCATCCTCCTCCACTCTCTCTTAGCAAGAAAAATCTGAAGTCTTTCTCGGCCAAACTTGTGTTTTAGTTAGCTCAGCTTACAGTTTGGGTGCATGGAAGCTGCCCTGATGCTTTGGAAGCTGGCCGGCTGTCATATAATTGGCAGGATGTGTAACCCACAACGCTAAGGCTACTACTCTTATGGTAAGTTTTCTTACACAACTGTACTTTCTGTTCCATTTGAACATGAAGCACTAGATACAATGTCTTCCTTCCTTGAAAGAAAGGAAAAAAATGAATTCCTTACTTAACTGTTGATTTTTTACACATAACATCCATTTGATGTAACACAATTCAGGGACTACTTTTTTGTCTCTGACGGTACATCTCTGCAATTTTTCACTTTTTCTTTTGTTGTTTAACTGCATGATTATCTGTAGTTCTTCATGCTTCTCTAATAAATATGCTATTCTTGAAGTATCTGCTGTATTTTATTTGTGCCTGGTCTCTCTTTCACTTTTATATTTCTGTAGATTAAGCAACATCTTCTGCAATGTTGGGATTTCCTTTTTTGGAGACTTTCTGAATGTACTTTGCAAGGGTTTGCTGTCTCTTTCCATCAGTTTCATCAGTACTGTGTTGTGTGTTGGTAGGTGGTTTATGACCCATAGGCAGCTGGTCTGTTGCTGCCTCAGATCTCTCATTTTCCATTATGACTTGCATTAGCTTACAACGCAACTTATTTTCTAACATCATAAAATTCTAACATTTTTACATTTATAACTTTTTTTTTACCTTTTCAGAATGCTCTTTTCATATTTCAGTCTGTGTCTTCAGTATCTCAGGCATATTAGGTGCAAACTTTGCAGGTTACTGAGTCAGTCACAGAAGCCTCATTAATTATTGCTTCTCTTTTCTGGCTTTGACATTTGTATAATTGGCTCTTTTTTCTTCTGGTGTCAGTGTCTCAGACATGCAATATGACCTGTGAATTTCAAAATTCACTGTGTTTTGCATTTGTTGTTGAACAGATTATGGCAGTATGCATTAAAGTTGATCAGCTTGCAATAGTCTTGTCATGATCTCCTTGTGTCAAACTCTACGCATGTGGATCATCGAATGCATTTACAGTACTTCAAAAGCCTTCATTTGCCTGTGGAGCAGCTGTTTGAGCTACCTGTATTTTTTTTAAACACCTTTATTGAATCATCACTTGTGACACAGGCAACTTTACATTTATACAAAAGTAAATGTTAAGTTGTCATTCTCGCCTTCATTCTTGCTGGATGGGGTTCGGAGCCGATCCTCGGCTCCGACTCGGCCTATACTATAGCTCGAGAGCTATTTTTACCGGCTCGAGGCAGCCCTATATCCCACAATACCATGCGCTAACTCCCCAGATCTCGTTTGCCGCTTCGCTACGAGGTTGTCTTTTTTTACCGGCTCAGGTTAGTAAGGAGTTTTACTTAATTGAACTAGTTTTTAGGTAGTTTTTTCCCAGTAGTTATCTTTGTCTAGGTCCCTACTGGTTACCTTGTTCTCGGGTCCCTTTCTTTGTAGCCCTTCTTCCCTTATTTAGTTAATTTTTTATCTTGGGCCTACGGGCTTTACCTCAGTTTCCCCACCCCTTCCTATCTGTGTGTGTGGGTTTAGTCAGTTCCCTTAACTCTTTTTATATTTAATTTTAAATTGAGTGTGTGTGTGTGGACTGACTGTTTTTTACTGTGGTTTAAACTATGTCCAAAGACTCTAAGGTCTCGGGATTCAAGAAGCGTGACTCGTGCTGTCAGAAAATGTCTCTGACAGACGGTCACACTTCTTGTGTCTATTGCTTGGGGCCTTTACACCTGCAGGACTCTTGTTCCGTTTGTCACAGATTTAGTTCGAGTCCTGCAGGAGAGGCTTAACAAGTTTATTCTAAGAGGCATGTTAAAGCCTGATGACTCCCCGTCCAAGTCTGGTTCGGGGAAGTCATCAAAAACCGCCAAACCCTCGGCTCCAGCTTCTGAGTCGAGGGCTGGTGTTATTGAGATGGCTCCGACCTCGGTTCCGGCTGGCTCCGAGGCGAGCAAAGTGGTTTCCGCTCCGAAACCATCATCGGAGCCGACCCCAGCGCTCAAGCGCTCTAGGTCCCCCTCCCTAGAGTCCGTTAGATCGGCTCCGAGATCCCCTCTCTTGTCGGAACGGAGTCATAGGACTCGTTCATCGAAGTCATCTAGGCTTTCTGACCATGACATCGAGAGGGTGGTCAGTAGACTCAAAATCTCAGGCACTGGCCCAAATGCTCCAGAGCCCATCTCACCAGACTACGGCTCCTTCGATACAACTATCTATTCCTCCTCCAACTCATCACTCTAGCTCGGAGCTGGAGTTTCTCGGAACCGTGACCTTGCCTATGTCGGAGCCGATACTTCCTCCTTCGGCTCCGGTGTCGTCGACCTCTTCATTGGTTCCGTCCGTGGAGAGGTCCGGGCGCCGAGACTTCATTGTCGGCTCCGAGGGGGCGAGTGGCATCGGACCCTTGTCCAACCCCGCTCTCCCTCTCGAAGCTTCGGCTCTGGTTAGTTCGGCCCCGACATCATTCTCGGAGCCTTCTCTGTCGGCTCCGGGGGTGGTCCCGGTCTCTTCGGAGCCGGTGCTACCTTTGGTGTCTGATAGGGGAGCCTTCGAGGTGATGAGGAGTGTACTGGACCCAGTGTCCACTCCAAGGTTAAGTTCTGCGGCTCCTCCCTCCATAGTGCCTGTTACGGTCTCTGGCCATTCTCTTGCACCTGTCATCAGAGATCCACAGCGTGGGGTACCCACTTTGGGTGTTTCCTCCTCTTCCGAGGGCTCCCCTGAAGTTTCAGGGGAACCCCCTAGGAAAAGAAAGTGCAAGAGGAAGCACATGGACTCCCCCGAGTCTGTCACGTCGGACACCGACTTGGATGAGTCGGAAGGTTCCCCCAGATCCCCCTCTGAGGATGTCTCCTTTTCAGACATCCTGGAAATCCTAAGACAGAGGGGGAATTGGTCCACTCTTAAACCTTCCGAGGACGAGTCGGTTTACCTTGACGCTTTTGGATCTCGCCTTTCCACCTCCTGGGTGTCTCCTCCTTTCGACCCACTAATGGAGGTAGTGGCTAGAAAGGCGTGGGCAGCTCCTGATTCAATGGAACCTACCCCTAGGAGGCCTTCTAAATTTATTTCTGCACCAGATGATAAATCCTTTCTCACCAAAAGCGTTTCAGTTGATGCTATGGTGGTAGCAGCAGCCACTAAGAAGGAATTGGCTGTTCTTTCTGTATCTGTTCATCCTCCTAACAAGGAGTCTAGGACCATGGACAGGTATGGCAAGCGGACCTTTGCTTCAGCGACCTTTTCTATGCGATCGCTGAACTATTTATGTCCTTTCACCCGCCTTCAAAGAGACTTGCTCAAAGAGCTGGGTGAAACAGTACAGGATCCTTCTGCTGCGGGGTTTAAGGACAAAATAAACTCTCAGCTGGCTTCCCTGAACTCCATTGTTAACTCCTCCATGCGGCTAATTTCTTATGCAGCCGATGGAGCGAGTTGGGCCACTGGTACAGGCGTTGCGTTAAGACGTCACGCTTGGATGCGGCTCTGTAACTTTGCTGATCCCTTCAAGGCGTCCTTCACTAACACGAGACGCTCCAGGAGGTTTCTCTGCTTCCGGCTGGAAGTCAGTCATTTTCAATTCAGAGCCCTGCCCTTTGATCTCACCACAGCCCCCCGGGTGTTCACCAAATGTTTGGCAGTGGTCACGGCTCACCTGAGACAGTAAGGATTCCAGGTATTTCCATACTTAGACGACTGGCTCATTTCCGCTACCACAAAACAGGATCTCATAATGGCCAGGGATTACACTATTCAGCTTTGCAACAGTCTGGGTATTTCTATAAATTTTGCAAAGTCCTCCTTGTTGCCTTGTCAATGTATAAACTTTATAGGCGCCGTATTAAACACCACAGAAATGTCTGCAACACTACCACCCCAGAGAGTGGCAGACATAAGGCGGAATGTTCAGACCCTGTTTCAGCCCAACAAAGTCCAGGTCAACCGAGTATTGAAAGTATTGGGCCTCATGGCGGCGGCGATTCTTCTACTTCCATTAGCCCGCTTCCACATGAGGCTCCTTCAGTGGATGCTCTTTTCTCAGTGGTCTTTTCAACAGCTACCAATGACCCACAACATTTGGATAGCCCCATCTTGCAAGAAACATCTCTCCTGGTGGATGGTTTCCCCTCAGCTTTTTCAGGGCAGACCCTTTGTTCTCCCCCTTCCAGTTGCCACTGTCACAATGGATGCCTCCCTGATCGGGTGGGGGGGGGCATTATCAGGGCAGGACGGTCCAGGGCACTTGGCAACAGTCAGAATGCCACCTGCACATAAATGTCCTGGAGATGAGGGCGGTGCTTTTGACGTTGCAAGCCCTTCAGAGCTCTCTTCCCACGGGGACTATAGCAATTCAGATGGACAATATGTCTGTGGTGTGGTACATAAACAAGCAGGGCGGAACAAAGTCCTATCCCCTCTGTCGAGAAGCACTCAGACTTTGGCAATGGGCGATTTCATCTCAACGGTTTCTGATAGCAACGCACATCCCTGGGAAGTCCAACGTCATAGCAGACAGATTGAGCAGAACTATCCTCATGCCTCACGAGTGGTCTCTAAATCAAGCGGTAGCAGACGGAATCTTTCGGAAGTGGGGCAAGCTTTGCTGCGACCTTTTCGCAACTCCCCAAAATAGCAAGTGCCTCGACTTCTTCACACTTTTTCCTCTGCCAGGCCAACCCCTCAGAGACGCTCTTGTTCATGTTTGGCCCCGGGGTCTTCTCTATGCTTTTCCTCCTTTTCCGTTGATCCTGCAATTAATTCAGAAAGCAATCGCATTGAGATCCAAAATTATCCTCATTGCCCCGTTTTGGCCTCGACAAGTTTGGTTTCCGTTCCTGCACAAATACATACTGGAACAGCCTTGGCATCTGGAACCCCTTCCAGATCTATTGACCCACCTCACGGGCAAGCTGCATCAGTCTCTAAATTCCATCAACCTCACAGCTTGGTTGCTCCACTTCCAGCCATAGCCAGGCTTCCCCTCATCTCTCCTCCTGTCTGTGATATCATTCTGGCCTCCCATAAGTCCAATACTAGGAAGACTTATGCTAGTAAATGGAAGCGTTTTTCATTCTGGGCGCAAAATAGGTCCTTAGATCCTTTTCATGCACCCATTCATGAGGTTCTGGACTTTCTGGCAGAGCTTTTTCATTCTGGATCATCATCGGCCACTATCAGAGTACAATTAGCGGCCATTGCTAATTTTCATGTTGGACTCTCAGAAGCAAATATTATGTCCCACAAACTCTGTAAAGCTTTTCTCAAGGGCATCTTTTTGCTCAGACCTCCAGTAAAAGATCCACCTCCACAATGGGACTTGAATTTAGTTCTATCCTCACTAATTCTGCCCCCTTTTGAACCTGCAGCTTCTTGTTCCCTCAAACTACTTTTTTGGAAAACGCTGTTTTTAGTAGCTATAACATCTGCCAGAAGGGTCTTGGAACTCCAAGCCTTGTCTGTCCGTCCTCCTTATTTGGTTTTCCATAAAGACAGGGTAACTCTCAGAACAAACCCTTCCTTCCTTCCAAAAGTGCTATCGGAAGCAAATTTAAATCATTCTATTGACTTACCTGTCTTTTTCCCAGACTATACCAACAGAGCTGAACAAAAATTACATTCATTAGATGTTCATCGCCAATTACGGTATTACCTAGACAGGACAAAACAATTCAGAAAATCAGATCAGCTCTTTATCTCTTATGCGGCAGGTAAGAAAGGGCTTCCGGTTTCAAAAGTTACCCTTTCCAGATGGCTGACATCTATTATTACCTTGGTCTATGAGTTGAGGCACAGACAACTTCCGTCTAGGCGTAAGGCTCATTCAACCAGGGTTCTATCAACTTCAACAGCTTTTCAAGCAAGGTTACCACTAGATGCCATTTGTGCAGCGGCTACATGGGCTTCCAAACATACTTTTATTGCTCATTACAAACTTGACTTGGCCTCCAGAAATAGAGCTGATTTTGGTTCCACTGTACTCAGGAGTCTGTTCAATTGAGCCACCCAGGACTAAGATGCTAGGGACGCTGTCCCATCCAGCAAGAATGAAGGCGAGAATGACAACTTAACATTAAAAAGTTATGTCTTACCATAATGTTCCATGTTAGTTGTCTTCTTCTCGCCTTCTTTCTTGCGTCCCTCCCTCCTGCCCCCTAGCCTGGACAGACTCGAGATTGAGTCCTTCCTTTTTGGGGATACTATATGTTGTGTCTTTTCCTGGTATCCTTAGTGTTACTATCAGGTAATCTTCTAATAGAGGGTTATAATTTTTATATTATAAGATTGTTGCTTATACTATGTCTTAGCTTCCAAACGAGATCTGGGGAGTTAGCGCATGGTATTGTGGGATATAGGGCTGCCTCGAGCCGGTAAAAATTGCTTTCGAGCTATAGTATAGGCCGAGTCGGAGCCGAGGATCGGCTCCGAACCCCATCCAGCAAGAAAGAAGGCGAGAAGAAGACAACTAACATGGAACGTTATGGTAAGACATAACTTCTTATTAAATTGTATTAAATTAACATTAACAAACATTATGCTTCACATATATTGCTATATATCAAATAACCTAAGCAACATTACTGGTTATTCAATTCCTGCCCCCTTTTCTACACAAGAAAAATCTTTATTAAACCATCACTTGTGACATAAGCGATCATACATTTATATAAATGGAAACGAACCACACCGACACAGTCCTACTTGCAAGCATTTTACATCAGAAACCATATTGACAAAATCCCAGTTGCAAACATTATGCATCACTTATAATCTCCTCAGTCATTTTCAGTCAAACATTACATAGCTCATTTAAGTCTTGCCTTCTTTTAAACCTCATTCCTCCTCTGTATGTATTCTCCCAATTCCCATTTTTTTCCTATGTAGTTTGCACCTACCCTTATCTAAATATCTCAATTCTAGTTGTTTTATCTCTGTTACTGTATTCAGAACTTCTACTATAGTGTGTTTAGATTTTGATTTCCATTTTCTAGTAATTGATTTTTTGAGAGCCACCATAGTTTGACACAGTAAGGCCTTACCCATGTCTAGGCAATTCTGATTCTGTATCATAGCTCAGAAAAGTCATCTCCCTTGTCACAGCAATCCGTCCATCCAGCATCTCCGATAGTGTATCCCACAGGGAATCTTTAAAGTCTGCCAAACAACTGCACTCCCAGAAAATGTACCCAAGTTCCTCTTTTTTTCCCCGTCACACCTCCATTTGCTGTCTGCCTGCAGAAAACTTCTCTGGAGTCTACTCTGAGTATAAAAATATCTATGTAAACATTTCCAAGCAAAAATCCTGAATCTTGTAGTTTTTGTTGCATATTTGGGAGACATTTATACCCTTCCATTGTTTCTTTGTAAATTACTTGTCCAATCTTTTCCTAGTCCTTTCTAACCTCTTCTGATTGATTCTTATAGTTATGATGCAATATTTTATATGGTTTACTAAGTACTCCTTTTTTTAATGGCAACTTCTGTTCGAGATTCTTCTAAAAACTGTACCAGTGGTGGCCTTTCATTTTGGACCCTCCTATTTCTTTCTCTCTGCCAGTGTTCTGATATCAATCCCTGATAGGGAAGGCAATCCCTAACCTGCAGTCCAAATAAATTCTTGGCCTCTTTCCATTCTGTTACCTTTCCCTCTCTGTTTGCTCCCAGTAGCTTGGTTCCTTATCCAGTTTTCTCCAATAAATTCCAGCTCCCTCTTGAATATTTTCTATATCCCTAATTGCAGTCATCCCTATTGTCAGAATCTCATTTCTTCATTCCCGTGTTAGCTTAGTTCTTAGAATGCTTTCTGCTACTTTATGGATATATTCTGTATGATTGTTGTTACTCTCTTTAAAGGCCTGCATCCAAAATCCCAGTCTCTCCTTGATGTCTTCGTGTTTCACTGTTGCAGTCATTACATTTGGGTTATCTGCTTGCAGGTAGCCTTCAGTCGGCCTGATTAACAAAGTCTTGGGTCCTGCATCGGTTGCTGTTCCTTCTTCCATGACATCAGGGTTATAAAACATGCAGCTGACACCATTACATCAGTCTTTCTTGCCGTGCGGTGCCCGAAGTAAAGCAGTTCGCAAGTGCCAGTCAGCCGACTCCTGAAATTTTCATTTTCGAGTTTCAGAACCGAAGTCTTCAACTAAAGCTAAGTACCCTGTTGGGGAAACTTTTTCTTGCTCCTTACCGATGTCAGTAAAAGTTAATAATTGTATTACTTGTGGAAAACAAATAACTCCTAAAGATTTTCATTCGTACTCTATTCCTTGCCTAGGCCCTGACCACGACGTACCTTGCTGTCGGTTTTGTGCTTTATTTAATCAGCGCACTATCCGTTGTCGGTATATTTTCGCCTCTAAATATTTCGGTTCTCTGTTTATCCAGAAATGTGGTTGGTTAGCCATCCGACTACCGGGATTCCGAAAAAACTCAAAGATAAAGACAGAGACAGGCTGCCGAGGTCCAAAACTGCCGACGACGCTTCTCCTAAGCCAGTCGCCAGTTCGCCGGTACTCAGTGACGCGCTTTCGCAGGCCCTGATACCTGCTACTTCTGATTCGCAGGCCTCTACAGGGACCCATTCGGAGTCCGGTATGCCGTGAGATGCTTCAACTATGGAACCCGCGGATGTCTCTACCTTGGATGGGTCCGGAGCCGCTGTGCAGGCACTGGCTTCTGATGGTATATTCAGGCCTACGGACTTGCATATTAAACTGACAGCTCCTTCTTCTCTTAGGCCTAAGTCTCGAACCATGCCTAAAAAACCGATGCCCAGGCCACATGCTCAGGCCTCTATGCCTAAAAAACAAATGATAAGAATGGCTGACTATCTAATAACTCTAATCAGGGGTAGCCAACCCCCCTTTCTAAGAGGCCTAGGACTGAAGTGGTTTATGAATCTTCTGACCAGGATTCTGTTTTTTCTGATTCTTCTGATGATCTGGATTTGCCCTTATCTACTTATGATGATTCTGATGCAGAGTGCTCCATTCCCTCTGCTTCCCCTCCAGAAGATTTTTCTTTTGGGGAAACCCTGCATACTCTAAGGGAGCATTTCCACTGGGAAAGCCAGGATTTTTCTGATTCAAAAAAGAGGCTTAGGGATTTCTTACTCCTACCTCAGCATAGGCCTTTAGCTATTCCTCCTGTACTAGACATTATTGATGATGCTTTTTCGGAATCTTGTTTGGCCCCTGATTCCTTGCCTTCTGCTCCCAGAAAACCAGACAGATACTACAGGGTCCCCGAGTCACACAAGTTCCTTTTTAAAAATCCTATTGCAGATCCAGAGACTATTTCACAGGGGCCCAAGGGCATTAAGGCTTCTACTGCTAAAAATCCTACCCCTTCTGATAGAGACTCCAGGGCGCTGGATAGATGGGGTAAGAAGGTTTACACTTCTGCAACCTTGGCCATTAGGGCTTTAAATGCCAGATGTATCAGCAACATGTTATTGGATTGCTTAAACAGAAAATGATGTTGATTCCTAACTGTGTGGAAAATAAAGAATTACATGATTTAATGCATTCTGCTGAACAAGTTGGAAAACATACTTTGTAATGTGGTTTTGATTCATTAGAGGCCTCTTGCAGGGCCACTGGTACTGGGTCTGTGCTCAGACGGCATGCTTGGCTTAAGGAGCAATCTTTGCCTGATCATGTTAAAGCTAAATTGTTGGATGCTCCCTTAAGTCAGGACCGCCTGTTTGGCTACAAGGCCGAGGAAGTTCTTAAAAAGATTGAAGATAAAGCTAAATCTATGCAAACTGTTAACGATTTCTTACAAGTTCAGCCTCCTAGATTTAGTAGGCACTGGCTCTCTAAGAATCTTTCCAGCCCCTACCTCAAGCCAAACCCAGACACAGCAAAAGCCCCAGGTTTCAGTCCCAGGGGATACACAGGACTAAGCAGTGGAGGGCCTCCACTTCTAAATTTGGGAGTAATAAGACTCCCCCCTATGGTAAACTGACTCAGTGACTTCCCTTTAAAATTTCCAAGCACTTATCAACTGACTGCCCCTTTGGGGGGAAAGATTGCTCTTCATGCAAAGAACTGGGAACTCATTACCCAGGACAAATGGGTTTTAAATATAGTGTCCCAGGGATATAGATTTCACTTCCACATGTTGCCAACCGCAAGTGGGTGGCCGGACCTACCCCCAAATCAGTGGGCAGAGGCCCAAAAACAAGTTCTTTCTCTCTCAAGCATGGGGGCTATTCAACTGGTACCAGAAGAGGAAAAGGGACAAGGTTTCTACTCAAGACTTTCCTGGTACCCAGAAAAGACAATTCATGGTATCCTATCCTGGACCTGTCTACTCTAAACACCTTTTTGGAGATTCCAAAATTCAAGATGCTGACTCTTCACCAATTACTTCCTATGCTAGGCAAAGATGCCTGGTTGGCAACACTAGATTTAAAAGAAGTATACCTGCACATCCCAATCAGGGAATCTTGCAAAAGATACCTACGCTTCAAAGCAGGCTACACGCACTGTCAGTTCTCTGCACTGCCCTTTGGCTTATCTACTTGGTCCAGGGTATTCACAAAGTGCCTAACTCCAGTTATTGCATTTTGCAGGCCAAGAAATATTCAAATATACCCATACCTGGATGATTGTCTAATTCAGGCAGAAAGCCAGGATATACTTTTGAATCATCTGGCTTTTGTACAAAGGGTTCTAACTTGTTTGAGGTACACCATAAACGAAAAGAAATTACACCTGGTACCCTGTCAACAAATTATATTCCTGGGAGCAAGCTTGAATGCATCTTCCCAAATTGCCTACCTCATGCCAGAGAAACAAATTCATTTGACAACCTACTTCAAACAAGTGGCCACAAAAACCCTGCTGTCTGCAAGACAAATACTGCATGCCTTGTGGTTCATGGCCTCCTGCATTCTTCTAATTCCATATGCAAGACTGCATATGAGGAACCTACAGTGGTATCTAAAAAGCAATGATTCCTATTATACCTTGCCTACGCCTGGAGTTCCTTTGGTGGGCAGAGGCCTGCCACCTAAACAAGGGACTACCTTTCACACCACCCCTTACCGCCCAAACCCTAACAGATGCATCAGACTATGCATGGTGGGCTCACCTGTCAGGGAAGTGCATTCAGGGCAAATGGAACCCAAGTCAAATGTACCTGCATATCAAACAAAAATAAATATTAGCTGTACAGAATGCTCTGACAGCCTTCAAGGACCACATTCTTCCAGGACAACTAATGGTAAAGACGGACAACACCACTGTTATGTGGTACATAAACAAGCAGGGGGGTACCCATTCTTACCCCCTCTGCAGACTAGCCATGGCATTGTGGAACACAGCCATGAGCTACCAGGTGCACCTACAAGCTCAGTTCCTACCAGGGAAGTTAAATACACTGGCAGACAGACTAAGCAGAAACCTCATGGACCCACACGAGTGGAAACTGGAACAAAGGATTTTTAACATGTTGACAAGCAAATGGGGGAGCCCAGATATAGACCTGTTTGCCTCTCCCCAGAACTACCAATTGGGCAAATTTTGCACAAGGACCTTCCACAAGCAAGCCTGGAAAGTGGATGCTCTGTCCTTAAGCTGGAAAACCTATCAGTCTATGCCTTCCCCCTTCTGCCTTTGCTCCCCAAAGTACTACTAAAAACCAAACAGGACAAACCTAGGATGATTTTGATTGCTCCAGACTGGCCAGGCCAACACTGGTACCCCCTCCTGCGCAGTGTGTCACGGTTATCCCCATGGCACCTGCCTCATACTCCTTCCCTGTTGTCTTAGCAGGAGAACCAGATTCTGCACCCTCAGCTTCTAACACTGAACCGTGCAGCATGGCTAATCACATAATCTTTCCTTTACCATCCCTCAGTAAACCTGTGATGGATATCATTTTAGAGGCAAGGAGGCCTAGCACTAGAAAATCCTATGCTGAAAAATGGAAAAGATTGTGCCTGGAACCAATCTCAAGGGATGAGCACAGCAGCACCCAATTTACCTCAGATTTTACAATACTGAACTGAGATGCTTCACAAGGGCCTGTCGTTTTCCTCCATTAAAATCCACACCAACTATTTCAGCTCATTATAACACAGAACCCCCCTCTTCTCTCATCCACTGCTCAAGCAGTTCCTCAGAGGGGCCAAAAATTTGAGACCACCCAGGAGAGCTCCAACCCCAGCCTGGGACCTTAACTTTGTTTTGGAGAAACTCACTCTACTTCCTTTCGAGCCAGCTGCTACTGCAGACTTAAAATTTCTTTCTTGGAAAACAGCTTTCCTTTTAGCAATCACTTCAGCTAGAAGGGTATCTGAATTAAAGGCCCTTATGACAGTGGAGCCTTTCATCATCTTTCATGCGGACAGGGTGTCCCTCAGAACCAATCCATCCTTCATGCCCAAGGTGGTATCCAGTGTGGCCCTTAATCAGTCCATTCATTTGCCTACCTTCTTTCCCAATCCACAGAACAAAGGGGAATGGATGCTACATTCCTTAGATGTGCACAGACAACTCAGATTCTATTTGAACAGGACTAACCCTCAAAGGAAATCTGAACAACTGCTGGTAGCATTTGCTGCAGGGGAAGGGGGGAAGGCTATTTTAAAGCAAACCATTTCCAAATGGATAGGCCATTGCATTAATTTCTGCTATAAGCACCATGGAAAACCTTACCCCTTTGGGGATCAGACCTCACTCCACCAGGGCTGCATCTACCTGTGCAGCCTTTCTGAGAGCCATCCCTACCAGGGACATCCTAGAAGCTGCTACCTGGAGTTCGATACATACTTTCACCAAGCATTATCATTTGCCAATTTTCTCTAAATCCAGAGCTGGCTTTGCCTCTGCAGTCTTGCAGGTCCTTATAGCTGGTCCTAATGCTACCTAAATTCCTCCTCCCAACCATAGCTTTGGGAATCTACCCAAATGTAATGACCAACAGTGAAACACGAAGAACATAGTACAGTTGTGTACACTTACCATAAGTGTAAATGTTCGAGAGTATTCACTGTTGCAGTCCTGGTTACCCTCCCTCTAGCCCCCCTAACATCTTAACAGCCTTTTTGGTGTATTTGTTTTTTTTTTGCTGGAGGTATATTCTTGTACCTTTATATTTAATTGCTCCCCATTAGGGGGGCACCTGACATCTGGGGCAAGAAAAACTGATGTAATGGCGTCTGCTGCATGTTTTATACCCCTGACGACCTGACATCATGGAAGAAGGGACAGCAACCAACGCAGAACCCAAGACTTTGTTAATCAGGCCGACTGAGGGCTACCTGCAAGCAGATAACCCAAATGTAATGACTGCAACAGTGAATACACTCTAACATCTACACTTATGGTAAGTGTACACAACTGTACTTTTCTTGAGCTTCACCCCTGTTTCAACATCATCCCTTTCCACTTTGAATTATAGTTTTCTGCTTGTGCTGTATATAGGAGCCTTAAATGTGTAGCTTTGAAATACCCCTTAAGATTGGGTAATTCCAATCCTCCCTGTTTTACTAGAAGAATCAGCTTATTTTATTTATTTATTTTACCGTTTGTTTACCTGGATAGTCCATTGGGCCAAGAAGGGCCCATTTTCAATGGAGCCCCAGGGAGAAAAGCTCCTTGAACAACAATATAATATGAAGACAATGCATTTATGTTTATGCAATACTGTTGAAGAACGATGGTATTACATAACATGACAAAAATCCGTGATTGCAGTGAAAATAGTCAGAAAAGTAAAAGGTAAAATTACACACACAGACACACACACACACACACACACACACACACACACACACACACACACACACACCAGTTGAAATAAGAAAAATCCATTGGTGCATATTCCAGTTAGATTTGTTACAATGTGAAACAAAACAGGGTTGACATTACAGTTTTACATGAAATCTTAGCAGTGTTAAAGTAGGATAGGGAGATAAGAGGTGTTAATTGTTGAATGTAAGAAGGGTGGTACAATAAGAAAAAAGTAGAGCAAGAGTTGGAGTAAATGAGAAAAATGAGATGGTAGCAGTCAGAGAAGCTCAGTATGATGAAGAGAAGAGAGAAGTAAAGGAGTGTGAGAAATGGGGGAAAAAGGGGTGAGTCGTGTGGGATGAGAGCAGGAACATTCCCAGATGGTTTTGACGTGGGAATGAAGCAGGCTCTTAAAGGTAGAGTGGTCGTCTGTAGTACGTTTAAAAGGTGGCAGGGAGTTCCAGAGGTGAGCTAGGGAAATGGATAGTAGGTGTTTGCCTGGAGGACGAGCAGGCTTGTGTAGTTCAAGAAAATTCTGGTTATTGGATCTTAGACGTCTGTTGGGTAGGTGCATTTTGAAGAAGGAGGCAAGGGAGGGGCAGATGGAGGGATTAAAGATGAGTTTATGGGCATGAGTAAGTTGAATGTAGGTAAGATGGTTGGGAAGTTCGAGCCAGTTTAGTTTATGTAGGGCATTGCAGTGGTGAGGGGAGGATTAATAGCCAGTAGCAAACTTAGAAATTTTGTTATAACAGGAGGATAACTTTGTTTTTAGAAAACAAAGGTTGGCAAGAAGTGGGGTACCATATAAGAGAGCAGGAATGAGGAAGGTGTTAGAGTACAAGTTTTAGTAGTGGGAGTGATATAGCGGTTATGGCAGTAGAGCATGCTGAGTTTCTGGTGGGTTTTCTTTATATTAGTTAGTAGGTGGGCATCGAATTTTCACTGTTCATCAATAAGGACTCCTAGAAACTTTGCATGAGATGCTACCTCGAGAGAGAGAGGTATTGTTTTGACTAGTAATGGAGAATGAGTTCTTGTCTATAGTGGTACTTTCTGAAAGGGAAAATAATTTTAGTTTTTGATGCGTTGAGTGATAGGTGGTTGTCTGTCATCCAACGTTTGGTATAAGAGAAAGTATGCTAAGTTAGTTTGAGGGTGGAGGTAGAAGTGGCAGAGTCATCTGCATATTTAATCAGTTTAGCACTGGGAATGTATTGTTGGAAGTCATTTATGATAATGTTGAACAGTAGGGGACCCAATATGGACCCATGGGGTATGCCTCTAGGAGTATTAAGAAAGGAGGAGATGGCTTTTTTCCATTTGACAGCTTGTCTGTCGGAGAGGTAACTAGAAAAACAGTTGACAAAAGAGTGGGATAGGTTTAGATTAGAGAGTTTAGATAGGAGAAGGTTATGGGAGATGGTGTCAAAGGGCTTCTGTAAGTCCAGAAGCAGGGTGGACACTAGACAGCCAGAATTTTAGGCTTTGTTGACGGTTTTGAGGAAGGAGAGGAGAGCGGTTGTGGTACTGTGGCCATGTCTGAAACCATGTTGTGTGGGGGTAAGTAGGTGGTTGTCTGGGAGGTAGGGTAGAAGTTGAAGGTGGATACACTTTTCTAGAACTTTTGAGATGGGAATAGGATAGCGATTGGCCGGAAATTGGGAATGTTATTACCTCATTCATATAGGCCTTTTTCCAGAGTTGGGGGGGGGGGGTACATAGTTTTCTTGGATTGAGCGGTTTATTAGAATGGAGATGGGAAAGGCGATGGCATCAGCAGCAGTTTTGAGGAAGTAGGAGGGAAAGTCATCAGGGGCATTTGAACATGGTTTCAGTTTCCTAAGGAGTTTCTTTATGGTGGAGATAGGAATGGATTTGATAGTGAAGGAAGAGAGTTGGAAGGTGGTAGAGTTAGGGGAGGGAGAGGTAGGAGGAGGTGGAAGTGAAGCTTTGTTGGGGAAGGAAGTAGTTAGTTTGGCTATAGAATCAATAAAGGAGTTAAATTGGTTGGCTAAGGAGAGGTCTTAGACATTTGGGTCAGGGCAGGGGTTGTCTCTTTTGCCAGGATTGATGAGGGTGGCGATGCCATTCCAGAATTTATTGGTGTTTGGTCTTGTGATTATTTTTAAAGGGTGGGGAAGTAGGATTTGCGGTCGGACGCAACAAGTTTTTTACTTTATGTAGTAGCTTATTTTCAGTCAGGGTGGTATGGGTTTAATTTTTCTGGTAATGTTTCCAGGCTTTGTCACAGAGATGCATAATGGTTGTAGTTTCTTTGCTTAACCATGAGACAGTTTTACTTTTAATTCTTTTGCTTCTGGAGGGAGCAAGGATATTTAACAGGTCTAAGAATGTAGTATTAAAGTAGGCTACTGCATTATGTAGGGAGGGTTTTTTTAGAGGACTCCAGTTTGTGTGTTTTAGAGAGATGGAGAAGGTTTCAGGGTTGAAGTTTTTCAGAGTGCGGGAGGAGATACAAGTGTGGGATAGTTGTAAGGAGGAGGGAAGGTGACGAGCGAAAGAGGGAAGATGATCACTAAGAGTGACAGGTAGGATACTGCTGTCAGAGATGTGTTGGTGGTGGGAAACAAGAATCCAGTCAAGAGTAGTACCAGAGGAGAAGTGTTTCGAGGGCCTGATAGTCGAGTTTATTAGTTGTGAGAAGTTGTGTAAGTTTGTTGGGTGGAGAAGTAGGAGATTGAATATCGGTCCAGTTAATATTAATGTCACCGTGGATTATGGTCTCATTGGTAATGTTAGAGGAGAACCAGGAGAGGATATCCTCAAGAATGGGGATATTGTCTCCTGGGGGAATGTAAAGAGTGCCTGTACATACGTGTGTTTCTATTCATCTGGAGGAGGGCCAGGGTTAGTTCGGCATTGGTGAATTGAGGTATGGGTTTGGTGAAGGGAGTAACTGTAAGGAAGGAGGAGTAGAGAAGAGCTACTCCACCACCTTTTTTGAGGGTCCTGTCATTTCTAATTATATTATAGTTGGGGGGGGGGGATTTCAGGATCTTTTGTGTGTGGCTTTAACTAGGTTTCAGTAACTGATGGGATGTGTGGGTGGTTATGTTGTAGCCATGCATGGAAGTTTGGAATCTTGTTACATAAGCTTTGAGCATTCAGTGTAGTGAAAAGGAGGATTTACAAGAGGAGGGGGGAAGAGGGAAGGGGTGGGTTTGAATGAAGAGAAGGAGAGGGACCAGGGTTTGGGTGAATGTCACCAGAGAGAAGGTTGGTAATAAGGTGATGAATACGGGAAAAGAGGAGTTTAGAGTGCTTAGTGTCCTGTTTGAGAGTTGGGTGTTGTCTTATAGCAGTGTTAGGGATTGGGGATGAGAGGCAGTGAACATGAATGAGTTTATAAGGGAATAGTAGGAGGCTGCTATTGAAGAAATAGAGATGAGGGGATCTAGTGGTTGTGGGGTATTTAACATATGTGGGGTATGTATAAGTTATGTGAAAGGAGGGAGAATGATTAGAATTTGGAGAATTGGTGTGAAGGTGAAGGTATATTAGGAAGAGGAGTAGAAGCTTTACTCTTGCTGTCTTCCCCTCGGAGATAAAGTCCTTCAGCTCTTTATTAATTGCTATCCACACCTTCTCCTCTGGTTGATAAAAAGAGCTGCCTGTGATGTTGACCGAATACAATAAAAAAGTCTTAAGTATTTTTTTCTTAATGGTATATTAAATATATGCAGTTTGGAGCTTTATCTAGATTTATTTGCCAGAAGCCCTGGTTGGCATCAAGTACTGAAAAAATCCTTGGCATTTGACATTTTTGAGAACACTTCTAGCTGTAAGCAGTGGATAATGCAGATTTTCTCTCTGCTGCAGTGACAAGTGCTTTTCAACAGTTCTGACCTTTATTTGGACATTGCTTTCCATGCACATTAGATCCTGTGTCCTGCTGTCTCTCTTTGCATCTTAACCCCCCCCCCCAACCCATTTCATTATCATTGTCCTTTTTCTGTTTGGTTTATATCCATTTGCTTCTTTTATCTGTATGAACCTTCATGGCGTAGCTCTAAAATATTCCTTCAAATCAGGTAATGCTAAACTATCTTGTTCTCTGGGGAGAATCAACTTTACCCCACTTAACTCTTGCCCCCTTCTTCAACCAAATGCATTATTTCAACTCATTAGTAATTAGGTTCTACAGCTTGTTCTGTGGCTAATTTAAAAAAAAAAAAAGCCTGACCAGATGAGTAGCTGAAAGTACTGAATGTGCATCAGTTCCTGCCATTCTAAGTGTTTTTTTTTTTGTTTTTTTTTAATTAACAAAAAAATCCTGGATACCTCTTTCATTTTTAACTTTACAATCCTTCAGTCATTGCTTAAGAACTTGAGGTCCAGACCAAATGAAAAGGGACAACAGTGCTCTCTGTCCAGAAGCGAAACTTGCAGCAACCATTGGAGGGTTTAGATTTGCCTGTAGGATCATTGAAGTAATGACCTCAGTGCAGAACACAAGGAAAGATACCATAGGGGAACAGAAGATTTGTGGTAATTATAGCTAAATTAAATATTGACTGATTTTTAGTTATCAAAATGAAATTATGCCCAACTTCGAGGTGGAAATCATCTTAATAATCCATTCATACCCACTAAAAGAAATTATCGGATCCCTGCAGTCTTTATTGGATGAGAATTACAGCCCCCAAATCAGCTATCTTAGCACTCTAGTTGAAGTGCGAAAAGTTGTAGGATCTGCTAGAAGTAAAGTTCTCTGCTTCATTGGGGTTACAAAAAAAAAAACTCAGAAGGGAACGACTGTAACACCTTCATGAGGACAAGACTTTCAGACTGGCTGTTCATGAGGACAGGACTTTCAGACTGGGCAAATACTCAGTTAAATGAAATGCACATAGAAACTCTTATTGACTCTCTCCCAATAGCAGTGAGAAAAATGAAGAGTGTCTTCCGTCAAGCTGAAAGAATCTATCACACGTGCCCCTTCTACTCCAGATAAAGTTAAGTTGAAGGGCTTTAGAATTTTGTCCTGTTAATTATTGCTCTGTTACTGGAGACCAGAATATATCCTCCCTACTGGCTATGCGACTGGCCAAAACACTGCAACCTTAATTCAAACCTCCCTCGCCAGCAATATTTAAGCTAATATTGCCAGGAGAGACAGTAACTTTTAATGGATCCTGAATAAGTCAGGATAGACTTAAAACCCTGCCAAAAGAAGCTGATTTATTCCCTGAAGGGGACGGTTAGGCAAGACCTGTCAGGGAATGAGAAAGAGGAGCCTAGGAAAAACAAAATCACACCATATCTATTTCTTGTTTTCAAACCCGAACCAAAGTCAAGGGAGAAGTATGCTGTGATACTGTATTCCTCTTCTATGGATGAATGTACTGTAGATGTACTGTTGCTACATTAAACTTATTTGAAATGATATAATGTACCATGGTTGCCAAATTTAGCATTGGACAAGGGCAGGGAGCTGGTGGGATCACTAAGAATTACTGATTTGCTTTGCTCACCATCTCTGTGGGAGCAGTATATAATTAATGCTACTGTTGGTGCTTTTATTAAGTTATCTTCATAGCAGAGGGTGTGTAGCCTCTTCTTTGGAAAGTGCAAGAAACTGTGTATAGTATTGTAAATGTTTCTCATCTGGGTATATAAACATTTTTGAAAGGTTATTTGTTTAGCCACAAAACCCACATCTGCCTGTGAACCTTGATTGTACAAAGAATGGCTTTTACCACCTTTCATAGATGCCTAAAGTTTTGGTGCGTCATCTATTATGGGTGTGTTTAGTGTGATTGATGACTAAATTAAGCATGTGGCAGAAAGTCAGCAGCTTGAATGTATAGTAAACTCTCAGTTAATCTGCAACCATGGGTAGACGCTGGATAACTGCAGTTTCTGGGTGCTTGAGAGTTACTATTAAAAATAGGCCTGACTAATACTGTAGTATTCGTTTGGTTTGACTTGTTCTCCGGCTGGAGAGAGAGGGAATTTATTCTTATATTCCTTTTTAAAACTCATACTTTAAAAACATAAGATGTTATGTGATCCTATCTCGCCTACATTCTGACTGATGGGTTCGGAGCCGATCCCTCGGCTCCGACTCGGCACGCTTATGCCAAAGAGCGTAGTCTCTTATTGGCTGAGCTTACTATATCCCAGGATGCACCACTACCATTCCCCCAGATCTCGTTTGCCGCTAATCTGCGAAGACGTGGTCTCGAGCTGGCTGAGCTAAGTAGTAAATTTACTAACTTTTTTCTGTCAGGAATTTCTTGTTCTAGTCATAAAAAGCTGTTTTCACGGCTATTCTATCTTTTTTGTGTGTGTTTGGAGTTTTTCAAAGACTTTGTTGTGTGATTGGGTTGAGTTTGGTTAGTAGGGCCTTCCTGGTCTTTCAACCCTCCTAAAACTTACAGGGTTTCGAAGTACCCTTACTATTTTGTTACCTAACCGATAACTGTACTAGGTAGTGTCAGTAAACAGAAAGTTTGTGATTTTTTTCTGTCAAGTTACTGATTCTTTGCCATAATGTCACAAAATCCTAGGCCTTCGGGCTTCAAAAAATGCACCAAATGCAATTTCAAAATGTCCATCACAGACGATCACTCGCTCTGTGTGTATTGTTTGGGTGCTAAACACTTACAGGAGTCATGCAGCATGTGTCACGCTTTTTCCTCAAGGGTCCTCCAGGAGAGGAAAAATAAATTGATTCTTAAGGGGTTAATTAAACCTTCTTTTGAAGAAGCCTTGGCATCCTCTCCTTCTCCGCTAAAAGAAAAGGCGTCGGTTGCGACCAGTCCGTCGGATCCGACCGCCAAAAGACATAGGCAGGCCTCTCCTTCGGCTCCAAGGACTTGGAGCCGAGGATGGAACGGTCTGCCTCGATGCCACCAGTCTCGACTCCTCTGGCTTCGGAGCCGATGGCTGGGGCATCGAGAGGCGGGTCACCTTCGTCGGCTCCACTGGTCTCTGGGCCGACAAGGGTCGCCCGCTCAGACACTTCCTCCTCGGCGCCGAAGTCCACCTCGGCACCGATGGAATCTAGTGTGTGTGTTCCTTCGGCGCCGATAGTCATCGAGTCACCTCGGGGCCGGTCCCCTAGTCCTTTGGGGCCGTTGGAGAGGCCGTCTCGAACCCGTTCAGTTTCCTCTCGGTCTTCGAGGATGTCAGATTCTGATATAGACAGGGTGCTCCAAAGACTGTTCCAGTCCCCAGTCTTCCAAAAATTTGTTTCGGTTCCGACCCAGTTGGCTTCGGAGCCGATGACCCTGGTCCACCCCACTGCCATTCCTCCTCCGACTGCTTCGGCTCCGTCGGAGCAGGTGCTGTTGGAGCCGGTGGAGATCTTAGGGTCGGCTCCGACCCTTACTCCAACCCGGCCTTGGGTCCGAGTTTGGTACACGGACTTCTTCGGCTGGACCGGGGTGATGTTTCGGGACCTATGCTTTCGGTTCGAGCCTCCCCTCGGTGCTTCGGCTGCGGGACTTCCGTCGGCTATCATGGCTCCGGGGACCGGACACTCCCAGGATTCTGGGGGTCCGGCTTTCAGAGCCATGAGGAGTGCCTTGGCCAAGTCCTCTTCGGCCATCTCTCCGGCTTTACCGGCACCTTCCCTGGGCGTGGAGACTGGGTCTTTGGCAGTTCCCCTGTCCGCAGTCAGCGGAGCCCCTGGGCCTGAGGTTACCCCCATTGGGGGTTCCCCTCCTCCTGAGGGTTCTTCGGAGTTGTCTTAGGAGGAACCCCCAAGGAAGAGATCGTGCAAGAGGAAGCACGTGGACTCCCCCGAGTCTATTACATCGGACACTGATCTTGATGATGCAGAGGGGTCCCCGAAGTCGTCCTCGGATGATGTCTCATTTGCAGACATCTTAGAGATCCTCAAACAACGAGGTGGCTGGATATCCAAACCCCCCTCTGCTGATGAGTCAGTGCTCCTCAAGGCCTTTGGGGCTCAGCCCTCCGCCTCCTGGGTGTCTCCGCCCTTCGACGAGCTTCTTGGTTTAGTTTGTCGAAGGGCGTGGGAACATCCAGATACCGTGGAACCAGTCCCTTCTCGTCCAAATAAATTTTTGTCTGCTCCCCCCCGAGAAGGAGTTCCTCACTAAAGGCGTGGCTGTAGATGCCATGGTGGAGGCATCTGCTACACAACAGGACGTGGCAGAGGCTTCAACGTCCGTCCATCCTCCTAATAAGGAGTCTAGGAGCATGGACAGGTACGGGAAGCGCACCCTGACTTCAGCGGCCTTTACTTTAAGGTCTCTGAATTATTTGGCACATTTTACCAGGCTTCAGAGGGATCTGGTCAAGGAGTTGTCAGATTCCCTCTCGGGTAACCTACCTGAGCAGCTAGCCCAGTCGGTTAGCTCTCTGTTGGCTATCCTTACGTCAATTTCTAACTCGTCCATGAGGCTCATTTCCTATGCGGCCGAAGGGGCGGGTAGAGCGGCAGGCACAGGCGTGGCTCTACGGAGACAAGCCTGGCTCCGCTTGTGTCAGTTCTGGAGGCCTTCAAGTCTTCCTTCGCGGCGCTCCCTTTGATGGGTCCTCTTTGTTTGGACGAAGGTTAAAGACACCCTTACCGCTGTGAGCAAGAGGGAAAAACTTTATCTGCCGTAGGTGCCGTTATTCCACTCCCTTCGGCCTTACCCCAAGGCTAAAGGAGGGGAAGATGTGGTTCCAAATCTCGCAAGTTTTCCCCCAACAGCAGGAAGATTCCCTTCCAGAGGCAGAGGACGGGAAATTTTTCTGGGAGACGCCGTCCCAGAGGCGGCAGAGGGCCCCGCAATTCTGGAGACCGCGAGTCCTTTCGTGGCTCTTCAGCCTCCCATACATCATGAGGGATTGCCCAGCTGTGCTGCTCCGGAGCCAGTCGGGTGTCGTTTTGCCAAGCACCTAAAAGCCTGGGAGTCAATCACTCAGGACAGATGGGTGCTTCGGATCATTGCCGGAGGTTACACCGTCCCATTCACATACTCACCCCCACCGTCCAAAAAAATCCCGGACCCACCACCCAGTCAAAGGGAAATGGCAGCCGCAGAAGCTTTAAAGCTGCTAGAAAAAGGAGTCATCCAACCGGTCCCCACAGACCAGATCGGATCAGGAAATTACTCCAGGTTCTTTTTAGTGCCAAAAGACAGGGGACCTGAGACCAATATTGGATCTCAGCAGACTGAACCAATCCGTCCACGAAATCCAAATTCGAATGGTCACGTTACAATCCATTCTCCCACTGTTGGAGAAGGATGTTTGGATGTGCTCCATAGACCTCAAGGACGCCTATTATCACATACCGATACATCAGGCGTCCAGGAGGTATCTGCGCTTCAGCCTGGGAGTCAGTCATTACCAATTTTGTGCTCTGCCCTTTGGTCTCACCACAGCCCCAGGGTGTTCACCAAGTGTTTGGCAGTAGTGACGGCTCACCTGAGAAGTCTTGGATTCCAAGTGTTTCCCTATCTGGACGACTGGCTCCTGACGGCCACCACCAGGCATCTACTAATGGACAACCTCAAAGCCACCATCTCCCTGGGTGCTACCCTGGGGATTACATTCAATTGGTCAAAGTCTGTCTTGCTGCCCTCTCAACGCATAAGGTTCATAGGAGCAGAGATAGACTCAAAATTGATCTGGCGTCTTTCTTCCTGCCGAAAGGATCCAAACTTTACAGGGCCAAGTTCAAGCTCTGATCTCGAGATCCAAAGCCCCAGCCAGGATGGTTCTACAAGTTTTAGGCTCAATGTCTGCCACGGTTGTTTTAGTTCCTCTGGCAAGATTGCACATGAGGATTCTTCAGTGGCTATTGTCAACTCAATGGTCCTTTCAGGATCTTCCCCTCAATCATCACATCATGATTACAGAAACATGCAAACGGGACCTTCGCTGGTGGCTTCAGACATCCAATCTGAATCAAGGAAGCCCCTTTGTTATTCCCTCTCCAGTGGTTACCCTGACGACAGATGCCTCCCAGATAGGGTGGGGGCATTGTCTGGGCAGGCTAGTTCAGGGCTCCTGGCTTCCAGAAGCTCTTCTCCACATCAATGTGTTGGAGATGAGGGCTGTACTTCTATCCCTACAGGCCTTACACAAGTTTCTTCCTCAGGGCATCATCGCCATCCACACAGACAACATGTCGGTGGTCTGGTATCTGAACAAACAAGGAGGGACCAGATCTTACCCCTTTGCAGAGAGGCCATGAGAGTGTGGGAATGGGCTGTAGCTACCAACCGCTTCTTGGTAGCGACCCACATTCCGGGAAAATCAAATATATTGGCAGACAAATTGAGCAGGACAATTCTCTCTCCTCACGAGTGGTCTCTAAACCAAACAGTAGCAGCTCAGGTTTTCAGGAGATGGGGGGCGCCGTGCTGCGACCTATTTGCAACTCCACTAAACACCAAGTGCAAAAGGTTCTTCTCCTTGATTCCACATCAGGGAGTACCAGCTATGGATGCTCTAGCACAACCTTGGCCAACAGGGCTACTTTATGCCTTTCCTCCGATTCCACTTCTCTCCAAAGTCATTCAAAAAGCTTCTCAATTGGGGTCCACAATGATACTGATTGCCCCATACTGGCCTCGTCAGGTATGGTTTCCTTACCTGAAGAAGCATGCGGTGGACGATCCGTGGACTTTAGACCTAATTCGGACCTGCTAATTCATCAGTCGGGACATCAGCATCAGTCCCTTCGATCTTTGAAGTTGACAGCTTGGCTCCTCCACTTCCGACTTTAGTCAGAAGTCACACATTAGACCGGAAGTTGTTCAAATTTTATCTTGCCCACAAACCCACCACTAACAAATTGTACCTCAGTAAGTGGAAGAGGTTTGCTATCTGGAGCTCAACTCAAGGGCTTAGACCCTATCACTGCTCCTATCCCAGAGGTTTTGAAATTCTTAACATCCCTGTTTAATCAAGGATCTTCTGTCTCTACTATTAAAGTCCAACTAGCGGCTATCTCTAAATTCCACGAATCCATGGATCCTCCATTGATGAGCAGCAGACTATGCAAAACTTTCATTAAAGGTGCGGGCCTGTTAAGACCCCCAGTTTTTCATCCTGCGCCTCCGTGGGATCTTGATTTGGTGCTTGCATTAACATCTTCCCCTTTCGAACCGGCTGCTACATGTGAGCTAAAATATCTGTCTTGGAAAACTGCCTTCTTAGTTGCAATTACTTCTGCAAGAAGAGTTTCAGAGCTTCAAGCCCTGTCTATTAAACCACCGTATTTGATTTTCCACAAGGATAGAGTATCACTTAGGCCTAATCCATCCTTTGTCCCAAAGATCTGTTCTAGTTTCTGTCTCCAACAATCTCTAGAGCTACCAGTTTTCTTCCCAAAATTCTCCAATGAAGCAGAATACACTCTCCATAAATTGGATGTTCACAGGCAATTGCGCTTCTATTTAGACAGGACTCAGCAATTTCGTAAGTCAGACCAGTTGTTTGTGTCCTTCTCAGACAATAAATTGGGTAAAACCATCACAAAAGCTACTATCTCCAAATGGATTAGAGATTGTATATCTCAGGCTTATTCTTCTTCGAATAAGCAACTTACAACATCTATCAAAGCTCACTCTACCAGAGCTATGGCGACTTCTATAGCTTTTCATTCCAAGCTCGCTATATCGGAGATTTGTGCTGCGGCTACTTGGTCCAATCCGCACACATTCATTTCCCACTATAAATTGGATGTGGCATCTAAAGGGCGAGCATCATTTGGTTCCACGGTACTCAGGAGTGTTTTCCAGTGAGCCACCCAGGATTCAGGTGCTAGGGACGCTGTCCCATCAGTCAGAATGTAGGCGAGATAGGATCACATAACATCTTTTAGTTATGTACTCACCATAACTTCAGATGTTTGGGATCCATCTCGCCTACATTCTAATACCCACCCTCCTTCCCCTGCCTTGGAGATCAGAAGAGATTGAACGGTTTTGAGTTCTACTGTTTTATCTTGTTTCATCTGACGATGTTATATAAGCAGGGCGTGCATGTGTGCATGTATGCGGACAAACTAGATCTGGGGGAATGGTAGTGGTGCATCCTGGGATATAGTAAGCTCAGCCAATAAGAGACTACGCTCTTTGGCATAAGTGTGCCGAGTCGGAGCCGAGGGATCGGCTCCGAACCCATCAGTCAGAATGTAGGCGAGATGGATCCCAAACATCTGAAGTTATGGTGAGTACATAACTAAAAGGTGTGTCTGCGGGGGGGGGGGGGGGGGGCAAAGTGGTGCAACACACGAAAATTGTACTGTATTCGATTTTTTTTTTCCAGTTGTTTGAGTTTTGGTTAACTGAGAGCTTACTGTACCTATAAAGCATACTGAGGTTATGGTTTGTTTGGATCATAATGCCCTGGATATTTTTATTCTTCAGGCGACTTCCCTTTCCAGAGAAGAAAACATTAATTTTGCAGGACTTTGATTTCAGTATGTATGTAGGTCATCCTATCGAGCGAGTAAAAGGACGGAGAAGGGGGTTTGTATATTAATGAAACAGGGTATCCCTTTTCATA
This sequence comes from Protopterus annectens, assembly GCF_019279795.1. Taxonomy (NCBI): domain Eukaryota; kingdom Metazoa; phylum Chordata; order Ceratodontiformes; family Protopteridae; genus Protopterus; species Protopterus annectens. The sequence continues at coordinate 19,312,899 of NC_056744.1, read as the reverse complement.
AAGAAGGGGAAGTAACTTGCTGGATGATTTGCATTTTGCAAGGGTTGGTTGGGTCCCCTAAAAATTACAGTAATTCATCTCCACCCCCCCCCCCCGAAGTACAACAGTAGAAAGGCTATCACTGTGATGTGTAGAGACCTGATGGTCTTCAGAGATGGATGCAAAATGTTCAGTGTTCGCAGGGGATGGGAAGTTTTTCTTATGGAGGAGAGGTACAGTTAGGACCAAGAATTAACCCCCCCCCCCCCCACACACACACACACAAGCATTAGGGGGATTTTTAGATAGATACTTCATCATTAGTCATTATTCATCATCATAGGTTTTGAGGCTATAATGGGCCTTTATGATCAACACAGGTGAAAGTCAAGTTTTACATGCTGTTGTTGTAGATCTTAGTCCTTCTCTAAAATAGTTAAATATTACTTTTGAAAGAGCATACATAGACCTTTCTTCCTGTACTATGTTGCAATATCTAGATTTTTTCAGACCATGGTTCTTTGTTTCAAAATTATGTTGAAAAATTAAAAAAAAAAAAACTTGCTTTCACTAAAAAGTAAAATTTTGCAGCCAAGCTATAACAGAAATATATAGATGGTAACCACTTAGTGAGACAAGAAGAATCTTGAGAGGTGATTTCAAGATCCCAATGGCAGAAAAGCACCCGTGATACCTTTTCTTGTACCACTCAGTCTCTGTAATAAACGCTGTTTTATAAAGTGTTCACCCTGATATTAGACGATAGAATTAATGAGTGACTCTCAGATTTGATTCACCCAGACCAGGCAGGTTTTATAAATGGTCGCCAAACATTTGATAATATTCCAAAAACATTACTTCTAACTGTGCACAGCAAAACGTCCTTTTAGTCCTTAGTTTTGATTCCGGTTAAAAAAAAACATTTCTTGGGTGAACTCTCAATTCTTGTGCTCCACTTTAGGGAGATTTGGCTTCCCCAAAGATTTTATAATTCTGCTTATGGAAATGTGTCAAGGTATCTGTACCAGAATCATTCTTGGAGGTCTTTTCTCTTCTCACCGTTTAAAAATTCTAGAGGTACTAGATACTGTTGCTGTTTCCACCCTCCTTTTTTGCTTTCTACCTAGAGCATTTTACATGTAAACTAAGGTTGAATGGAGATACGATACTATGAGTAATACTAAATAAACCTTATCCCTCTATGCTGACGGTCTGTTGATTTATTTGAAAGATTGTGCCTCCCAGTTAGGTCCCTTGCTTAAGTAATTGATTTATGTAGTAGTCTATCAGGATACAAGTTGAATCACTCTTAGACAATGATGTTAGCAATAAATTCAGTTTTACCACCACTACAGGAAATCCACCCTTCTTTGAAAGCATAAGATCACATAAACTATGTGGGAATTCCTATGTCATCCATCCAGTCGATCCGGGTGCGTTACAAACCGCTTTCTGTGACTTGCACAAATCTTACCTCTTAGTGGCAAGAGCTACTACTAGATTTCCAACAGAGCATGGATGCTGTTAGAATTCGTATGCTCCTACATATTATGTACCTAGTACAAGCTTTCCCAGGCCTGCCACCTGGAAGCATTTCAAGGAAGCTTTCCAAGCAAATTCCCGCCTTTGGCAAAACAAACACCAGAGAATTTGACAGACGAGAGACCTCACACTCCCTAACAGTAATGCTGGCCAAAGAATTTTTGATCCAGAAATATATTAAAATTCTTCATTTGGTAAACAAGTCGTGTAATCCCTTTTAGAAGGAAATCTTTGTAAACAGAATGCAAGGAGCTAATAGTTTTCACTACAGTTTAATTAAGAGGATTTTTAACACTTTTAGTGTAGCTAATCATATAGGCTGCACTTTGAAGCAAAGTATGAAGAAATTTAAAATCTTACATTAGAGGGAGAAACTGTCCCCCATACACTAATCACATCATGATATGGAGGAGAAATAGATTACAGTAGGTGGCTGCAGGATGAATTCCAGGAGGTGGGTTTGGGAATCTTTTGGTTGAAATAATAAGCCAGTAACTTGGGATGTTATGTAGTCCAATCTCTCCTACATTCTTACCTGTGGGTTTGGAGCCGAACCTCGGCTCCGACTCAACCATACTCTAGCTCGAAGTCTTTCAATTGGCTGGGCTAAGAGGTATCCCGTGCTGCACTCCTCCCTTTCCCCAGATCTCGTTTGCTGCTCGTAAAGCTCAGTCATGGTCTCGCTCTTGGCTGTGGCTAAGTATAACTTTTTGTCTTCTTGACTAAAATTTTGATCCAAAAGCTATTTTCATAGCTAGGTGTGTGTGTTGTTGCTTTGTGGAAGCGTTTTATGTGCGCCTTTGTGGCATTTGTCTGATATCCCATCAGCTATCTCCCAACGGGCTAGGCCTGTTTTAGAGGACCTAGTCCTCCCTTGGTTATTTGTTTTTCCCTTCTGTTTTTGTTTTAGGTACCTATCACCTCCAGGCTAGGGCCGTTTAAGTTAGAGGACCTAGTCCTTCCCCTTGTTTTCCTGTCAGGACCGTTTGAGTTGGAGGTCCTTGTGCAGTGTCTGTAGTTTCTTAGTTTAGTTCCCGCACTTGTTGCTGGTGTCAGTTTTCTGTTGTGTTAGTATCCTGCCGATCATGTCTATACAAGTATACAAAAGAACATAAGCCTTCGGGTGTTAAAAAATGTAGATGTGGGTACAAGATGTTGATTACTGATGGGCACTCTGTGTGTTTATTGTTTGGGGGCTATGCACCTTCAGGAGTCTAGTGCGTTCTGTGATGCATTCAGCCCTCGTGTTCTTCAAGAAAGGAAGAACAAACTAATTCTGAAGGGACTACTGAAACCCTCTTTCGAGGAAGATTTGGAGAGGTCTTCTAGTGCTAAGTCCTCTTTCCCTAAAGATCAAACATCCAAAGCAAAAAAACAATCTCCGGCTCTGTCTGTTTTATCGGAATCCAGAGTTTTTGCCTGAGGAGCCACCCAGAAAAAGAACATGCAAGAGGAAGTACATCGACTCCCTGGAAAGAGTCTCTCATGTCGGACACCGACCTCGAGGAATCAGAGAGGTCCCCCAAGTCATCCTCTGAGGATATCTGTTTCTCTGATATCCTAGAGATCTTGAAACAGAGAGGCGACTGGCCCTGTAAACCCCCCCTTCGAGGAATCTGTGTTCCTGAAGGCCTTTGGGGCTCAGCCCTCCGCCTCCCGGGTCTCTCCACCCTTCGACAAGCTCCTGGATCTTGTTTGTCGGAGGGTATGGGAAACCCCTGACTTGTGGAACCAGTCCCCAGGAGACCCAACAAATTCCTGTCCGCCTTCTCTGACAGACTTTTTCACGAAGGGCGTCCCAGTAGATGCCATGGTGGTGGCAGCGGCCACCAAGAAGTAAGTGGCTGAGACTACTTCTACTGTCCATCCCCCTAACAGAGTCTAGGACAGTGGACCGGTATGGGAAGTGTATGTTTTCTTCAGCAGCCTTTACACTGCGGTCGCTGAATTACTTGGCACATTTTACACTGCTCCAAAGAGATCTTCTGAAAGAGCTGGGAGATGCTCTGCAGGGTAACGTTTCTGACGTAGTGGTTCAGAAAGTCAACGCTCAGATGTCTACTCTAAATTCTATTGTTAACTCCTCCATGAGGTTGATCTCTTACGCAGCCGAAGGAGCGACTAGGGTAGCAAGTTCCGGAGTATCTCTCAGGAGGCACTCCTGGATGCGCCTCTGTAATTTCAAGTCTACATTCACCAACGCCCCATTTGATGGTTCCTCGTTCGGAACCAAGATGAAAGGCACTCTCACTAGGTGTGAGCAAGAGGGAAAAACTCTGCCGTGGGAGGCTGTTTTTCTATGCCTTTTAGACCTTATGCCAAGGTCCAGAAGAGTGGGAAAATGTGGTTCAAGCAATCGCAGAGGTTTTTTCATGATGCACAAAGTGATTCCCCCTCCAGAGGCAGGGGAGGGGGTAGTAACTCAGATAGACACCGCCCTAGAGGCAGAGGAGGCCCGCGTAACCAGGGAAACGGTGATTCATTTCGTGGTTCTCCCTACCAGCGCTCCTGATGGGAGGCCCGATTGCACATTTCCGGAACCAGTCGGGGGTTGCATTTTACTATACCCAGAAAAGCCTGGCAAGACATCACCCAGGATCAGTGGGTATTAAAAATAATTTCCGTAGGATACCACATTCCCTTCTCTTCTCCCCCCCACCGATCAAAAGAATCCCAGATGTTCCACCCAATCAAAGGGATTCCACAGCTTCAGAGGTTATAAAGCTGCTAGAAAAAGGAGCCATCCAGCATGTCCCCTCAGACCAGATCGGATTAGGGACTTACTCCAGATTCTTTTTGGTGCCGAAAAGAACAGGGGGACCTGAGACCCATCTTGGATCTCAGCTGATTGAACCTCCACGTGAAGAAGTCCAAGTTCCGAATGGTCACGTTGCAATCTATTCTCCCATTCATGGGAAAAGAAGTGTGGATGTGCTCTATCGGCCTCAAGGATGCTTACTACCACATAAAGATGGACAGGGCATCCAGAAGTTGTCTACGCTTCTGGCTGGGAGCCAGTCATTTTCAGTTTCGTGCCCTGCCCTTTGGTCTCACTACAGCCCCCAGGGTGTTCACCAAATGTGTATGGCAGTGGTGACTTGAGACGTCAGGGATTCCAAGTGTTTCTGTACCTAGACAACTGGCTCCTTTCTTGCCACCACCAGGCATCTACTACTACAGACCAGAGACGCCACTATCAAGCTGTGTCAACAACTGGGTATCACTCTAAACTGGGAAAAGTCTGCCTTGTTGCCCTCACAGCGTGTCACCTTTATAGGTGCCGAGTTAGACAACTGTGCTCATGAGGGGGTTTTTACCACAAGAAAGGATTCAAGTTTTGCAACAACAAGTATACGCATTGCTCCCTCAAAAAAAAGTGAAGGCAAAAACGGTTCTCAAATTGTTAGGGACTATGGCTGCAACAATTATGTTGGTTCCTCTTGCGAGGCTTCACATGAGGCTCCTTCAGTGGCTGCTCTTCCCCCAGTGGTCTGTACAGCATCTTCCGCTTACTCATCTCATAATGATCACAGACAGGTGCAAGGAAGATCTGCGCTGTTGGCTTCACTCCAGCAACCTCAATGTGGGAAAACCCTTCGTCCCATCCCTTCCTGTTGCCACAGTGACCACGGATGCCTCCCAGATGGGGTGGGGGGCATTATCTTGGCAGGATGGTCCAAGGCACGTGGCAGGAACATGAGATATATCTGCATATCAATGTCTTGGATATGAGAGCAGTGCTACTAGTGTTGCAAGCACTTCAGAGCTTTCTTCCTCTCGGGACAGTTGCGATCCACTCAGACAATATGTCGGTGGTATGGCATCTGAAAAATCTGGGAGGAACCAAGTCATATCCCCTTTGCAGAGAGGCCATTCGAGTGTGGCAGTGGGCAGTGTCTTCCCAATGTGTTCTTGTAGCAACACACATTCCGGGGAAGTCCAGCGTAATCACTGACAGGTTGAGCAGAGCTATTCTGATGCCTCACGAGTGGTCCCTGAACAGTCAAGTTGCAGAGAAGATTTTCCGCAGATGGGGTCAGCCTTGCTGCGACCTATTTGCCAGTCCCCTCAATACCAAGTGCAACAGCTACTTTACCCTTATTCCCCCTCTGGGGGAGTCACCCAGGGACGCCCTAGTTCACGATTAGCCCTCCGGTCTACTTTATGCCTTCCCTCCTGTTCCTCTGTTGACAAAGGTTATTCAGAAAGTACAGTCCTTGGGAAGCAATATAATTCTGATTGCTCCACACTAGCCTCATCAAATTTGGTTCCCCTTTCTCCATCCCTATCTCATGGGCACCCCCTGGATTCTGGACCCACAGCCAGATCTTCAGACTCATGTCAGGGCAGTTCCATCCCTCTCTTCAGACCCTCCGGTTGACAGCCTGGCTACTCCACTTCCACCACTAGTCAGGCTTCATCATTTTCCTCCGGAAGTGATTCATATTCTGTCTTCTTCCCATAAGTCTTCGACTAGAAAAATTTATTCTAGTAAATGGAAAAGTTTCTCCTTCTCGGCTCAGGCAAGACAAATTGACCCTTATATGGCTCCAATTTCTTCAGTTCTGGAATTTCTTTCCATGCTTTTCAGTCAGGGGTCAGCAGCCGCGACCATTAAAGTACAGTTGGCTGCTATTTCCACTTTTCACGTCGCTAATGAACCCAGCCTCATGGCGGATAGACTTTGTAAGGCATTCTTGAAAGGCACTATGCTGCTTCGCCCTCCAGTCTTTGACCCGGTCATGCCTTGGGACCTAAATTTTGTGCTACAATATCTCACCTCTTCCCCCTTTGAGCCTGCAGCTACTTGTGAACTAAAATTATTGAGTTGGAAACCTATCTTTTTGGTAGCCATCACTTTAGCTAGACATGTGTCTGAGCTCCAAGCTTTGTTTATCAGACCGCCTTACTTGATTTTTCACAGGGGCAGGGTTTCCCTCAGACCAAACCTTCCTTTATGCCAAAAGTGGCTTTGGTTAGTAATCTCAGCCAATCCATTGAGCTTGCCCGTATTTTTTCCAGAGTTCTCTAATAGGGCAGAATTTAAATTTCACCAACTGGATGTTCACAGGCAGTTGCGTTTTTATCTACATAGAACGAAGGATCTTAGAAAACTGGATCAGCTATTTGTCTCATTTTCAGGAAATAAGATTTGGTCTCCTGTTTCCAAAGTGACTTTGTCTAGATGGATATCTAGTCGTATTTCCTTCATTTATGCCTCAGGTGGTAAGGATTTACCATTTAGAGTGAAGGCTCATTCTACCCGATCTATGTCTACCTCTACAGCATTTCAAGCTAGGATGTCTATGGATGATATTTGTGCTGCGGCTACATGGGCATCTCCTCACACCTTTATTACTCACTACAAATTGGATTTGGTATCCAGAGGCAGATCTTCCTTTGGTTCCACAGTGGTCAGGAGTATTTTCCACTGAGCCTCCCAGGGTTCAGGTGCTGGGGAAGCTGTCCCACGGGTAAGAATGTAGGTGAGATTGGACTACATAACATCAAGAAGTTATATACTCACCATAACGTTCGATGTATGTAGTCCATGTCGCCTCACATTCTTATTTACCCTCCCGCCTTCCCCCATCCTGGAGGACCTAGAGGTCAGTTCTGGTTTCACTACTCCTTTTATTATTGGAATGTTTTTTTCCTTCTCTGTGTTGTGTATGGAGGGTGAGTGATTGAATTATTGAGCTTGCAGCAAACAAGATCTGGGAAAGGGAGCAGTGCAGCATGGGATACCTCTTAGCCCAGCCAATTGAAATACTTCGAGCTAGATTATGGCAGAGTCGGAGCTGAGGTTCGGCTCTGAACCCACGGGTAAGAATGTGAGGTGAGATGGACTACATACATCGAACGTTATGGTGAGTACATAACTTCTTGTTTTTTCTCACTTGGGAAACTCACAGTAGTGGACACTTTGAAATATTATAAGTTACTAAATAGATGCAGGACTTTAAGGTTGGTCACTCCCCCTGCTCCAAAAGTCTACCTTATTTATGTAGGTTTCTCAAAGGAAGATCAAGCAACCATAAGGAGAGAGCCATAATCAGCAAGATAATGTGACGTATTAAATGTTTCATAAAAAATATGAGAAGTTACATAAAACTTGGGAGAAGGTGTTTGACTTGAGTCTTTCGGCTTTTCCCGGTTAGGGGTCGCCACAGCAGAACTCAGACCTAAGGATAGAAAAACATATCTAGGAGAAGAGCCCTTCTTTTACATCTAAGGTAGTGACAACTTTCATCTCGACTGATGAAAATTCTATCCCAAACCATATGTATACCACGGTCTCCTGCAGTTTCCACTTTTTTGGATGGCAGGCTTTATACAAATTGTTTTACTCACCAGAATGCTTGTTTAATGTATCTTTTAATGCTGATCCCTTCTGTTGGAGATGCTACAGTGGGAGAATGGAGACATTGAATTCTGGAGTGCCCAAAACTGGAAGTTTTCAAATGTCAGATTTAGGAGCTAGTGAATAGGTTATTTCCTGCAGAAAAGATACCTGTACTGAACTTTCTTATTCCAGTAGAAGTTTATGGAAAGAATTTTCCATTTCAGAGTTGTCTCCAATAGGTATATTAAGCCGAACTTACAAAAATGTATGACTAGGAGGTGTAAAAAAACAGTTTTCCCCCAAATTTCATGAATGGGTTGAGCTGACAAATGCAGTGTGCAAAACAATAAAGTGTTAGAATCCCGATCAGTAGATGGAAATTACTGAAGCAATTGACCCTGGGGTCATGATGTTAAGTTGTCAATCTCGCCTTCATTCTTGCTGGATGGGTTCGGAGCCGATCCTCGGCTCCGACTCGGCCAATACTAAAGCTCGAGAGCTAATTCCACCGGCTCAAGGCTCCCCTATATCCCACAATGCTAGGCGGTAACTACTCAGATCTCGTTTGCCGCTATAGCTGACGAGGTGCGCTTTTCTACCGGCTCAGGCAAGTTAGTTCAAATTTACCTTTAGGTATTTCTAATAACCCCTTTTTAGTTTTCATTCATATCCTTTAGTTTAATTTTAAACTTTTAGATAAATCGACCCTTGTTTGTCGAGTCCCCTTCCCTTTTTTTTCCTTGCTCTAGGCCTTCGGCCCTTCCCTCCCCCTAGTCCTTTACTAAATTAGTTTTTTTTGTAAGGGCTTGTGTGTGTGTGTGTTTGGGGATTAACCTTAATATTTTACTTTAATATTTTTCTAAAGAGAGTGTCTTGAGTGTGTTGTGTGTTGGGCTCTCTTTCCTTACTATGTCTAAAGACAAGGTCTCAGGCTTCAAGAAGTGTGACTCGTGCTGTTAGAAAATGTCTCTGACAGACGGTCACACTTCTTGTGTGTATTGCCTGGGGCCTTTTCACCTGCAGGACTCTTGTGCCTTTTGTCATGGGTTTAGCCCTAGAGTCCTGCAGGAACGCAAGAATAAGCTTATCTTGCGGGGCTTGTTAAAGCCTGAAGGCCCCCCGACTCAATCTGTGTCGGGGAAGCCTTCAAGAACTTCCAAACAGTCGGCCCCTGCTTCAGAGTCGACTGCTGAGAAATCTAAGTCGGCTTCGACATCGGCTCCGGCTGGAGCCGATGTTTCTAAGCCTCATACTGTTACCTCGGCTCCGGCTGGAGCCGAGGTTGATAAAACTTTGTCGGCTCCGATACCCTTATCGGAGCCACAGTCGAGAAAGAGGTCCAGATCCCCCTCTATCGGATCTGTGCACTTGGCGCCAGGGTCCCCTCTTCTTTCGGAACGAAGTCACAAAACTCATTCCTCACGGTCTTCCAGATTATCAGACCATGACTTGCAAAGGGTAGTGAGTAGACTTCTCAAGTCCGAGGCACTGGCCCAAATGCTGCATAGCCCGACTCACCAGTCAGTGGCTATTCCCATTCCCCAAAACATTCCTCCTCCGACTCCTTTGAGTTCGGAGCCAAGGCTTGTCGGAGCCATGACTGTCGGTGCGTCAGATCCGATACCTTCCATTTCGGCTCCGTCGTCTGCTCCGATCTCCTCTTTGGAGGGATCTCAGCGCCGAGCTTCTCTCGTCGGCTCCGAGGGGGCGAGTGGCATCGGACCCTTGTCCGACCCCGCTCTCCCTCTCGGAGCTTCGGCGTTGGTGAGTTCGGCTCTGACATCGGCTTCGGAGCCGTCTCTGTCGGTGCCGGGGGAGGTCCTTGTCTCTTCGGAGCGGGGGCCTCGGGCCTTGCCTGACAGGGGTGCCTTCGAGGTCATGCAGAGCGTGCTAGAACCAGGTTCTGTCCCACAGTCAGCTCCTTCAGCCCCTCCATCTACAGTGCCTGCGGTGATTTCTACTCACCCCCTTGTCTCAGACCGCAGAGAGCCAACTCCTCAAGATTCCCCATTGAGAATTTCCTCCTCTTCCGAGGCCTCTCCTGACCCTGCAGGAGATCCCCCAAGGAAGAGGCAGTGCAAGAGGAAGCACATTGACTCCCCTGAGTCTATCACCTCTGACACTGACTTAGAGGAATCCAAAGGGTCTCCTCGATCCCCCTCTGAGGATGTCTCCTTTGCTGACATCCTTGAGATCCTGAAACAGAGGGGGAACTGGCCAGCCCTTAACCCTTCGGAGGATGAGTCAGTGTATCTTGAGGCGTTTGGTTCTCGCCCTTCTACCTCCTGGGTGTCCCCTCCCTTTGACCCCCTTATGGAAGTGGTGGCAAGGAAGGCTTGGACGGCTCCTGACTCAGTGGAACCCACCCCGAGGAGACCATCCAAATTTATTACTGCCCCCAGAGACAAAGAGTTTTTATCCAAAGGTGTCCATGTTGATGCCATGGTGGTGGCTGCGGCCACAAAGAAGGAGTTAGCTGATCCTTCGGTTCCTGTCCATCCTCCTAATAAGGAATCTAGGACCTATGGACAGGTACGGCAAGCGGATGTTCTCATCAGCGACCTTTTCAATGCGGTCGCTGAACTACTTATGCCACTTCACTCGTCTCCAAAGAGATTTACTCAAGGATATGGGTGAACTGATGAAGGATCCTACAGCTGAGGGGTTCAAAGACACAATGAACTCCCAGTTGGCAACCCTAAATTCCATCGTTAACTCCTCCATGCGACTGGTCTCATATGCAGCAGATGGGGCGAGTAGAGCCGCAGGCACAGGCGTTGCCTTACGACGTCACGCCTGGATGCGGCTATGCAACTTTGCGGACCCTTTCAAGGCGTCCTTCACCAATTCCCCCTTTGATGGATCATCCTTGTTTGGTCCACAGGTGAAGGATACATTGACCAGGTGCGAGGTAGAAGGTAAGACTCTCTCTGCCGTAGGAGTCCGTTTTTCTACCCCTTCCAGACCCTATCCCAAAGGTCAAAGGGGAGGAAAGATGTGGTTCCGCAAACAATCCCAGGGAGTCTCATCTGACGCACAAGGCCGATTCCCCTTTAGAGGCAGAGGGGGGAATAATAACAGATGCCGCCCTAGAGGCAGAGGAGGTCCGCAAAACCAGGGTAGCAGAGAAATGTTCTCTGACAAACCCTTTCAGCACCCCTGAGGAGCTGCCCGGCTGTCCACCTTCGGAGGCAGTCGGGGGAAGGTTATCACTGTACCCAAAAGCCTGGCTTTCCCTTACTCAAGACAAATGGGTACAGTCGATCATATCCGAGGGTTACAAAATTCCCTTCACTCACATCCCAACCCAACCAAAAAGATCCCTTCCAGATGTTCCACCCGGTCTAAGGGAACGAGCAGCATTAGAAATTTCAATGCTGCTATCAAAAAGAGCTATCCAATCAGTCCCGGCAGACCAGCAAGGATCCGGAATCTACTCCAAATTCTTTTTGGTACCAAAAAAAACAGGGGACTGGAGACCCATACTGGATCTCAGCTACTTAAACAAGTTTGTCAAAAACACAAAATTCCGGATGGTTTCGCTACAGTCCATTCTACCCTTCTTGGGTCAGGACAATTGTATGTGCTCGATAGATCTTCAGGACGCGTACAACCACATCAAAATGAACAGACGCTCCAGGAGATATCTCCGCTTCAGGCTGGGAGCCAGTCACTACCAATTCAGGGCCCTGCCCTTTGGTCTCACTACAGCCCCCCGTGTGTTCACCAAATGCATGGCAGTGGTCACGGCTCACTTGAGACGTCAAGGATTCCAGGTGTTTCCGTATCTGGACGACTGGCTCCTTACTGCCACCACCAGACATCAGCTTCTCCTATCCAGGGACTTCACCATCCAATCTTGCCAAGCTCTAGGCATTTCGATAAATTTCGAAAAATCTGCCTTGTCGCCTTGTCAGTCTATTGTCTTTATAGGCGCCACCTTAGATACACTGAATCTTTCAGCCAGACTCACAGAGCAGAGGGTGTCAGACATTCAGAACCAAGTGTCCCTTCTCTTACAATGCGTCAAAGTCAAAGCCAGACTGGTGTTGAAGGTACTAGGACTCATGGCAGCAGCTATTCCCCTTCTCCCCTTAGCTCGCTTTCACATGAGGATCCTCCAATGGATGCCGTTTACTCAGTGGTCCTTTCAACAGCTCCCGATGTCCCATACCATATTGATAACTCAAGCATGCAAGAATCAACTGTCTTGGTGGATCACATCACCTCAACTTCTCCGAGGAAGACCCTTCATTCTCCCCCCAGTCGCCACGTTGACAACAGACGCCTCCCTGATCGGGTGGGGGGGGGCATTATCAGGGCAGGACAGTCCAGGGCACGTGGCAACCTTTCGAGTGCCACTTGCACATAAACGTCTTAGAGATGAGAGCAGTGCTTGTAGCGTTGCAAGCCCTTCACGACTCTCTTCCCACTGGGACTATTGCAATTCAAACGGACAACATGTCCGTAGTGTGGTACATCAACAAACAAGGCGGAACCAGATCATACCCTTTATGTCGAGAGGCACTCAGATTTTGGCAATGGGCGATCTCTTCTCAGCGTTTTCTGATAGCAACGCATATTCCCGGGAAATCCAACGTTATTGCAGACAAATTGAGCAGAGCAATTCTCATGCCACACGAGTGGTCTCTAAAGAAATCAGTTCTAGAAGAAGTATTCCTAAGATGGGGCCAGTCTTGCTGCGACCTTTTTGCTACTCCCCAAAACAGCAAGTGCCACGACTTCTTCACTCTCTTCCCATTACCAGGCCATCCCACCAGAGACGCTCTAGTCCAAGATTGGCCCTGGGGACTTCTGTATGCCTTTCCCCCCTTTCCACTAATATCTCAACTAATTCAGAAAACCATCGCCTTGAGAGTGACAATGATCCTCATTGCCCCTTACTGGCCTCGACAGATATGGTTTCCCTTTCTTCATCGTTACCTTTTGGAGCAGCCTTGGCATCTGGACCCAGTACCAGATCTGATAACCCACCAATCGGGTCAGCTGCACCAATCTCTGTCTTCTCTAAACCTCACAGCGTGGTTTCTCCAATTCCAACCTTAGCCAGGCTTCCCTCAATATCTCGCTCGGTCCGAGATATCTTGATAGCCTCTCATAAATCTTCTACCCGGAAGATTTATAGTAGCAAATGGAAACGCTTTTCCTTTTGGGCATCATCGAAAACATAGATCCCTTTACTGCACCTATCCAGTCTATTTTAGACTTTCTAGCAGAACTCTTTCATTTAGGATCTTCTGCATCAACCATTAGAGTTCAATTGGCTGCCATATCAAATTTTCATGTTGGTGTTTCAGAGTCTAGCATCATGGCTCACAAACTCTGTAAAGCCTTCTTAAGGGGTGTATTTCTTCTCAAACCTCCAATCAAAGATCCCCGCCTCAATGGGATTTGAACTTGGTTCTGGCATCTTTAATTCTTCCCCCCTTCGAGCCGGCGGCTTCATGTTCTCTGAAGTTGCTTTGTTGGAAGACACTTTTTCTGGTAGCTATAACTTCAGCGAGAAGGGTATCCCAACTCCATGCTCTGTGCAGTCGTCCTCCTTAGTTTTTCACAAAGACAGGGTATCCCTCCGTACTAATCCATCCTTTTTGCCGAAAATTTCTTCTCAAATAAACCTAAACCAAATTATTGATCTCCCCGTCTTTTTTCCTAACTATTCAAACAGGTCAGAACAAAAGCTACATTTTTTGGATGTTCATTGCCAACTTAGATACTACTTAGACAGGACTAAACAATTCAGGAAATCTGATCAATTGTTTCTGTCATATGCGGAAGGTAAATTGGGCCTTCCAGTTACTAAAGTATCCCTCTCTAGATGGCTCACCTCTACAGTTACCTTCATCTATGAGATCAGACATCAAAAACTACCCTCAAGACCTAGAGCTCATTCAACTAGGGCATTAGCTACATCTGTAGCTTTTCAGGATAGGCTGCCAATAGATTCAATTTGTGCAGCAGCCACCTGGGCTTCTCCTCATACATTCATTTCACATTACAAATTGGACATGGTTTCCAGAAGCCGTGCCAATTTTGGTTCCACTGTTCTCAAGAGTCTGTTCCAATAGGCCACCTGGGATAAGGTTCTAGGGACGCGGTCCCATCCAGCAAGAATGAAGGCGAGATTGACAACTTAACATTAAGAAGTTATGTACCTACCATAACGTTCCATGTTAGTTGTCTTCTTCTCGCCTTCTTTCTTGAGACCCACCCTCCTTCCCCCAAGCCTGGACAGACCGACTGGAATTCTTTTGTGTTTTTCTTCTGAAAGTTGTCATTCCCACACGTTCTTCCACCTCTTCTATCTTTACTGAGGTCTGCTTTTCTTTACGCAGATTGTTTGAGGTGGGGTTTCCCGACTCCATTCTATGGAGACTAGGATTGCTTGGTATAGCTATCAAACGAGATCTGAGTAGTTACCGCCTAGCATTGTGGGATATAGGGGAGCCTCGAGCCGGTGGAGTTAGCTCTCGAGCTTTAGTATTGGCCGAGTTGGAGCCGAGGATCGGCTCCAAACCCATCCAGCAAGAAAGAAGGCGAGAAGAAGAAGACTAACATGGAACGTTATGGTAGGTACATAACTTCTTCTTTTTGGCTACCAGTTTTTTAAGTAGTGGGTAGCTGACTAAGGTTGATCAGAAGTGATGTACTCCCTATGTTCTTGGATTAGAGACATATGCCATTGATGATTCATTGTGTGGAAAGCTAGACCTGGTTTGGCAACCTTGCCATATTGTATAAAGTATAAGCTGACTAATTGTATTTAATTTGTAAATACCTCATACATGAGTGGTTATTATTTGCAATGTTTTTCTTTCTGGTTTTATTTAAGAAACATTATTGAATTTACCATGTCTTAAACATTTTCATGTCTTAATAATGTTACTTAAAAATATGCCTGACCTGTATATAATACTAAAGGTACTAGAAGTATTTCCACTGCTTGGATCATCATATTCGTAATCAATAGCTTCCAGCTTCTCGTTTTTTCTATTATCGTTTATTTATTCTCTTCCCACATAACCATAGTTGGCATAATAGAATTGATACACCTAAATAACTTCATCTTATGTCCTCATAAATAAGGGCATTGCTGAACCAATTGATGTTGAGCCACATAGTTTACAGTTATAGCCTTTCTTTTATCTTCATTTATTTTATATCCTAAAAAGTTTAAAAATGTGTCAGAATGTTCCATTACCCCAAAATATAATTTTCTGGATTTATCGAATACAAGTGAGTGAATGAATGGCTAGAAGACTGGGATTAATGTGCAAAGAACCTTTAATTAGTATTCCACAGGGAAATGGGCCCAAGAACAAGCCTCGCTTATATGCCTAAGGTAGTGAAAGACTTTTCATCCATCAATATGATATTACCAGTCAGTTTGCTACACTTCAAAAGGAAAAATAAGAGTGTTTTGCTCAAGTCTGAAGAAAGGAGATTTTTTATTTTGTTTACTTCTCAACATTTTCTTATTTTGATTATCAAAGTTACCATCCACACAAACAAAAGCTGAGTGTGATGAAGGGCCAAAAGGTGAGAGTGGCTTGAATGACCTCCTGTGAAATGCATCCCTATCAGAAGTTGATGTTTTTAGAATGAGGATAATCCACATTGACTTAAGTATTGAATGTCATATGTTAAATGAGAGGAAATGGTAGATTTAAATTGAGCATTCCTGTAGGGGTGGTGAATAATCGAAGTAGTGACAGAAATACAAAAGTTAAGGTTGACACACATTCCTCAGGAACTTTACCTTACTCCCATCTGGCTTCCCCGATTATAAACATC
Organism: Protopterus annectens; assembly: GCF_019279795.1. Taxonomy (NCBI): domain Eukaryota; kingdom Metazoa; phylum Chordata; order Ceratodontiformes; family Protopteridae; genus Protopterus; species Protopterus annectens. The sequence continues at coordinate 19,297,217 of NC_056744.1, read as the reverse complement.
TTTTCTAAGAACTCAAAAGCTGTAATGAGTGCGAATCCTAGTTTATAAAACAAAATTGGAACCCAGTTTAAGTTCGTTTTTAAAAAGGAAATGATATTAATTTATTGGAGTGCATCCTCATACAGCCAAAGTAAAAAAACTAATAGAATGTTTAAATGTGGAGTCTGTTACAGTGCCAACTTATACTTCAGAGGAATGAAGTTTATGTACCACCTGAGTTTGTAGTAAAACTTAAAGGAAATTTTTCTTGTGGAAGTTTGGAGGGTGGTTTATGTTTCAAAATGTAATTCTTGCAGTGCATTCTTCACTGGAAAGACTGAACATGCTTTAACAAATTGCGTTTATAAGAATGTTAATAACATTAAAGACGCTTGTTGTAACAAGTGCTTTATATAGGCGCTGTATTACATGCCAGGATTTTGTGCAGTTTAATTTTTGTATGTCAGAAAAGGTAGCAAAGCCTCTGAGTAGTGGTGACTGGAAAACTTAGAGGCACGTTTACTTTTGTAGGAGATTAAATTCAGTGCAACAGTGTTTCCAGGATCAAATGACCTCATTTCCATCAGCAGTCTATTAAAGATTAGGCTACTTATCATAAGTAAAAAGTGTTTTATCATGTATTTTGTATAAATGTGCTTTTTACCATTGTGTTTTGAAGTAATTGTATTTTTATTAATTTTCTTTAAATATATTTGATCATGTGATCTTACTAGCTGTCATGTGACTTTAGTATGTAAATCTCGTGGTGTTCAAGAGGTTTCATTCTGAAGTAGTGTAGAATTGTTTAGATGAAAGTGCTAAATTAAAACTGTTTGCCTTGTTGTGGTGCCTTGGACTAATAAGTTTTCATGTGGATTTGTGTTTTACTCAGTTAAGGTTGGTTTGGTTTTTGGTTGCTTCTCAACTTTGAAGGAAAGGGGCAGCAGATCTGGGGATGGCACTGGATGCCAGAATAGCTGCCTATACTTCTGACAATAGGTAATACTTAGCTGTTGAATTGAGCCTTCCCAAAGAACAGGGAACCATTAAAAAAATATATGTATGCTGTATATATTTGTGTCCGTTGAGACATTTATGCTAATAGATTGGCTTTTAAAATTTGGTTGATTTCTACCTGATTAATATGTTGTACTGTAGTGTTGAGAACACACCAGTTATTAAAATGCAGTATTAAGTGAAAAACATTTTCCACTTGCCTTAATGACTCGTACTTTACTGATTTCCCATTTAATTGTATGCATTTTAACAGCTAGAATGTTGATTTCTTACCTGCATGGCTTGTTAGATGTTCTTCATGTTTCACTGTTGCAGTCATTACATTTGGTTTATCTGCCTGCAGGTAGCCCTCAGCCGGCCTGAATATCAAAGTCTTAGATTCCTGCATCGGATGCTGTCTCTTCTTCGATGATGTCAGTTCGTCAGGGGTATAAAACATGCAGCCGACACCATTACAGCAGTCTTTCTTGGCAAGCGGTGCCCGAAGCAGAAGCAGTTCGCAAGTGCCGGTAGGCCGACTCCTGAAATTTTCGTTTTGGAGTTTCAGAACCGAAGTCTTCAAAAAAGCTAAGTACCCGTTGGGGATCCTTTTTCTTCCTCTTAACCGATGTCAGTAAAAACAATTTTATTACCTGTGGAAAGCAAGTACCTCATAAAGATTTTCATTTGTACTGCATTCCCTTGCTTAGGCCCAGACCACGACGTCCCTCACTATCGGTTTTGTGCCTTATTCAACCCCCGGACTATCCATCATTTGTTTCTTTTTGCAGCAAATTATTTTGGTACTCGGTTTAACTATCCAGAAATGGCTTCGGTAAGCCTTCTGACTACCGACATTCCAAAAAAAACGTAAAGATAAAGACAGAGACCGACCACATAGGTCCAAAGCTGCCAATGACGTTTCTGTTAAGCTAGTCTCCAGTTTGCTGGTACTCAGGCACTTTCACAGCCCCTGATACCTGCTACTTCAGATTCACAGGCCTCTACTGAGACCCATTCTGAGTCCGGTATGCTGCAAGATGCTTCTTCAACTATGGAACCTGCGGATGTCTCTACCTTAGATGGGTCCAGAGCCGCTGTGGAGGCACCAACTTTTGAGGGTGTATTCAGGCCTACTGACTTGCATTTAAAACAGACGCCATCTTCTTCTTCAAGGCCTAAAACTCGACCCACACCTAGAAAACCTACATGCAAACTGCATGGTCAGGCCCATATGCCTAAGAAACAAATTATAAGAATCGCTGAAGACCTTTATTACTTTAATTAGGGGAAGCCAGCCTTCACCTTCTAAGAGACCTAGAACTGATTTTCCTTCTGATTCTTCTGATCAGGATTCTGAAATTTCTGTTTCCTCCGATTACCAGGATTTGCTCTTATCTACCTATGAGGATTCTGATGCAGAGGATTCCATTCCCTCTGCTTCCCCTCCAGAAGATTTTTCTTTTGGTGAAACCTTGCACACTCTTAGGGAGCATTTCCGTTGGGAAAGCCATGATTACTCTGACTCCAAAAAGAGGCTTAGGGAATTCTTATTCCTCCCTCAACACAGGCCTTTAGCTGTCCCTCCTGTTCTGGACATTGTAGATGATGCCTTTTTGAAATCTAGCCTGGCCCCAGACACTTCACCTCCAGCTCCCAGGAAGCCTGACCGGTATTACAGAGTACCTGACTTTCACAAGTTCCTCTTCAAGAATCCTACTGCGGACCCAGAGACCATTTCCCAAGGACCTAAAGGCGTTAAGGCTACTACTGACAAAAACCCTACCCCCTCTGATAGAGATTCCAGGACCTTGGACAGATGGGGTAAGAAGGTATACACTTCTGCTACTTGGCCATTAGGGCCTTAAACTGCCAGTTTCATATATTAAAGTATCAGCAGCATATTATGGGACTACTTAAACAGAAAATTGTGTTGATTCCTGACTATGCTGAAAATAAAGAATTCCAGGATTTCATGCATTCTGCTGAACAAGTTGGTAAACATAATTTGCAATGTGATTTTGACTCTTTAGAAGCATCTTGCAGAGCTGCTGTCACTGGGTCTGTACTTAGAAGGCATGCTTGGCTTAAGGAGCAAAATTTGCCAGATCATGTTAAAGATAAATTACTGGATGCTGCCTTAAACCAAGACCGGCTGTTTGGCAGCAAAGCAGTAGTAGTCCTAAAAAGATGGAGGAAAAAGCTAAATCTATGCAAACTGTTAATGATTTCCTGCAAGTACAGCCTCCTAGATTTAGCAGGCATTGGCCTTCTAAGAATTGGTCCTTTCCTGTCTCTTCTGGGCCTTCTCAGTCCAAACCCAGGAACAACAGACCACCTAGGCTACAGTCTCAAGGTACTCACAGGCCTAAGCAGTGGGGGGCTCCCACTTCCAAAGCTGGAAGTAGTAAGACCACCCCTTATGGAAAAATGTCACAATGACTTAACCTTAAACCTTCCAAGCCCTGCTCAACTGCCTGCTCCCTTAGGGGGGAAGATCGCCCTGCATGCAAAAAACTGGGAACTCATTTCCCAGGACAAATGGGTTTTAAATATAGTTTTCCAAGGATACAGATTCCACTTCCACACCTTACCAACCCCAAACGGTTGGCCAGACCTACCCCCAAATCAGTGGGCAGAGGCTCAACAGCAGGTTCTCTCTTCTAAGTATCAGGGCTATTCAACCTGTCCAAGCAGAAGAAAGGGAACCAAGGTTTTTACTCCAGACTTTTCCTGGTACCCAGAAAAGACATCTCCTGGAGTCCTATCATGGACCTCTCTATTCTAAACACCTTTTTGGTAATCCCAAAATTCAAAATGCTAACACTTCAACAGCTGCTTCCTATACTCGACAAAGATGCCTGTTTGGCAACCTTAGACTTAAAGGAAGCTTACCTGCACATTCCGATTAGGGAATCTTGCAGGAAATACCTACGCTTCAGAGCAGGCTCCATGCGCCATCAGTTCTCTGCACTTCCCTTTGGCTTATCTACTGTGCCCAGGGTATTCACAAATTTGTCTGGCTCTAGTCATTGCATTTTGCAGGCAAAGAAATATTCAAATATCAAAAACAAAGTACAACCCAGAGACACTGTCCTTAGCGCTTTCGTTTATTTAATATAGAACTTCTTCAGAAACAATAGTCACTCCACTTACACCAATAAATATTGTCAACAATTAACCAATGCTATTAATTAGCCACTCATACTAAATCTATCATAAAGTCAAAACTAGCTCAATTATGCATTTAAACGTAGAGGTCATATCAAACCAAGAAAATACCTGTTTTACATACATAAATAGTCATCAGTTTTTACAGTAAAATATAGGTGTCTAAAAATAAATGATTATAATAAAATGGAAATTATCTTTAGTTTTTAAACTGTAAAAGGTATTTTATGGAAATCTTCTCATTAAAAGCTTTTAAAATAACTTGCCATTTAAGTTACAATACTTCAAGGTAAGCATTAAATCTGTCCCTGAATCTAACTATTCACTTTTTCAACTACCAAAAATTTAAATTTTTTTTAAAATCCTGACACCTAATAGAATGTCTAGCTAAAGCATTATTTAAATCTTTTTTCTTGATAGCTGCTATGTGTTCTCTGATCCTGCTTGATAATCTCCGACTGGTTTTACCTACGTAAAGGCATTTACATGTAGAATAGATAGCAATGTATACTAATCCTTCTGTGGTACAGGAATATCTGCCTTTAGCTGTAAATAGGAATTTATGTTAAAAAAAAGTACTTAAAGGTAGAATAAATCTACATGAAGAACAGTTGTTACAGGGAAAAGTTCCTAATTTAGTTACAATATTGTTCTTAACATCGTCAGGCAAATTATCTAAAAACTGTTTAAAATTTCTTGTCTTATGTATAAAATTAGGTCTATCGCCAATAATTCTAGACAATTCTTGATTACCAAGTATTATCTTCCAATTATTGTGAATAATATGCTTTATTTCTTTACTCTGTACACTGATAGGAATGGGAAAAGCGCATCCAAAATCCTGTTCCGCTATAGGTTTTTTTGCAAGTAAACCCATATTTAATAATAGGAAAAAGGTTTTTGTATCTGTGTTGGTTAACTTCGTCAGCTATACTGTGTAACTTAAGACTGGGATACCGTCTTTCCTCAAATAGTCTTATGATTTTGTTGGTGGTCTCAGTAAATAAATTGTCATCACTAACTATTCTGCTGAGTCTGATAACTTGTCCCCTAAATAAATTTAGTTTCATGTAAGTGAGGTGGTAACTGTTGAAGTGTAAATAAATATTGGTAAAAGTATCTTTCCTGAAAATATTACTTGAAAAACTTTTTTTCTGTAGTGTTAATCTCCACTTCAATATCAAAAAGTGGACTATGTTGCCTACTTCCCCTACCGTGAAGTTGAGCCATGAAATGCTACTATTAACTTCTGTCAAAAACTCATGAAATTGTTTGTCACCAGCCCAAACTAAAAACAAGTCATCAATATATCTTTTGTAGAATATAACATGTGAGAATTGTGACATTTTTGTCAGATATTCTTCTTCCCACCAACAAAGAACCAAATTGGCGAAGGTGGGGGGCCACTGGTGTCCCCATCACTACGCCACTTGTTTGCTGAAAGACTTGATGATCAAAGGAAAATAAATTGTTTTTAAGTACCAAGTAAATTAACTGGCAAATAGGAATATCTACTTTCCAATGTTTGCAATACCTACTGAGATATAATCAAATATTTTTTGTGTGTGTGTGTATATATATATATATATATATATATATATATATATATATATATATATATATTATATTCAAATATACCGATACCCGGACGATTGTCTAATTCAGGCAGAAAGCCAGGACATGCTACTAAAACATCTGCCATTTGTAAAGAAACTTCTAACCTCACTGAGGTACACCATAAACGAAAATAAATCTAATCTAGTACCCTGCCAACAAGTTGTATTCCTGGGAGAAAGCTTGAACACAACTTCCCAGATTGCTTACCTTACGCCAGAGAAACAAGTTTATTTGACAGCCTACTTCAAAGTACTAGCCACAAAGACCCAGCTATCTGCAAGGAAACTCCTACAAGCCCTGGGGTTCATGGCCTCTTGCATTCTTCTAATTTCATATGCAAGACTGCATATGAGGAAACTACAATGGTATCTAAAAAGCTGTCAAAGGAAAAAACTTCAAAGACCAATTCACATAAGGTTCAGGTATGGCACCTTTTATTACCTGCAGCAAGAAGACAAAAACATGCACATACAGGATTTTGCCTAATTACTAACAGGCGGTATGCTTCTCTTATACTGTTCTATAAAATGTTACTTTCTGTGGTTGACATAGTTAGACACAGCTTTCTGTATTGTTCTACAGCAAATGTTACTCAGATTTCCTGCTGACATGTTCAGATTTGAAACTCACTATATGTTACATAGAAAATGTTACTTGGATTTCCTGCTGACATGACTGGATTTATGAAAAACATTTGAGAAAAACAACCTGACCTTGGGGGCTGTATTTTCTTTAGCCCACTATAAGTTTCTATTGTGCAGCTCTAATACATGTTACATTACAAGGTACTTTTCTAGTTTAGGTACAAGTTAATGCTGATTGCAGTTCAGATTTTCAAACAGCCTTTGTCTTGGTTATCAATAGCTTCTGCAGCTGTGTATTTTCTCATAGCATAAGCGGAAAATCAATAACTCTTTGTTTAAATCTCATGACATTAGCAGAAGTGATACATCTATTATTATTTCCCTTACACTAGCAGAAATTCAGTGCTTCCCTGTAAATTTCCAAAGCATAAGCAAATATCATAACTGCGCATATTTCATGACATTACAAGATTGGAATGCTTCTGAAGTTCGTACAGATTTATGCAGTGTGAAATAGAATAAATTGTTAACCCCTTTTTAAACCTTGAATGCGCACTAAGCATATTACTAATACATATTTTTCTAACATTTCCCCCCTTTTAATACCTTATTCTACTTTCAAAATAAACATAAACAGTTTTTCTTCCCCTAACCTCTTCCTACTCAGGATTTGCAGTTAAGAGAGCCATTCAGTTTAAACTTATGAAAGCATTTTCAATTTTTCAACAGTTCTTCAAATTCAGCACCTTGATATAAGGTTTCTGAAACTGACATGTCTATAAAGTCTTTAATCAGTCTTTTCATGCAGGGGATGCAGCAGCAAACACATACCCCCAGTAGGATAATTCCTACACAGATGGCAATCAGAATGTTCTTAGGATACTGTCCCACCCCCCAAACAATCTCTGGAAAAAGTCTGTCAATGGATTTGGTCCTGGTTTGGTCATGGCGAACACTTGCTGAATTACCTCAAGGTGATTGTCTATCTCGTGTTTATGGTCAGGAATATACGAACAGCACTCCTCCTGGATTAAAGCACAAGTACCTCCTCTCGTCGCTAGGGTGAAGTCGAGAGCCATGTGGTTTTGAAGCACTACACTTCTCATGGCATTCAGTTCATCAGTCACCAATTCTAGAGTGGAAAAGGTTGCATTGCTCATTACTTCGAGAAGTTTAGACAGTTTTCTCAGCTCCCAGATCGATTTTACTGCTCCATATGCTGGTAATATGCCTGCCCACAATATAACAGAATCACTCAAGTCCATGTGTGTCAGTCCATCGCCCACAGCATGATGATTTTTCCAGGGTGCATCGATTTGTCCTACTGGATTGACAGGCTTCTTGACGGCTTCTCGAACATTTCAAATTTTTCCTCGAGGTAAAACTGCTGTGTCGTATGGCCGGAACCAGGTAGCCCAAAAAACAACTGCCGGATCAATTCTCAGGTAACCACTTATATGCTTTTCTACCACATACAAAATAACAATCTTATACTTTAGTAGTAACTTTACTATGAATATACACTTGTCCTGCGTGAAACATTTTTCTGTCAATTATAGACAGTTGTTTATAGAGAACAGAATCATGTCTTACTTCCTCAATTGTTTTGTGCATCAATTTAAAAAATGAATCATAGTTTGTATTACAATAAAAACCTGTTATTAGCTTTAGTATAGCATCTATAAGGAACAGTAACAGTGCAATTGCTCCAGCCCACCTGAGCTGTATCATTTTTGTAAAAACACACAGTTCCCTTTTGTTGAACAGACAAGTGCAATGCTATTTTTTCTTGTGCTATAATAGTTGATGTATCATGAACCAAGTTTTCCCAGGTCTCGTTGACTCCTAGGGGGACTGAAGTTAACAATAACCCCCCCCCCCCGTATGCTGTTGGCAAAGCTGTGCAAATCCAGCAATTCGAAACATTGAAAGTCTCAGCATACATATATTTGATTGCCTGGTAAGTATTGAAGTTTGAGTGCCAGTCTATGTGCATCTCTTCACGTTTATTCAGTTCAGATTGTGTGGCTGGGAAAGGGAATGGCCACAACAAAAAGATTGTCACTAGTACAGTTAAGATGATTATGCAATACTTCTGAGGAAATGGTTGTTCTGCATTCCTATTTTCTCTAACTCTTCTGAGTAGTTTTATTTGGATTTCTCTAGATTCTATCATTTTTGCTTTTAACATGTGGTCTTACTCTCTGCCCTAATAGGACCTTCAGCACCGATGGTTTCTTCACTGGGGTTGAGACGGATCAGTCCTATTGATCTGACCCCCCTTTGTAGCCAGACTTTGTGCTGAGGGCCCCAATGGAGAGGTAAGATTTTTGTCCAGTTCAAAGTTCTTAACTAGTTTGCAGTATGTCAGGTAGATCCACGAGGCTCGCTCTGCGATTTTGACTGCAGTGGGTGTCGAAAGAAGCACTTGGTATGGACCTTCCCACCTTGGTGACGTCCAATTCCTCTTTTTAATAGTTTTCACCCAGATCCAATTCCTTGGGATCACTGCCACTTTCGATGTTTCGGTTTGTTCTTTATCTGAAACAGACTTTGACTGCAAAAGATGTTTAGAATTCAACAAATTTCTCATATGTTTGGCTAGTGTACAGTCAGCTTCCTGGTCTGCGGGCATGAGAGGTTTCCACTGGGGTATATAATAAGCCCTTCCAAATAGTTTTTCAGAAGGAGTCCATCCTTTTGCAGTCGGAACAGTTCTCATGCTCAGCAGTGCCAGGGGCAGACAGTACACCCAATTCTTTTCTGTTTCTGCTATTAATTTTCTTAAATTATTCTTTAAAATTCCATTATGCCTCTCAACTAGCCCTGCAGATTGCGGATGGTATGCACAATGATTTTTTAAAGAAATACCAAAATGCTTACTTAACTGTTGTATGGTTTGGTTTACAAAGTGTGTACCGTTGTCGCTGTAGATCCTTTCTGGAATGCCGAATCTAGGGATGATTTCTTTAACAAGGACTTTCGCTACCGTAGCTGCATCTGGATGTTTGGTTGGAAAGGCTTCCACCCATCTGGAAAACATGTCTACAATGACAAGACAATACTTCTTATATTCACATTTGTTCAATTCTATGAAATCCATACAGATGGTATGAAACTGATATGGTGGTGTAGGGAAACTCCCTTGCTTGGGGTTTAACACCCCTTGTGCATGATGTTTTTTACAAATTTGGCACATCAAACAAAATTTTTTAGAATAGTTTGTAAATCCATATGTTGTGAACACTCTGTTCACCAGCTGTACCATCCCCCCTGTTGAGATATGGCATTGTCCATGGCTCAACAAAGCTGCATATCTAAACAAATTAGATGGTAGTATCGGTTTCCCTTCTTTAGAGATGTACAGCCCCTTTTCGAGAATTGCTCCTCGTTTTACCCATCTTTGTTTTTCAGCTTGCGTAGTGAGTGTCTGCATTGTCTTTAACATTTCTAAGTCTAAAATGTCAGAGGGTTGTAGTTCCTCATTTAAAAGAAATACTTCTGAAGCTGCATGTTTTGCAGCTGTATCGGCTCTCGCATTACCTTTTGAAATCCTATCTTGTTGCTTGGTATGAGCTGTGCATTTACAAATAGCTACTTTCTGAGGTAACTGAATAGATTCTAAAAGATCTAGAATAAACTGTGCATGATTGATAGGTTTACCAGTAGATGTTATCATTCCTCAGTTTTTCCACTGTTGTGCAAAAACATGTACAGTAGAAAAAGCGTACTGGCTGTCAGTAAAAATGTTTACACATTTATCCTTTGCTAAGGTACATGCCCGTGTCAAGGCAATCAATTCTGCTGCCTGTGCAGATAAGTTGTGTGGTAAAGGTTTTGCTTCTATAATCTCAGTATCAGCAACTACTGCATATCCTACTAGGTTCTGTCCTGCAGGACCCCTTTTGCACGAACCATCCACGTAGTATGTCACCTCGGCATCATCCAAGGTAGTGTCTTTTGCTCAGTCACTTGCAGGCAGTGGTGTGGTGTGCCATCTGCAGGGGTTGGGAGCAAGGTAGAAGGGTTCAAAGTCGTGCATCGTTCAATTGTCATGTGAGGTTGGCTCAACAATATAGTCATACAGGAAAGATGCCTAGAAGGGGAAAGATATGCTACCTTCTCTTGCAGTAAAATAATCGCGACTGCATGAGGCACTCTCAAAGTGAGAGGGTGGAATAAAACTACTGAGGCCGAAGCCTGTACTGCCATTGCAGCTGCAACTACCGCTTGTACACAGTGAGGTAAAGACCATGCCACTGGGTCTAGCTGTGATGAATAATAAGCAATGGGGCGTTGCTTGTCCCCATGCTGTTGTGTTAACACTGATGTCATATAACCTTGCTTACAATCTACAGTTTGGAAAAAACGTTTATGGTAGTTTGGTAATCCCAGAACTAATGAGGACGCTATTAACTGTTTCAGTTTGGAGAAAGCAGATTCTGCCTCTGGTGTCCATTGTAACAAATCATGTGCTGCCATAGGCTTTTTATATATCAGGTCAGTCAGGGGTGCAGATTCCAAAGCGTAGTTTGGAATCCAGCTCCGGCAAAAATTAGTTGTACCCAGGAAGGACATCATTTCCTTTTTGGTAGTGGGTTTTGGTGCTTGCAAAATTGCTACTTTTCTGTCCTCATCTAATGTTCTACCCTCCTTCGATATTACATATCCTAGATATATGACTTGTTTTTTCCAAGGCTGCAGTTTATTTTTGTTTACCTTATGTCCTTCAGCGGCTAAAAGTCATATTAGCGCTATGGTATCTTCTTTGCAATCTTGCTGGGTGGGGGCCGCCAGCAGGATGTCATCAACATAAAGTAGAATCTGACTGCCTCTTGGTGGGGTAAATCTCGCCGAGTTGCTTGCCATTTCTTGTGAGAATATTGTTGGACTTTCACGGTATCCCTGTGGTCGTTGCCTATATGTATACCTTTTCCCCTGAAATGTGAATGCAAACCAATACTGGCTGTTAGGGTGTATCGGTATCGAAAAGAAAGCATTGCTGATATCTACCACAGAAAAATATTTCTGTTGAGGTTTTAAATCATTCAACAGGGTGTGTGGGTCTGGCACTGTAGGTGCCCTTGGTATTACTGCGTCATTTACAGCTTGTAAATCTTGGACCATACGCCATTCTCCATTTGCTTTCTTAACAGGAAATAAGGGTGTGTTACATGGTGAATCAGGAGATTCCACCAGCACCCCTTCCCTAAGTAAAGCTGCTATAATAGGTTGGATTCCTACCTCTGCATCTTTTCTTAAGGGATACTTTCTTTTCTGTGGTGTAAATGCTGACTTTGGCGTGATAGTAATTGGCCCCACTGTACGAATAAGTCCTACATCTGACTTTCCTGTTGACCAGAGAGTTTCTGGTATATTCTGTAAGGCATTCTCTTCCTCCTTTAATAGGAGTGCTAATCAGCTGTCCTTGCTAGACTGCAAGTGCACGGCTGGGTGGGTCTGAGTTATCCAATTCATCTTCTGTATTTGTATTCCCTGTTCTGACAGTTCTAATTCTGTCTGTTTTTCCCATCTCGTGACTTTTTCTCTTAAGTCTGCTCATTCTATGTTTCTGTCCTAAGTTAAGCTAACATGTGATAATCGATTAGATTTATAGAGTGCAAAGAACTCCTGGGGCAATGAACAGCTGGCTACACTGTTCCCTTCTGTGTCCCAGTACAGATACCGTAATATCAATCTGTTTGCACGATTTTTAAACAATTCTTGCTCATATTCCTTATCAGGTACTGGCGTGTTACAGTAATACACAGGGTACAGTGCAACAAGTGTTGCTTATTGATGTCAAGGGAGGGGAACTTGCTGATGGCTACGTTCATTAATTCTTTGGTCACAGTCCCTGGACCAGTCGTAACCAAGTCGTGGCTGTACCAATAAAACATTTCACCATCTGATTGCACTGCAAAGGTATCAATTTGTCACTGTGCTTCCATACCCTGCATAGTTGGGACTACTGCTATACCAAATAGCTGCATAAGGTCTCTGCCCAAGAGGTTTACTGGGCATTTTGCAGAAACATCAATTTTGCTTTTCTGTCGATCCTGAAACAGGATCAGTTATTGCAGTGTTACGGGAGAGGGGTTCCCGGTACAGCTGTCCATTAGCTGCTTTTACTAGTATGTAATCCGGTGACTCTGAATTTTCTGGCAGTTTGGAGGGTTGCATCCGGGTTCGTGATGCCCCTGAGTCGCACAAGAATTTGACTTCCCTCCCTTCTACCAAAAGTGTAACTTCTGGTTTTGTGTCCGCTAAATAGAGCTCCAGGCTCAATAAAGCTAGGTCTAATATTTCATTTTCTTCACTGTCCATAACTTCCTGCACTTCCTCTATCTCTTCTGTCACATCCTCTACTCCTTCTATCACATTCTCATTTGTCCTTTCTCCGCTGTCCCCTTCTAGTGATTCCTGACTACCATATAGTCAGTCCTCGCCCTCCTTATCTTCCGTGGTTGCCTTCTTGTTTTTCTTGCAATCCCTTGCCAAGTGTCCCTTTTTACCACACTTAAAACATTCTCCCCTTTTCTTTCGCCCTTCAGAGTTCTCTGATCGCTGATCAGATTGTTTGTTTCCCTGGGCATTTTTCTTGCCCTTTTTCCCGGACTGTACTACATAAACTTCTGCTCTATCTTCTACAGAAAATACTTGAGCTTTCTTTTTCTTTTTGCTATTAAAATGCCTTTCGTCATGCCTAGCGTATTCAAGTAATGACTGTAACCTGCTTGTACGATGATCTACCATGTGTTTTGTAATAAAACTGCTTATGGGTGCAATACTGCCTTTTAAAAATGCATTCTTTAACTGCTGTTCATATGGGGAATCTTGTGTTTGATCTTCAGGAACCTGCATTCCACAGTGGTTATTAAAACATTCTAATAATCTGGCATAATATCGGTCAACAGTTTCACCTTCTTGTTGGATGCATTGATTAATGCAAGTCCAGTCTGCCCTAGGCTTCCATTTCTCAGAGATGCGGTCTGTAAGGCCTTTAACTCTGTTGTCTAGTTCTGCGCTGCTATGTGGGAGGGGTCTATGTGCAGCATCATGGGGATTCCAGTTGCCACTAATCATGTGCCAATTTGGCCCCACAATTTGTCTAACTACTTTTTCTACCTCTTCGTTTAAATTATAACTTAGCCTCATTCCTTGTAAATCTTCCGAGAACTTTCTAAAATTAACTTTTGGATGGGGAATTCCCTCACTGGCTTTCCGGATATCTTCCGGAGTCCAGGGTCTACACACTAGAATAGTTGGGTCCTGACCGTCTTGTCCTGCCTGAGGATTAGGTACTTCTATGAGTGGGCATATTTCTTCTTCACTCGTATATCGTTAATTCTTAACCATTTGATATAACTCAATGCCTTCATTTGAGTTACCTGCCCGTGTTCGAGACCTGGTCCCGATGGGATCTCTAATAAAGGGTTTTGCTTTTGTAATGTCTCTATTTTCAGTGACAGCAGGATATCGTGGGGGTGGACTAACCTGTTCACTTGCTTCATATTCTGGTAAGGGAGGTGGAGGGGCCGACTCTATTACTAAATTATTGTCCTCCTTATCTAAAAACATTGCTTTTGAATTGTTCTTTTGTTCCCTACGGTTTACTTCCTCAATCCACCTGTGTGCCTGAGGAATTCCTAATTGGCATTGCTTTTTTACCCGACCTTTGGAATCTGTTTTGAGCTGTTTGACAAGTTTGATAAGAGAGGATTTTTCTAATTTTCCGTCAAATTCATACTTATTAACCCATTTTGAATAGTATGTAATATTATCAGCGCGCTGCGACTGCATGTATTTTGCGTCTTCGGTTAACGGCGGATTTTGGGGTCTTATTGTGCAATTATTACCCATTTTGTTCTACCCTTTTGATCGTTGCGTAACTTCTCTTATTTTTAACGTGGTACCACACATTTTGTTATAGTCTCTTCAGAATGACTGCCTACTATTCTGTTTTCCCTGATCTATGACAAGACGGTACTCTTTTCTGTCCCTGACTTGTAAAAATACAGTCTTGACAAAAACAATACAAATCTAGTCCCTGATCTAAAACAGAAAAAAGTAGATTCACCTTACCTGAGCCTTCATGATTGATCACCTGGTTCGTGAAAACCCGTCCTTCAGTCGCAGATCAGAAAGTGGCTGGCCTCTTTTGCACGACAATTCAGTTGGAGGGCTTTTCAAATAAGAACCGATTTGGCTTATTCCCCGTACGGTTTCAACCACTCGGCCCGTCTGATTCGAGGCAAAGTGAGGGTTTCCGGTCCGAAGGACCAATCTGTCAAAGGAAAAAACTTCAAAGACCAATTCACATAAGGTTCAGGTATGGCACCTTTTATTACTTGCAGCAAGGAGACAAAAACATGCACATACAGGATTTTGCCTAATTACTAACAGGCAGTATGCTTCTCTTATACTGTTCTATAAAATGTTACTTTCTATGGTTGACGTAGTTAGACACAGCTTTCTGTATTGTTCTACAGCAAATGTTACCCAGATTTCCTGCTGACATGTTCAGATTTGAAACTCGCTATATGTTACATAGAAAATGTTACTTGGATTTCCTGCTGACATGACTGGATTTATGAAAAACATTTGAGAAAAACAACCTGACCTGGAGGCTGTATTTTCTTTAGCTCGCTATAAGCTTCTATTGTGCAGCTCTAATACATACATTACATTTCAAGGTACTTTTCTAGCTTAGGTACAAGTTAATGCTGATTGTAGTTCATATTTTCAAACAGCCTTTGTCTTCGTTATCAATAGCTTCTGCAGCTGTGTATTTTCTCATAGCATAAGCGGAAAATCAGTAACTCTCTGTTTAAATCTCATGACATTAGTAGAAGTGATACATCTATTATTATTTCCCTGACACTAGCAGAAATTGAATGCTTCCCTGTAAATTTCCAAAGCATAAGCAAAGATCATAACTGCGCATATTTCATGACATTACAAGATTGGAATGCTTCTGCAGTTCGTACAGATTTATGCAGTGCGAAATAGAATAAATAACTCCTCGGCTTGGACACGGTACAAAGTACACGAGTTTATTGCACACAACACAAAATAAGAATTTCTCCAGGTTAAGCGCTTTCATCTGACGCAAGTAGACTTCCTCAGAACAAAGACATACAATACCACATTCATTTTATAAGCATTGTGGCGCCAAAACCATTTCTCATAGAATGATTTAAAAATATATACAAAAAACGTCCTAATATGAATGACATACAAAAACAATCCTATCCTAATAATATTAATATTAAGAATTAAGAATTCCTCTAATTTATAAAACACACCTATAAGTACATAAAATTCTCTTAAAATTGAGAATATAAATTGGGTGTATGAATTCTGGATGAATGTCCAATGGATCAAATACACATATATTGACTATTGTCAAAAGCACAAGTCTAACAGAGATATAAAACTTATTGAAAAATATATAATATATGAGGTATATGAAGTATGCAAAATATATGAAAGATACAAAAATGTATGAAATATATATATGAAATATATAGATATATAATATATGAGATATGAAATATATAGTAGTTCATAACTATTGTAGAGCCTTAAAAATATGCTTAAAAATGTGCTTGAATAATATGTGCTTAAAAATATCTGCTGAACAACTGTTCCAAAAAACTATGCTAACTGCAAGAACGGTTTTATGCTGATGGAATCATTAATGCCAGGAAGTCTTGTGGCATCTGTAATGATCTGCCACTTACTCTCCTTCATGGCCAAAAAGGCTTTTACATTCCCCCCATATACTGTAATGTTAACCTTGTCAATGATTGAAAATATGAAATAATGCGTATCTCCACATTTAAATATATGCCTATAAAGGGCATTCTTATTATCTTTGTTCTTGATGCTGTATAAATGCTCATAAATGCGACGTCTCAATTGTCGCTCGGTCTTGCCAATGTAAAACGCTGAGCATACTTGACAAGTTGCAAGATAGACAACAAATTTAGTATTGCAATTTCCTGTCCTACAATGTATATATGTTTTGTTGAAATTTTCCAATTTCACACCCCCTATTTCATTAATGGTGTAACGTTGGTTGCATGTTCCGCATTTACTTGTACCAGATAATCCCCCTTTTTTACCACTTGTGTTGGATTCTATAATCCTTTTAAGATTGTGTCCTGTTTTGTAAACAAATTTGGGATGGGACCCCAAAATCAGAGCCAGATCATCGTTCATAGTGATCAAGTTCCAATGTTGCCTCACTATGTTTTCGATGTACTGGACTATAGGGGAATACATTAACACACAGACCCTGTTGTCAAATCCCTCGATTTGTTTATTGTCTGATGGTAAAACTTCAAATGTTGAGTTACCCAACAAAGATATATATTTGTTACCCCATTCTTTGCTAACATATCTAACAACATCATTTAATAAGGTAACCAGGTATCCTCTCGCACTAAACATTGACCTAATTAAATCTAGTTCTTTATCCAAAATGACTTTAGTCGAAGACATACGGGCAGCTCGGATACACTGTCCTTTAAAAACGTTTTTAAAAACATATTTGGGATGGTTACTGCTAAATTCTAAGTAATCATTGGAAAATGTCGACTTTCTGTGTATACAAGAGACAAATCCTCCGTCACCATGGCTGACATAAGTGTCCAAGTAAACTGTACCCCTTTTGTTGATGTTATATGTAAACTTTAAGAAGTCTGTTGTATTGTTAATATAATCAAAAAAAGACTGAATTATTTCTTCAGGACCCTTCCATAACACAAAAAGGTCGTCCAAAAACCTCAAATAAAAAACGATGTGTTGAAAGAATTCACTACTGAATAGGTATAGGTTTTCCCATTCAAGCATGACAAGATTTGCAAATATGGGAGCACAAGAGGCTCCCATTGCTACGCCCCTAGTCTGTCTAAAATATTCATTTTCAAAATGAATATAATTATAGTCTAACACTAAGCCCATCATATCAACAATGAGACTGATTCTATCCCAATCCATGTTAGAGTATTTCCTAAGGCTGTTGCAAAAATATTCAAGTCCTATTTCTTTGGGGATACATGAGAAAAGATCAATAACATCAATGGTAATGTAAATGAGGTTCTCATTCCATAATTGCGATGTTAGATTTCTAAGAAACATCCATGAATCTTTTATAAGGTGGGGAATGTTTTTATATATAGGCTTCACCCACTTATCAATAGCTACACCCAAGGGGAAAGTTTTTCACCTACTACCCGATATAATGGGTCTAAATGGGGGGCATTCCATATTTTTATGAACCTTGGGTATTCCTATGATAGTGGCTAAAATCGGATGTTCAACTTTCAAAAACTGATACACCTCATCTGTTATTCTGTGATCTATTACATATTCTTCCACAGCTAAATCTATTCTCCTGTAGCCAATATTAACTTCATTGAGGGAGATGGCCTCATAATTCCCTGATTGATATAAGACATTGTAGATTTCATTGATATAGTCCATTTTATTGTATAATACAATTCCTCCCCCTTTGTCGGGTTTCATAACCCTAACTTCGTTATTGTTTACAAGTGAATGTAAACAGGTACGTTCCCCTTCGGTTAAATTGTCCTTGTTGGACATTGCATACTTGTCGCTCTTATATACTTTGTAAAAACTGTATATGTCCTGACAAACCATTTTCTCATAACTTGCCACAACCGCATGGTTACAGGGTATGTATGTACTTTTCTTAAGTGCAGCCTGTTCCCTGCCTTTGTGTACACCTTCATTGTTTTTAAATTGTAAAGCTAAATTCAGTCTCCGACAGTACAATTTAAATTCAGTAATGGCATCAACTAAATTAAAACTCGCAGTCGGAATAAATTTCATTCCTTTAGAAAATAAACTGTAAAATTCATCAGATATATCAACATTTGTGTAATTAAATACCTTAAACCCATTGTATGAACTCACTATATTAGTATTTAAATTGTGGTCCTGATCCCTTTCTGCATGTGTTGATACATCAGAATTCACAACAGTTGCTTGTTTAAGAACCATGTTTTCTATTTCAGGGCGGACTACCATCGTCTCTAATTCATGTTCACCATTATCAGACCTAGTTTTACTTATCTCCTTTTCATATTGCTGGGAGTGAATGAATTTTTCTGAGGAGGGAAATACCTGCCACCCCGAAAATTTACATTCCTGTCAGTATGTCTATCATCGTACCTTTGATGTCCATCACTGCCACCATCCCTATAGTTTTTAGGCCAAATATATGCTCTGTTAGTGTATTGGTCCAAGTCACGAACTATTTTCCTACTTTTTCTTTGATATATATTAGTGGCTTTCTGCTGAGCCATTATAAACTGTTTGTCATACAATTCATTCCATTTGGGGAACAATTCATTAGTAATTAATTCATGATTCAAATCATCAACTTCCTGTATTAACCGCGAGAGTTTTTCATCATTTTACTTTATCAACATTTTCATATAACAATAACCAAAGCTGTCAAACATTTGATTAAATTCACTCATCCCTTCATAATCCAAATCAACCCCCATAGGGATTTTAAAAAACCTAATACCCTTAGGTACTATTTTCAAAGACAAACATTTAGTAAAATATGCATTTTCAATTTTAATATTTTTAATGGACAATAAATTCTTACCAAACAGATATATCCTATCCTTAATAGTAGAATCATCTCTTTTAAAATGTTGTCCATTTGTATAGCCCCCATCAACATCCTGTTTAGTGAACTCAGTCATCCTTCATAAAACGTTCCAAAAAATCATTTACTTCACCACATTTAGATTTATTCATCACATTAAGTCTACTATGATTATTAACGTACTGCTTTTTACCCATAAAAACATTCTCATTTTTAAAAATGTCAGGACTCGAAATATTTATAATATGTTATGTAATATGCTCAGTACCTCTTACATTGTCCAAATGTGCCCTAGCAATGCCAGAGTATGTTTTAAGAGGCATAGGGCGTTTGGGACGCGCCCCAAGCAGTTCCGCCTCCTTCCGTACATGAAAGAAACTGAAGTCAAATGTAAAGTCGTTGATAGAATCCCTGCTAATGTTTGTTTAATTCCTTACTTTTGCTCAATAATCTGTCCTCAGTTAAGCGTTTATCATCATCTGCATTAGTCGCTTGACCGTTTGGAATCTCAGACTGAGAGCTCGAATCAACCAGTGGTGCAGTCACTGTGTTAGAAACAGGAAGTGTAGTTCACCAACTAGTAATATTTCCTGCTGCTGGTCCATTGTAATAGTCGCCTCGACCTTGCCCATAGCTGTAAAAGCACGTCTGACCAAGTCCACTAACCGAGCCATCTCGGTTTTTAAGGAAGAAATCTCCGCCTGTATTTTAACTATCTCCGTTCTGTCCCATGAAGCCTGAGGATCCTCGATTGTGCCTTCCATACCAAACAACGCTAAATCACTGACACAACATAGCAACAACGTAAAGGAATATGAGGCTGGTGTAGAAAGGCAAGCTCAATAACTCCTCGGCTTGGACACAGTACAAAGTACACGAGTTTATTGCACACAACACAAAATAAGAAATTCTCCAGGTTAAGCGCTTTCATCTGACACAAGCAGACTTCCTCAGAACAAAGACATACAATACCACATTCATTTTATAAGCATTGTGGCGCCAAAACCATTTCTCATAGAATGATTTAAAAGTATATACAAAAAACGTCCTAATATGAATGACATACAAAAACAATCCTATCCTAATAATATTAATATTAAGAATTAAGAATTCCTCTAATTTATAAAACACACATATAGTACATAAAATTCTCTTAAAATTGAGAATATAAATTGGGTGTATGAATTCTGGATGAATGTCCAATGGATCAAATACACATATATTAACTATTGTCAAAAGCACAAGTCTAACAGAGATATAAAACTTATTGAAAAATATATAATATATGAGGTATATGAAGTATGCAAAATATATGAAAGATAAAAAATGTATGAAATATATATATGAAATATATAGATATATAATATGAGATATGAAATATATAGTAGTTCATAACTATTGTAGAGCCTTAAAAATATGCTTAAAAATGTGCTTGAATAATATGTGCTTAAAAATATCTGCTGAACAACTGTTCCAAAAAACTATGCTAACTGCAAGAACGGTTTTATGCTGATGGAATCATTAATGCCAGGAAGTCTTGTGGCATCTGTAATGATCTGCCACTTACTCTCCTTCATGGCCAAAAAGGCTTTTACATTCCCCCCATATACTGTAATGTTAACCTTGTCAATGATTGAAAATTTGAAATGATGCGTATCTCCACTTTTAAATATATGCCTATAAAGGGCATTCTTATTATCTTTGTTCTTGATGCTGTATAAATGCTCATAAATGCGACGTCTCGGTTGTCTCTCGGTCTTGCCAATGTAAAACGCTGAGCATACTTGACAAGTTGCAAGATAGACGACAAATTTAGTATTGCAATTTCCTGTCCTGCAATGTATATATGTTTTGTTGAAATTTTCCAATTTCACACCCCCTATTTCATTAATGGTGTAACATTGGTTGCATGTTCCGCATTTACTTGTACCAGATAACCCCCCTTTTTTACCACTTGTGTTGGATTCTAAAATCCGTTTAAGATTGTGTCCTGTTTTGTAAACAAATTTGGGATGGGACCCCAAAATCAGAGCCAGGTCATCGTTCATAGTGATCAAGTTCCAATGTTGCCTCACTATGTTTTCGATGTACTGGACTATAGGGGAATACATTAACACACAGACCCTGTTGTCAAATCCCTCGATTTGTTTATTGTCTGATGGTAGAACTTCAAATGAACATCCGATTTTAGCCACTATCATAGGAATACCCCCAAGGTTCACAAAAATATGGAATGTCCCCCATTTAGACCCATTATATCGGGTAGTAGGTGAAAAACTTTCCCCTTTGGTGTAGCTATTGATAAGTGGGTGAAGCCTATATATAAAAACATTCCCCACCTTATAAAAGATTCATGGATGTTTCTTAGAAATCTAACATCGCAATTATGGAATGAGAACCTCATTTACATTACCATTGATGTTATTGATCTTTTCTCATGTATCCCCAAAGAAATAGGACTTGAATATTTTTGCAACAGCCTTAGGAAATACTCTAACATGGATTGGGATAGAATCAGTCTCATTGTTGATATGATGGGCTTTAGTGTTAGACTATAATTATATTCATTTTGAAAATGAATATTTTAGACAGACTAGGGGTGTAGCAATGGGAGCCTCTTGTGCTCCCATATTTGCAAATCTTGTCATGCTTGAATGGGAAAACCTATACCTATTCAGTAGTGAATTCTTTCAACACATCGTTTTTTATTTGAGGTTTTTGGACGACCTTTTTGTGTTATGGAAGGGTCCTGAAGAAATAATTCAGTCTTTTTTTGATTATATTAACAATACAACAGACTTCTTAAAGTTTACATATAACATCAACAAAAGGGGTACAGCTTACTTGGACACTTATGTCCGCCATGGCGACGGAGGATTTGTCTCTTGTATACACAGAAAGTCGACATTTTCCAGTGATTACTTAGAATTTAGCAGCAACCATCCCAAATATGTTTTTAAAAACGTTTTTAAAGGACAGTGTATCCGAGCTGCCCGTATGTCTTCGACTAAAATCATCTTGGATAAAGAACTAGATTTAGTTAGGTCAATGTTTAGTGCGAGAGGATACCCGGTTACCTTATTAAATGATGTTGTTAGATATGTTAGCAAAGAATGGGGTAACAAATATATACCTTTGTTGGGTAACTCAACATTTGAAGTTTTACCATCAGACAATAAACAAATCGTGGGATTTGACAACAGGGTCTGTGTGTTAATGTATTCCCCTATAGTCCAGTACATCGAAAACATAGTGAGGCAACATTGGAACTTGATCACTATGAACGATGATCTGGCTCTGATTTTGGGGTCCCATCCCAAATTTGTTTACAAAACAGGACACAATCTTAAAAGGATTATAGAATCCAACACAAGTGGTAAAAAAGGGGGGTTATCTGGTACAAGTAAATGCGGAACATGCAACCAATGTTACACCATTAATGAAATAGGGGGTGTGAAATTGGAAAATTTCAACAAAACATATATACATTGTAGGACAGGAAATTGCAATACTAAATTTGTCGTCTATCTTGCAACTTGTCAAGTATGCTCAGCGTTTTACATTGGCAAGACCGAGAGACAATTGAGACGTCGCATTTATGAGCATTTATACAGCATCAAGAACAAAGATAATAAGAATGCCCTTTATAGGCATATATTTAAATGTGGAGATACGCATTATTTCAAATTTTCAATCATTGACAAGGTTAACATTACAGTATATGGGGGGAATGTAAAAGCCTTTTTGGCCATGAAGGAGAGTAAGTGGCAGATCATTACAGATGCCACAAGACTTCCTGGCATTAATGATTCCATCAGCATAAAACCGTTCTTGCAGTTAGCATAGTTTTTTTGGAACAGTGGTTCAGCAGATATTTTTAAGCACATATTATTCAAGCACATTTTTAAGCATATTTTTAAGGCTCTACAATAGTTATGAACTACTATATATTTCATATCTCATATATTATATATCTATATATTTCATTTATATATTTCATACATTTTTGTATTTTTCATATATTTTGCATACTTCATATGCCTCATATATTATATATATTTCAATAAGTTTTATATCTCTTAGACTTGTGCTTTTGACAATAGTTAATATATGTGTATTTGATCCATTGGACATTCATCCAGAATTCATACACCCAATTTATATTCTCAATTTTAAGAGAATTTTATGTACTATATGTGTGTTTTATAAATTAGAGGAATTCTTAATTCTTAATATTAATATTATTAGGATAGGATTGTTTTTATGTCATTCATATTAGGACGTTTTTTGTTTATACTTTTAAATCATTCTATGAGAAATGGTTTTGGCGCCACAATGCTTATAAAATGAATGTGGTATTGTATGTCTTTGTTCTGAGGAAGTCTGCTTGCGTCAGATGAAAGCGCTTAACCTGGAGAATTTCTTATTTTGTGTTGTGTGCAATAAACTCGTGTACTTTGTACTGTGTCCAAGCCGAGGAGTTATTGAGCTTGCCTTTCTACACCAGCCTCATATTTCTTTACGTTGTTGCTATGCTGTGTCAGTGAAATAGAATAAATGTGTTAACCCCTTTTTAAACCTTGAATGCACTAAGCATATTACTAATGCATATTTTTCTAACAAAAGCCTATGGTGTCAACATTCTCAGGACCTGGAATCAATGATTTCTATCATTCTTTGCATAAAGACAGAGTTCATTTGGTGTGCAGAGGCCTGCGACCACAACAAGGGGCTCCCATTCACTCTCCCCCCTGCCGCCCAAACCCTAACAACAGACGCATCAGACTATGCATGGGGGCTCACTTGGCAGGGCAGTACATTCAGGGCTAATGGAACCCAAGTCCGATGCACCTGCATATCAGTCAAAAAGAAATGTTAGCTGTACAGAATTCCCTGACAGCCTTCAAGGACCGCATTCTTCCAGGACAATTATTGGTAAAGACAGACAACACCACTGTTATGTGGTACATAAACAAGCAGGGAGGAACCCATGTGTACCCTCTGCAGACTAGCCATGGCTCTGTGGAACACAGTCTTGAGCTACCAAGTGCACCTACAAGCTCAATTTCTGCCAGGCAAGCTAAATTCACAGGCAGACAACCTAAGCAGAAATCTCATGGACCCACACGAGTGGAAACTGGAACCAAAGATATTCAACCTTTTGAGAAACAAATGGGGGAATCCAGAGATAGACCTGTTTTCCTCCCCTCAGAACTACCAATTGGACAAATTCTGCACAAGGACTTCCCACAGTCAAGCTTGGAAAGTGGATATACCCTGTCTTTTACCTGGGAAAGCCTCTCAGTTTATGCCTTTCCCCCTCTGCCTCTCCTCTCGAATGTTCTGCTAAAGATCAAACGGGACAAACCAAGGACAATACTGATTGCACCAGACTGGCCACGCCAACACTGGTACCCCCTTTTGTGTAGTTTGTCACTGCTGGAACCGTGGCACCTGCCTCAGACCCCTTCCCTGCTGTCCCAGCAGAAGGGCCAGATTCTGCACCTTCATCTTCAAACCCTGAACCTTGCAACCTGGCTAATTCCTTGAGCTCTCCAATAACATCCCTCAGTAAGCAGGTGCTAGATGTCATTCTGGAGACAAGGAGGCCTAGTACTAGAAAATCCTATGCTGAAAAGTGGAAAAGATACTGTTCCTGGAACCAGACTCGGGGGATGGGCACAGTGGTGCCCAGCTTAAAACATATTCTTCAGTACTTAACAGAGATGCTCCACAAGGGCCTTTCCTTCTTGTCAATCAAAATTCATGCCTCTGCCATTTTAGCACATTATAATACTGAATTGCCCCCTCTTCTCTCACCCCCTGCTAAAGCAATTCCTCAGAGGGGCCAAAAATTTAAGACCACCCAGGGGAGCCCCTACTCCAGCCTGGGACCTTAACTTTGTATTGGAAAAGCTCACTCTACCTCCTTTTGAGCCAGCTGCAACTGCAGAGCTAATTCCTTTCTTGGAAAACAGCCTTCCTTCTAGCCATCACTTCAGCAAGAAGAGTGTCTGAATTACAGGCCGTCATGGCAGTGGAGCCATTTATCATCTTACATGCAGACAGGGTGTCCCGCAGGACCAGTCCTTCCTTTATGCCCAATGTGGTGTCTAGTGTGGCCCTTAATCAGTCCATTCATTTGCCTACTTTTTTCCCAAATCCACAAAACCAAGGAGAACGAATACTGCACTCTTTGGACGTGCACAGGCAACTTAGATTTTATTTGGACAGGACTAAGCCTCTCAGAAAATCTGAACAGCTGCTAGTTGGCTTTGCTGCAGGAGCAGAGGGGAAGGCCATTTCAAAGCAAACCATATCTAAGTGTGGATAGCCCATTGCATTAATTTCTGCTATAAGCACCATGGAAAACCTACCCCACACTCACATTTCACCAGGGCTGCATCTACCTCTACAGCCTTTCTCAGAGGTGTCCCTACCAAGGACATCCTAGAAGCTGCTACCTGGAGCTCTGTTCATACCTTCACCAAGCATGACCACATGCCTATTTTTTCTAAATCCAGAGCTGGTTTTGCCACTGCAGTTTTGCAGGGCTTAATACCTGGTCCTAATGCTCTCTAACTTCCTCCTCCCTTAGCTTTGGGAATCAACCCAAATGTAATGACTGCAACAGTGAAACACAAAGAACATAGTACAGTTGTGTACACTTACCATAAATGTAGATGTTCGAGTGTATTCACTGTTGCAGTCCTGGTTACCCTCCCCTCCAGCCCCCTGACTCCTCTTGGCCATACTTTTCTTCTTGTTTAGTGTATTTTTGCTTTCTGGTGTATTTGTTTTTTGTTGGAGGTGTAACCTAACATATAATTGCTTTCCATTATGGGGGCACTTGACATCTGGGGCAAGAAAAACTGATGTAATGGCTTTGGCTGCATGTTTTATACCCCTGACAACCTGACGTCATGGAAGAAGAGACCGCACCCAATGCAGGAATCCAAGGCTTTGATATTCAGGCCGGTTGACGGCTACCTGCAGGCAGATAACCCAAATGTAATGACTGCAACAGTGAATACACTTGAACATCTACATTTATGGTAAGTGTACACAACTGTACTTTCCTTCTAGGCATTATGGCTGTATATATTTTAAAATCTAGCAAGATTTAAAAATTCATATGCATTTTATAGTTGTAATAGGAAGTACAGGCAGGCAAAAAGATAATGCAGAGGACCGTCTTAATTAGTGATGGGGCAGATAATGTCAAAATTTGTTGTTGATAGTGAATTGGATTATGTAATCCTATGGAAAACTGCTTAGCATACTTTGAGGTGTACATAATCTTGTGGAGTATTCTAATTAAATTAAACTTTGTCGTGGACTGCTGCTGTGTACAACTTGATGTTTTGTTTAAGGTAGTCACTGCTGACATTTTATTTTCCTTGCAGATTGGCTGCTTTGACCCGTACAGTGATGACCCCAGACTGGGGATCCAGAAAATACATCTTTGTAAATACAGTGGTTTCCTTGCAGTAGGAGGCACAGCAGGCCAGGTAAGAGTTTGACTGCTCACACTGTCCAGTTAATGTCACAATTTTAAACACCTTTTTTCAGCACATCATGCCAGATACTTGCTGCAGTAAAATTACTGCACTGAATCTACAAAGAAATCATATTTATGTTCACCTCTAAGCTGCTGTTTAACTCTGATAAACTGATTCTTCATCGTCAAAGGCTGCAACTACTACTTAATGTGTTGGTTCTATTCAGATAAATAGATTCTTCCAGTGTCATAGGCTGTAATTGCTTCCTGTGTTGGTTCTCTTTTGCAGTAGGTCTGATGGAGGTTAGTTTTAAGGTGCAGACTAATCAGTACATTAATGTTCTGTGGGGTTTTTTTTTGTGTTTATGAAAAATCTGCTTCTCTTATCAGTGGAATATAATACTATTGAGTATAAAAGTTTGTTAAGTTGTCTATCTCACCTTCGTTCTTTCTGTTTGGGATCGGAGCCGATCCTCGGCTCTGACTCGGCCATCTTCTATAGCTCGAGAGCTGTTTACTGGCTCGAGGCTACCCCTTATCCCATGATGCCTAGCGCTAGCTACCCAGATCTCATTTGCCACTTCAGCTGCAAGGTGTCGTTTTTCTGGCTCAGGCTTGTATTGACTTTCTTATAGAACTTTTTTTCTAAGAAATAGTCTTTTTTCTTAGTGGGTATTGTTAACTTTTAGTTTTATACTTGTAGTAGTTAAGTGTTCATAGCCTAGTACCAACCTATGAACCTATCAGCCCTAGGGCCTATACAAGCCTAGCCATAACACTTCCCTGGCTATTTCTTCCCACACTATTTACTTCCCTGGACCCCTGTCTAGCAGGGCGACTGACGTGATCCCCGGGGTGAATTTCTTTTCTCACATCCAATCGTCAAGGTTCCTTTTGAAGAGGGCCAAAGAGGCACTCTGCTTGACATGTATGGGCAATCTATTCCAGAGTCAGGGGAGTCTCTGGGTCAGGAACCTATCCCTCCAGCATGTTTTGTTTATTGTGATGACAAGGTTTAGATCCCTGGAGCGTGTGGCTCTGAGGGATTGGGATTTCTTTAAGTGTAGCATGTCCAACAGCTCTGGGTTTGACATGGCCTTGTATGTTAAGCAAAGATCGCCTCTGAGTAGACGATATGCGACAGAGTATAGCTGGAGTTTTTAAGGCGGTCAGCGTAGGGCATCTGCTTTAGACCTGTGATTCTTTTAGTGAGGTATTTCTGTGGCCTTTCCAGTTGTTGCAGATGTCTTGAGAGGTACATACCAAACGGGGCATTGTATTCTATAATGGGTCTAATGAGGGATGAGTACAGTGGGACAATGACCACCTTTTTTCTGGATGAAAAGCCCTTGGTGATTAGGTGTGCCTCATAGAAGGATTTCCTGACTGTTGTGGCGATGTGGTTATCGAAGGTGAGACCACTGTCCACCTGTGTCCCTAAGTCTCTTATCAAACTTTCGGAGTTTAGTGTACTGCCACCTATATGGTAATTCACGGATACATGTTTTTTCCCAAAGGGGATAACTATACATTTCTTGGCATTGAGCTTGAGCCCATGGCTCTGGCACCAAGCATCTGTTTCTGTAAGGCCCTTTTGTAGAGTATCCACATCATTTGGGGGTTCAATAATTGCTCCCAGTTTGCAGTCATCTGCAAACTTTGTTATCCAGAGTCCCTTAGTGTTGGCTTGTACTTCAGAGAAGTAGATGCCAAACAAGAGCGGTCCCAGGACTGAACCCTGAGGTACTCCACTTGTCACTTGTCTGGAGCTGGATTTGGAGTCTGCTACTTTTACAGTGTGGGTTCTATCAGTAAGCCAGTTAGCAACCCATTGGGTGACGTAGGGATTAATGCCCAGCTTAGTAAGTTTATCTATGATTCCAGAGTGGGGGATGGTGTCAAAGGCCTTGGCAAGGTCTAGATAGGCTGTGTGGACCACCTTACCCTTGTCCATGGCTCTGGAGACTGATTCGAAGAAGTCAATCAAGTTCAGGGGACAAGATCGGCCCTTCACGAACCCAAACTGGGTGGGGTCCAGTGTTTGAAGGTTGCCAATGTCTTTGTTTATAAGTTCCATGATAATACGCTCCATGGCCTTGCAGATAAGGCTTGTCAGACTGATGGGACGGTAGTTTCCGGGATCCAAGGTGGATCCCCGCTTGTGGAGTGGGATAACTGTAGCTCTGCACCACTCAGTGGGCATGAAACCTGAGGTGAGGCTATGATTAAACATGACACTTGGGTGCGGTGCCAGTTCATATTGTAGTTCATGTAGTACACAGCCCGGGATGTCATCTGGTCCCATGGATGCTGTATTCTTAGCTTTGGAGAGTGTGTTTACCTGTGTGGCCATTATTACCGGAATTTGGCAATCTTCCGGTATTGAGATGGGCCATTTAGGGGGTGAGAGGGGGGTGAAGTTGGCATTGAATCGATCTGCCAGGATATTGGCAATATCCTTGGGATCCGTATATTTAATGCCATTCTGTTTTAGCTCAGAGCAGATCTGAGCATTGCCATTTAGATTCTTGACATAGTTATAGAATGCTTTGTTGTTGTCTTTGGAATCTTTGGCAATTTTATTACTTAACTAGCTTTGGAGGATTTTATGAGGGATCTCAGTTTCTTACTGCGGCTGGTAAGGAAGTTTTTTGCATCCTGGGATTTTCCTCTTTTTTGCAACAGTTTCTTCATTTTGTTGTAAAGTTTGTTTATGGCAGGGGACCACCAGATTGGCTTCTTTTTTTTTTGGATGAGAGCATCTTGGTTCTATTTGGAATGGCACAATTTATGCATGAGTGGATGTGCTCGTACAGTGCCTTAGTGTAGGATTCAGGAGTTGAACATTCAGCTCCCGTCTGCATGGGTGTCATGAAGTTTGTCACTTCTGACTTGAGTAGCATGAAGTTGGCTTTGGAGAAGTTTTTTATGGAGGTTTCCATACTGGGGGGTGGGGGTGGGATGTGGATGTTAAGGGTGATTAGCTTATGGTCAGACGTGACTACCGAGGGGGGTGACCATAGGTGTGGAGCATCGATTTCCCATGACCAGGTCTAGGATATTGGAGCCCCTGGTGGGACTATGGATTAGTTGATCCAGGGCGTTGGAATTTATGAATTCCAAGAACCGTTGGGCAAAGGTGTTGGTACATGAGTAGCTTTCCCAGTTAATGGCAGGGTAGTTAAAATCACCCAGTATTAGGGTGTTTGGTTCTATCTTAATATTTTCCAGTATGTGTAGAAAGGTGTAGTGAGAATCTTGGGGTATGGTGGGGGATCTGTAGCAAGCTACAATTTGGATTGCAGTCTTACCTAGTGTTAGTTGCAGCTGGAGAATTTCAGACGCATTGTGTTGGGCAACTAGCCTGGTGGTGTGAATATCCTTGGTCAATATGGACACTCCTCCACCTTTAGTGTTTCGGTCCTGCTTTGGTGGCCGAAAAGTGTGGTAAGAGTTGTAGCCTGGTATTGCAGGGGTGCTCTCTGGAGCCTTGAACCAGGTCTCAGTTACTGCACAGATATCGATGTTCTCCATTTTTAGGAGTGCCTCGAGAGAGTGCATTTTGAGGTTTAGACTTCTAGCATTGAGTAGCATTACCTTCAGATTTTGCATGCTTGTACCTGTTACGGTGGTGGTTTTGTCCTTTGAACTTTGCCTAAAAAAAGGCACTATAGGGGTGGCAAGAGCCTTAGCCAGTAACCTGAATCCCAGAGGCGACAGGTGCAGACCATCTCTGGCAAAGCATCGTGGTCTGTCAATCATGTTGTCCCAGGCAGGCAGATACTGGATCCCCTTTGAATGACACCAGAAACTTAGCCAATTGTTGAAGTCAGTCATTTTGTCCTTATATTGTGGTATCATTCTGGGCCAAGGCAGGATGCTACTCAGGGCTAGGGTCATACCTGCCTGGGCCACACGATCCGAGAGCTCTTCCATGTCTCTCTTCATGTAGTCCAGGGAGGTACGTTTCAAGTCATTCACTCCAACATGGACAATGACAGAGTCATATTTGTACTTGTTGTGGAGTGACTTGAGTGCATGCGTTATGTGGCGGATCCTGGCACCCGACAGGCAGCTGACTGTAATTTTCTCCTTGTTCAACCTGGTGAGAGGGACATCAGTGTGCCGGACTATAGAGTCACCTATGACTAAAGTGTTAGGTACATTGTCTTGCCTTAGGGGCTGTTGCTGGGTGGCACAGGTGTTGTTGACTATGTGACACTTTGGTTGTGATTGGTGTTTGTTTGCGTTTCAGCTTCAGAGGTCCGTGTTGCTTGGGAAGATTACAGTTAAGGGCCTCTGCATATGTGGATTTAGTGTTGCTATATGTGGGTGTTGGTGGTGTGGGTTTAGAAGGGCTATGTGTTGCTTGGGGTGTAGTGTGGGTGTTAACCTCCTCTTGACTGTCTAGCACAATCTTGGGTGGAGAGAGCTTTGCTTCCATTTTGGCTATGTAAGTGCATCTCTCACAGGTTGTAGTGTTGGGTGGTAGGAGGAGAGGGTTGTCTGTGTACATGAGGCAATTGCTGCATCGCCCCAGTATGCCCAGATTCACCAGGTGGACAGGAGAAATCACCGGAAGCTGACCCTTGGACATGCCTGGTTTGATGCTTTTTTTTTTTTTGTAAAGTACAGGAGCTGTTTTCCCTTACCTTAGCAAGGTACTTTGCAATTATAGGCTGTTTAGTGCCTACTATTAATTTCTCCTTATTAACAAGGAGAGTTGAGTGCTTGTATCAGTTTAAGGCTTCCTAGTGCTTTCCAGCAGGTATTAGAGAAAGTGCTAGTCAAAGGGATGCTTAAAAGTAAGATAAAAAAATGCACACTGCAGTGTGCACTAGAGAAGGTAGGCGTGAAAGTAGGTAACTTAAGTTTTACCTGTTTAAAAAGTTAAGGTTTGGTGGAGAGTTACTATTTTTAAAACAGCAAGATGGGTTGAAAGGGGTGGTACTATGGAATACAGTAGGATGGCCAATAAAGTTAAGTAGTTGAAGGGGAGGGGGTTTTGATTTAGTGATTATTTCACAAGCCAGTGAAAGTAGAGAGGAAATGAGATATATGGTCAGATTAACATAAGAGGCAGGCAACTAGAAAGACAGTGGTATTTAACAAGACAATTATGACTGGGTGGGAGGGCGGGGAAAATTCTACCTGACTCAGAAGAGAGGGAGAGTTGTGGTCTCTTTTGAAGTTTTAATATGCTGTTAAAGCAGAATGCAGGTAAAACACAAGGTAAAGAAAACAAACTACAGTATTTAAAATATACAAAATACAAAAATAAAAGCAAACTAACCTTTCCTTCACAGCAAAGTGTAGCAGAGTCTGGATGAGCCTCCCCCTTAGAACTCGTTTTAATTAGAGAGTTCTCCCCCTCCCCCTCCTTATCCTTTTCTTGTCAGGTTAGCCGTTTAGGTTAGAGGCTTTCCTTATACCTTCTTGTTAGGCCAGCCGTTTGAGTTAGAGGCTTCCTAACAAAAAAAAAATTTAGTCTGTATTATACTGTGCTTTTTTTTTCTGTAGACTGTATATTGATTATTAGCTATTGTTGTCTTTTTGGTTTCAGGATGTCTAAAGAATCCAAGGTGTCTAGGTTCAAGAAGTGTGACTCATGCTGTCAGAAAATGTGTCTGACAGATGGGCACACCTCTCTGGAATCAATTCATTCAGCTCCCCTCTGTCTCCCCTACTTCAGAGCGAGCGCAGTCACAGATCTTCTCACTCCTCTCGATCCTCTAGGCTGTCTGATCACGACGTGGAGAGAGTGGTCAGTAGGTTGCTTAAGTCGCAGGCACTTGCCAAGATGTTGTCCAGCCCTCCTCAACAGGTGTCGGCTCCGTCCCC
The DNA here is from genome assembly GCF_019279795.1 of Protopterus annectens. Classification (NCBI taxonomy): domain Eukaryota; kingdom Metazoa; phylum Chordata; order Ceratodontiformes; family Protopteridae; genus Protopterus; species Protopterus annectens. The sequence continues at coordinate 19,264,876 of NC_056744.1, read as the reverse complement.
TTCTATCGATGTTCCAACTCCGACTCCATTGAGCTCGGAGCCGGAGTTCGTTGGGGTTCGAGTAGTGGAACTGTCGGCTCCGATAACTTTCTCCTTCGGTTCCGTCGTCCGCTCCGATTCCCTCAATGGTGCCATCCGTCAAGGGTGTTGGGGCTCCCTCATCGGCTCCGAGGGGGCGAGTGGCATCGGACCCTTGTCCGACCTCGATGTTCTTTTTACACTGCTGCAGTCATTACACTTGGGTTATCCTGCCGTCAGGTGGTTCCCCAGTCGGCCTGAGTTCCAAAGTCTTGGTCCGGCGTCGATTGCTGTCGCCTCCTCCCTGACGTCAGTGCGACAGGGGTATATAAGATGCAGCCAGTGCCATTTTCTTCAGTCTTTTTTTGCCACGCGGTGCCTGAAGCAAAAGCAGTTCGCAAGTGCCGGTCGGCCGACTCCTAAGATTTTCATTTCCGAATCCAGAACCGAAGTCTTATACAAAGCTAGGTACCCCAAACTTTTTCTTGCCTCAGTCTGATGTCAGTAAAAGTTAATAACTGTATTTCTTGTGGGAAGCAAATGCCTCATAAGGATTTCCATTCTTATTGCATCCCATGCCTAGGCCCAGACCACGACGTCACTGGTTGTCGGTTTTGTGCTAGGTTTAACAAGCGCACTATTAAACGTCGGTTTGATTTTGCCCGACATTATTTTGGCAGAAAATTTAATTATACGATGCCGTCGGAACTTCCGATGACCACAATTCATAAAAGGTGCAAAGACAAAGACAGGCATCCGAGACCCAAAACTGACGACGAAGCCTCTTCTAGGCCAGTTGCCAGTTCTCCGGTTTTCAGCGAGGCGCCTTCGCAGCCCCTGATGACCGCTTCTACAGAACCACAGGCAGCCACCGACTCCTTAGTAGAGATGGCTGGGCCATCGGACTCCCAAGTTTTACAGACTAACAAAACCGACCCTGCAGAGGGATCCGGTGTACATGAGCCACCTGCAACTCAGAGAGCGTCTTCAGACCTAGTCAGCTTAGCCTTAAACCCTCTCTAAGTCTAAACCACCTCTTAAATCAAAGAAATCACAGTCTCTGGGGCAGGCCTCCATGCCTAAGAAACAAATGCTCAAAATGACCAAAGACCTGATCACTCTGATCAGGGGGTCCTATCCCCCTCCTGATAAAAGGCCCAGACAGGATGTGGATTATGACTCCTCCGACCACGTGTCCATTTCCTCAGTTTTCCTCAGACCTAGGTTATTCCTCACCCCCTTATGAGGATTCTGATGGTGAGGAATCCATTCCATCAGCCTCTCCACCAGAGGATTACTCTTTTGGGGAAACTTTACACACCATGAGGGAGCATTTCCATTGGGAAGGGCAGGTTTATTCTGAATCCAAGAAAAGGCTCAGAGAATTTCTACTTTTGCCTCAACACAGACCCCTGGCTATTCCGCCAGTGTTAGATATTGTGGATGATGTGTATACTGAATCCAGCTTAAATCCTGATTCCTTACCTCCAGCTCCAGTTAAACCAGACGGGTATTAGAGTCCCTGACTCTCAAATTTCTGTATAAAAGCCCAGTGGCAGACCCAGAAACCATTTTTCAGGGACCCAAAGGGGTCAAGGCCTCATCAGCAAAGAACCCAGTTCCCTCCGACAGAGACTCCAGAGCATTAGACAGATGGGGAAAGAAAGTATATACATCTGCAACTTTAGCGATGAGAGCTTTGAATTGCCAATTTCACATGTTAAAATATCAGCAATTTCTGATGTCTCAGTTGAAACAAAAAATGCTTTCAGATACAGATCCTCCTAATTTTAAGGAAATGCAGGATTTATTGCATGCTGCTGAACAAGTGGGAAAACATACTTTGCAATGTGGTTTTGATTCTTTAGAGGCCTCCTGCAGAGCAGTAGTTACAGGCTCTGTCATTAGAAGACATGCATGGTTAAAGGAACATGCATTACCAGATCATGTTAAAGCAAAACTTCTGGATGCACCTTTGCAGCATGATGTCCTATTTGGAGTTAAGGCAGAAGAGGTACTAAAGAAAATGGAGGATAAGGCAAAATCTATGCAAACTGTGAAAGATTTCTTACAGGTACAGCCTCCTCGATTTAGAAGAATCTGGCCAACCAAGAATTGGTCCTTTTCAGTTGCAGACAGACCTCAAAGGGGCAGATACAGACGTCCAAGAGGTAGAGGACAGCCACAAGTCCCTTACAGGCCTCGACAATGGGGTGTACCAGGCCAGAAAGAAGGGGAAGACAGGCAAAAACCTTACAAAAAACAGTCCCAATGACTTGCCACTACAGCTGCCAAACATCTCTCTTGGCAGCCCCATTGGGAGGAAAACTGGCCCTTTTCTATCACAATTGGCATATGATCACCAAAGACAAATAGGTTCTCAATATCGTTTCACAGGGTTACAGGTTCCACTTTCACACACTGCCAAGGTTAAAAGGAATGCCGAACCTGCTACCAAATCAATGGGCAGAGGCTCAAAAACAAATCACAGCACTTATGACCATGGGAGCTATTCAAAAGGTACCTCCACAGGAACAAGGACAAGGATTTTACTCAAGAATCTTTCTGGTACCCAGAAAAGACAAAGCCTGGAGGCCCATTCTGGATCTTTCATCTCTAAACACTTTCCTGGATGTCCCGAAATTCAAAATTTTGACATTGCAACAGCTTCTTCCCATGCTGGGCAAGCAAGCTTGGCTTGTGACCTTGGACCTCAAGGAGGCATATCTGCTTGTCCCTATCTGACAAAACTGGAGAAGATACCTCAGATTCATTGCTGGTCCAATGCATTATCAATTCTCTGCACTGCCCTTTGGCTTATCTACTGCACCCAGGGTCTTCACAAAGTGCCTGGCACCAGTAATTGCATTTTGCAGACAGAGGAATTCAAATTTACCCATACCTGGACGACTGCCTAATTCAAGCAGAGAGCAAAGACCTTCTCCTAAAGCATCTGGCGTTTGTAAAGAAGTTACTAAGTTGCCTGGGGTACACAGTAAACGAAAATAAATCAAAACTAGTGCCCTCACAAGAGATAATATTCCTGGGTGCCAGCTTGAACACAACGGCCCAGATGGCTTATCTCACGCCAGACAAGCAAGGACAATTGACTCAATACTTTCAATTGATGGCAACAAAGACCCGACTCCCTGCAAGAAAAATTCTGCAGGCCTTGGGCTACATGGCATCTTGCATACTACTAATTCCATATGCCAGACTGCATATGAGGAAACTACAATAGTACCTAAAGATTGTATGGTCTCAACACTGTCAAAGTTTGGAAACAGTTATACCACTAATACCTTGCCTTCAGAAGGAGTTTCGATGGTGGGCTCAAGCTTGTCACCTAAACAAGAGACAGCCTTTTACTCAACCCACACCCAGGCAAACACTGACAACAGATGCATCGGATTACGCCTGGGGAGCACACACGGCAGGAAAATGCATTCAGGGCAAGTGGCCTACAGAACAAAAGCATCTTCACATCAACCAAAAAAAGATGCTAGCTGTACAAAATGCCCTTATAGCTTTCAAGGACCTGCTATATCCAGGACAGCTGCTACTAAAGACAGACAACACCACAGTCATGTGGTACATAAGCAAGGGGGCACCCATTCCTACCCCCTCTGCAGACAAGCAATGACCTTGCGGAACATAGCTATAAACCGTCAAGTTCATCTACAAGCACAATTCCTGCCAGGAGATAAAAACACACTGGCAGACGACATAAGCAGAAATATCATGGATCCCCACGAATGGGAATTGAATCCACAAATATTCAGAATAACACAGAAATGGTGGAGCCCGGACATGGATCTATTTGCATCACCAAGGAATTGCCAGCTACAGAAATTCTGCACAAGGAGTTACCATCCACAAGCATGGAAAGTGGATGCCCTCTCATTCAGCTGGAAAAACTTAACAGTATACACATTCCCACCACTGCCTCTTCTTCCAAAGGTACTCATAAAAGCCAGGCAAGAGGAGCCAAAAATGATCCTGATTGCACCAGACTGGCCACGCCAGCACTGGTACCCAATCTTAAAAAACTTAGCACAAGGACCACCTTGGATTTTGCCTCAAACACCACATCTGCTCTCTCAGAACAACAATCAGATTCTCCACAGCCAGCTAAGGACCTTAAACCTTGCTGTATGGAAGATACCTTAACAAAGCAAGCAATGCCTCTCTCCAAAGCTGTTATGGATGTCATCCTGGAGGCCAGAAGGCCTAGTACCAGGAAAGCCTATTCGGATAAATGGAAAAGATTCTGTTCCTGGAACCAGGCTCACAGCCTTGACCCTCTTGTACCAAACATTCCTCAGATACTACAATATTTGACTGAGATGTTGGACAAAGGCCTCTCCTTTTCATCCATCAAGATCCACGCCTCTGCCATCTCTGCTCATTGCAACACGGATCCACCAATTTTCTCTAATCCTTTGCTAAAGCAGTATCTCAGAGAGGCAAAAAACATAAGACCCCCCTGTAGAGCACCTGCTCCAACTTGGGAACTCAACTTTGTTTTGGAAAAATTAACTTTAGCTCCTTTTGAGCCAGCTAGCACAGCAGAATTAAAATATATCTCTTGGAAAACTGCTCTGCTTCTGGCACTAACATCAGCACGAAGAGTTTCAGAATTACAGGCACTAATGGCAGTGGAACCTTTCCTCATTTTCCACCAGGACAGGGTGTCCTTAAGAACTAACCCTACTTTTATGCCTAAGGTGGTTTCAAGTGTGTCTCTAAACCAAACTATTCACTTACCAACTTTTTATCCAAAACCACAGAATAAAGGGGAGAGACTACTGCATTCATTGGACATTCACAGGCAGTTACGCTTCTACTTGGACAAAACCAAAGCTTTCAGAAAATCTGAGCAATTATTGGTAGCATATGCTGCAGGAGCACAGGGAAAAGCCATTTCAAAACAGACTATTTCTAAATGGATAGGACATTGTATACGTTTCTGCTATACGCATCATGGAAAACCTGTGCCTACCAGCATTAGATCTCACTCCACCAGGGCAACAGCCACTTCTACGGCCTACCTCAGAGGAGCACCTACCAAGGATATTTTGGAAGCAGCAACATGGAGCTCTGTGCATACCTTCACCAAGCATTACCATCTGCCTCTACACTCCAAATCCATAGCTGGCTTCACTTCTGCAGTGCTGCAGGGCCTTATAGCCACCCCTAATGCATTATAGAACCAGCCACCCTACCTCAGCTTTGGGATTCTACCCAAGTGTAATGCCTGCAGCAGTGTAACACGAACATAGTACAGTTTTGTACCTACCATAAATGTAGATGTTCGAGTGTTCACACTGCTGCAGTCTAGGTTACCCTCCCTCCATCCCCTCTTTATTGCTGGTACGTACCTAGGTCTTCTACCCTTTACTACCTATAGGGGGTATTTGCAAGTAACTAAAAGTTGTAGTTTACTTTATTTATGTTTTATTAGCAATTTGTATTGCCTACCTGTTTGGGGGCACCTGACATCTCGGGCAAGAAAAACTGAAGAAAATGGCGTCGGCTGCATCTTATATACCCCTGTCGCACTGACGTAGGGGAGGAGGCGACAGCAACTGACGCCAGACCAAGACTTTGGAATTCAGGCCGACTGGGGAACCGTCTGACTGCAGGATAACCCAAGTGTAATGACTGCAGCAATGTGAACACTCGAACATCTACTTTATGGTAGGTACAAAACTGTACTTTCTCCCTCTCGGAGCTTCGGTGCAGGTGAGCTCGGCTCCTACATCGGCCTCTGAGCTGTCTCCCTTGGTGTGGAGAAGGATTCCGATTTCCTCGGAACCGAAGCCTTCTCTGCATCGTGGCAGAGACGCCTTTGATGTCATGAGGAGTGTGCTGGCCACTGAGTCAGCTCCACTATCTGCCCCATCGGCTCCGTCCCCTGTAGTGCCTGTGCCAACCTCTGCTCCTCCTCCAGACCCCAAGTGTGGGGAACTGGTGCTCCAGGGCACCCCATTGGGTGTTTTCTCTTCTTCCGAGGCCTCCCCTGATCATTCAGAGGAGCCCCCTCGTAAGAAGTGCAAGAGGAAGCACATTGACTCCCCTGAGTCTGTCACTTCTGATGCAGACTTAGATGACTCGGAAGGGTCCCCGAGATCCCCCTCTGAAGATGTTTCCTTTTCAGACTTCCTCGAAATGCTTAAGCAGAGGGGGAACTGGAATCCCCTAGTCCCTGCCGAGGATGAGTCTGTATTCCTGGATGTGTTCGGTTCCTGACCTTCCACCTCCTGGGTTTCTCCGTCTTTTGATCCACTTATGTCAGTAGTGGCTCGAAAGGCTTGGTCAGCCCTGGATACAGTGGAACCAACCACGAGGAAACCTGGAAAGTTTATCACTGCACCCCATAAGCAGTTCCTTACCAAAGGTGTTCCTGTGGATGCCATGGTAGTAGCAGCAGGCACAAAAAAGGAGTTAGCGGAAACTTCTTTGTCTGTCCATCCTCCTAACAAGGAGTCTAGGACCATGGACAGATATGGGAAGCGAATGTTTGCTTTAGCAACCTTTTCTATGAGGTCACTGAACTACTTATGCCATTTTACCCGGCTTCAGAGGGATCTCCTTAAAGAGCTCGGAGATACCCTTCAAGATCCATCAGCTGAGGGGGCTCAAGCTAAAGTGTCTTCCCAGCTGGCGACCCTTAATTCTGTAATCAACTCCTCCATGAGGCTCATTTCCTATGCAGCCGATGGTGCGAGTAGAGCCGCAGGTACAGGTGTGGCCCTGAGGAGACACGCCTGGATGCGGCTGTGTAATTTTGCAGAACCCTTTAGAGTGTCTTTCACCAACACCCCCTTTGATGGCTCCTTTCTTTTTGGACCACAGGTGAAAGACACTTTGACTAGGTGTGAGCAAGAAGGCAAGACACACTCTGCTGTGGGAGTCCGTTTTTCCACTCCTTCCAGACCATACCCCAAGGGTCAGAAGAGTGGTAAAATGTAGTTCCGAAAATCCCAGGGAGCCTTGCCTGACACACGTAGATATTTTTCCTCCAGGGGCAAAGGGGGAAACAACAACAGACACCGCCCTCGTGGCAGAGGGGGTCCGCAGAACCAGGGCAACAGAGAATCTTTCTCTGAGAAGCCCTTTAAACATCCCTGAAGGGTTGCCCGGCTGGCCACCTCTGGAGGCAGTTGGGGGAAGACTTTCTCTGTACCCAAAAGTCTGGCAAAATTTAACGCAAGATAATTGGGTACGGTCAGTTATATCTGGAGGTTACAAACTTCACTTCTCTCAACCCCCTTTACCTTCAAGCATATCCCTTCCAGATGTTCCACCCAATCTGAGGGACCAAGCAGTCATAGAAGTTTCAAAATTGCTAGAAAAAGAGAGTCAACCAGGAAGTCCTGGCAGACCAACACGGATCCGGAACTTACTCAAGGTTCTTTTCGGTACCAAAAAAGACAGGGGACTGGAGACCGATTCTGCATCTCAGCAGACTAAACAAGTCTGTTCAAAGAACAAAGTTTCGGATGGTCACGCTACAGTCCATTCTACCTTTTTTGGGTCAGGACAGTTGGATGTGCTCCATAGATTTTCAGGATGCGTACTATCACATCAAAATGGACAGGCACTCCAGGAGATTCCTTCGCTTCTGGCTGGGAGCCAGTCATTACCTGTTCAGAGCCTCTGCCCTTTGGTCACCACAGCCCCCAGGGTGTTCACCAAGTGTATAGCAGTGGTCACGGCTCACCTGAGACGTCGAGGATTCCAGGTGTTTCCATATCTAGACAACTGGCTTCTCACTGCTACTACCAGGCATCAACTTCTGCAAGCCAGGGACTGCACAATCACAATCTGCTCCCAGCTAGGCATCACAATAAACTTAGAAAAATCTGCCTTGTTGCCCTGTCAATCTATCACCTATATAGGAGCAGACTTAGACTCAAGGAACATGTCCGCAAGGCTACCGCCAGACAGGGTGTCTACAGTTTACCAGCAAGTTCAAATTCTAATGCAGAGCAAAAGGATCCAAGTCAGGTTTGTCCTTCAAACTCTGGGTTCCATGGCAGCGGCAATTCTTCTAATTCCTTTGGCCCGCTTTCACATGAGAATCCTTCAGTGGCTTCTGTTCACACAGTGTTCTTTCTAACAGCTGCCCATGTCTCACATGATCACGATTACAGAAGCATACAAAAGGCACCTTTCCTGGTGGATGGTCTCCCCACTAGTGTCTCAGGGCAGACCCTTCATTCAGCCCCCTCCGGTTGCCACAGTGACCACAGACGTCTCCCTGATAGGGTGGGGGGGCATAATCAAGGCAGGACAGTCCAAGGCACTTGGCAGCCTCACGAGTACCATCTTCATATAAACGTCCTAGAAATGAGAGCCGTGCTCCTAGCATTGCAAGCTCTTCAGGACTCTCTCCCTTCTGGGACCATTGCAATTCAAACGGACATGTCAGTGGTGTGGTACATCAACAAGCGGGGTGGAACCATGTCCTATCCCCTATGACGAGAAGCACTCAGACTCTGGCAGTGGGTGATTTCCTCCCAACGATTTCTGATTGCGACGCACATCCCTGGGAGGTCCAACTTCATAGCGGACAGGCTCAGCAGACCTATTCTCATGCCTCACGAGTGGTCTCTGAATCAGGTAGTTGCGGATCTGATCTTCCGCAAATGGGGGCAGCCTTGCTGCGATCTTTTTCAACAGCAAATGCAGCAACTACTTCTCCCTTCTGCTTCCAGGTCACTCTCCCAGAGACGCTCTAGTCCACGATTGGCCTCAGGGACTTCTTTGCCTTCCCTCCGTTTCCCCTGATACTGAAGCTCATACAGAAAGCTACATCGTTGGGTTGCAAAATCATCCTCATTGCCCCCTACTGGCCTCGACAGATATTGTTTCCTTTCCTGCATCATTACCTTCTCGAGCAGCCCTGGACTCTGGATCCAATTCCAGACCTACTGATTCAGCAGTCAGGCGGGTTGCATCAATCCCTCCAAACACTCCAGCTCACAGCTTGGTTGCTCTACTTCCAACCCTAGCCAGGCTTCCCAGCATTTCCCCGGCCGTGCGTGAGATTATTGTGTCCTCTCACAAGTCCACTACTAGAAAAACTTATGCTAGTAAATGGAAAAGTTTTTCTTGTTGGGCAGAGGCTAGGAACATAGATCCCTTTTCAGCCCCAGTCCACGAAATTTTGGAATTCCTAGCACAGCTCTCTTCATTCTGGGTCCGCTTCTGCTACAATCAGGGTTCAATTGGCGGCCATTTCTAACTTTCATGTTGGGTTGTCTAATTCAAACATTATGTCTCATAAGCTCTGTAAAGCCTTTCTAAGAGGGACTACTCTCCTTAGACATCCAGTGAGAGATCCCCCTCCTCCTTGGGACCTTAATTTGGTACTAGCCTCTTTAATTATGCCCCCCTTTGAACCTGCAGAATCCTGCTCAATTAAATTTCTATCTTAGAAAACACTCTTTCTGGTAGCTATTACATCAGCCAGACGCGTTTCTGAACTTCAGGCACTATGTGTTCGTCCTCCATACTTGGTTTTTCATAAGGACAGGGTTGCTCTGAGGACTAATCCATCTTTCCTTCCGAAAGTTTGCTCAGAAAATAATTTAAACCAATCTATAGACCTTCCTGTGTTTTTCCCTAACCACACCAGCAAGGCAGAATACAAATTACACCAATTGGACGGTCATAGACAATTGCGTTTTTACTTGCATATGACCAAGGATACAAGGAAGTCGGACCAACTATTCCTTTCCTATGCTCTAGGCAAACAAGGTCTCCCAGTTTCCAAAGTGACCTTATCAAGGTGGTTGTCTCACATTATTACCTTCATTTATCAATTGAGAAACAGAGTTGCCTATCAAACTGAAAGGTCATTCTACTAGGGCTTTGGCCACCTCTGTAGCCTTCCAATCTAGGTTGCCCATGGATTCTATTTGTTTCTTGGGCAGGTTGTTTCTCTGGTTAAGTCTGGGGTTAGCTATTACAAACGAGATCTGGGTAGCTAGCGCTAGGCATCATGGGATAAGGGATAGCCTCGAGCCAGTAAACAGCTCTCGAGCTATAGAAGATGGCCGAGTCGGAGCTGAGGATCGGCTCCAATCCCAACCAGCAAGAAGGAAGGCGAGATGAAGACGACTATCATGGAACGTTATGGTCGGTGCATAACTTTTTCTAATAGGTGTGAACCCTACCAATGAAAGGTGTGCATTTGCTAGTAAAGCAAGGTCTGGTGCATTTCCTTTTTCATGCTAATAGCATAAAAAGCAGACCTTCTGTTTGAATTCTTTTGAGTGTTGCACCTGCTCCTCCCCTTCCCAGCACTGGTGTTCCATCTGACCCAGCTAGTAAACCATTACACTGACATAAAATGCATCATTCCTGGATAAAATTTTCATGGTTCAAGAAGCTCTCAAGTTTGATACTTTGTTCTTTTGTCAGTCGTGAGTCTCACCCCTTCGTATTGTTACCTTATTACATTTTTTTTTTTTATCTCCTATAGGTATTCCCTTCCATGCCTGCCAACAAGTTAGTCTCAGCCCATTCATTCCTGACTAATGTATTTTAGCAAAAGCTGCCCTAGGAAGGTGTCCTCCAGGTAGTTATGAAGGCTGCTTATTTGTGAAGGTAGGCCCATTGAGTGGCTCTTTAACCTGACCCCCCCCCCCCTTTCAGGCAAATGGAGTCTGCTGACTCAGGGTTCAACAGGAGAGAGGTGGTATCACAACTGATCTCTACTTTGTAGTTGGCCTACTAAATGGCTGTATCTGTTTATGCCACTGGCATTCCCTGAGTTTATTTACTGCTCTGTAACAGAGCTTCACCCCCTACCCTAACCCCACCCCTACATAGTGACATGATCACCTGTATAGTCGCAGGGATTACAAGTGCTTCTCTGTCTCACTTGTATGCTGCTTGACATGCAGGGATAAGGGCTGTCATCAGTGGCTTGGGTAACTAAAGGTAATGTCCTCCTTTGGAGTCGCTCCTGTTATTGGTACCGGCAAGATGACCAGGTACCGCAGTACTTTCCATCTGGGAAGGATGAGCTGTAGCTGCTCCTTTCCTATTCTCCTCCTGCCAGCTGTTTCAGTGCCTGACTCTTCTTATCTGAGAAGTAGTCAGGACTTTCATCCTTGTGCATCACAGAGTCCGGTAGATGCCACTTGTTCCCTTGACCCTGTCCATCCTTTTTCTCTGAGAATGCTGTTTGTCTTTCATATCATACCTCTCTTCTTTGTACAGACATTCTTGGGTGTCTTCTTGTACACTAGCCATTTAGTCCACCTGTGTCACAAGACAGCAGAACTTCTCATCCTTCCAAGCTGTCGCTAAAATCCAAAAAAAAAAAAAAAAAAAACAATCCTAGGGTCGGTCCTGTTTAACATCTTCATAAATTGCATTCTGTCACTTCACTTACTACCATACTACATTATGATAACGATTCTGCTCTGATTCGCTCAGCCTCCACCATACAAAAATGACAGTAATTAATGAGAAAAAAGTTTCATGTTACCTAGTTAAACAATTAAAAAATCAAAATTGTAGATGTTATGTTGTCATATCTCGCCTTCATTTTTACAATTTTGCGTTCGGAGCAGATTCTCTGCTCTGATTCGGCCGAATACATAGCTGAAAGTCTCAAACTTGGCTCGTGGCAAGTAGGTATTCCACAATGCAGTGGTGTAATTCCCCAGATCTTGTTTGCCACTTTACAAGGTTGGATGTGCTCATCTTGGCTGTGGCCAAGTTGACAAATTTTCTTATATTTCCTGTAATACTGTTCTATTTTATAATAGATAGCTTAGTATTCAGTCATATTTAAATCATTGTGCCTTTTATTGCATTATAGTTTAATACTTATGGTTTTATTCCCTTTGGTGCAGCGTTTGGCCGTCACCTTTAGGCCTGACTGTATCCCTTGTAGTGGTTGTTGTTTCTGTCTGTCTTAGTTTATTAGCTCGTTTAAGTTAGAGAGCTCTTCGCCCATTTAAGTTAGCGGGCTTGTAGTTAGTTTGTTGTTTTGTCTGTGAAATAGGGCCGTTTTCTGTTAGAGGTCTTATTTTTCTCCCTGGTTGTCTCCTTCGTGTTTCCCGTAGTTTTCTACTCAGTTTAGCTTTAATAGTTCATTATTTAAAACTTTCTTGTTGTCTTTGTGGTCTTATCTTTATTATGTCTAAAGACCCAAAAGAGAGGGAATATAAGCCTTTGGGTTTTAAAAAATGCCAGAAGTGTTCACAAAAAATGTCCATCACAGATGGACGTGTAATATGTGTTTATTGCCTTGGTGCAATTCATCTAAAAGATGATTGTACTTTTTGTCATTCTTTCAGTGCAAGGGTTCTTCAAGAAAGGAGAAACAAATTGATCCTTAAAGGGCTCTTAAAGCCAACTTTGGAGGAAGCTATCCATAGTTCTTCTTCTTCCTCTTCTCCTTCTTCCAAAAAAGAAAAATCCCTTAATAGACAATCACCTGCAACATCGGCTCATTCGGAGCTACCAGTCAAGCTACCAAAAATCTCTAAGGCCACTACCTCCTCGGCTCCACAGTCCTTGGAGCCATCAGAGGTCATACTAATTGACAGGCCTGGTTCTTTGTCTCCAAAGTCCTCGAAGCTGCAAGATACCTCTTCTTGGAGCCGGTCCATAGATGTTTCACTGGTTTCTCCGACACTGAGATCTCCCATTCTGTACAGGTCTCACTATCCATCCCTATCTCCCAGGGCCACCAGGAGCTTATCTGACGATGTGGAGCGGTTGGTGAACAGACTCTTGAACTCGCCGGCGCTAAAGTACAGTTTTGTACCTACCATAAATGTAGATGTTCGAGTGCTCATACAGCTGCAGTCATTACAGATGGGGGTTATCCTGCCGTCAGGCGGGTCCTCGGTTGGCCGAATTCCAAAGTCTAGGTCCGGCGTCGGTTGTCGTCGCTTCTTCCCTGACGTCAGTGCGGCAGGGGTATAAAAGAGGCAGCCGACGCCATCTTCTTCAGTTTTTCTTGCCCCAGATGTCAGGTGCCCCCAGAAGGAAGGCAAAACATAAATTTATGTAATCATGCAATATAGAATAATCAAAAAACATTAGTTGCAAGCTAATACACCATGAAAGAATACCCCAAATAGGTTGTATGAGAAGGTGTTTGTCATAAGGCCTGTCCTAAGAGGGGACGGAGGGGGGGAAACCTGGACTGCAGCTGTATGAGCACTCGAACATCTACATTTATGGTAGGTACAAAACTGTACTATGTTCATCGTGCATACAGCTGCAGTCATTACAGATGGGAAGAATCCCAAAGCTAAGTAGGGGTGGCAGGCACTAAGTGGAACTAGGAGGAGCAAGGATGCCCTACAAGACTGCTGTGGCAAATCCCGCTATAGATTTAGAGTATAGTGGAAGGTGATAGTGCTTGGAGAAAGTGTGCACTGAACTCCAAGTGGCTGCTTCCAAAATGTCCTTGGTAGGGACCCCCCTGAGGAAAGCTGCAGAGGTAGCTGTGGCCCTGGTGGAGTGGGATCTGATGCATGTAGGCACAGTTTTTCCATGAAATGAGTAACAAAAGTATATTCAGTGGGCTATCCATTTTGAGATTGTCTGTTTGGAAATAGCCTTTCCTTGAGCACCTGTAGCATAGGACACAAAGAGTTGCTCGGATTTCCTGAATGGCTTTGTCCTGTCCAAATAATATCGAAGTTGTCTGTGAATGTCCAAGGAATGTAGTAGTCTTTCCCCTTTGTTTTGTGGATTAGGATAAAAGCTAGGTAAGTGGATAGTCTGATTCAAAGCTATAAAGGTAGGGTTGGTTCGTAAGGAAACTCTGTCCTGATGGAAAATGATGAAAGTTTGCACAGCCATGAGGGCCTGTAGCTCCGAAACCCTGTGTGCTGAGGTGATAGCCAGAAGGAAGGCTGTTTTCCATGACAAGTATTGTAGTTCTGTTGAAGAAGCTGGCTCGAAGGGAGGAAGGGTCAGCTTTTCCAATACGAAGTTGAGGTCCCAAGCAGGTACTGATGGTTTCCTTGGGGGTTTTATATTCTTTGCCCCTCTGAGGAACTGCCTTAAGAGAGGATGAGAGAATAAAGGAGGATCTGTGTTGTATTGTGCAGAAATGGCTGAAGCGTGGATTTTGATGGAGGAGAAGGAAAGTCCACTGTTTAACATCTCAGCTAGGTACTGTAAAATTTGAGGTAAATTTATTACCCAAGGATTCTGGCCCTTTTCTTGATTCCAGGTACAAAATCGTTTCCATTTGGCGGAGTAGGCTTTTCTAGTAGAAGGTCTTCTGGCCTCCAAGATGACATCCTGCGCCTCCTTGGAGAGGAGGGTCTGTTGGGAAATCAAGGAATTCTCCATGCAGCTAGATTTAGGGTTTTGAGCTGGCTGTGAAGGGTTTTGTAGTTGTGCTGGGAAAACAGAAGAGGGACTAGAGGTAGGATCCATGGTGGGGAATGTGTGAGGCTCTTCAGGAGCGGATACCAGTGTTGTCTTGGCCAGTCTGGAGCAATGAGAATCATTTTCGGCCTCTCTGCTCTGGCTTTTATTAGAACTTTGGGCAGCAGAGGAAGAGGCGGGAAGGCATAGACTATCAACGTTGTCCAATTGAAAGAAAGTGCGTTCACTTTCCAGGCCTGTGGATGATAGATCCTTGAACAAAATTTTTTCAACTGGTAATTTCTGTGGGTAGCAAAGATATCTATGTCTGGCTGTCCCTATGCCTGAGTTATCTTTGTGAAAACTTGAGGATTCAACTTCCATTCGTGTGGATCTGTCATATTTCTGCTTAGGTTGTCTGCCAGTGTGTTTTCCTTCCCTGGCAGGAATTGTGCCTGTAGTTGAATTTGCAAATCCAGTGCTGTGGTTCCATAGGGTCATGGCTTGCCTGCACAGGGGGTATGAATGAGTTCCCCCCTGTTTATGTACCACATCACTGTGGTGTTGTCTGTCCTTATCAATAGCTGGCCTGGATGCAGTAGGTCTTTGAAGGTCATAATAGCATTTTGCATGGCTAGCATTTCCTTTTGGTTGATGTGTAGGTGCTTCTCTTTTTGGGACCATTTTCCCTGAATGCACTGATCTGTCATGTGTGCTCCCCAGGCGTAGTCTGAGGCATCTGTTGTGATGATTTGTGTTGCTTGAGGTACACAGAAAGGGAGACCTGTGTTTCTTTGGCATGCTTGAGCCCACCACAGAAATTCCTTTTGAAGGCATGGAATGAGTGGTATAATTGTTTCCAAGCTGTGGCTGTGTTGAGACCATAAGTTTTTTAGGTACCATTGAAGTTTCCTCATATGCAGCTTTGCACATGGGATTAGTAGGATGCAAGATGCCATGAATCCCAGAGCCTGCAGGACTTTCCTTGCAGTCAGCCTGGTGAAAGTTGCCATTTTGCTGAAGTATTGAGACAGTTGCCCTTGTTTGTCTGGCGTGAGGTAGGCCATCTGGGTGGTTGTATTCAAGCTGGCACCCAGGAAAATTATTTGTTGAGAGGGTATTAGTTTTGATTTCTTTTTGTTGACTGTGTATCCCAGGAAGTTCAACAGTTTTATTACAAATGCCAGGTGTTACAGTAGTATGTCCTTGCTGTCCGCTTGGATCAGGCAGTCGTCCAGATATGGGTAGATTTGTATTCCTTGTAGTCTGCAGAAGGCGATTACTGATTCCAGGCATTTCGTAAACACTCTGGGTGCAGTAGATAAGCCAAAGGGCAATGCAGAGAATTGCTAATGGGTTGAACCTGCAAGAAATCTGAGGTATCTTCTGCAATCTTGTCTGATAGGGACATGCAGGTATGCTTCCTTGAGGTCCAATGTTACCAGCCAAGACTCGTTGTCCAGCATGGGAAGAAGCTGCTGTAATGTCAGCATCTTGAATTTTGGTACCTGTAGATATGTGTTTAGGATGGATAGGTCTCTAATCTTTGTCTTTCATTGGTACCAGGAATAGTCTGGAATAAAACCCTTGACCTTGTTCTTTTGCAGGTACCTCTTGAATCGCTTTCATGTCCATGAGAGCTGAAATTTGTTTTTGTGCCTCTGCCCTTTGATTTTGTGGCAGGTTTGGCATGCCTCTCATTTTTGGAAGGGTGTGAAAGTGGAACCTGTAGCCTTTGTCTATAATGTCCAGAATCCATTTGTCTTCTGCAACAATATGCCAATTTTTTGAGAATAATGCCAGATGTAATGTGATCCTATCTCGCCTACATTCTCTACAGATGGGTTCGGAGCCGATCCTCGGCTCCGATTCGGCGCTATACAATAGAACGCAGTCTCTTATTGGCGGAGTCACCTCATATCCCAGGATGCACCACCACTACCTCCCCAGATCTCGTTTGCCACTTTCCAGCATAGACGTGGTCTCGGACTTGGCTGAGCTAAGTACCTCTAGTCAGAAACTTTTTCTGTCAAATTTCTTTCTAAAACTCACCCAAAAGCTGTTTTAACGGCTAGTGTTGTTGTGTGATTGTGTTTTGATAATTTTTTGTGGAAGATTGTGTATATTTGTTGGTAGAAAGGTTCCGTTTAAGTTAGAGGGGCCTAGCCCTGCCTTAGGCGTTTAAATTAGAGCCTAGTTGTCGGTGTTAATTGTTTTGTCTGTAATTGTTGTTAAGTTTTTTCTTTAAAACCATGTCTAAAGAACATAGACCTTCTGGTTTTAAAAAATGTGTTAAGTGTGGTTACAAAATGTCTATAACGGATGATCATTCCTTGTGTGTGTATTGTCTAGGTCCCAAACACCTCCAGGAGTCCTGTAGCATTTGCCACGCTTTTTCCTCTCGAGTCCTCCAAGAGAGGAAAAACAAATTGATTTTAAAAGGGCTCATTGCCCTTTCTTTTGAGGAAGCCTTATCCTCTTCTTCTCCTACTGGCAAGAAGAAAAAATCTTCGGCTCCGACCAGCCCGTCGGAACCGATAGCTAAAAAGTCTAGGCAGGCTTCTCCGTCGGCTCCACGGACTTCGGAGCCGAGGGCGGAACGGTCTGCCTCGATGTCTCCAGCCTCGACTCCTCTGGCTTTGGAGTCGAGAGCTCGGGCATCGAGAGGCGTGTCACCTTCATCGGCTCCACTGCCTTCGGAGCCGATGGGGGTTGCCCACTCAGACACTTCCACTTCGGAGCCGAAGTCCACATCGGCTCCGAGGGAGATTGCAATAGTAGTGGAATCTCCCTCGGCGCCGATACGCCTCGAGCCTTTACGGAGCCGGTCCCCCAGTCTTTCGGAGCCGGCGGAGAAGTCGACTCGGACCCGGTCGGTCTCTTCGCTCGAGGATGTCCGATTCGGACGTAGACAGGGTGCTTCAAAAGCTTTTCCAGTCACCGGTCTTCGCTAAATTGATCTCGACTCCTGCCCAGTTGGCTCTGGAGCAGATCCCCCATCCTTCTACTTCCATTCCTCCTCCGACAGCCTTGGCGCCGTTGGAGTCGGTGTTGGTGGATCCAGTCGAAGTTATCGAGTCGGCTCCGACTCTAACTTCAACTCCGTCCCTCGGGTCGGGGTTCGGTATGCGGACCTCCTCAGTCGGCCCCGGGGGGGATGCTTCGGATCCGATCCTTTCGGTTCCGAGCCTCCCTCTAGGTGCGTCGGCTGCAGGGCTCGTTACTGTTGTGGCCTCGGGGACGGGACCTTCCCAGGATTCTGGGGGTCCGGCCTTCGATGCCATGAGAAGTGCTTTAGCCAAATCCTCTGTTGCCACTTCGACCTTTCCACCACCACCACCTTCCTTGGGCATGGTGACTGGCGCTTCTGGAATCCCCCTGTCTCGTGACAGCGGAGCCCCTGGGCCTGAGGTTACCCCCATTGGTGGTTCCCTTCTTCCTGGAGGTTCCTCCGACACCCTTTTGGAGGAACCACCCAGGAAGAGACAGTGTAAGAGGAAACACGTCGACTCCCCTGACGAGTCCCTCACATCGGATACCGACCTCGATGATGCGGAGGGGTCCCCAAAGTCGTCTTCGGAAGATGTCTCCTTTGCAGACATTCTAGAAATCCTTAAACACCGAGGCGATTGGCAGTCCAAACCCCCTTCCGCTGAGGAATCGGTGTTCCTCAAGGCCTTCTGGGCTCAGCCCTCCGCCTCCTGGGTGTCTCCGCCCTTCGATGAGCTTCTGGATTTGATCTCTCGAAGGGTGTGGGAACACCCGGATTCTGTGGAACCGGTGCCAGCTCGTCCCAACAAGTTTCTCTCGGCACCCCCGGACAAGGATTTTTTATCTAAAGGTGTGGCTGTAGATGCTATGGTGGTGGCATCTGCCACCCAACAAGATGTGGCAGAGGCTTCGACGTCCATCCATCCCCCTAATAAAGAGTCTAGGAGCAGGGATCGGCACGGCAAGCGCATTCTTACTTCAGCGACCTTTACGTTAAGGTCTCTGAATTATTTGGCACACTTCACCAGACTACAGAGGGATCTGATCAAGGAGCTGTCTGATGCCCTCTCGGGTAACTTACCTGAACAGTTAACTCAGACGGTTAACTCTCAGTTGGCTACCCTATCCTCATTATCTAACTCGTCCATGAGGCTCATTTCCTATGCGGCCGAAGGAGCGAGTAGAGCGGCTGGGACAGGTGTTGCTCTACGGAGACAAGCCTGGCTACGCCTGTGTCATTTTGCAGAGGCCTTTAAGTCTTCCTTTGCCGACGCCCCCTTTGATGGGTCCTCATTGTTTGGACCCAAGGTAAAGGACACTTTGACTCGCTGCGAGCAGGAGGGTAAGACCTTGGCTGCCAGGAGCCTGCTTCCACTCCCCTCAGGCCTTATCCCAAGGCCCGAAGGGGAGGGAAAATGTGGTTCCGTAAGTCTCAGAAGCCTTACTCGTCGCAGCAGAGCGACCCCCCCCCCTTCTAGAGGCAGAGGAGGGGGGAATTTTTCAGGGAGACGCCGTCCCAGAGGCGGCGGAGGCCCCCACAACACTGGAGACCGCGAGTCCTTTCGTGGCTCCTCCTCCTTCCAGCATCCCTGAAGGAGTGCCCGACTGTGCAGCTCCGGAGCCAGTCGGGGTCGTCAAGCACCTAAAGGCCTGGGAAGATATTACTCAGGACCAATGGGTGCTTCGAATCATTGCCGGAGGTTACTCCATCCCCTTTGTTCAACCACCCCCACCAGTCCAAAGAATCCCGGACCCACCACCCAGTCAACGGGATCATGCAGCCAAAGTATCAAAGCTGCTTCAAAAGGAGTCATCCAACCTGTCCCCGCAGACCAGGCCGGATTAGGGACTTACTCAAGATTCTTTTGGTGCCAAAAGGACCGGGACTTGAGACCCATTTTGGATCTCAGCAAACTGAACCGATTTGTGAAAAGTCCAAATTCGGATGGTCACTTTACAATCCATTCTCCGCTTTTGGAGAAAGGAGTTTGGATGTGCTCCATAGACCTCAAAGACGCCTACTATCACATTCTGATGGATCAGGCGTCGAGGAGACACTTACGCTTCAGCCTAGGAGACAGTCATTTTCAGTTTCGAGCACTGCCCTTTGGTCTCACCACAGCACCCAGGGTGTTTACCAAATGTTTGGCAGTCGCGACTGCTCACTTGAGAAGTCTAGGATTCCAGGTGTTTCCATACCTAGACGACTGGCTCCTAACTGCCGCCTCCAGGCATCTACTCTTAAAAAATTTAGCAGCCACTATAGCACTGGGCAAATCCTTAGGAATCACCTTCAATTGGTCAAAATCTGTATTGCAACCATCTCAGCGTATTCTGTTTATCGGTGCAGAAATAGATTCAAGGCAGATGCGAGTCTATCTCCCTGCAGAAAGGATCGCGACGCTTCAGTCTCAGGTCCGGACCCTACTCCTCAGACGTCGTGCTCCAGCAAGAATGGTCCTGCAACTGTTGGGCTCCATGGCAGCCACCATTCTTCTGGTCCCCTTGGCAAGGTTGCACATGAGGATACTTCAGTGGCTCCTCTCAGTCCAGTGGTCTTATCAGGACCGTCCCCTCAGTCACCACATTCTGATCACGGACACGTGCAAACAGGATCTTCGTTGGTGGCTTCTAACCCCCAATCTGAATCAAGGGCGACCCTTCGTTCCACCACTCCCCTTTGCCACGCTGACTACGGACGCCTCCCAGACAGGGTGGGGGGGTCATTATCTGGACAGGTCGGTCCAAGGCACGTGGCACCCCGACGAGAGTCTTCTTCATATCAATATCCTGGAGATGAGGGCGGTGCTTTTAGCGTTGCAAGCACTGCACGATCACCTCCCCCAGGGTACAATTGCCATTCAATCCGACAGCATGTCGGTAGTCTGGTACCTAAACAAGCAAGGAGGAACCAGGTCCTATCCCCTTTGCAGAGAGGCCATGAGAGTATGGGATTGGGCGATTGCTACCAAGCGTTTTCTAATGGCAACGCACATTCCGGGGAAATCCAACGTGATAGCCGACAGACTGAGCAGAACTATTCTCTCCCCTCACGAGTGGTCCTTGAACAACAGAGTGATAACACAGATTTTCACAAGATGGGGAATCCCCTGTTGCGATCTCTTCGCAAACCCCTTCAATGCGAAGTGTCACCACTTCTTCACTCTAACCCTAGTTTCGGGGGAGATTCCCAAGGACGCTCTAGTCCACGATTGGCCCTCCGGTCTGCTATATGCCTTTCCACCGGTTCCCCTTCTCCCCAAGGTGATTCAGAAGGCGATTCGCTTGAGAAGCAGAATGATATTAATCGCCCCATACTGGCCTCGGCAAATCTGGTTCCCCTTCCTTCACAGGTATGCATTGGAGGGTCCTTGGTTCCTGGACCAACTTCCGGACCTTTTGACTCATCAGTCAGGACAACTCCATCAGTCCCTCCATTCGTTGAAGTTGACAGCCTGGCTACTCCTCTTCCAACCATAATTACGAGACACTCTTTGGCTCCTGAAGTCATACACATCTTGTCTTCGGCCCACAAGACTTCTACAAAGAAGATATATAGCAGTAAATGGAAGGGGTTTGCTATTTGGGCCCAGCTCCGAGGATTAGACCCAATGACAGCCTCGGTATCAGAAGTACTCAAGTTTTTAGCCTCCCTGTTCCAGCAAGGTTGCTCAGTATCTACCATCAAAGTACAATTGGCGGCTATTTCCAATTTTCATGAAAGTGTGCAACCTCCCTTAATGAGCAACAAGCTCTGTAAAGCCTTTATTAAAGGAGCTTGGCTTCTACGACCCCCCATTTCGCAACCTGCACCTCCGTGGGATCTGAACGTGGTATTAGGTGCCTTAACCTCACCACCCTTTGAGCCGGCAGCAACCTGTGATCTGAAATTCCTTTCTTGGAAAACTGCCCTTCTAATTGCTATTACTTCAGCCAGACGGGTTTCAGAGCTTCAGGCTCTATGTGTTAAACCACCTTACTTGGTATTCCACAAGGATAGAGTATCTCTTAGGACAAACCCATCTTTTATACCAAAGGTTTGTTCTAATTTCTGTCTACAACAGTCGATGGAGCTACCGGTCTTCTTTCCCAAATATTCCAATAGAGCTGAATACACTTTTCACTGCTTAGATGTGCACAGGCAATTACGCTTCTATTTGGATAGGACACACAAAGCACGGAAATCAGATCAACTGTTTGTGTCCTTTTCGGATAATAGATTAGGCAAAGCCATCACTAAAGTCACTATTGCCAAGTGGATCAGGGACTGCATCACTCACGTTTATCTCATCTCAAACAAGGAGCTCATAGCTCCCGTTAAAGCTCATTCCACTAGAGCTATGGCCACTTCGGCAGCTTTTCATTCCAAGCTCTCTATTGGCGACATTTGTGCGGCTGCCACGTGGACATCTTCACACACCTTTGTTTCTCACTACAAATTAGATGTGGCATCCAGGGGTCGAGCTTCCTTCGGTTCCACAGTTCTCAGGAGTGTTTCCCAGTGAGCCACCTGGGAATTAGGTGCTAGGGACGCTGTCCCATCTGTAGAGAATGTAGGCGAGATAGGATCACATTACATCTTTTAGTTATGTACTTACCATAACTTTAGATGTATGGGATCCATCTCGCCTACATTCCTAATAACCCACCCTCCATCCCCCTGCCTTGTAGACCAGGAGAGACTGGACGATCCGAAATTGATCTTCTTTCCTCTCTTGAAAGACCTGAGTATGTTATGACAATAGTATGTCTCTGTGAACATGAGTGCGAACAAACGAGATCTGGGGAGGTAGTGGTGGTGCATCCTGGGATATGAGGTGACTCAGCCAATAAGAGACTGCGTTCTATTGTATAGCGCCGAGTCGGAGCCGAGGATCGGCTCCGAACCCATCTGTAGAGAATGTAGGCGAGATGGATCCCATACATCTAAAGTTATGGTAAGTACATAACTAAAAGTTTTCCTCCCAAAGGTGCTGCCATTAAAGCTTTGCTTGGCAGGTATATGGGGAAGTCATTGTGTCTGTTTTCTAAAAGACTGTGATCTATCTTCTCCACCTCTTGGGGTTGGTGTTTGCCACTGTCTGGCTCTGAAAGATCCTTGAGGTTGCCCTCTACCCCATGGGCGTTTGTATCTGCCCCTTTGAGGTCTGTCCGTGGCTGGAAAGGACCAATTTTTTGAAGGCCAGTTTCTGCTGAAACGTGGAGGTTGTACCTGCAGGAAATCTTTCACTGTTTGCATTGATTACGCTTTTTCCTCCATTTTTTTTAGTACCTCCTCAGCTTTAACACCAAACAATACATCTTTTTGAAGAGGTGCATCTAATAATTTAGCTTTGACATGATCTGGTAAGGTTTGCTCTTTGAACCAAGCATGCCTACGTATAACAGACCCCGTAACAGCAGCTCTACATGAGGCCTCTAAAGCATCAAAACCACACTGCAAGGTATGTTTACCCACTTGCTCTGCACCATGCAACAAATCCTGCAACTCTCTTAAATCTGGTTGTTCTGGTTGTGTCATTTTGCTTTTCAACTGAGATAACAAAAACTGTTGATACTTTAACATATGGAACTGACAGTTTAATGCCCTCATGGTTAAAGTGGCCGATGTGTACACCTTTTTCCCCCACCTTTCTAAAGCTCTGGAATCTCTCTGAAGGTAATGGATTTTTAGCAGTAGAGGCCTTAATTCCCTTGGGACCCTGTGAAATAGTTTCTGGGTCAGCAGTGTGGCTTTTGTATAGGAACTGGTGAGAATCAGGAACCCGGTAATACCTGTCTGGTTTAACAGGAGCTGGAGGCAAAGAATCTGGATTAAGGCTGGCTTCTGAGTACACATCATCCAATATATCTAGAACAGGAGGGATAGCCAGGGGCCTATGCTGGGGGAGCAAAAGAAATTCCCTGAGCCTTTTCTTGGAATCTGAGTAATCTTGGCCTTCCCAGTGAAAGTGTTCCCTCAATGTATGTAGGGTTTCCCCAAAAGAATAGTCCTCAGGGTGGGAGACCGAGGGAATAGACTCCTCTGCATCAGAGTCTTCGAAAGGAGAAAAGGCATAATCCTGGTCCTCAGAATGTTCTGAGGTAATAGAGGCTTGATCTGAGGAAGGATAGTCTTCCTCTAATCTGGGCCTTTTGTCAGAGGGGGGATGAGAACCCCTGATGAGAGTAATCAAATCCTCAGCCATTTTGAGCATCTGTTTTTTAGGCATGGGGCCTTGAGAGGGGGTCTGAGGACCCTGTTTTTTGGTTTTCATGGCTGCTTTAGATTTAGTGAAAGCTTTAATAGAGAAGGAGGAAGGCCTGAAGACACCTTGAGAAATGGCAGGCCTGTCTAAACTCTGAGTTTCCCTGCCAAGAGTGGCGGTATCTGCAGTAGGAATGGGGACAGAAGAGCCTGCGACCTCTGGTACTTAAGACACCGGTAAAGTAGTGTCATCGGTACTCAGGTGCTGCGTAGGTGCCTTGCTGAGCACCGGAGAACCGGTAGTCGGCCTTAGCGTGGTCTCGGTAGTCGGTGCGGACCTCGTATGTCGGTCCTTATCTTTGTGTCTTTTACTCAAAACTGGAGTTGGAGTATCTGACGACATAATATAATTAATTTTTTTGCCAAAATAGTGAAGGGCGAACTCCGCCCGGCGCTTAATAGTAGTGTGCTTGTTGAATCTAGCACAAAAACGGCAGGCCGAGACGTCGTGGTCTGGGCCTAAGCAAGGTATACAGAAAGAGTGGAAATCCTTATGCGGTATTTGCTTCCCGCATGAAATGCAATTATTAACTTTGTCTGACATCGGTCTGAGGCAAGAAAAGTTTCCCCAACGGGGTACTTAGCTTTCAAGAAGACTTCGGCTGAAATATTTTCGTAAATCTCAGGAGCTGGCCGACCGGCACTTGCGAACTGCTTCTGCTTCGGGCACCGCGCAGCAAGAAAGACTGAAGAAGATGGCGTCGGCTGCCTCTTTTATACCCCTGCCGCACTGACGTCAGGGAAGAAGCGACGACAACCGACACTGGACCTAGACTTTGGAATTCGGCCGACCGAGGACCCGCCTGACGGCAGGATATCCCCATCTGTTATGACTGCAGCTGTATGCATGATGAATATCTAAATTGTTCTCTGCTCCAACTCTTTTGGTCTCGGACCCTACTGTACCAGTTGTACCCATTGTTGTTCCTCCTCCGAGCCATGCTGGACCTTCAGAGCCTGAGTGCTTGGTACCGCTTACTGTGGATCCGTCGATTCCGAGACCGCCTTCGGTGTTCATGGAGCCGACTTCTGCTCTGACACTCTCAGTGCCATGCGGAGAGTCTGGGAGCCGTGGTTCCCCGGTCGGCCACGGGGGGGGGGATTCTCTGCCCTGATCATCTTCGGTGCTGAGCCTACCCCTCGAAGCGTCGGCCCTGGTTAGCTTGTCTCCTACATTGGCCTCTGGTCCGATCTCGCTGGTTTCGGTGCCTTCCTCTGTCTCCTCTGAGGCAAGGGAGTCTTCTGAGCCAGCAGGATCTGCCTTTGAGCTGATGAGGAGTGTGTTGTCTACCCATTCAGCGCAACAGAAGGATACTAGCACTTGTCCCCCTGTGGCACTGGCTGCTGGTACCACCCATTCCACAGGACAGCAGAGATCCAGAGCCTCAGGATCCCCCAATGGGCGAACCCCTCTCCAAGGTCTGTCCAGAAAATCCTGCTGAGGAACCACCTCTGAAGAGAACTTGCAAGAGGAAGCACGTAGACTCCGCAGATGAGTCCGTCACTTCAGACACTGACCTCGAGTCGGAATGGTCCCCACGGTCATCCTCTGGTAACTCATTTGCAGATATTTTAGAGATCCTGAAGCAGAGAGGTGGCTGGCAGGCCACCACCCCTTCTGATGAGTCAGTGTACCTGAAGGCTTTTGGTTCTCAACCTTCAGCCTCCTGGGTGTCTCCGTTTTTTGATGAGCTAATGGACCTGGTTAGTCAAAAGGCGTGGGAGTCACCTGACACGATGGGACTAGTCCCTTGGAGTCCAAACAAATTCTTGTCAGCTCCTTCGGGAAAGGATTTCCTCACTAAGGGGGTACCTGTGGATGCTATGGTGGTGGCAGTAACCACCAAGAATGAACTTTCAGAGACTTCCTCATCTGTTCATTCTCAGAATAAAGACTCTCAAACGATGGACAGATACTGGGAGCGTGTCTTTGTCAGCAACATTTTCACTCTGATCGCTAAACTACCTGTCTCACTTTGCAAGGCTACAAAGAGATCTCCTGAATGAGCTAGGAGATGCTCTACAAGGTACATTAGCTGTGGGGGTGAATGAGAGGGTCTTCTCCCAGCTGTCCAGCAGCTTAAATTCCATTGTCAACTCCTCCATAAGGCTGATCCTACGCAGCAGATAGAGAGAGCAGGGCAGCGGGTTCCGGATTTTCCCTTAGGAGACGCTCCTGGATGCACTTGTGCAATTTTGCGGAGCCCTTTAAGTCTACTTTTACTAACGACCCTTTTGATGGTTCCTCACTCTTTGGACTCAAAGTAAAAGACACTCTAACCCAATGCGAGCAGGAGTATGTTTTTTGTACCTTCAAGAACTTATCCTAAAGGTCAGAAGTGGAAAAATGTGGTTCAAAAGATCCCAAAGAGTTTTCCAGGACACATGGGGTGATACCGTCGCAGATGGGGCTTGCTGAACCAGGGTGACCATGATTCCTTTTGCAGATGCCCTTATCAGCGGTCCTAAAAGGATGCCCGACTGCTCTACTCTGGAGGCAGTCTGGGACGTTTATCCAAGTACCCAGAAGCGTGGCTGACTATCACAAGAGACAAATGGGTACTAAAAATAATATTCAGAGAATACTCCATTCCATTCCTGTTCCACAGACCAGAACAATCCCAGATGTTCCCAATCTAAGGGAGGCAAGCAACTATAGAGATTCAAAAGTTGCTGCACAAGAGTCATCCAAGAAGTCCCAGCAGACCAAATAGGATTAGGAACTTACTCAAGATTCTTTTTGGTGCCAAAAAGAACAGGGGACTGGAGACCCATATTAGCCCTAAGCAAATTAAACAAATCTGTCAAGAAGTCAAAGTTCCAAATGGATGTGCTAGATAGACCTTCAAGATGCTTACTACCACATAAAAATGGACAGGACATCGAGAAGGTACGCTTCCGGCTCGGAGCCTGTCATTACCAGTTCCGAGCTCTGCCCTTTAGTCTCACTACAGCCCCCAGAGTGTTCACCAAATGCATGGCAGTAGTCACGGCTCACCTGAGGCATCTAGAATTCCGAGTGTTTCCCTATCTAGACGACTGACTCCAATCTGTCACCACCAAGCATCTACTCCAACAAGCCAGGGATCTAACTTTGGACTTTTGCAATCAGTTTGGTATTAGTCCACTTTCAAAAATCTGCCGTGTTGCCCTGTCAACATATTACATTTACAGATGCAGATCTAGACACCGCCTCTATGGTAGCACGTTTTCCAACAGAAAGAACAATGGCTTCCACAATAACACTGATCCCTCTTGTCAGAATGCACATGTGGATCCTTCAGTGGCTGTTGTTCTCCCAATGGTCACTTCAAGAGCCTCCTATGTTTCACCTGCTCAGAATAACAGAATCATGCAAGAAAGATGCAAGATGGTGGATACAATCCAGTCATGTGACCACGGGGAGACCCTCTGTCAACATCCCATAGCTACGGTGACCACGGACGCTTCCCAGATAGGGTTGGGGGGGGCATTATCTGGGAAGAACAGTCCAAGGTACATGGCAAGAACATGAGGCTCACTTGCATATAAATGTCCTAGAGATAAGAGCATTACTTCTTGCGTTGCAAGCACTTCATGACTCTCTCCCTGTAGGGACAATTGCGATAGTCAGACAATATGTCTGTGGTTTGGTACATAAGCAGGGGGGAACCAGATCTTACCCCCTTTGTCACGAGGCTCTAAGAGTTTCGCAGTGGGCAGTTTCTTCCCAGTGCTTTCTAATAGCAACGCACATACCGGCGAAGTCAAGCGTAATAGCAGACAAGCTGAGCAGGGCAATTTTAATGCCTCACGAGTGGTCTCTCAATCAGAATGTAGTGGAAATTATTTTCCGAACATGGGATCTGCCTTGCTGCAATCTCTTTGCCACTCCCATGAATGCCAAGTGCAGCAACTACTTTACCCTAATCCCCCCTCCGGTGAGACACCGAGAGACGCACTTGCTCACGATTGGCCCTCAAGACTTTTGTATGCCTTTCCTCCATTTCCTCTCATACCCAGAGTCATTCAGAAAGCACAGTACTTGGAAAGCAGGATAATTCTCATTGCTTCTTTCTGGACTCACCAAGTTTGGTTCCCCTTCCTTTGGCCTCATCCTCAGGAGAAGCCTTGGACTCTGAACCCAGTTCCAGATCTGCTGACACATACGTCAGGTGCGCTTCATCCTTCTCTCCACACCCTAAAATTGACAGCTTGGCTGCTCCACTTCCCAACTTAGGCTTCACAATTTCACTCCTACATTTAAAACATATCTTAATGTTCTCTCATAAAGCTTCCACTAGAAAACTGTATTCTAGCAAATGGAAAAGGTTTTCTCTTTGGGCTCAAAACAGGAACATTGATCATTTTTCTGCACCCATCCATTCTATTTTGGAATTTTTGGTGGAACTCTTCCAGCAAGGTTCAGCTGCAGCAACCATCAGGGTGCAACTCGCTGCAATATCAAATTTCCACATTGGTGATTCTTTCTCCAACTTAATGTCACACAGGTTGTGTAGAGCCTTCTTGAAAGGTGCTGCCTTATTAAGACCTCCCTTTAAGGAACCCCTTTCTTCTTGGGATTTAAATTTTGTTCTGCCTCACCTGATGTTACCACCGTTTGAGCCCTCATGATCTTCAGACCTCAAGTTCCTTTCCTGGAAGACCTTGTTTTAGTGGCTATAACATCTGCTAGAAGAGTATCAGAGTTGCAAGCACTTTCTATTAAACCGACATATTTTATTTTTCATAAGGATAGGGTATTCTTGTGAACTAATCCATCATTTTTACCCAAAGTCTCTTCTCCAACTAGCATAAATCAATCTATTGAGCTTCCAGTGTTCTTTCCTAATCATAACAACAAGGCAGAATATAATTTACATCAATCAGACATGCGTAGACAACTCTGATTTTATTTGCATAGGACCAAAGATTTTAGAAAGTCTGACCAGTTATTCGTGTCCTTCTCTGATTCAAAAAAGGGTAGCTCAGTTTCTAAATGTACTCTATCCAACTGGCTCTCAAACTGTATTAAGTTCATCTATACCACAAATAACAGAGATTTACCATTCAAAGTGAAGGCTCATTCAACTAGAGCAATGGCTATGTCATCTGTTTTTCAAGCCAGAATTCCTATGGATATTTGTGCAGCAGCTACTTGGACCACTCCTCATACTTTTATCATGCATTGCAAAGTGGATTTGGCCTCCAGGGACAGGGCCTCCTTTGGTCCCATGGTGCTTAAAGGTGTACTGTTGTGAGCCACCCAGGGAAAATGTGCTAGGGATGCTGTCCTATCATTGTAAGAATGAAGGCAAGATAGGACAGCATAACATAAAGAAGTTATGTACTCACCATAATGTTACATGTTTGTTGTCCATCTCGCCATTCATTCTTATGAACCCACCCTCCTTCCCCCTGCCAAAGACTCCTTGTGGACCTGGTGGATGTTTTTACTACCTTCAGGAGTTTTGTTTGTTTGTTTCTCCTTCTGTTGGGGATAATATATATTTGTGTATGTATGTGTGTGTATATGTGTATGTATATATATATATATATATATATATGTATATAGTTTGCATTTCATTCAGTAGTAACAGCACACAAGATCTGGGAAATTACACCACTGCATTGTGGCATACCTGCTTGCCACGAGCCAAGTTTGAGACTTTCAGTTATGTATTCGGCCAAGGTGGAGCAGAGAATCTGCTCTGATCCCATCATTGTAAGAATGAACGGCGAGATGGGCACCAAACATGGTACGTTCTGGTGAGTACATAACTTTGTTTGACATTTGTTAACCGTGAAAGTCCGACTGAGCCAAAGCCCTTTTTCAGTGGAGGCCTGGGGGAGAGAATCTCCACAAAAGGTAACAAGTTTTAACAAAGAGGTTTGTTAAAATGACTAAATAGCAATAATGTAACAATGTAAAATAGTGAAATATAGAGAAAAATACATTTGATTAAAAACAATAAAGCTTACAAAAGTACAGAAATTGCTGTTAAGAAAATTCACAAGAAACAAATTGATTGCTACAATACAGGAAGGAACAATAGAGATGTAAACATGCAGTGTTCAGGAAAGGTAGGTTATTAATGGGAGGAGTAAAGGTAAATAGAAGCTGAAGCAACATTAAGATGAAGAATGAGTAGAACAAGTTAGGGGAGGTTGAGAAGATCAGTAAAGAAGAAAAGAATAGGTGAGGTACAATAAAAAAAATGAGAATAGAAAGTAATTAGGTAAAGAAAGATCATGCATTTGTTTTCACATTATCATTTACAGTTAGCTTTTCACAGCTTTTTTTGAATTCCTGTGTGTGAGTAATATTTCAAATAATATTCGTAATAAACTGAACTCTTAAGTAATTGGTAATAACCTCAAATTTGATCATCGTAGTCAACAAGCTGTAAAAAGCACATCTAAAATTTGGTTCACTTTACAGAATTAAAAAAAAAACTACATCTCTCTGACACTGCTAGGACAATATTGGCATCAACCTACACGGTGTTCTCTTCTATGCAGCCCTAATTTTAACAAACCTGAATCTTCTTTTCCTTATGGCTGCTCCAGTTGGGGGTCGCCACAGCGGGATCATCTGTTTCCATTTCTTCCTGTCCTTTGCATCTTGCTGTCTCATGCCAACAACCTGCATGTCCTCTCTCACAGCATCTTAGGCCTTCCTCTTTTCCTCTTACCTGGCAGGTTCACCCGTAAGCATTCTTCTCCCAATATACCCAGCCTCTCTCCAGTGCACATGTCTAAACCAATGCAATCTCACCTCTCTGGCTTTGTCTCCAAACTGTCCAACCTGAGGTGACTCTCTAACATACTCATTTCTAATTCTTTCCATCCTCGTCACACCCACTGCCAATCTTAACATTTTTAACTCTGCAACCTGCAGCTCTGACTCCTGTCTTTTTGTCAGTGCCACCGTCTCCAGCCCATACAACACAGCTGGTCTCACTACCATCTTGTAGACCTTCCCCTCTTACTGGTACCAGTCTGTCACAAATCACTCCTGATGTTCTTCTCCACCCACTGTACCCTGCCTGCACTCTCTTCTTCACTTCTCATCCACACTCTCCATTATTCTGAACTGTTGATTCCAAGTATTTCAACTTATTCACCTTAACCAACTCTACTTCCTGCATTCTCACTATTCCTTTGTCTTCCCTCTCATTTACAAACATATATTCTGTCGTAGTCTTGCTGACCTTCATTCCCCTCCAGGGTGTCTCAACCTGTTCCCTACAGTCTCACTACAGATCACAATGTCATCTGCAAACGTTGTAGTCCAGTCTGATCTCATCTGTCACCCTGTCCATCACCACTGGAAATATGAAAAGGCCCGGAAGCTGATCCCTTGATGTAATCCCATCTCCACATTGAACGCATCCATCACTCCTACCACAGAGCAGAGCTCACCACTGTCACACTGCCCTCGTACATATCCTGTACCACTCCTATGTGCATCTCTGCCACTCCCGACTTCTTGATAAAATAACACAACTCCTCTCTAGGCACCCTGTCATATGCTTTTTCTTAGTCCACAAAGTTACAGTTCATCTCCTTCTGACCTTCTCTATACTTCTACATCAACACCCTCAGAGCAAACATCGTATCTGAAGATATTATTCGTGTTTCACTTTTGCAGTCATCACACTT
Organism: Protopterus annectens; assembly: GCF_019279795.1. NCBI lineage: Eukaryota > Metazoa > Chordata > Ceratodontiformes > Protopteridae > Protopterus > Protopterus annectens. Next base: position 19,233,612 of record NC_056744.1, on the reverse strand, counting down.
AGGTTATCTGCCTGCAGGTAGCCCTCAGTCGGCCCGAATACCAGAGTCTTAGTATTTCTGCATTGGATGCTGTTGCTTCTTCCATGCCTTCAGGTCATCAGGGGTATAAAACAGGCAGCCAACGCCATTACATCAGTCTTTCTTGCCATAGAGGAGGCCGAAGTTCGCAACTGCCAGTTGGCCGCTACCTGAAATTTTTGTTTTCGAGTTGATAAACCTGAAGTCTTCTAAAGCTAAGTACCCTGTTGGTGATCCTTTTTCCTTGCTCTAGCCAACGTCAGAAAAAGTTAACAATTGTCTTGCCTGTGGAAAGCAAGTACTTCACAGAGACTTTTATTCTTACTGCGTCACCTGTTTAGGCCCAGACCATGACGTCCCTCACTGTCAGTTTTGTGCCTTAACGCCCGAGCTATCCATCATCAGGCTATCTTTGTCGCTAAATTCTTTCGCTCTTGTTCTCTGTATTCTGAAATGGCTTTGATAAGCCATCCGACTACTGATCTTCCAAAAAAATGTAAAGATAAAGACAGACTGCATAGGTCCAAAACTGCCAATGACGCTTCCGTTAAGCCAGTCGCCGGTACTCAGTGAGGTGCCTTTGCAGCCCCTGATGCCCGCTTCTGTGGATTCTCAGGCCTCTGCTGAGACCCATTCTGAGTCCGGAGTCCCACGAGATGATGCTTCGACTATGGAACCCGCAGATGTCTCTACCTTGGATGGGTCCGGAGCTGCTGTGCAGGCACCCGCTTCTGAGGGTGTATTCCATCCTACCGATGTTCGAATTAAACTGACAACTTCCTTTTTAGCCATTTTAGCCAAAACTACTGAGTTTCTTAGGCCCAGAGAGTAGGCACTACGCCAAGAAAACCGACTACCAAAGCGCATGCTCAAGCTCCAATGCCACAAAAACAAATGCTTAAAATGATTTAAGACCTTATTACACTAATTAGGGGAAGCCAGCCTTCCCCTGCTAAGAGACAAAGAATGGAGTTCCCTTTGGAGTCTACAGACCAGGAGTCCGATGACTCTGACCCTTCTGATTATCAGGACATGCCCTTATCAGCCTGTGAGGACTCAGATGCAGAGGAACCATTCCCTCTGCCTCCCCTCCAGAGGATTTTTCTTTTGGTGAAACCTTGCATACTTTGAGAGCAGTTCCACTGGGAATGCCAAGACTACCCTCAGTCCAAAAAGAGACTCAGAGAATTTTTTGATTTGCCTCAGCACTGGCCTCTAGCAGTACCCCCTGACCTGGGTGTTGTAGATAATGTCTTTATGGAATCCAGTCTTACTCCAGACACATTACCCCCGGCCCCTAGAAAACGTGATGGGTACTACAGAGTACCTGATTCCCACAAGTTTCTTTTCAAGAATCCTACTGCTTATCCAGAGATAATTTCCCAGGGACCTAAAGGTATTAAGACTACTACAGCCAAAAATCCTACCCCTTTGGACAGGGATTCCAGAGCTTTAGACAGATGGGGTAAGAAGGTATATACCTCTGCAACTCTTGCTGTCAGGGCATTGAATTGCCAGTTTCACATGCTGAAGTATCAGCAACATATTATGGAACTAATTAAACAAAAAATGGTATTATTTCCAGATTGTGCAGAAAACAAAGATTTGCAAGAACAAGTCATTCTGCAAACCAAGTTAGTAAACGTACTTTGCAGTATGGCTTTGATGCCCTAGAAGCATCTTGCAGGGCTGCAGTCACTGGTTCTGTACTGAGAAGACATGCTTGGCTGAAGGAGCAAACCTTGCCAGGTCATGTCAAATCCAAATTACTAGATGGTCCTTTAAATAAGGGCTGTTTGTTAGGCACCAAAGCAGAAGTTCTTAAGATGGAAGAAAAAGCTAAATCTATGCAAACTGTTAAATAATTCTTACAAGTGCAACCGCCTAGGTTCAGTAAGCATTGCCCTTCAAAACACTGGTCCTTTCCAGCCCCTTCCAGGCCTTCCCACACAAGACCCAGGGGAAATAGGCCACCCAGACTACAGTCTCAGGATATGCAGAGATCCAAGCAATGGAGTGCCCCCACCCCAAAAACACGGAGTGGTAAGCCGCCCCTATGGAAAAAGTTTGCAATGACATTTTAAATCTACTTTCCAGCCCTGCCCAACTGCTTGTGCCCCTAGGAGGAAAACTTGCCCTTCATTCAGAAAAATGGATGTCCATCAGTCAGGACCAATGAGTCCTCAACATTGTATCCCAGGGGTACAAATTGTACTTCCATTCACTGCCAACCCCAAGTGGGCCTCCAGACCTTCCTCCAAACCAGTGAGTAGAGGCCCAAAAGCAAGTACTTTCCCTGCTCAATATCAGAGCTGTTTCAGCCTGTTCCAGTAGAACAAAAGGATTAGGGTTTCTACTCCAGACTTTTCCTGGTGCCCAGGAAAGAGGGCTCTTGATGCCCTATCCTGGATCTTTCAATTCTCAACACCTTTCTGGTGGTCCCAAAATTCAAGATGCTTACTTTGCAACAGCAGCTCCGTATGCCAGCCAAGGATGACTGGCTAGTCACTCTAGACTTAAAAGAAGCTTATCTGCACATCGCCATAAGGGAGTCATGCAGGAAATATCTACATTTAAGGGCAGGATTTATGCACTATCAGTTCTCTGCACTTCCCTTTGGCTTATCTAATGCACCCAGAGTATTCACAAAATGCCTGGCTCTGGCCATTGCATATTACAGGCAGAGAAATATCCAAATTTACCCATACTTGGATGACTGCCTGATTCAGACGGACAGTCAGAAATTGCTGCTTCAACACCTGGCATTTGTAAAAAACCTTCTCACTTCATTGGGTACACCATCAACGAAAAGAAATCTCAACTGTTACTCAGTCAAAAGATTGTATTCCTGGGAGCAAGCTTGGACACAGCTTCCCAGATGGCATTTCTGACTTTAGAAAACCAGATCTATCTGACAGACTACTTCAAACAAATGGCCATCAGAATCCAGCTATCTGCAAGAAAAATACTGCAAGCCCTAGGTTCATGGCCTCATGTATTCTGCTAGTTCCATATGCAAGACTGCATATGAGGAAACTTCAATGGTACTTAAAAAGTCTTTGATGCCAGCATTCTCAGGACTTGGAAACTGTCATTCCTATCATACCTTGTGTAAGGGCAGAGTTCCTTTGGTGGGCAGAAGCATGCAACCGCAACAAGGGACTGCATTTCACTCAACCCCACTCCACCCAAACCCTGACAACAGATGCATCAGACTATGCATGGGGGCTCACATGGCAGGCAAATGCATTCAGGGCCACTGGAGCCCAAGGCAGATTCGCCTGCATATCAATCAAAAAGAGATGCTTAGCTGTACAAAATGCTCTAACAGCCTTCAGATACCTAATCTTTCCAGGACAACTGCTGATAAAAAAAGACAACACCACAGTTATGTGGTACATAAACAAGCAGGGGGGAACGCATTCTTACCCACTCTGCAGGTTAGCCATGGCCCTGTGGAACACAGCCTTTAGCAATCAAATGCATCTACAAGCTCAATTCCTGCCAGGCAAAGAAAATTCTCTAGCAGGCAATTTAAGCAGAAATCTCATAGACCCACATGAGTGGAAATTGGAGCCCAACACATTCAACCTACTGATCCACAGGTGGACGACACCAGAGGTGGATCTTTTTGCCTCCCCCGAGAACCACTAGTTAATCATTTACTGCACCAGGAACCCTCGCAACAGGACCTGGAAGGTGGATGCCCTATCCTTTCAATGGGAAAATCTCTCAATCTTTGCCTTTCCCCATCTGCCCCTTCTCTCAAGAGTGCAACTCAAGATAAAAGAAGACAAGCCAAGGGCAATTCTGATTGCCCCAGACTGGTCACGCCAGCATTGGTACCCACTCCTGTGCAGCCTAACAACGGTGCCACCCTGGCACCTACACCAGACTCCTTCCCTGCTGTCTCAGCAGGAGGGACAGATTTTGCATCCACAAGTGCAAACCCTAAACCTTGCAGCCTGGCTTATTCCTTGAATACCCCACCAGCAACCCTCAGCAAACAGGTGCTGGATGTCATTCTTGAAGCCAGAAGGCCTAGTACTAGGAAATCCTAGTGGAAAAGATATTGTTCTTGGACTCAGTCTAAAGGAAAGGACACAGCAGTGTGCGCCTTAACTCTAATCCTGGACTATCTAGCAAAACTACTCCTCAGAGGCCTGTCCTTCTCCTCCATTAAGATTCATGCCTCTGCCATCTCGGCTTATTATAATACTGAGCCACCTCTCTTTTCTCACCCTCTCATCAAACAGTTCCTGAGAGGGGCTAACAACTTAAGGCCCCTAAGGAGAGCACCCATCCCTGCCTTGGACCTTAACCTTGTATTGGAAAAGCTCACACTTCCACCTTTTGAACCTGCTGCTTCAGCAGAGTTAAAATTCCTCTCTTGGAAAACAGCCTTGCTTTTAGCCATAACTTCAGCTAGATGAGTGTTTGAGTTACCAGCACTAATGGCTGTGGAACCATTCATTATTTTCCATGCTGACAGGGTTTCCCTCAGGACTAACCCGTCCTTTATGCCTAAGGTGGTGTCCAGTGTGGCTCTAAACCAATCCATCCATTTACCAACTTTCCCTAACCCTCAGAATAAAGGGGAAAGGATCCTGCACTCTCTTGATGTGCACAGACAGCTCAGGTTCTACCTTAATAGGAATAAGCCTTTCAGAAAATCTGACCAGCTACTAGTCAGCTGTGCTAAAGGGGCAGAGAAGGCAAGGCCATTTCAAAACAAACCATTTCCAAATGGGTAGCACACTGCATCCATTTCTGCTGCAAGCACCATGGAAAGCCAACCCCTCTGGGGGTCAGAACACATTCCACTAGGGCTACTTCTACCTCTACAGCATTTCTCAGGGGAGTCCCTACCAGGGACATTCTGGAACTGCAACCTGGAGATGTTCATCGTGTTACCCTGCTGCAGTCATCACACTTGGGTTATCCTGCCGTCAGGCGGTCCCGCAGTCGGCCAGAGTTCCAAAGTCTTGGTCCGGCGTCAGTTGCTGTCGCTTCTTCTCTGCCGTCAGTGTGCCAGGGGTATATAAGAGGCATCCGACGCCATTTTCTTCAGTCTTTCTTGCCGCGCGGTGCCCGAAGCAGAAGCGGTTCGCAAGTGCCGGTCGGCCGACACCTGAGATTTTCGAATCGAATGTCAGTCCTTAGTCTTCAATAAAGCTAAGTACCCCATTGGGGAAACTTTTCTTGCCTCAGTCCGATGTCAGAAAAAGTTAACAATTGCATTTCTTGTGGGAAGCAAATACCTGATAAGGACTTCCATTGTTTTTGTATTCCTTGCCTAGGCCCAGACCACGACATCACAGGTTATCGGTTTTGTGCTAGGTTTAATAAACGAACTATCAAACGTCGTTTTGACTTTGCACGACATTACTTTGGTAGGAAATTTAATTATATCATGCCGTCGGAGCAGCCAACGACCGGCATGCATAAAAAACGCAAGGATAAGAACAGGCAGCCTAGAGCCAAGCCAGACTCCGAGGCCTCTGCTGGGCCTGTCGCCGGTTCTCCGGTTTTCAGTGAGATGCCTACGCAGCCCCTGACGACCACAGAATTGGATCCCCAGGCAGCTTCGGATTCTCAAGCGGAGTGTACTAGGCCATCGCAGCCATCTTCATTAGGCCCTTCCAACACCGGAGCAGGAGGAGATCCCGGTGCAGTAGAAACACCTTCGGTTGCAGAAGGTGTCTTCAGACTGACTACACTCCCCATTAAATCTTATGCTAAGCTTAAAACTCCATTAAAACCAAAAAAGACTGTACATCCGTCTTCAGTTCAAGGCCCCATGCCTAAGAAACAGATGCTTAAGATGGCTGAAGATTTGATTACCCTAATCAGGGGTTCCCATCCCCCTCCAGATAAAAGGCCAAGACAAGAGGAGGATTATGCTTCCTCTGACCAGGTTTCAATTTCCTCAGATTCCTCTGAGGAACAGGATTACTCTTTTTCCCTTATGAAGACTCTGATGCTGAAGACTATATTCCCTCAGCATCTCCCCCTGAAGACTACTCCTTTGGGGAAACTTTACATATCATGAGGGAACATTTCCACTGGGAAGGCCAGGACTACTCTGATTCTAAGAAAAGGCTCAGAGAGTTCCTTTTATTACCACAGCACAGACCACTTGCTATCCCTCTGGTTTTAGACATTGTGGATTATGTTTACTTAGAGTCTAGTCTAAATCCAGACTCTCTACCTCCTGCTCCAGCCAAACCAGACAAATACTACAGAGTACCTGACTCACACAAATTCCTTTATAAAAGCCCTGTTGCTGACCCAGAAACTATTTCCCAGGGTCCCAAAGGGGCTAAAGCTTCTATGACTAAAAATACTGTACCCACTGAAAGGGATCCCAGAGCCCTAGATAGATGGGGAAAGAAGGTATACACCTCAGCTACTCTGACTATGAGAGCATTAAATTGTCAGTTTCACATGCTGAAATATCAGCAATTCCTAATGTCTCAATTAAAACAAAAAATGAGCACACATTCTGAACAGTCTGTATTCAAGGAAATGCAGGCTCTGTTGCATGCAGCTGAACAGGTGGGCAAACATACTTTACAATGTGGATTTGATTCATTGGAAGCTTCCTGTAGAGCAGCTGTTACTGGCTCTGTCATACGTAGACATGCTTGGTTAAAAGAACAAACCCTACCTAACCATGTTAAAGCAAAATTATTGGATGCACCTTTACAGCAGGATGTCTTATTTGGTGTCAAAGCAGAAGAGGTTTTAAAGAAAATGGAGGATAAGGCAAAGTCTATGCAGACGATCAAGGATTTTTTACAGGTACAATCCCCCTCGTTTTAGCAGAAATTGGCCAACAAAGAACTGGTCCTTTCCAGCTTCTGACAGATCACAGAGGGGCAAAAACAGACGCCCAAGGGGCAGAGGTCAGTCACAAGGCCCTTACAAACCTCGCCAATGGGGTGCCGCTACCCAGAAAGGAGGAGAAGACGGGTCCCAAGCTAGCAGAAGACAAACACAATGACTTAACCATCAAACTACCAAGAAAATCTCTCTTGGCAGCTCCCTTGGGAGGAAAATTAGCAGTTTTTGCAGACAACTGGCACATCATCACAAAAGACAAATGGGTCCTAAACATTGTCTCACAAGGATACAGATTCCACTTTCACACCTTGCCAAGGATAAAAGGAATGCCAAACCTGCCAATAAATCAATGGGCAGAGGCACAAAAACAAATTACAGCTCTCATGGACATGAGAGCCATTCAACAGGTGCCTACACAGGAGCAAGGACAAGGATTTTACTCGAGACTCTTCCTAGTCCCCAGAAAGGACAAAGCATGGAGACCCATTCTGGATCTTTAAGTTCTGAACACCTGTCTGCAAGTACCAAAATTCAAGATGCTAACACTACAGCAGCTTCTTCCCATGCTGGGCAAGAAGGCTTGGCTAGTAACGTTGGATCTCACGGAGGCATACCTGCATGTCCCTATCAGACAAAATTGCAGAAGATACCCCCGCTTCATAGCAGGTTCAACCCATTATCAATTCTCTGCACTGCCCTTTGGCTTATCTACTGCGCCCAGGGTCTTCACAAAATGCCTGGCACCAGTAATTGCATACTGCAGACAAAGAGGAATTCAAATATACCCATACCTGGACAACTGCCTTATTCAAGCAGAAAGCAAGGACATTCTTTTAAAGCAACTGGCGTTTGTCAGTCAGCTTTTAAGTTGCCTAGGGTACACAGTAAACGAAAATAAATCAAAACTAGTGCCCTCACAAAACATAATATTCCTGGGTGCCAGCTTCAATACAATGGCCCAGATAGCTTACCTCACGCCAGACAAGCAACAACAGCTGACTCAGTACTTCAAAATAATGACAAAAAAAGACCCAACTCCCTGCAAGAAAAATTCTGCAGGCCTTGGGATTCATGGCATCTTGCCTTCTACTAATACCATTTGCAAAACTGCTTATGAGGAAATTACAATGGTACCTGAAAAACATATGGACTCAATGCAGCCACAGCGTGGAAACAATGATACCACTCATTCCCTGCCTTCAACAGGAGTTTCTTTGGTGGGCACAGGCATGTCACCTCAACAAGGGTCAGCCTTTCACCTTACCCACAGCCAAGCAATCTATAACAGATGCATCTGACAGTGCCTGGGGAGCACACATGGCAGGACAGTGCGTTCAGGGCAAATGGAATACAGATCAAAGGCATCTGCATATCAATCAAAAAGAAATGCTAGCTGTACAGAATGCCCTAACAGCTTTCAAGGACCTTTTACACTCAGGACAACTAATAATAAAGACGGACAATACCACAGTAATGTGGTACATAAACAAGCAAGGGGGCACACATTCCTACCCTCTATGCACTCAAGCAGTGACCTTGTGGAACACAGCACTGACTTACCAAGTTCAACTACAAGGACAATTCCTGCCAGGAAAGAAAAACACATTGGCAGACGACCTAAGCAGAAACATCATGGATCCCCACGAGTGGAAACTAGATCCACAAGTATTTGCAATGATAACTCAAAAATGGGGACGCCCAGACATAGATCTATTTGCCAACCCCCAAAACTACCAACTACAAAAATTTTGCACAAGGACATTCCACCCACAAGCTTGGAAAGTGGGCGCCCTCTCATTCAGTTGGAAAACATTAACAGTGTATGCCTTTCCTCCACTGCCTCTTCTAGCAAAGGTACTGCTGAAAGTCAGATTAGAGAGGCCACAAATGATACTCATTGCACCAGACTGGCCACGCCAGCACTGCTATCCAGTTCTAAGGAACATGGCCCACGGCCCACCATGGGTTTTACCAGAAATCCCTCACCTGCTCACCCAGCGAGACAAGCAGATTCTACACAGCCCGCTCAAGACTTTAAACCTGGCTTCATGGCAAATTACCTAAACAACCAGACAACACATCTATCCAAAGCTGTTATGGATGTTGTTCTGGAGGCCAGGAGGCCCAGCACCAGGAAACCTATTCAGACAAATGGAAAAGATTCTGCGCCTGGAACCATTCTAAAGGCCAAGACCCCCTTGATCCAAACACTCCTCAGATTCTACAATATTTAACGGAGATGTTGTAAAATGGCTTTCCTTTTCATCTATTAAGATCCATGCCTCAGCAATTTTAGCTCATTACAACATGGATCCTCCTTTATTTTCACATCCACTCCTAAGACAGTACCTCAGAGGGGCTAAAAACATAACCACCCAGGAGAGCACCAACACCTACTTGGGATCTCAACTTTGTTCTGGAAAAGCTTACACTGCCGCCCTTTGAACCAGCTTTTTCCGCTGATTTAAAGTTTCTTTCATGGAAAACTGATCTGCTGCTAGCAATAACTTCAGCTAGAAGAGTCTCAGAGCTACAGGCACTAATGGCAGTGGAGCCTTTCCTCATTTTTCATCCAGACAGAGTTTCTCTACGAACTAACCCTTCCTTTATGCCAAAGGTGGTATCCAGTGTGGCCCTAAACCAAACCATTCATTTACCCACCTTTTTCCCAAACCCCCAGAACAAAGGAGAAAGACTGCTGCACTGCAATTACGTTACTACTTGGATAAAACTAAAGCTTTCAGAAAATTTGACCAGCTCTTTGTAGCCTATGCTGCAGGATCACAAGGAAAAGCGATCTCAAAACAGATCATTTCAAAATGGCTAGGCCATTGCATACGTTTCTGCTACACACATCATGGGAAACCGGTACCTGCTAGCGTTAGGTCCCACTCCACCAGGGCTACAGCTACATCAGCAGCCTTTCTCAGGGGGGTCCCAACCAAGGATATTCTGGAAGCTGCAACTTGGAGTTCAGTGCACACTTTCACCAAACACTATCACTTACCTCTATATTCTAAGACTAGAGCTGGCTTTGCCACTGCAGTTTTGCAGGGCCTACTAGCTTCTTCTAACCCTGTTTAACTACACCACCTAGCTTTAGCTTTGGGATTTTACCCAAGTGTGATGACTGCAGCAGGGTAACACGATGAACATAGTACAGCTTTGTACCTGCCATAAATGTAGATGTTCGAGTGTTCACCCTGCTGCAGTCCAGGTTACGCTCCCTCCATCCCCTCTGACCTAGCTGAACCTTTCTATACCTTTCTATCTGATACAACCTTTGTGGTGTATTTGCTTGTAGCTGAAGGTATGCTTTGTAATTTTATTGGCAATAGGTAGTGTCCACCTACTGGGGGCACCTGACATCTGGGGCAAGAAAAACTGAAGAAAATGGCGTTGGATGCCTCTTGTATACCCCTGGCGCACTGACGTCAGGGAAGAAGCGACAGCAACCGACGCCGGACCAAGACTTTGGAAGTCTGGCCGACTGCGGGACCGCCTGACAGCAGGATAACCCAAGTGTGATGACTGCAGCAGGGGGAACACTCGAACATCTACATTTATGATAGGTACAAAACTGTACTTTCTGTACACACCTTCACCAAGCAGTACCACTTATCTATCATTTCCAAATCCCGGGCTGAATTTGTTACAGCAGATTTGCATGGCCTAGTAGCCAGCCCTAACCGTTCTTGACTGCCTCCTTGGGAATCAACCCAAGTGTGATGACTGCAACAGTGAAACAGGAAGAACATAGTGCAGTTGTGTACACTTACCATAAATGTAAATGTTCGAGTGTGTTCACTGTTGCAGTCCTGGTTTCCATCCCTCCCTCCAGCCCCCTGGTTTTCTCTATCTACCTACCTCTCCTCTCTCTGGCTATTCCTAAGGCCATTGGTATTTACATTTTACTGGTGGTGTTCCCCACCATATACTAGATCTCTATTTGGGGGATCCTGACATTTGGGGCAAGAAAAACTGATGTAATGGCGTAGGTTGCCTGTTTTTTACCCCTGATGAACTGACGTCATGGAAGAAGCGACAGCATCTGACGCAGAAATACTAAGACTCTGGTATTCGTGCTGACTGAGGGATACCTGCAGGCAGATAACCCAAGTGTGATGACTGCAACAGTGAATATACTCGAACATCTGCATTTATGGTTAAGTGTACACAACTGTACTTTCTCTTTCCCGGCATAAAATTGTACTGCTGCTCACTAATCAACACCCTTCTTAACAAAGCTTCCACTACTCTTTCCCATAACTTCATGCTGTGGGTGATCACTTTTAGTTGCTACAGCTCTGTACACTACCCTTATTCTTAAAAATCAGTACCAATACACATGTTCTTCGTGTTTCACTGTTGCAGTCATCACATTTGGGTTATCCCTGCTGGGGTAGCCCTCGGCTGGCCTGGATACCAGAGACTTAGTATTTCTGTGTTGGTTGCTGTTGCTTGAAGACTGACGTCAAGTCGTCAGGAGTAAAAAGGAAGGCAGCCAATGCCATTACATCAGTCTTTCTTGTCATGGAGCCCAAAGCAGAAGCAGTTTGCACGAGGGCTGGTCCGCCACTAACTTGAGTTTCGTTTCCAAATTGTCTTCGAAAGCTAAGTACCCCATCGGGAATCCTTTTTTCTTGCACTAACCGATGTCAGAAAAAGTTAATCGTCTCGCCGGTGGAAAGCAGATACCGCACCGGGTCTTCCATTCCTACTGCATCACTTGTCTAGGCTCAGACTACGATGTCCCTTGTTGGTTCTGTGCTTTGTTTAATGCCAGAACTGTTTGTCGTCATGCCCTTATTGTAGCCAGTCTTTCCTGTTTACAGTCCTCGAATTCCGAAATGGCTTCCGTAGGCCATCCAACAGCTGACCTTCCAAAAGAACATAAAGATAGACAGACCGCACAGGACTAAACCTTCTGATGCTACCGCCAAGCTTGAACATCAGTCCTCCAGAATTTAGTGAGGTGCTTTCGCAGCCCCTGATGCCTGCTTCAGTTAATTCGCAGGCCTCTACCGAGACCCTTTCGGAGTCTGGTGTGCTGCAGAACTCTTCTTCTAAGGATCCGTCGGCTGTTTCTACCTTGGATGGGTCCGGAGCTGCTGTGCAGGCACCGGCTTCCGAGGAAGTCCTTCGCGACACCGAATCCAGACATAAACCGATGCCTTCTTTCACGGCTAACGTTCTTTCTATACCATCTGAGTTCCTTACACCCAGGGGTCGAACCACCCCCAAGAAACCACCTTCCAGCCATTCTTTAGCGCCTGCTCCCTTGCCTCAGTCACAAATGCTTAGAATGACGGAGGACTTCATCATGCTGATTAGGGGAATCCAAGCCACTCCCTCAAAAAGAAAAATAGATCTGTCTCCAGAAGTTTTGTCTGAACAAGAGTATGCATCTGACTATGAAGACTTGCAGCCCCTCTCTACATATGAGAATTCTGATGTAGAGGAATATATTTCTTCAGCCTCTCCCCCAGAGGAATTTTCCTTTGGAGAAACCTTGCATACTTTAAGGGAGCATTTCAGATGTGAGAGTCAAGACTACCACAGTCTAAAAAGAGACTCGGAGAGTTCCCAGACCTTCCACAGCACAGGCTCTTAGCCATCCCCCCAGTCCTAGATGTGGTAGATGATGTCTTCCTTCAATCCAGCTTGACTCCAGATGCCCTCCCTCCTGCTCCCAGAAAGCCAGACAGGTACTACAGAGTCCTTGACTCTCACACATATCACTTTAAAAACCAACAGCGGACCCTGAGGTCATTACTCAAGGCCCAAAAGGGACTAAAGCTACTTCAGCTAAGAATCCCACCCCCTCAGACAGGGATTCCAGAGCACTGGACAGATGGGGTAAAAAAGTATACACCTCAGCTACTCTTGTTATCAGGGCACTCAATTGTCAGTTCCATATGCTTAAATATCATTAACATACCTTGGAACTCCTTAAACATATAATTACCCCTTTTCCTGCATGGGCAGAATCTAAAGATTTACAGGAATTAATGCACTCTGCTGGTCAAGTAACTAAACACACTTTGCACTACTGTTTTGATGCCCTAGAAGCATCTTGCAGGGCAGCAGTCACTGGATCTGTCATTAGAAGACATGCATGGCTTAAGGAACAACTCCTGCCGGACCAGACATGCATGGCTTAAGGAACAACTCCTGCCGGACCATGTCAAATCAAAATTGTTGGATGCACTCTTACACAAAGATAACTTATTTGGTAGTAAAGCAGAAGTGGCGTTCAAAAAGATGAAAGAAAAAGTAAAATCTATGTAGACTGTTGAAGATTTCTTACAGGTACAGCCCCCTAGGTTCAGCAGGCATTTTCCTTCCAAGCACTGGTCCTCTCCTGCACCTAGTAAATAGGGCCAGCATAGACTCCATGCAAACAGACCTCCAAGACAGTAGTCCCATGGGTTGCAGAGATCTAAGTAGTGGACTGCCTCCACTTCAAAGCCAGGGAGTTCTAAGCCACCCCCTTATGGCAAAAATTCACAATGACTCACCCACTCCCTACCTCGCCTCTGCCCACCATTGCATACCCTTAGGAGGAAAACTCTCCTTTCACTCAAGCACCAGGGCCACCATTACCAAGGACCAATGGGTTCTGAACATTGTGTCTCAGGGGTACAAATTCTCCTTCCACACTCTTCCAATCCCCAAAGGGTTCCCAGATCTACCACCAAATCACTTGGCAGAGGCTCAAAAGCAAATCCATAGCCTGTTTTCCTTGGGAGCAATAGAACATGTTCCTGCAGAGCAGATAGGCCAAGGCTTCTACTCCAGACTTTTTCTGGTACCCAGAAAAGATGGCACCTGGCACCCCATCCTCTGTCTGTCCATTCTAAACACCTCCCTGGTGAGAATTCAAAATGCTGACCCTCTAGCAGCTGCTACCCATGCTGTCCAAGGATGCTTGGCTAGTCACCTTGGAACTAAGAGGCCCACCTCCACTTTCCCATCAGGGAAAATATCTTCGCTTTAAGGCAGGATCTCAACACTTTCAGGTCTTCTTTGTGTTTCACTGTTGCAGTCATCACATTTGGGTTATCTGCTTTCAGTAGCCCTCAGTCGGCCTGATTAACAAATTCTTGGGTCCTGCGTCGGTTGCTATCCCTTCTTCCGTGACGTCAGGGGTATAAAACATGCAGCTGACGCCATTACATCAGTCTTTCTTGCCGTGCGGTGCCCGAAGCAGACTCCTGAAATTTTCGTTTTTGAGTTTCAGAACCGAATTCTTCAACTAAAAGGTAAGTACCCCGTTGGGAAAATTTTTTCTTGCTCTTAACCAATGCCAGTAAAAGTAAATAATGCATTACTTGTGGAAAGCAAATACCTCATAAAGATTTTCATTCTTACTGTATTCCTTGCCTAGGCCCTGACCACGGCGTACCTCGCTGTCGGTTTTGTGCCTTATTTAAACCACGAAGTATCTGTCGTCGGTATATTTTTGCTTCTAAATATTTTGGTGCTCGGTTCAATTATCCTGATATGTCTTTGGTAAGCCATCCGACTACTGACATTCTGAAAAAAAAACGCAAAGATAGACAGAGGCCGCCTATGTCCAAAGCTGCTGACGACGCTTCTCCTAAGCCAGTCACCAGTTCGCCAGTACTCAGTGAGGTGCTTTCGCAGCCCCTGATACCCACTACTTCAGATTCGCAGGCCTCTACTGAGACCCATTTGGAGTCCGGTATGCCGCAAGATGCTTCAACTGTGGAACCTGCGGATCTCTCTACCTTGGATGGGTCTAGATCCGCTGTGCAGGCACCGGCTTCTGAGGGTGTATTCAAGCCTACTGACTTAAGTATTTAACCAATGCCATTTTCTTCTTCAAGGCCTAAATCTTGAACCATGCCTAGAAAACTGACGCCCAAACAGCATGGTCAGGCCTCTCTGCCTAAAAAACAAATAAGAGTGGTTGAAGACCTTAGTACTTTAATTAGGGGAAGCCAACCTTCCCCCTGTAAGAGACCTAGGACTGAGTTTGCTTATGATACTTCTGACCAGGGTTCTGAATTTTCTGTTTCCTCTGATGGCCAGGATTTACCCTTATCTACCTATGAGGATTCTGATGCTGAGGACTGTATTCCGTCTGCTTCTCCCAAAGAGGATTACTCTTTAGGTGAAACCTTGCATACTCTCGGGGAGCATTTTCGTTGGGAAAGTCAGGATTTCTCTGATTCTAAAAAGAGGCTTAGGGATTTCTTACTCCTGCCCCAGCACAGGCCTTTAGCCATACCTCCTGTACTAGACATTGTTGATACCTTTTCGGAATTTAGCTTGGCTCCTGACTCGCTACCTCCTGCTCCCAGAAAACCTGATCGATATTACAGGGTCCCTGACTCTCACAAGTTCCTGTTTAAAAATCCTACTGCTGATCCTGAGACCATTTCACAGGGACCCAAGGGCATTAAAACTACTACTACCAAAAATCTACCCCCCTCTGATAGAGACTCCAGGGCGCTGGATAGATGGGGTAAGAAGGTATACACTTCTGCAACTTTGGCCATTAGGGCCTTAAACTGCCAGTTTCATATGTTAAAGTATCAGCATACTATTGGATTGCTTAAACAGAAAATGATGATGATTCCCGATTGTGCTGAAAATAGGGATTTACAGGATTTACTGCATTCAGCTGAACAGGTTGGAAAACATACTTTGCAATGTGGTTTTGATTCACTAGAGGCATCTTGCAGGGCTGCTGTCACTGGGTCTGTACTTAGAAGGCATGCTTGGCTTAAGCAGCAATCCTTGCCAGATCATGTTAAAGTGAAATTACTGGATGCTCCCGTAAACCAGGACTGCCTTTTTGGCAACAAAGCAGAAGTTGTTCTTAAAAAAGATGGAGGAAAAGGCTAAATCTATGCTAACTTTTAAAGATTTTTTTTGCAAGTACAACCTCCAAGGTTTAGTAGGCATTGGCCTTCCAAGAATTGGTCCTTTCCTGCCTCTTCCAGACCTGCTCAGTCCAAACCCAGATCCAGCAGAGCTCCCAGGCTTCAGTCCCAGGGTACGCACAGGACTAAGCAGTGGAGGGGGGGGCTCCACTTCCAAATCTGGGAGTAATAAACTCCCCCCTATGGTAAACTGTCTCAATGACTTCTTTTTAAAACTTCCAAGCACTTCTCAACTGACTGCCCCTTTGGGGGGAAAGATTGCTCTTCATGCCAACAACTGGGAACTCATTACCCAGGACAAATGGGTTTTAAATATTTTGTCCCAGGAATACAGATTTCACTTCCACACATTACCAACACCAAGCGGGTAGCCAGATCTACCACCAAATCAGTGGGCAGAGGCCCAAAAGTAAGTACTTTCTCTCTTAAGCATGGGGGCTATTCAGTTAGTACTAGAAAAGGAAAAGAGACAAGGATGTTCTTCGTGTTTCACTGTTGCAGTCATTACATTTGTGTAATCTGCTGGCAGGTTGCCCTCAGTTGGCCTGAATAACAAAGTCTTGGGTCCTGCATCGGTTGCTGTCTCCTCTTCCATGATGTCAGGTCATCAGGGGTATAAAACATGCAGCCGACACCATTTTAATCCGTCTTTCTTGCCGCGCAGTGCCTGAAGCAGAAGCAGTTCGCAAGTGCCGGTCGGCCGACTCCTGAAATTTTTGTTTCGAGTTTCAGAACCAAAGTCTTCAAACTAAAGCTAAGTACCCCCGTTGGGAAAACTTTTTCTTGCTCCTTACCGATGTCAGTAAAAGTTAATAATTGTATTAGTTGTAGGAAGCAAACACCTCATAAGGATTTTCATTTGTACTGTATTCCTTGCCTAGGCCCTGACCACAACGTGCCTTGCTGTCGGTTTTGTGCTAAATTTAACCAATGCACTATTAAACGTCTGTATATTTTTACTTCTAAATACTTTGGCTCAAGATTTAACTATCCTGAAATGTTGTCGGTTAGCAATCCGACTAGCGGAATTCACAAAAAACGCAAAGAAAAAGACAAGAGACAGACCATCTAGGTCCAAAACCGTCGATGAAGCTTCTCCTAAGCCAGTCGCCGGTTCGCCCGGTACTCAGTGAGGTGCTTTCGCAGCCCCTGATGCCCGCTGCTTTTGAGTTGCAGGCCTGTACCGAGACCCATTCAGAGTCCGGTATGCCGCGAGATTCTTTAAGTATTGAACCCGCGGATGTCTCTCCCTTGGATGCTGAGCAGGTACCGGCTTCTGAGGGTGTTTTCAGGCCTAAAGATTTGTATTTTAAACCGACGCCATCATCTAAAACAAGGCCAAAACCAACTTCTATGTCTAAAAAAAATGACGCATGAGCCACGTGCTCAGGCCCCTATGCCTAAAAAACAAGTGATCAAAATGTCTGAGGATTTCATTACCTTAATCAGGGGTTCCCAACCCCCTCCTGCTAAGAGGCCTACGCAAGGCACTGATTATGTATCTTCAGATCAGGTTTTAGATGTTCTTCATCTCACATTGCTGCAGTCCTAACACTTGGGTAGTCCGCTGTCCCTCGGTCGGCCCGAATATCAGAGTATAAGGCTGACGTCGGTCAGGGCGCATTTGACTGAAATCAGAACGTCAGGGTACAAATGCGCATGACCGACGTCATATCCTCAGTCTTTTTTGCCGCATGGTCCGATGCAGAAGCAGTGTTGCAAGTGCTGTTCGGCGTTCTGAAATTTTTCGATTTCAGAGTTTCAGACCGAAGTCAGAGTTGGTTAAGTACCCCGTTGGGGAATATTTTGTTTTTTTCTTGCCTCAGTGGTTTACCGGATGTCAGAAAAAGTGAATAACTGTATTTCTTGTGGGAAACAGATACCGCATAGGGATTACCATAATTTGTGTATACCTTGTTTGGGACCTGAGCACGACGTTGTTGGGTGCCGCTTTTGTGCTAGGTTCAATAAACGCACTATAAAGCGGAGGTTGGATTGTGCCAGGTTGGTCTTTGGGAAGCGGTGCAATTACAAAATGCCGTCGGATGCTCCGACGCCGGCTTCCTCAAAGAAGCGCAAGGACAAGGCTGTTAAACCTAGGTTAGAGGAGTCGTCCGAACCGGACGCCGGTTCTTTAGAGGCGTCAGTGGAACCGGTGGTTCGACGGAGGCCTCTCTGGAGTCCCAGGGAGAAACTCTGCTTTTACAGGATGTGGCCTCCCAGGAGGCAAGTCAGGCTACAGGGGCTTCTCAGGTTACTTTACTCCCCTCTCTTCCTAAGGTGTCTAGGCCCTCTCTTTCTGCTTCCAAGGCTTCTCCTAGAGGCAGGTCTAGTTTGGCCGCTGTGGGTGTCACTCCTAGTTCTTCAGGTTCTGTGCCCAAGAAGCACATGCTTAAAATGGCAGAAGATTTAATTACTTTAATTAGAGGCTCTATGCCCCCTCCTGATAAGAGGCCTAGGATGGAGCCAGTGTTGGGGGATTATGAGCAGGCTTCGGATGTGTCTGAGTCTTCGGCTGAAGACTTGCAGGAGTATTCTCATCATTCTGATTCTGATGTGGATGATTCTACTCCTTCTGCTTCTCCTCCTGAGGATTTTTCTTTTTCAGAGACCCTTCACTCCATGAGAGAGCATTTTAAATGGGAAGGTCAGGACTTCTCTGACTCCAGGAAAAGGCTTAGGGAGTTTTTGTTTTTACCCCAGCATAGGCCTTTGGCTATACCTCCTGTTTTGACTGTTGTGGAAGATGTGTTTGCGGAGGCTTCTCTTAATCCTGATTCCTTGCCTCCTGCTCCTGTTAAACCAGATAGGTATTACAGGGTGCCTGAAGCTCATAAGTATCTTTTTAAGAGTCCTAGGGCAGACCCAGAGACTGTTAGCCAGGGGCCCAAGGGTGTTAAGGCTTCTGTTGTCAAGAATCCGGTTCCTGCAGATAAAGAGGCCAGGTCCTTGGATAGATGGGGAAAGAAAGTTTTTACTTCTTCCACCCTAGCCATGAGAGCTTTGAATTGCCAGTTTCATATGTTAAAATATCAAAATTATCTGCTTTCACAGTTGAAATCTAAGGTTGATGCTCTGGCGGAAGGTATTGATTGTAAAGAGTTACAGGATTTAGTGCATGTTTCTGAACAGGTGGGTAAGCATTCTTTGCAATGTGGTTTTGATGCTGTACAGGCCTCCTCTAGGGTGGCTGCCACTGGGTCTGTTCTTCGCAGGCACGCCTGGCTGAGGGATCAAAATTTATCTGACCATGTTAAAACTAGGATTTTGGATGCCCTTTGCAATCTGATGTCTTGTTTGGTTCTCCTGTTGAGGCAGTTTTAAAGAAAATGGAAGACAAGGCTAAGTCTATGCAGACTGTTAAAGATTTTTTGCAGGTTCAGCCTCCAAAGTTTAGTAGAAATTGGCCTACTAAGGGGTGGGCGTATCCTTCTTATGATTCCCAGTCTAGGGGTAGATCTAGACGTGGCAGGGGCAGAGGTCAGGGCTCTTTTAGGCCTAGAACAGGGAGTTCTCCTGCACAGTCTTCGAGTGAGGGCAGGGGTCAGTCCTTTCGTAAACAGACCCAATGACCTACCTTTTCAGCTGCCAGAGCCTTCTCGCCTGGCGGCACCTTTGGGAGGAAGGCTGGCACTTTTCAAAGAAAATTGGAGTTTGATTACCCAAGACAAATGGGTACTGGATATCATACATCACGGTTACAGGTTTTACTTCCATACCTTGCCTCCTTTCAAAGGCATGCCAGACATTCCTCCTCCACAAAGACTGGAGGCTCACAAGCAAATTACACTGTTACTCCAAATAGGGGCCATACAGCCGGTTCCCATGCCAGAAAGGGGCCTAGGATTTTATTCACGCCTGTTCCTAGTACCAAAGAAGGGGAGCACGTGTAGACCAATTTTGGATTTATCCATCCTCAACACTTATCTGGACATTCCCAAGTTCAAAATGTTGACGTTGCAGCAGCTTTTACCTCTGCTGGGCAAAGATCATTGGATGGTAACTTTGGATCTCAAGGAGGCTTACCTTCATGTTCCTATCAGACTAAGTTGCAGGAAGTATCTGCGTTTTGCATCTGGGAATTCTCACTATCAGTTCTCTGCATTGCCCTTTGGCTTATCTACTGCCCAGAGTGTTCACGAAAGTTCTGGCTCCAGTGATAGCTTTCTTCAGGCTAAAAGGAATACAAATCTATCCTTATTTGGACGACTGCCTGATTCTGGCTCAAGAAAGGGAAGAGCTTCTTCATCATTTGGAATATGTGATAGCAGTGCTAAGATGCCTAGGGTATTCTGTGAACGAAATAAAGTCCAGTCTAGTACCCTGTCAGGACATGTGCTTTCTGGGTGTGAGACTGAATACAGCATCCCAGATGGCCTTTTTAACCCCGGACAAACAAAACAGTCTATCCCTTTACTTCCATCAACTATCTCATCAGTCCGGGCTGACTGCAAGGACAGTCCTTCAAGCCTTAGGGTTCATGGCATCTTGTATTCTGGTGCTTTCCAATGCCAAACTGCATATGAGGAAGCTACAATGGTATCTCAAAAATGTATGGACACAGCACTGCCAGGATCTGGACACTGTCATTCAAATAATACCTTGCATTCAAAAGGAATTTGGGTGGTGGACTCAGGAATGTCACCTAAACAAGGGACTCTCTGTGACCCGGCCAGAGGCGAGTCAGATTTAACGACAGATGCCTCAGACATAGCTTGGGAGCTCATCTAAATGGAAAGTGGATACAAGACAAGTGGCCTGCCAGACTACAACATCTACATATCAACATGAAGGAGATGTTAGCAGTCCAGTTTGCATTAATAGCTTTCAAGGATTTACTTCTTCCAGGGCAGGTGTTGATTCTAACAGACAACACAACTGTCATGTGGTACATCAACAAGCAAGGGGGAACACATTCTTATCCTCTATGCAGGCAAGCAATGATTTTGTGGGAGACTGCTCTCAGTTTACAACTAAGTCTTCAGGCAAGGTTTCTGCCGGGAGCACAGAACTCCTTAGCAGATGTGTTAAGCAGACAAATCATGGATCCCCACGAGTGGAAACTGGATCTTCATGTATTTCAGAAACTGACAGTGTCCTGGGGAACTCCAGACATAGATCTGTTCGCTTCTCTACTAAACAACCAGCTGCCAAAGTTTTGCACAAAGCGGTTTCATCACACAGCTTGGAAAGTGGATGCTCGCTCTTTCAGTTGGAAAAATCTTCATGTGTATGCCTTTCCACCTCTGCCTCTCCTCCCAAAGGTACTTCTGAAGGTCAGACAGGACAAGCCAAGGATGATTTTGATAGCTCCAGATTGGCCTCGACAGCACTGGTTCCCACTACTGAGAAGCCTAGTACGGAAGCCTCCATGGCCTTTGCCTTTGATTCCACATCTGTTGTCCCAGGAGGACAGTCATTTGCTGAATGTCAAACTTCACTCTCTTCACCTAACAGTATGGCATATTCTGTTTTAAACCATAGAGGGTCTCAACTTCCACAACAAGTTTTGAATGTGATTTTGGAAGCTAGAAGGCCTAGTACAAGGAAAGTGTACGCAGATAAATGGAAGAGATTTTTATTTTGGAGTGCAGCTAAGGATTTGGATGTTTCTGAGCCTGATTTAAGTGTGGCTCTTCAATATCTTACTGAGTTATTGGACAAAGGTTTGTCCTTCTCTTCTATTAAGATTCATGCTGCAGCAATTTCAGCTCACTATGATTGTGACCCACCATTGTTTTCTCATCCTTTATTCAAGCAATTTCTCAGAGGGGCAAAGAATATAAGACCCCCACGAAGAGCTCCTACTCCTGCTTGGGATCTCAATTTTGTGTTGGAGAAACTCACTCTACAACCTTTTGAGCCTGCAGCTACTGCTGAGTTGAAATATTTGTCATGGAAGACTGCTTTTTTGTTGGCCATTACCTCTGCAAGAAGGGTTTCTGAATTGCAGGCCCTTATGGCAGTTGAGCCTTTCTTAATTTTTCACAAGGATAGGGTATCTTTACGTACCAATCCCTCTTTTATGCCTAAAGTGGTTTCTAGTGTGGCTTTAAACCAAACTATTCATTTGCCTACTTTTTATGCAAATCCCCAAACTAAAGGGGAAAAGATTTTGCACACCTTAGATGTTCACAGGCAGTTGCGATATTATTTGGACAGAACTAAAGGGTTCAGACAATCTCAGCAGTTATTAGTTTCTTTTGCTTTGTGCTCTCAGGGCAAGCCCGTGTCAAAACAAACTATTTCTAAGTGGATTGGATTTTGCATTGCTTTCTGTTATTCCCATCATGGCAAGGAGATTCCAGCTGGGATTAGGCCTCATTCCACTAGGGCTACTGCCACTTCAACAGCTTTTTGAGGGGTGGCAACTAAGGATATTTTGGAGGCAGCCACTTGGAGTTCAGTGCATACCTTCTCTAGGCATTACCACCTTCCATTGTACTCTAAATCCAGGGCTGGGTTTGCCACTGCTGTGTTGCAGGGCATTCTGGCAGCTCCTGCTTCATTATAGTTTAGCCATCCTCCCTTACCTCTGCTTTGGGATTCTACCCAAGTGTTAGGACTGCAGCAATGTGAGATGAAGAACATAGTACAGTTTTGTACCTACCATAAATGTAGATGTTCGAAGATCCACATTGCTGCAGTCCAATTTACCCTCCCTCCTTCCCCTCTGTAGTTTGAGGCGGTTGTGTGGGTTGGGTTATACATCTGAGGTATATTGTGTTTATTGTATATATTGTACATATTCTTGGTGTTAGGCTGGTTGCTTGTTTAGCTGTTGCCTATGGGTTTGGACCTTTTTTCTTTAGGGTCTTCTGACATCTGGGGCAAGAAAAGACTGAGGATATGACGTCGGTCATGCGCATTTGTACCCTGACGTTCTGATGTCAGTCAAATGCGCCCTGACCGACGTCAGCCTTATACTCTGATATTCGGGCCAACCGAGGGACAGCGGACTACCCAAGTGTTAGGACTGCAGCAATGTGGATCTTCGAACATCTACATTTATGGTAGGTACAAAACTGTACTTTTCTTCTGATCAGAAATTTTCTATTCCCCCTTATGAGGACTCTGATGCAGAAGAATCCATCCCTTCTGCTTCTCCTCCTGATGATTTTTCTTTTGGAAAAACTTTGCATACCTTAAGGGAACATTTTCATTGGGAGAGTCAGGATTTTTCAGAATCCAAATAGAGGCTTAGGGATTTTCTTCTTCTTCCTCAGCATAGGCCTTTGGCTATACCTCCTGTTTTAGACATTGCTGATGATGTTTTCTCAGAATCCAGCATGGCTCCTGGTTCCCTGCCTCAGGCTCCTAATAAGCCAGACAGATATTGCAGAGTTCCTGACTTCCAGAAGTTTCTTTTCAAAAATCCTACTGCTGACCCTGAAACAATTTCTCGGGGTCACAAGGGTGTTAAGGCTTCTACTGCTAAAAATTCTACCCCTTCTAATAGAGATTCCAAGGCGCTGGATAGATGGGGTAAGAAGGTTTATACATCTGCAACCCTGGCAATCAGGGCTGTAAACTGTCAATTTCATATGCTTAAATATCAACAGCATGTCATGGGTTTACTTATCAAGAAAATTATCTTGATTTCTGATTGTGTGGAAAATAGAGTTACAGGATTTATTGCACTCGGCTGAACAAGTTGGAAAGCATACTTTGCAGTGTGGTTTTGATTCCTTGGAGGTCTCTTGCAGGGCCGCCGTAAGTGGATCTGTGATAAGAAGGCATGCTTGGCTCAAGGAGCAAAATCTGCCTGATCATGTTAAAGCTAAATTGTTGGATGCTCCTTTACAGCAGGACAGTCTGTTTGGTAATAAGGCAGAAGAAGTTTTGAAAAAGATGGAAGACTAAGCTAAATCTATGCAAACTGTAAAAGATTTC
Organism: Protopterus annectens; assembly: GCF_019279795.1. Lineage (NCBI taxonomy): Eukaryota > Metazoa > Chordata > Ceratodontiformes > Protopteridae > Protopterus > Protopterus annectens. The sequence goes on along the minus strand of NC_056744.1, from coordinate 19,209,940 downwards.
TTGCAGGTGCAGCCACCCAGGTTCAGTAGGCACTGACCTACTAAGAATTGGTCCTTTCCTGTACCCAACAGAGCCGCTCAGGTCAAACCCAGATACTCCAAAGGCTCCAGGTTTTAGTCACAAGGATCTTACAGGACAAAACAATGGGGTGCCTCCACTTCCAAATCAGGAAGTAGCAAAGCACCACCCTACGGTAAACCGTCTCAATGACTTTCCTCTGCTATTTCCAAGCACTTATCTTTTGGCAGCCCCTTTGGGGGGAAACTAGCGCTTCATGTTCAAAATTGGCATCTAATTACTCAGGACAAGTGGGTCTTAAATATAGTATCCCAGGGAAACAGATTTCATTTCCACTTGTTGCCAATTCCAAAGGGATGGCCAGATCTGCCTCCAAATCAGTGGGCAGTGGCCCAGAAACAAGTCATGTCCCCCATGGATATGGGGGCCATTCAGCCAGTACCAGAAAAGGAAAAAGGACAAGGTTTTTATTCAAGACTTTTCCTGGTACCCAGAAAAGACAAATTATGGCGTCCAGTTCTGGACTTATCCATTCTAAATACCTTCCTGGACATTCCAGAATTCAAGATGCTGACTCTACAACAGCTACTGCCTATGCTAGGCAAGGATGCCTGGTTGGTAACTCTAGACTTAGAGGCTTACCTGCATATCCCAATCAGGGAATCTTGCAGAAGATACCTCCGCTTCAAAGCAGGTTATTTGCATTACCAGTTCTCTGCACTGCCCTTTGGCTTATCTGCTGCGCCCAGGGTCTTCACAGAGTTCCTGGCACCAGTGATTGCATTTTGCAGACAAAGAAGCATTCAAATTTATCCTTATCTGGACGATTGTCTAATTCTGGCAGAAGACAAGGACACTTCTACAACATCTGACATTTGTAAAAAGGCTTATAACATGCCTAGGGTACACCATAAATGAAAAGAAATCAGAACTGGTACCCTCTCAAATAATTACATTCCTGGGTGCAAGCTTGAATACAACTGCCCAGATGGCTTACCTCATGCCAGACAAGTTCAATTGATAACATATTTCAAACAAATGGCCGAAAATACCCAGCTATCTACAAGACAAATTTTGCAGGCTTTGGGGTTCATGGCATCCTGCATTCTATTAATTCAATATGCAAGACTGCATATGAGGAAACTACAATGGTACCTGAAAAGCTTATGGAGTCACCATTGTCACAGCTTGGAAACAATGATTCCTCTCATTCCTTGCCTGCAACAGGAGTTACTATGGTGGGCAGAGGCTTGTCAACAAAACAAGGGATTGTCATTCATTTTACCCCCTGCCACCCAAACCCTAACTACAGATGCATCAGACTATGCTTGGGGGACCCATCTGGCAGGGAGATACATTCAGGGCGAATTGAGCCCAAATCAAATGCACCTACATATCAACCAGAAAGAAATGCTAGCTGTACAGAATGCTCTTGACAGCCTTCAAGGTCTTCCTTCATCCAGGACAACTATTGATAAAGACAGAAAACACTACAGTTATGTGGTACATAAACAAGCAGGGGGGGTACCCACTCCTACCTTCTTTGCAGACTAGCCATGCCCTTGTGGAACACAGCCTTGACTTACCAAATACATTTACAAGCTCAATTCCTGCCAGGAAAACAAAATACTTTGGCAGACAAACTAAGCAGCAATCTTATGGACCCACACAAATGGAAACTGGATCCACAAATCTTCAGCATGTTGTCACGAAAATGGGGGAGCCCAGACATAGATCTTTTTGCCTCTTCCCAAAACTATCATTTGGACAAATTCTGCACAAGAATTCATCACAAAAAGATTGGAAAGTGGATGCTCTATCCTTCAGCTGGAAAAAAATATCCGTCTATGCCTTTCACCCTCTGCCTCTGATCTCCAAGGTTTTACTAAGTCAGACAGGAAAAACAAAAATGATTCTGATTGCTCCAGACTGGCCTCGCCAACACTGGTACTCACTTCTAAGGAATATGTCACACCTTCCTCCGTGGTTCCTGCCTCAGACACCTCATCTATTGTCTCAGCAGAACTATCAAATTCTGCACACTCCGCTCCAAACTCTGAATCTTGCAGCATGGCTAATCAACTATTTTCACCAGTCACAACTCTCAGTAAATCTGTGATGGATGTCATTTTGGAGGCTAGAAGGCCTAGTACTAGAAAATCTTATGCTGATAAATGGAAGAGATTCTGTGCCTGGAACCAAGCACAAGGAATAAACACAGCAATGTCCAATATTCTTCAGATTCTGCAACATTTAACTGAGATGCTTCACAAGGCCCTATCTTTTTCTTCTATAAAAATCCATGCCTCTGCCATCTTGGCTCATTACAGCACAGAGCCCTCCTCTATTTTCTCATCCCCTGCTTAAGCAGTACCTCATTGGGGCCAAAAATTTGAGACCTCCCAGAAGAGCACCAACTCCTGCATGGGACCTCAATTTTGTGCTGAAAAAACGCACCATACCTCCTTTTGAACCAGCTGCTACTGCAGACATAAAATTTCTTTCTTGGAAGACAGCCTTTCTTATAGCAGTCAGTTCAGCTAGAAGGATTTCTGAACTACAGGCTCTCATGGCAGTGGAGCTTTTCATTATCTTTTATCCGGACAGGGTGGCCCTCAGGACCAATCCATCCTTTATGCCTAAGGTGGTATCCAGTGTGGCTCTTAATCAGACCATTCATCTGCCAACTCTTTTCCCAAACCCGCAGAACAAGTGGAGCGGATTCTGCATTCATTGGATGTACACAGACAACTAAGATTCTACTTAAACAAGACAAAATCCCTAAGAAAGTCTGAGCAACTACTGGTGGCATTTGCTGCAGGGGCAGAGGGGAAGGCTATTTCAAAGCAGACTATTTCAAAATGGATAAGCCATTGTATTTGTTTCTGCTACATGCACCATGGTAAACGTGTCCCCAAGGTAATCAGATCCCATTCCACCAGGGCTGCATCTACTTCTGCAGCTTTTCTCAGAGGGGTTCCTACCAGAGACATTCTGGAAGATGCTACTTGGAGCTCAGTTCATACGTTCACCAAACATTACCATTTAACTCTCTTTTCTAAATCCAGGGCAGGCTTTGCCACTGCTGTCCTGCAGGGCCATATAGCTGCACCTAATGTTGTATAACTCCATCCTCCCATCCATAGCTTTGGGGTTCTACCCAAATGTAATGACTGCAACAGTGAAACACTAAGAAAATAGTACAGTTGTGTACACTTACCATAAATGTAGATGTTCGAGTGTATTCACTGTTGCAGTTCGGGTTACCCACCCGCCAGCCCCCTTTTTTCTCTCTTATTATACCTCTTCTTTCCTTCACTATGCTCAAAAGCCTTTTTGGTGTATTTGCTTTTAGTTGGAGGTAAATTTTTGTCTTCTAAGTTGCATGCATATATATATATATATATATATATATATATATATATATATATATATATATATATTTATATTTATATTTATATATAATTTTTGCTCCCCATTTGGAGGCACCGGACATCTGGGGCAAGAAAAACTGATTAAAATGGTGTTGGCTGCATATTTTATACCCCTGATGACCTGACTTCATGGAAGAGGAGACAGCAACCGACACAGGACCCAAGACTTTGTTATTCAGGCCGACTTAGGGCAACCTGCCAGCAGATTACCCTAATGTAATGACTGCAACAGTAAATACACTCGAACATCTATATTTATGGTAAGTGTACACAACTGTACTTTCTCCTGATCAAAACAGACAACACCACAGTTAAGCATGGAGGAACTCACTCCTACCCGCTGTGCAGGCTGGCCATAACCCTTTGCTTCTCACCCTCTTCCATGCATATTCACCTGTTAGCACAATACCTGCCAGGCTCTCTCAGCTCCCTGGCAGACCAATTAAGCAGAGAACTGTTGGATCCCCATGAGTGGCAGCTCAACAGAAACACCTTCTTACTAATAATTCAGAAATGGGGAACCCCGGAGGTAGTCTTCTTTGCCTCCCACACCAACCATCAGCTCTGCAAATTCTGCACCAGGGAGCAACAGTGTATGGCATGGAAAGTAGATGCCCTGTCCTTTCCCTGGGTAAATCTCTCGGTCTATGCCTTTTCTCCCCTACTCCTCATTCCCAAGGTACTGGTCAAAATAAGGGAGGAAAAAACAAGGACTATTCTCATAGCTCCAGACTGACCCAGACAGCACTGGTACCCTTTGCTGCGCAGCCTGTCCCCACTGCCCCCATGGAATCTTCCTCAGGTTCCCAACCTCCTAACCCAGAGGGCAGGGGAGTTCTTTCCCCCCCAATTGCAGACGCTCAGTTTGGCAGCTTGGCTTATAACCTGACCCCTGACCAATCTGCCCTCCTGAGTAAACAGGTTCTGGATGTTATCCAAGAGGCCAGATGCCCTAGAACCAGAAAGTCTTATGCAGATAAATGAAAAGTTCTGCACCTGGATCCAGCCTAAGGGAGCCAGTATGGCACAGCCCTCCATCCCTCTCACCCTGGACTACTTAGCTGACCTACTACACAGTGGTCTCTTTGTCCTCTATACAAATTCACGCGTTTGCTATTTCCACTCATTTTTCCACTGAGCAGCCTCTTTTTTTTACACCCTCTGATTAAGCAGTTCCTCAGAGTGGCTAACAACTTGAGGCCCACCAGAAGGGCGCCAGCACCAACTTTGGACCTTAACTTTGTCTTTGAAAAGCTCACCCTGCCTCCATTCGAACCAGCCTCTTCTCCAGAGCTAAAATATCTGTCCTGGAATACTACCTTCATCATCTTCCATGCAGACAGGGTATCCCTCGGAACAAATCCATCCTTCATGCCCAAGGTGGTATCCAGTCTGGCTCTCAACCTATCCATTCATTTGCCCACCTTCTTTCCTAACCCTCAAAACAATGGGGAAAGGAGTTTGCACACTCTAGATTTGCATAGACAGCTCGGATACTATCTGGACAGGACTTAAACCCTTCAGAAAATCTGGTCAACTGCTGGTTAGCTTTGGTTCAGGGGCAGAGGGCAAAGCCATCTCCAAGCAAACCATTTCCAAATGGATAGCACACTGATTTCTGCTACATGCAGCATGGCAAGCCTCCCCCCAAAGGGGTTAGGACCCACTCCACCAGAGCACCCTCCACCTCTGCAGCATTTATCAGATGGGTCCTTGCAAGGGACTTGCTGGAGGCTGCTACCTGGACATCTGTTCACAACTTTACCAAACATTGCCACCTGCCTCTCTTTTCTAATTCCAGGGCAGATTTTGCCTTTGCAGTCTTGCAGGTTATGCTAGCCAGCCCCTAGCTTCCTTGACTGCCTCCACCCATTTCCTCAGCTTTGTGACTCTACCCAAATTTGATGACTGCAACAGTGAAACACGAAGAACATTGTACAGTTGTGTACAATTACCATAAATGTAGATGTTAGTGTCTTCACTGTTCCATACCTGGTTTCCCTCCCTCCTTCCCCCTTTTTCTTTTTGTTACCTTTCTTCCTTGTTGTTCTCCTTTCCTTAGAAGAGACATATTGGTATTTTTTTTCCACTGTTGGGGTCCTGCCACCAGAGCCTGGCCTCCTACTTTGGGGGCTCCTGACCAGTTAGGGCAAGAAAAACTGATGTAATGGTGTCGGCTGCCTTCCTTTATACTCCTGACGACCTGACGTCAGTCTTCAAGTGACAGCAACCGACGCAGAAATACTAAGTCTCTGGCATTCAGGCCAGCCGAGGGCTACCCCAGCAGGGATAACCCAGTGTGATGACTGCAGCAGTGAGGGCACTCGAACATCTACATTTATGGTAAGTGCACACAACTGTACTTTCTCCACTCCTCAGGACTCCTTTCACTTTCCAAGATTTTGTTAAACAATCTGGTTAAAAACTCCACTGCCATATATCCTAAACACCTTTGTGGTTCCACAATTATGTCATCTGGGCCAGCAGCCTTTCCATTCTTCATCTTATTCATAGCTGTCCTTACTTCCTCCTTGCTAATCTGTTGCACTGCCTGATTCACTGTCCCCACATCATTCAACCTTCTCTTTTTGTCTTATTCTGTTCATTCATCAGCCCCTCAAAGAACTCTTTTTTTTTTTTTCCATCTGCTCAACAAACTCTCCTTGCTTGTTAGGTTTCCCTCGTCGTTCTTTATCACCCTAACCTGCTGCACATCTTTCCCAGCCCAGTCCCTCTGTCCAGCCAATTGGTACAGGTCCTTTTCTCTCTCTAGTGTCCAGCCTTTCCATACAACTCTCCATACACCTTATCCTTCACCACCTGTCTCTTCACCATACACCCTCATCTCCTTGTACTCCTTTCTACTTTCTTCATCTTTCTGACCGTCTCACTTCACCATCCTCTTCCTCTGTATACTTTCCTTTGCTTCCTCTTTCCAACACCAGGTCTCCTTGTCCTCTTTCCTCTGTCCAGATGTCACACCAAGCACCTTTCTAGCTGTCTCCCTTACCACCTCTGCTGTGGCTGCCCGGCTGTCTGGTGACTCTTCACTGCCATTCAGTGCCTGTCTTAACTCTTCCCTGAACTCTACCTTAGTTATCCTTTTTCAGCTTCCACCTGATCCTTGGCACTTCCCTCTCTCTCCTCCTCCTCTTGATCGCCAGCATCATCCTGCAGACCACCACCCTATGCTACCTAGCTACGCTTTCCCCATCACCACTTTGCAGTCTCCAGGCTCCTTCAGACTGGGGCTCCTGCACAAATCTGAATGCCAGCCTATAAACAAATCTGGGCATTTGTTACATCAAAGTTGCTAAACATTCCACCAGTGCTACCTGCAAAACATATCATTTGTCTCTGACAAAAATTAAATTGACTTGATATTTCCAACTATTTGCGCATACACAACTTCTCTTCTCATTGCCCTTAACCTTATATATATACCTAATAAATGCCCTCCAAAATATCCTCAGTACTATGTGCCAGTTAGATGCCTACACTCTGGTACAGCATTTTATGTAACCATTCTAAATTGAGCAATAAAGCCAGGGACTCAGGCTACTACCTTTTTATTTCAAAACTCTGAAATTCCATTCCTGCACAGTTAAAACAAACCAGGCGTTTTATTCATTTCAAAACCATACTTAGACTACACTTAGAAACCTGGTTGCTCATGCTCTTCTCCAGTTTAGTCAGTTTACTGACACTTGCATTGTAACATAAGCCACAAGGACAAAAGGTTTTGCAGCATAAAATTAATTACCCACTTAACCAATACAGCTTTCATACCCTGACTGTTCTCCCTGCTAAAACCTTTGTCTATATCTGTCTTGCCTAGCACTAACATATTTTTAAGCAAGCCAGGCTGTTATCTCTCAAACTTAACTGTAAACCTCATCAAACTTGGTTTGTAAAATTGTCTTTTTGGAAGTCGTATCAAAGTTGACTGCATTAAAAAAAATTGTAAATTTAGTCTGTGATTCAATTGCATGCATATCATACAACTTTTGTACACTATGTATGTCTCTTATAGTGTACTGTGATAATTTTTTGTCATCTAATGGTACACGACTGTACATTATTTAAGGTATGATCTGACTTTGTGTATAACTGTTTAGTCAGTACTTTGCATTCTCTATTGCATTTAATACAGTTTACTTACTACAGGTAATTATTTTTTCTGAAAATGTATATTCTGTATGTTACATATGGTGTTTTTATACTCTAGCAAATTTTTATGAAAATTGTAATTTTAATGATTGAGGTTTTCTCCCTGAGTCTTCTCTGAAAAAAATTCTTTGCCCTGTCATACTCTCCCAGTCAACAAAAACAAATAAATATAATCAAAATTCCCTGCACCATCTTGGTAACTGCCTTGTGTGTGCACTGTTTGCCATCATAATCTCACTTTCTTTGCTGGGCTCCAGAACAGGACAGTTTTCACTATTTGAAGCCTTAACAGTGCTATGTACAGAAGACGACTAATCTTATTTTTAGTAATTGTTTTTTCCCTAACTGTGCAGCCAGTTGGTCTCTGTTCTGTAGGCTTAATGTACATTTTTGTGTCCTTTGTTCCCATTTACAAATCCCATTACGGGTAAGCATAAAGCTGGACTGCCTTGGGCACCAACATATGCAGGTGGCTAGGCATTTCGGATATTGTAACTTGCCCACTCATACAAGGCAAATGCATGCTACTGTGAATTACTGGGTAAAACCCCCTGTTCTTGTCCTTTACCACTTGCCTTCCATCCATGGTTTATTATTCTAGCTGTCCACTTCAGGGCAGCCCTGCAGTGGAAATCTCATAACCTTCTCCATTGAAGGTGAGCAGGTCTTTAGCTTCTTGATTTTCTTCTATAGCCAGCTACCTAGAAGTTGGAGTGCTACTTAAAGGCTGGTTGTTAGTGGTACTGGAGAATGACCTCCATCACCAGTGGGTCAACTATGTTACTAATGGCAGATGCTGCTTTTCCAGGGATGGCCACAGCATTTTGACAAAAGGGAAGCCTTTGCTGTTCCCTTTCCCAAGACTGACAAGTGTTGTGCTGTCTCTCCACCTGAGGGAACTCCAACAGCCACACAGGACATGGCTAACCCCTGGTCCATAATTAGTGTAGGTGATCCACCAGATGGATTTGGGGTAAAAGATGAGTGGTTTGAGGTATAACAAATGACCATGTCAGTGTCAGCCACCTGCGGCTGAGGCATATTGCTAGCCTGCTGTGATGAAAAAGGCTCAACTTTTTCTTTTTTTGGCCAGAATAAGGACTGACCATGGGACCACAAGTTTATTCCATGGTCAAGCCAAAATGGTGCCTTTTTCCGGGGAGAAGGAAGAAACATGCATCAGGAGAACTACCATTAAAAAAAAATGCTTTTTTGATGGAAAACACTGTAAAATGCCCTTTAAAACAGTATGCCAGCCCCATAACTGAAGCATTTCTCCACAGATAAAGTATTTTGCTAGTTCCCACTATTTTTAAACTGACAGAAAAAATGAGTGCTGCATTTAAAAGTTAGGTCTGAAGTCGTTGACTTCATTTGATCATCAACCTGTGGGAATGTCTGATCCGGACCAGATCCGAGACGGCAGCTTCACCAGCATCTGATCTGAGCTCCAAGCTCCTCTCCTTACCCATAATACCCCTCCATCTCCTTCCTTCCCTCAGATCTTGTTTGCTTCTGCTTTGCCAAGCAGCGTGGTCTTAGAGCTCCAGATGTGGTAGGTGTTTTTTTCTGCTGTTTTTGGGTGTTAGTGTTACTGTTATTTCAGGCAGGTTCCCTTTTTCCTTTTGCTTACCTCCCCTTCGTTTTGCATCGCGTCACTGTTATAAAAAGTTTTTGCTGTAGTGGTTATAGTAGGCCTTCTCTCCCCTCCCCCTCCTTGCTAGTGAGTTGTGTGCGAGTGCTGTTGTAAGACAGGTTAAGACTTTGTGCCTCGTTGCTTTACTTTGTTGACATGGCAGATCAGCAATCAAACGTGATCTTCAGAAAGTGCATAGTGTGCAGCCATAAGTTTTCCCCGGCCGATGGCTACACTGTGTGTGTGGTGTGTTTGGGGGCAGCCCATCTTCCACAGACTGCCCTATTTGTGTGGGGTTCAATCTCGGGGGCCCTGAAGGATCACAGGGTGAAATTGATCCTTAAGGGACTTCTCCCTCCCACTGAGATGGCTGCCTCCACTTCTATTATGGTCACGGCCATGACCGCTTCTTCAGCCACTGTGTCTTCCACTCCCTCCCAGGCTGGGACGCAACATACATAGGCCTAGAGACAGGGAGCCTAGAAAAGAGAAGAAAGAGAGAGAGAGACAAACGGAGGAAGAGATCCCTAGACCAGATGGATCTGGTGGGTCCTTCTCCGAAATAAAAGGTAGCTTCCAGACCAGTTTCTCCTCAGCTCCGCTCGCCCAGATTTTCGCTGGAGCCGGTGGAGCTTAGACCTTCTTCCAGGGCCTCAGCACATCGACCCCTCCCAGTCAGCATCTGTGGCCTCGTCGCGTTCCCCCCAGAAGTTTGACTGAGGCAGACATGGACAAAATGATGAGAATATTTATTCACACCCAGATTCAGATGGGGGTCTTGCCAGCCCCCTCTACCTCTGGAAGGGGGAGCTATCTTCCCTTTTTTACCTTGATATCTCCTTCACTGGTCCGACCCCCGGTATCTGAGTTTTTGGATATGAGAGGTCCCGGAGTCATGGGGGGGTTGGTGCCAATAGTACAGAGTACCTCGACACCAGCTGTTACCTTGAACACGTCAGATCCAACTAGTTTGGACCTTAGCCGCTGTCGGAGCCGAAGTCTGGACATCAGATCCGAGGGATTGGGTCTTTCCCCTTTGGCGCCGACGTCTGGTCAGGGCCCTCCCCTCAGCATCTTTGCTCTGTCGGGCTCTGATCTGATCCCCACGTCGGATCCAGGGAGAGTAGCCTACTTATTAGTTTCCTGGGAAGGCTCATTACCCCTCTGCTTTCAACGTGGTGGAGACAGTTCTCTCCAGTGGATCGAGGCTCCTGACCATCTCCTTGGATTCCACCCGGACTCCTTCGCCTCTGCGTGCGTTTTCAGCCATTTTGCCCATGCATGGACAGCCCGTTCTCTATGTGCCCCAGACGGTTTCCCTTGAGGAACCACGGGTAGTTTGCAAGCCCTCTCCGGAGAGTCCCACCAAAGAGATTCCTCGTAAACGAACGTACAAAAGGAAGCACCTGGACTCCTCTCCAGAGTCCCTCACTGAGGATACCGATTTGGAGGAAGGGGAAGGCTCCCTCAGATCACCCCAGACGAAGCCTCCTTTGGACACATCATGGTGGGTTGGGTTGGTCCATCCCCATGTCTTCCTTGGATGAGTCTGTATTTCTGGAGGCCTTCAGCACGGGCCCGTCTACCTTCTGGGTATCCCCCCCCCCCCGCACATCTCTTGGTGGACCTTATTGCCGCTAGGGCATGGAAGGACCTGGACGCTGTGGAGCCAATCCCCAAGTGCCCTGAAAAAATCCGGAGCCCTCCTGTAGACAGACCTAGTTGGAACAAGGGGTCCACAGTGGACGCCATGGTGGTAGCAGTTGCCACTAAGGAAGAACTAGCCCAGGAAAGTTCTACGGTCCATCGCCCCGACCAATAGTCCTGGACGATGGATAGTCTGGGAAAGTGGACTTATGCTTCATGATTCATGGTTGATGACAAAGTCCAACTACTCAGATGAAATGTTATGGTGAGTACGTAACTTCTTTTTAGTTTCAAAACAGTCCATTAAAACATAACACTGCTAGCTATAAAATAGCTTTCTTGAAGAAGAAAGTAATAAAGCATCAGTATATTTAAGAAAATGGAAGAATTTCCCCTCAAAAGGAACTTATCCCCCCAGCAAAGTGAAGCACAAGCTGACTGTCGATCCTCGAAAGCGGGCATACTCTATAGCGGCAGTAAAGCTCTGAAGGGCTTTGCACCCAAGCTTGTCTTTTAGTCAGCTCAGCTTGGCACAATCTGCTTTGACAGTTTGGGTACATGGAAGGTGCCTTGAGGCTTTGGAAGTTGGTCGACTGTTTTATCTTTGGCTGAATAAAACCAGTGTAGCTAAGGCTACTGCAGCAGTGATGATTCAGATATCTACTCTTATGGTAAGTTATCTTACACAATTGTACCTGGATGATTGGCTCCTGTTAACGTTATCCAAGGACTTTGGAGACATTCCCTTGATATAAACCAGAGGAAATAACCTCTCTCTGATCCGGACGCAGAAAAAAATCTTTCACTTTTAAGATTTATTTGCACATACTCCACAGTCCTTCATTCCTGCCCTTGAGAATGCCTTTAAGTTTTGCTTTTGGTTAGGTAGATGAAGAAGCAGCATGAGGTCCAGGCTTAGAATGCTGCATTTTCTGGTCTTGAAGGCTACTGCAATCTTCATGGGTCCATTTCCATTCCTGAGCATGTGGGTATTGCAGTGGACAGTGTTGTGTTTGTGGCTTTGAATTCATAGTGCATTTAAGAGCTGCCTTTTGATGACAGATCCTTGTTTCATGGCCTGTAGTGGTAGAGATCCTCCAAACTTTTGATGGGCCTTCCCGTTTTGGAGGCATAGCTTCTGCAAGTACTTAATACCAAAAGTTAACTTGCTGGTTTTAGATTCCCTGCTTTCCAAAAAAAGTGGGGACTTCATATCAACTTATGTTGCTGAAGGTAGTGCTTTTGGACCTATAGGGCTTGAGGAAGTAACATTTTCTGGGGCATCTCCTTCTCTGGTCAGAAAACCAATCATCCGTCTGGTACTTAAACAAGTAAAGAGGCACAAGGTTGTGCTCCCATGTGGAAGGAGCACAAAGATGGGGTTATAGCCTTAGTAGTGTTTCACATTCCCAGGAGGATGAGCAAGCTGGTGAATTTTGTGATCTGTCCCTCCAGTCTTCTGCTGGAGTTGCAGATTCAGTGATCTTGTCATGCTACAGTTTTCCTGAAGTTGCACATTTTGAAGATTAACCTTATTTGCAACTACAGAGAATTAGTTCTCTTCTGGTTGATTTAGTGGGAAAGACTGAGATGGCAGTTGATGCCTGCTCCAAGGAAGAGCACCTCACCCCCATCCCATCTCCCCCACCCCGTTTATGATGCATCAGACTGAACTGCTTTCAGATGATCCATGGTTCATTAATCCTAGTTAGTCAAATGGGCACTTGCTAAAAATTGTTTAAATGGGAGAAGTTATGTGGCTTTTTTGTCTTTATCCCCCCCCTTAACTAGTGTAAGTGACACCAAGGTCACAAACCCTTGCTGTAAGAGAAAATTTTGGTTAGAAGCCCTCTTGACTAAATGGGCTTAAGGAATCCTGGATCTATTAAAAGTGACTCTGGTAAATGGACGTTGGTAAGACAATTTTGTGCTATAAAGTCACTAGTGATGCAAAAATGTTTCCATTCACAGCTAAAGATATACTCCATCATTGGGCTGAGAACTGACATCACCTTTTGAGCCTGTCTGCTGATGTAGAATATTGATTATGCTAGACTTTCTTGTCAGAGTCATTGAGATGTTAGGGACTGCTAGGAATTGTCCTGTTTCAGGCTTTTAGCTTCCAAATGGAAATGGTTTTCACTTTTTGCAGAGTGATACTGTTTGCGATAATGCAAGGAGATTTTGATGCATCTTGGATTATCTGCATGATTTTTGGGTCTCAGTTATTCCAGTGTAAAAATACATGTATTAATCCCTGAGCATCATGAGCTTGTATACAGCAAGATTGGATTCAGCTGTGGCTGGGCATGCTGTTCCTTAAAGGACTATTGTATCTCCACTTTTCTGTAAATGTTACCCCCCACCCCCACCCCACCCGCTCTGCAACTTTCATAGTTGACAGGCTTCCCCATCCACCATTTGAGCTTGCTAGCTTAATTGCACTGAGGTTCATTCCTTTTCAAACACCTGTCTTGGTGGCAATCACCTCTGCATATAGGATGTTTTGAGTTCCTCATTTAGGGAACCTTGTCTGATGTTTCACAAGGATAGGTTTTAACTTGATTTAGCCATGTCTCTTTTCAAAACTGTTTATCTGTCCCTGACCCTAGTCAGTTGTGTTCCATGTATTCTTTGCAGCAGTACAAATAGGGGGGTGGGCTATCTACACTTTGGGTGTGACCTGGCAGTTCAGATGTTTCCTAAACCACTAGTCTAGTTTTAGGAAGCTGTACCAATTCTCCTTTGTACCTGAGAGAGTGGAGTTTACAGTTGCCATGTAGTCACTTTCCAAATAGACAATCTGCAACATTATACTTTGCTGTCAGTTCAATTCTGCATGTGCATTTAGTACTCGCTCTACCAAAGGAGTATCTGCATGCTGTAGTTCAGAAATGTCTTCATTGCAGTCATCTGCATCCTGGCTGCTTGATCTTCCTTGCACACCCTCAAGCAGGGGTGCAGCCAGAAAATTCTGTTTTGTACTCATAAGCTCCTACTGCTGATGCCCCATTATTAAAAAAAAAAAAAAAAAAAAAAAAATGGCCACATCTCTCAAAATATTCCCCCAGCACTTAAATATCTGCGTTATTTTACCTATTCCCTTCTATTAAATGTATTGCTTTTTAGATTAACTGTGCTCTACAAAAACGAGCTGCGTGCCTTTGCTTGTAGGCATTATTTTAGGCAATTGCCATCATAAAAAGGTGTCAGAAAACCCTGATTTTTTTTCAAGTTAGACTCAGAAAAGTGTACTTGGAGTACAAGGAGTATGACTGGCTTACACCCTTGCCTTCAAGTATTATTATTTTGACTGTGACTCCAGAGGTATTGCTTCTGTTGAGAAAGCAGTACTTCTAGCACTCTTGTTGTCTGAAGTGTTTGCTTATGGGAACCTCTGAATGCTTGTCATCCTGTAGTGTAGCTGTTTTGGATTCAGCCCAACCAAGGTCCTGTCATGGAGGATTTGCAGTATTATGTTCATTTTACTTATTGGTATGTTTTATTTATATATTGTAAAATTTTGACAGTGAAATTCTGTTTGAGCATGACCCATTTTCACTGAAGGACTGAGGAGAAAATCTTCCCATCTGCATATTTTTGTATTCTGTAAGTTAAAAGCGGTAATAATACATATAAAAATCTATTTACACAGAGAAGCTTAAAAGTACATTCATTTAAGTAGAATTGAAAGTGCAGTATATTCCTTATCTAACACAAGGAAAGGTCTGCTTTTATTATTTATTTAACATTTGTTTGTCAGGATAGTTTGACTGCACAAGTGTCCGTTTTCAGCGAAGTCCTGGGGAGAAAAAACTCCATAAGTTTACAGAGAGAAGAGAAGTTTACAAAAGAGACATTACAGAGTAGTCACATACAGATTGTCGACTTTACAGCTGTTAGTATACAGTAACAGGATATTCCCTCTGGTTGAAAATACAAGTGTACAAAATATACAATGAGAGTAGAAAAGAACCTGGAAGATATTTCACAATTGAATAAGAGTATATAAATGTTTGTTTTCCAAATATACATGTAAGAGTATACATACATATGTATGTATACACATATACACGTACATACACACACACACACACGTGTGTGTGTGTATGAATGTATATGTATATATATATAAATATATATATATATATATATATATATATATATATATATATATATAGGTTCATAGGTGTTTACTAGGCTAACGACCACAATGGCCTTTTTAAGCCTAGCCATGCATCCCAAATCTCTGACAAGTTCTGATACCCTTGATAAATCTAAGAAGGTGTTTGGGAGATGAAACATTTACAAGAGGAGTCTGGGAGATGAATCCTTTACAGGTTGCTTCTGTCCATTAGAGACATAGGTGCCAAACCAGGGATGAATTTCCTGTTCCCCATCCAATTGTCCAAGTTGTACGTGAATTGTGTTAAGGAGGAACTTTGCTTTACATGGATGGGGAGCCTGTTCCATAGATGGGGTAGTTTCTGGGATACATACCTTTCTCTCCAACAGGTTCTATTTATATCACAGGCAAGGTTTAAGTTTTTAGAACAGGTAATTCTAGTGCGGTTTGTTTTGTGGATATCAGGAGGTCCATCAGAGTTGGGTCTGACAATGCCCTCTATGCCAGGCATAGATCTCCCCTCAAAAGCCTGTAGGAGAAAAATACAGGGATGGGGTCTTGAGGCGGTCTACATAGGATATTTTACTTACGCCCTTTATTCCTTTAGTCAGGAACCTCTGTGGACGTTCTAATTGTTGGATATGCCTGGTTAGGTACATACCAAACGGGGCACTGTACTCAATGACCGGTCTGATGAATGCCGAATACAGTGGAACAAACACTTCCTTGGACTAAGATGCCATACCTTTGATTGTAGGTTGCACAACATGGAATGATTTCCTCACCCTGTAGACACGTGATGGTCAAAAGCTAGATTTTATATATATATATATATATATATATATATATATATATATATATATATATATATATACATACACGTACGTACACTCATAGGTTATTGCTCACACATGGATAGGTATAGTTAGATGGTGTTATTGTTATCCAGGACAGATGGGGTGTAGAAATATTAAGTGGACGAGGCTTCAGGGGGTCAGTTACAGTTGCAGAGATGGTTGGTGAAGAGGTATGTTGTAAGTAGGCTTTTGAAGGAGGGTGTGAAGTTTTGTAGTCTGAGGTTGGGGGAAGGTTTTTCCATATTTTTGCTATTTCATGGGCAAGTAGTGATTCCCCGGAGTTGTTTTTGGATGTGATGGTTTCGATTAAGGCTTTGTTGGAGGACTGAAGTCTGTTTGAATTGTAGAAGTTCAGCATGCCAGTCAGGTCGGGGTTTTCTCAGGATAGTACAGAATTAGATGAGCTAGGCTGAGTTGTGATGGTACCTTAAATAGGTTCAGAAATTCAAGCCAATGCAAGGCTTGTAGGGAAAGGCAGTGGTAGGATCGTTATTTGGCATTGGTAGCGAATCTAGAAATTTTGTTGCAATAATAAGGAAAGTTTATTAAGGTCAGTTTTGTAAAGATTAGTTAGAAGTGGAGATGCATAAAGTAGAGTAGATAGGAGGTGAGTCCTGGCTATTGCAATTTGAGATTTGGTGGTTAGATAAATTTTGCAGTGATAGAGGGAACCTAGCTTTTTGTGGACTTTAGTTATGGTTGTTATGTGCTTTGTGAATTTGAGTTGCTGGTCAGTGGTAAACTCCTTGGAGTTTAGCATCAGTAACGGGTGATTTGGGTTTTGCTGGTGGAGAGTATAGAGAAGGCAAGATTGCTAGTTTTAGTAGAGTGGAATAGCATTAGTTGTGTTTTCTTGGGATTTAGTATGTTGTGAGTTGTTAAGCCAGTTCTCTATTGACATATGAAAGAACCTTGATGGGCTAAGAACTCTTCCCATTTCTCTGCAGATGAGTGGTGCTTTTGCTAACCTCAGCTCCTTGGGTTCCTGAAGACTGGGCAAGTGCATGTTGCAGTACTACTTAATAGTGTATTATTAAATTCTGTTGTTTTGCCAGAATGTTTTTACTGCAGCACTGGTGCAAACTGGCAGACTTTGAGGTTATATGTACTTAAGTATGTTGCTTCAGAGCATGCATCGCATGGGCATACATATATTGTCAAATGTGGGATTAATGTGCTATATTCTGATTGCTGAAGATGTACTCAACCAAGTTCTCAACAATGGCTACCAAAAAAAATAAAATAAAATGGAAATCAAAATCTAAAACAGTAATTGACATATTGAATGTTGTAAATGAGTTAAAATTGGAAGATGGATATTTAGAAATTGGAAGGGGAAACTGCATAAATGTAAACGGAATTTGTGTAAACATTACATGTAGAATAATCAGGAGAAGGAGTGGAATTTCAGAGAAGGCAGGATTTGAGCAACTACTGAACCATTGTAATGGAATGAATTATTAAAAAGAAAACATGGTAAATGTATAACAATGAAATATGTAATGTTTTGTTTTCTTTTGTATTAACCTGTCTGCACCCATATCATTATTAACACTTATTTGATTTACACTTTGATTGTAGAATCATAGGAAGTTACTAGGCTAATGGCCCTAGGGCCCTTATAAGCATAGCCAAGTTCTAACCTTATTTCCACGATCAGCACCTATTGCCCCTGTCCAAGAGAGACGCAGGTAGAACCCCCGGGGTGAATTTACAGGTACCCATCCAGTCATCCAGACTGCGTTTGAAGAGGGCCAATCAGGTGCTTTGTTTGACATGAGGTGAGAGTCTGTTCCAAAGGTGTGGTAACCTCTGAGGGACAAATTTATCCCTCCAGCAGGTTCTGTTAATGTCACATACCTGGTCAAGGTCTTTAGAGCGAGTCACCTGTGTACCATTTGACTTGCACAGATGCAGCATTTCCAGTAAAGCAGGATCAGAGATTGCCTTGTGTGCAAGCCAGAGAACGCCTCTGAGTAGTCTGTACGAAACAAAATAAATTGACTGTGATTTCAGACGATACACGTAGGACAGATGCTGAAGACCTTGAATTTTCCTTGTGAGGAACCTTTGTGGTATCTCTAATTGCTGCAGGTGCTTGGAAAGGTATATAACAAAAGGGGTGTTGTACTCTGTTATTGGCCTGATGAGGGAAGAGTACAGGAGTCTTTAGTCTCAGTAGGCCCATGGCCTGTGTTCAGGGGAGACCCAAGGTGGTATTCATGCTGACTAGGAAAGTGAAAAAAAACAATGCTGTTTTGCTTCCTGGGTAGTGTTGGAGGCCTCCAGATATTTGGAAAGTGGCAGTTTTAATATATAGCAGCATATTCATTCTCAAGCTATCAGTCAGCCAGAGATGGGACTTTTCATTGGTGGCATGTTACTTTCTGGATGATGCATTTGTTATATATAGCATGCACTGCTGTGCGCATGTAAGTAGCTTGCTGTGAAACTAATTTTATTGTCATTTTAAGTGGATTTGCTGTTCTTATTTTTGGCATTAGGAATTAAATGCAAGTAGTATTTCAGCAGTTGTTAAACTGTGCACCTGCATGTAGACTAGGTGGTGTTCATGTATGTCTTTCCTGCAGTTGTAACCTAAGAGGAATCTGCCACAGGCTGGCTGTCTTGATATTGAGACCTGAGCACACTTCTCATTTGGCTAGTATGATTTTACCTTAGCTTGGATGTCTTCATACACCTTGTGTATAAGGGATTTCTGCTTGTTCCATGTTTTGAACTTTCTTCCTGTGTTTGTGAATGTTTCAAGAAAATCTGTCAGCCTAGACCTGAACTGAAGAAGAGTATACAAGTATCACTTGAGGGGACCTTCCTTCCTCCTTTATATTGCAAATCTGTATTTCTTTTGCTGGATTTTTTTGGTGCTTTGTGGTGTTTAGGCGCTTTGGGTAGTGAATACTATACATTGAGGTGTAGTGCATTCCTGCCCCAGAGAGAAACAGTCGTACCTGTAGATCACATATCCCTCTCAAAGACTTCCACAGCCAGTTCTGTGCTGCCTAGGTGTGCAGGTTGACATACTTTTTGAGACTTGCCAGGGTTTCCCTCCTATGTCTGTTAAGAGGAGACTGAAGGGCTCTCTGTGTTTACTTGACCAAACAGAAACTTACTGCCTTAATTAGCAAACGCACCATGTCTGCAGTTTCAACAGCAGGGTGGAGTGGGCATATTCATCAAAAGAAAAAAAATCTGGTAAGTGAATCCAAAAGCAGCAGTGTGAGCATTTTGAACTGGAGAGTTAATTTGAGGCTGCAAGGGCAACATTTTTGGGGATTCATTTGTGCAGTCCGTGGATTTGGCACCTGTTACTGCTAACATCTCTGAAATTGCAGTTTGAGACCACATTGCTGTCTCTCTCAAGCATGTCTCATTGGGACGTTGATGAGTCACTTCAGCTTGTGGTGGATGTTGACAAGGTACTTTCCACAGTGTGACACTTGATTTTAAATAGGGAAGGCTATGTCCACATTGGTTAGTTTTGACTACCAAATTTGCAAAACGACTTCATTCATGTACACACCTCTCTTGTGTTTATAAATCCCTTGCTGTCACCTGTTCCTCCAGATTTCAAAGGCCTGGACCTCTACCAAGCCCAAACTGCTGCATTTTCACAAGTCATTTGCTGCTGGCCCCAGCCAGCCTTTCTCCCAAGACTGGGCTGAAGTTGGTAAGGCTTTTATGCAATTCTTTTAAGCCTGCAGCCTAATCAGCCCACTGTGTCAGAAGCCCAGCCCTCTCTGAAAAGGGAGAGAGGGCTGTACTATGACAAGTTCATACTTTCGTGATTCTAACAAGGAAGAGGATGAAGAGAAACTAGACTATAAATCACATATGTCCTCCTCTCCCTTTCTTATTGCACAGAAAGTGAGGTCACTGTGGCATTTAACTCATCTCAAGAGTGACTTATCCTTTGAGCTACAGGTTTGTAAGTAGTTACTAGGCATACAGTTCCATAGACCATTAAGGATCCTAACCCATTTTCTCAATAGCACCAAATTCATCATTATCTCCTTTCAGCTTATCCCGGTTAGGGGTCACCACAGCAGAACAACAGTCCGCAGAACGATTGGCAGTGGAGTTTCACGGTGCCGAGTTGCCACCCTGGCGCCCAAACTTCCACAGAAGGCACACACACGCATACACTCACACCTAGGGCCAATTGAGTGTGTCCAGTCCACCTACAGTATGTCTTTGGGATGTGAAAGAATCCAGAGCACCCGGAGGAAACCCACGTGACTACAGGAAGGACATGCAGACTCTGCACAAAAGGCATCCCAGCCAAGAATCGAACCAGAGAACCTTTTGCTGTGAGGTGGCAACACTAACCGCTGCACCACCGCAGCCGCCCTCCCAATAGCACCAAATTAGTCTGGCTAAATACCTTGATAAAGGTCACGTGTTACGCAGGTAGGTGCTGAAGGAATCAAACTCTGGACCACAGGAAGTAGCTTGTTAACATCTCAGCTAATATCCTGTGCTAACAGCCAGGTGAAATGAGGGAGCATTTCCAGTTGTCTAATAAAGCTCGAATTCCTAGAAGAAATATCTGGATCTCTTGAAAATAGAGCCCTTCTGGATGTGTCTGAAGCTAGTTCCCCATGAGCAAGATTACCTCCCTGCGATACACACACACACTGCTAAAAGACCGAGCCTCTTTAATGGGGTCCAGCACCAGCAAAAGTTCTTGTACACCCTCCCATTGCCGACACAAATGCTGTGTCCCTGGAGTCTGCCAAGGGAACTTAGATTAGCTCCTGATTATAGTACTCTTCTTAGTGGTATGGAAAGCAGATTGCTAGTAAGGTGTGATTAAAAAAAATAGTATATGCTTTAGGGCATTGAATGTTAGTTGCATTTTGAAATGCTAGGAATGTGTCCTTAAAAAAAACAAACCAAAAAAAAAAACTCCAGGACTGTTGTGGGTGACTGCAGGACAATTTTTGGGCCAAAACCTTAAGGAGCTTACTTTTGAACCAGATCCAAACTGATTACTAGTTGAATAACCATGCCTTGAAATATGGGCATTACACTTATGATGCCTCATCCATATCGCCTGCTGATGATGATGAGTCCATCAGGAGGCACTCCAGGCTCAGAATTCCGCCCTTGCCCAGGGATGTGGAGTTACAGCTGTTCAGTGCAGCTAGATACCCCTTGTCTAATGATAGTAGACTATTGGACAGATTTGACAAAATAAAAGCTTGTACATCAGCTGTTCATTCTATGAGGGTGCTTAATTGCCAGTTTGATATGTTAAAGGATCTAGAGTTCCTAGAAAACCAAATAATTTCTAAGGCAGAGACTGTCTGACAAAACGTTGTCAAAGGAAGTTTAGGAGACTGTTAGAGTAATTGTCCAGGTATCCTGAAATTCTGGGATGCAGCACAGTAGAACAGCTGCCATAGGCTCAGTCACTCTTGGGTATGCCTGTATCAGGACACAACCCGTTTCAGATTAGGTGAAGGCTGAACTCTTGGATGCCTCACGAGGCATATAGAGTTCCTATTTGGGCCTCCAGCTGAAAAGGTATTAAAAGAAGCTTGACAAAAAAAGAAAAAAGTGAAAGAATTTTACCTTTCACCTACACAAAGGTGTATAACATGAACTACCCTTCCAAACTGTGGCCTTTCCCCTCACCTTAAACCTCCGCAAGTCAAGACTCTACCCTAGACAAGGATTCTGTTTTTGGGGACACTTCTAGATGTCTGCAGCAGGACAAGATATCTTCCTTCACAAATTACCTGACCAGCTTGCTGCCAAAGCAACAAGTTTCAGCGAAGGCATTTCTAAGAATCACGGGTTACATGGAATCTTACATACATTGATCCCCCTGGCAAAGCTACACATGAGAACTTCACTGGTTCCTAAAAAATACTTGAACATTATTCTTTGCCCCTGGAAACTCTCATGCCTCCTTTTCCAGTCTTAAAGTAGGAGCTACTGTGGTGGAAAAACAGCATCCTACAGAATCCAGGTGCATATTTCTTCCATTCAGAAGCAGTCTAGACCATCACCACGGACAGTTAAGGCATTGCCTGAGAAGCTCACCTAGGGTCCATGAAAGGTGCAGGACATTTAGACACCAGACCAGAGAAAGCTGCATCTGAAGCTGCTGTAAACCAAAAAAAGATGTTAGCTGCTAACTTGGCCATAAAAGCCTTTCAGCACCAAATGGCCCCAGGAGCTGTACAGATTTGGAGAGCCAACACATTGATGTGGTACATAAACAAGGGAGTACCCTCTCCTACCCCTTGTGCAGTCTTGCAATGAAGATTTGTCTGTTATCTCAAGAAGTGAAACTAATGCTGGTGTTGCAAGATGGCTGCACACTGAGTAACAGCTTGTTTGAGTTCTGCAGCTGTTCAGCAAAAAGTAATGCAACCTTCAGAAATGACTTCCAGTAACTTACAGGATGATATAAGACGACTGCATATAGACCTGGTTAAAATAAACAAAACACTGATAGAGTATATCAATGCAAACAACAAAAGGCTGTAACAAATGGAAGAAGCTTTAAGCAGATATTCAGATGAGATGATATAGCTACAAAAATCAGAGATTGAAATGAAGAAAAGGCTGGTTGAATATGAGACTGCTCAGGAGGAGCTGTTTCAAAAATAGAATTAGAGGACCGTGCACATATGAAAACCTTGAGATTTTCAGCTATACCAGAGAAGCTGGAAGGAACAGACTACATTACATCTGTGAAAGCCAAATAAGCAACTGGACTGGTATTCCACAGCAGGACTTTAGTTGAACAGGCACATTATGTGTATGCTTTGTCAAAACTGTGGCAGAAGGACAAAATACTAAAAGTAGGAGACAGCAGAGTATTTGTGGAGAATGATTACTCATTGTACACCAGGCAAAAGAGAAGTAAATTGACTCCTGTATTCAGAGAATGTCGAGATGCAGGTGTGAGATTCAAAGTGCTGTATCCAGCTGTTTTCAAGGTATTCTTCCCTGGAGGGAATCCTTTTTTGATGAAGTGTATGCTAAGGAGGAAATAGTTTGTCCAACAAAAACCGGGCTATGAAACAGGGGATGATTTGGCATATTGTTCCTCTGGTAATAAAGACCACAGAGAGATTGCACCTGTGAAACCTTTTCCAGTATTTCAATGGAAAATGTTGAGAAGGAAGGGAGCATGAGAGTTGACTAGAAGAATTGAAAATACATTGGAAATGAAGCAGAGACAGGATTTGGGTGATGGAGAGGAACAGTAATAAAATCAGTAACTTAATGTGGGATTACAGTGCAATTATATTTGTGAAATATGACAGCACAAGAAAATCTGGATATATTGGACTTCAAAATATGTTTGCTGAATGGGGGTCTCTAAAGTATATGCCCTACTTCATGTCATTAATGTGCAGAAAAATGCTTTGGGGAGGGGAAGCGAGGCGAGGACACTAACTGTAAGTAAAACAAACTAACTCTCTTTTATTAATAGTGCTGTATTTGTAGAGTGAGCAAGTAAATGAAAAAAGAATATTGAATATTATAAGGCTTTTTTTTCTAGCAGTTGCAAATATGTATACTATCTAGCATTTCTGCAGCTGGTCTTCATGCCTCCATAGAGACAGTCTGACAGAAGAGAAACTGGAGACAGTCTGGTGGAAGGGGATTGGCTGATGGAAGAGAAGAAAAAAGAACAGAGAAATCGAGTAGGACACAATATTCCATGAAAACAATCAGGGGTTTTCCCAGGTGTGACAGCTGTAAGGATAATACAAAACCAGTTAGACTTGAAGTAAAAGTTCTCTCAGTTTTTTAAATGCATTGGTCATACTAATATAAACAGGTGCGTTTTTTTTTCTTGTTCAACTTTCTTCTCTCTTTTACTTTGTTCAGTTTGGAGAAATGTAGGCACTGTAATGAAAAAAAATGAGGAGGGCAGGAGATTGGGTAGAGTGGAAGGGTCTGGTTAAGAGTGTATGACAAAAGAAAAAGCACTGTGTGCTTTTCCCATGCTTTCATAAGGAACTTGGGTAAAAACCCTAGGCATTATCCAGTACCAGGTTTATTGCAAAGCATGTAAATGAGAGTACTGAATATTGTAAGGCTTTTTTCTGATAAACAAGGTACCCTTAGCAGTTTTGTCTGATTTGCATGTCACTAGAAGACAATTTGATAGAAAAATGGCTTGGCGAAAGTGTTTACTGAAAGCATTCAAGTGTTTTCTCAACTGGGAGAATTATAAAGGTATACAAAATCAAATAGCACAGGCTGCACCATGCATCTTACCATGACTAACCTTTCTTTTTGGTTAACTTTAGCCTGTCTGTGTAGCTATCACATATTTTCTTATTAGTAAACATAAACTTCAATATTTGAAGATGTACATAGTTTTGTGTGTTAAGTTCATAGGTTTTAGGAAGGTTTTTTTTTTTTTTGGGGGGGGGGTCTGTTTTAGGGCTTTCAAAAAAAAAAAAAACAAAGTTATGCAAGATGCGACATGGGCGCAAAGGGGTATGACATGAAACAACTGTGTAAAAGGTAAACATGCCGAAAAGTATATACATGTAACATAAAAGTTGGAACTAGACCTTTAGTAAAGGAGCAGTTATATATAAAAGGTGGTAATAACCATCTGAATGGTCTTACAGATAAATTTAAAAAAGAGTAGTCAGCTATATTAAAAATGTAGAGTGCAAATAGCTGTGATACAGGAGGCACACCTGGAAAGAACTGAACATGTGAATTTGATAAATAAATGCTTTCAGGATGGTTATTCAGTGGAGTATCTGGGGCAAGGGAAGAGTGCTTATATTAATTGCAAAAGAAGCTCCAATAGTGATAGAAGAGGGGAAAAAAAGATATTAATGGAAGATGCATAGTAGTAAGGGGCTACTTGCTATGGAGGAGGAGTACATTGGCATGCATTTACATCCCCCCTAAAACTGCTATAAAGGAACTTTAAAAAATTCTGGGAGAAATAATCAGCTTTCAGCAAGGAATATTACTTACAGGTGGAGACTGGAATTTGGTTTGCAACAGTGACAATGTGTCTGTGCATCCTAGAATGGAAAATATGACAAAAGGGGGGTAGATTTTTGAAGAAATTTATGAAAATGTTTGGCATGGAAAATGTGAATTCCGTACTAGGAGTTCGGAGTGAATTTACATATTACTTATGGAGGTACAAAAACTGGGCTAGGCTAGATAGACTTTATATGTCACAGGAACATGTGCATTTAATTGAAGGTCTTGAAACGCACCCGATAACTATTTCAGATCATGCACCAATAATAACTAAAATAAAAATGAGACATGGGTGCTTTCCCAAATATCAGTTGAAAAGAGGGGAATTTAAGGAATGGGTTGTGGAATTACTTCAGGAGCTACTAGAGAAGATGGAATTTTCTTATGAAAACATAGCTAAGGAGTGGGATAAAATTAAAGTGTAGTTTAAAACTAGGTTGGAAATAAAAGAAAGGGAGATATGGTTAAACAGTAAAAATAATTATTTAGAAGGGATTGACAGATGTTAAAGTATTGCAAAATATGGGGAAAATCTCAGAGCATGAAAAGGAGCAACTGCAGAATGCTAAATGGAAAATAAAGGATTACCTTGATAATATGTACAAGTTTAGAAAGTTTGCTGTTAAGCAACTGTTTTGTGATAATTCTAGAGTACAAAAACTTTTAACACAGCAACTCAGGCAACAGAAAGTGGAAAGGGCAGTCACCAAGCTTAGGGAGCCTATAACAGGGAAGATAACAAAGAGCCTGTAGATGTATTAGAAGTATTTCGGAAAATTTATGAAAATTTGTATAAAGCAGAGAAATATGGAAATCAAGAAAAGATACAAATGGAAATGTTTATGGAAGAATTAAATATGCCAAAGTTAGAGGTAAATGAGGCTCAATTGCTAACAGTTAAGATAGGAAGGGATGAGATAAAAATGCCTGTGTATAAGCAATCTGCAGGAAATTCCCCAATAATAGATGGTATTTCTATGGAAGCTTGGAAGTTAGGGAAAAAAAAATGATAAAGATCTGGAAGGTTTTAATTAACAGTATTTCAAGAGAAGTACTGGCATCCTGGAAGAAGGCGGTGGTAGCAGTAGTACTTAAAGGGGGTAAAATCTATCTGATCCAGCTTCATACAGGCCCATTTCAATACTAAACCATGATTCTTGCAAAGTTTTTATGTCTGTAATGGGTAAAAGAATGGCAAAAGTGATACCAAAATTGATAGTTATGGATCAATGTGGTCGTAGGGAGGGTGGCAAACATTTGACAATATTAACAGAACATTGATGATTTAGAGGGAAGCAGAATGTAAGAAAGTACCACTTTTATTGCTGGGTCTTGATGCAGATAAAGTATTTGACAGAGTAGACTGGGACTTCTTAAGCAGGGCAATGGAAGCATTTGCTTTCCCTGCTACAATTATAAGGTTGATTAGAAAGAATATATGAAGGATCGGAGGTGTGAATTAAAGTGTGTGGGGTCCTCTCCGATAATTTCTGCTTAAGTAGAGGAACTAGGCAGGGTTGTCCGTTGTCCCCTTTGTTGTTTGCATTACATTTAGAACCATTAGCAAACAAAATAAGGGACTCAGAAATTCAAGGATATAAATGGTATGGCAGTCAGGAAAAGCTGGTACATGACAAAGCCATAGTGACATTACGGTGTTGTGGAACATTTTATGACTGTTTCAAATCTTCTCGGGATACAAAATGAATGAAGCTAAAACAAAGGCAGTAGCGGTAAATTATGTACCCGCACATAAATTGGTCCAACAATATCCATAATTATGAAGACATGATAAAATGAAGTATTTAGGAGTATGGATTAGAACTGACCCTATGCTGGCACCTAAGGGTATGTGGGAAGGGACTAAACAGAAGATCATACAAAAGTTGAGAAACTGGACGTTTTGTTATATGGATACTAAGATACAAGCCATTAAAATGTTTTTACTCCCTTTAGTCTTATACACAGGTCAGGCATACTTTTATCAACCCGGAGGAGAAGTTGTGGATAGCAATTAAAAAAAGAGTTGAAAGATTTTATCTGTGAAGGATAGACAGCAAGGGTCAAGGTAGGGTAAGCTGATTCTACCAACAGAGCAAGGTGGACTAGGATTACCTAATTTGAGGGGGTATTTTAGAGCAACACAGTTAAGGCTCTTATACATAGCACAAGCAGAAAACTGTAATTTAAAGTGGAAAGGAATGATGCTGACACAGGGAGGAAGCTCAAGAAATGAGAGATTGGACTTTTGGATGCAGACTCTTAAGGAGAA
This sequence comes from Protopterus annectens, assembly GCF_019279795.1. Lineage (NCBI taxonomy): Eukaryota > Metazoa > Chordata > Ceratodontiformes > Protopteridae > Protopterus > Protopterus annectens. The sequence goes on along the minus strand of NC_056744.1, from coordinate 19,182,774 downwards.
CAACCAAAGTCACACAGAGTATTATGTTCATAAAATAGCAGGGAGTATTCTAAGAACCAAACCAGCATGAGAATGGAGAAGAGGTTTTGCCGGTAGTGGTCAGGGATACAGGATAATAGGCAAGAGGGAGCTGGAATTTATTGGAGAAAACTGGCAAAGGAACAAAGGTATTGGGAGGAAATAACTAGAAAGGGAAAGGTAATAGAATGGGAAGAGGCCAATAATTTATTTGGACTGCAGGTTAGAAATTGCTTTCCCTATCAAGGATTGATTTCAGAGTATAGGAAAAGAGAAACAAATAGGGGGCTCCTAAATGAAATACCAGTATGGGTAGAGTTTTAGACTCTAGAACAGAAGCTGCCATTAAAGGAATAATTAGAAAAACATATAAAATCTTGCATGATAATCAATCAGAGGAGCTTAGAAAGGATTGGTAAGAGAGAGTGGATAAGCAATTCACAAAGAAATAATGGGGGAATAGATGTACATCTCCCAAATATGCAACAAATTCTTGAAGATTTAGGATCTTTGCCTGGAAGTGTTTACATAGCTGTTTTTATACCCCAATTAGACTCCAAATAAGTTTTCCTCAGGTGAATAGCAAATGTTGGAGGTGTGACTGGCAAGAAAAAGGTAGCTAGAAACATATATTTTGGGAGTGTAATGAGCTGGCAGACTTTAGGGATTCCCTGCAGACTGTTCTGTCAGATATGCTGGGTGAGCAGATTGGACTGACTGGGGAGATGATTTTTTTGAGCTATGATACAGAATCGGAATTGCCTAGACATGGTAAAGCCTTGAGTCTAATTATGATGGCTGCCAGAAAAGCAGTTACTAGAAAATGGAAGTCAAAGTCTAGACCAGCTTTACCAGAAGTAGTGAATATAGTAACCGAGATAAAACTGGAATTGAGATCTTTAGAAAAGGGAAGGAACAAACTACATAGGAAAAAATGGGAATTGTGGGAACAATGTACGCAGAGTAGGAACGAGGTTTGAGGAAGGATTTGAATGAGCCATATAATGCTTGACTGACAATGACTGACTGTTTTATAAGTGATGTATGTTTGCAGCTACAGTTGTTTCAATGGTGTCTGTGATGTAAACTGTAAATGTAAAATTGCCTGTATCATATGTGAAAATTGAATAAAGATGTCTGGGAGAAAAACAAGAAGTAAAACTAATGCGTATAGCATCCTACGTTCCGCTGCAGAACAATACCCTAGCAGACTGTCCAAGCAGGAATTTTTTAGACCCCTTCAAATGGACAAACCTGTTTCTATATGCTTTTATCAGCATCCTTGGACTCAGAGGTAGAAATGGAAAAGTCAGATCAGACTGGCCAAGCATGATCCTCTTTAATCCCCTTCTGGTTGACAACAGTGGTTCTCTCTCCTCTTCTCCCATAGTGAAGAGAGATTCTATATACACCCACAATTCTCTTCAGCCAGGCCAAGGGCTCTATATTCCATCCTCACCTGGCAACATGTATAGTCTGGAGGATTGAGTTCGGACACTAAAAAATGTTAACTACTATAAAGTGCCAACCATCCTGAAGATGATGAGGAAACCCACCACCAGAAGATCATACTTATGAAAATGGAAGAGATTTTTTATGTGGTGCCACAACAGGAACACCAGTCGTCCTCAGGCAGACATTAATTTAGTCCTGGAATACCTTTTAGGTTTGCTTAGCCAGGGCCTTTCTTACTCTAGTATTAAGATGCAAGCTTCTACCATCTCAGTTTGCCTTTCCTGTTCTAACCTATCTATTCCCACCCCTAACTGAAGCTATTCTTAAAAGAGGTCATTCACTTAAGGTTCCTCAAAAGAAGCCCGGTTCCTACCTGGTATCTCAAATACATGCTAGAAAACCTCACCTTGCCTTCCTTGTAGCCAGCAGCATCTGTCCCTCCAAAGTATCTCACTTCGAAGTCCACCTTACTTACAGCTGTCACCTCAGCAAGGTGAGTCTCAGCTTGAAGCTCTTATGTGCAAAGAGACTTTCACTGTTGTTCACAAGGATATAAATCTTACCATTAACCTGTCCTTCATGTCAAAGGTGGTATCAGAACTTTGTCTAAACCAGGCTGTCCACCTTCCAGTCTTACTTCCTTATCCACAGGGCAAAGCAGAACAAAATCACCGTTTTGATGTGCCCCAAAAAATTAGGTACTCACCTAGACAGGACAAAAACACCAAGTAGAGCAGATCAATTGGTGGTGGCTTTTTGCAGAGGGGGAAGAGGACAGACCTGTCTCCAAACAAATGATCTGATGTTGTCCATCATTTATTGAAACATGTCCTTCATGGCAAAAAACAGACCGGTTTTCGGCATAAAACTTAAAGCCTTCATTAGTGTAAGTAGAAGATGCATTTAGCATGCCCTTTTATGTAACATGTGATAAGTTGTCAATCTCGCCTTCATTCTTGCTGGATGGGTTCGGAGCCGATCCTCGGCTCCGACTCGGCACACTAAAAAGCTCGAGAGCTAATTCCACCGGCTCGAGGCTCCCCTATATCCCACAATGCTAGGCGGTAACTACTCAGATCTCGTTTGCCGCTATAGCTGACGAGGTGCTTCTCTACCGGCTCAGGCAGGTTAGTTTAAATACTTCATATTGGTGCTTCAAATATCTTTTATTTTTTTATAGATTTAGCCCCTGTTAGTGTTTTCTTACTCTAGACTCTCGACTCATTCCCTTTTTGTCGAGTATTTATTGTTTTTTTCTCCCCTTCTTAGGCCTTTGGCCTTCCCCTTCCCACTCTAGTGACTAAAGTTTTTTCTTCTTAAGGGCTTTAGTGTGTGTGTTTTACTTCATAGCCTTTATTTTTTTGACTAAAAATAATTTTTTTATTAGAGTGTGTCTGTGTGCTGTTTTGTGTTAGACATTTCTCTATGTCGAAGGAAAAGGTCTCAGGCTTCAAGAAGTGTGATTCGTGCTGTCAGAAAATGTCTCTGACAGACGGTCACACTTCTTGTGTCTATTGCCTGGGGCCTGTGCACCTGCAGGACTCATGTGCTGTATGTCATGGCTTCAGCCCTCGAGTCCTGCAGGAGCGTAAAAACAAACTCATCCTTCGAGGTTTGTTGAAACCTGAAGGTCCCCCGACCCAGTCCAGTTCGGGTAAACCTTCTAAGGCTCAAACAATCGACTCCTGCCTTTGAGTCGACTGTTCAGGTGGCTAAACTGGTCCCGACATCGGCTCCGCTGGAGCCGATGTTCTGGGCCAGAGATTATTACCGCGGCCCCGGCTGGACCCAAAACTATTAAGACTTCATCGGCTCCGATACCATCGGAGCCACATGCAAAGAAGAGGTCAAGATCCCTTCTGGATCTACCTTTACTATCTCTTCGCTCGCTGGAGCCGAAAAGAGTAGTTCATCGGCTCCGATACCAGTATCGAGCCATCTTATAGGAAGAGATCCAGGTCTCCTTCTGTCGGATCCATACATTCGGCACCGGGATCTCCTCTCCTTTCGGAACGGAGCCATAAATCACATTCCTCTCGGTCTTCCAGGTTGTCAGACCATGACTTACAGAGGGTGGTGAGTAGACTTCTTAAGTCCGAGGCACTAGCCCAAATGCTCCATAGCCCGACTCATCAGTCTTTGGCTATTCCAGTCCCTCAATATATTCCTCCTCCGACTCCTTCGAGTTCGGAGCCGAAGCTTGTTGGACCTATCACTGTCGGTGGCCGGATCCGATACCTTCGATTCGGCTCCGCCCGCTCCGATCTCTTCTTTGGAGGGATCTCGGCACCGGGCTTCCATCGTCGGCTCCGAGGGGGCGAGTGGCATCGGACCCTTGTCCGACCCCGTTCTCCCTCTCGGAGCTTCGGCGCTGGTGAGTTCGGCTCCGACATCGGCTTCGGAGCCGTCTCTGTCGGTGCCGGGAGGGGTTCTTGTCTCTTCGGAGCGAGGGCCTCGGACCTTGCCTGACAGGGATGCCTTCGAGGTCATGCGGAGCGTGCTAGAACCGAGTTCTGCCCCGCAGTTGGTTCCTTCAGCTCCACCTTCTACAGTGCCTGCGGAGATTTCTGCTCACCCCCTTGTTTTACACCGTAGAGAACCAACTCCTCAGGTTTCCCCATTGGGAATTTCCTCCTCTTCCGAGGTCTCTCCTGACCCTGCTGGAGATCCCCCTAGGAAGAGGCAGTGCAAGAGGAAGCACATTGACTCCCCTGAGTCTATCACCTCTGACACTGACTTGGAGGAATCCGAAGGGTCCCCACGTTCCCCCTCTGAAGATGTCTCCTTTGCAGACATCCTAGAGATTCTCAAACAGAGGGGAAATTGGCCAGTCCTAAACCCTTCGGAGGATGAGTCGGTGTATCTTGAGGCGTTTGGTTCTCGCCCTTCTACCTCCTGGGTGTCCCCTCCCTTTGACCCCCTTATGGAAGTGGTGTCAAGGAAGGCGTGGACGGCTCCTGACTCAGTGGAACCTACCCCGAGGAGACCATCCAAATTCATCACGGCTCCTTCAGACAAGCAATTTCTTTCCAAAGGTGTCCCGGTTGATGCTATGGTGGTGGCTGCGGCCACAAAGAAGGAACTAGCTGATCCTTCTGTTCCTGTCCATCCTCCTAATAAAGATTCTAGGACCATGGACAGGTACGGCAAGCGGATGTTTTCGTCAGCGACCTTTTCTATGCGGTCGCTGAACTACTTATGCCATTTCACCCGTCTCCAAAGAGATTTGCTCAAGGATATGGGTGAATTGATGAAGGATCCTACAGCTGAGGGGTTCAAAGACACTATGAACTCCCAGTTGGCTACCCTAAATTCAATAGTGAACTCTTCCATGCGGCTGGTTTCATACGCAGCAGATGGAGCGAGTAGATCTGCAGGCACAGGCATTGCGTTACGAAGGCACGCCTGGATGCGGTTGTGTAATTTTGCGGACCCTTTCAAGGCGTCCTTCACCAACTCCCCTTTTGACGGATCATCTTTGTTTGGCCCACAGGTGAAGGATACATTGACCAGGTGCGAGGTGGAAGGTAAGACTCTCTCTGCCGTAGGAGTCCGTTTTTCCACCCCTTCTAGACCCTATCCCAAGGGTCAGAGGGGAGGAAAGATGTGGTTCCGCAAACAATCTCAGGGAGTCTCATCTGACGCACAAGGTCGTTTCCCCTCTAGAGGCAGAGGGGGGAACAATAATCGACGCCGCCCCAGAGGCAGAGGAGGTCCGCAAAACCAGGGTAGCAGGGAAATGTTCTCTGACAAACCCTTTCAGCACCCCTGAGGGGCTGCCCGGCTGTCCGCCTTCGGAGGCAGTCGGGGGAAGATTATCGCTGTACCCAGAAGCCTGGCTTTCCCTAACTCAAGACAAATGGGTACAGTCGATCATATCCGAGGGTTACAAAATTCCCTTTGTTCATGTCCCATCTCAACCAAAAAAATCCCTTCCAGATGTTCCACCCGGTCTAAGGGAACAAGCAGCTTTGGAAATTTCAAAGCTACTATTAAAAAGAGTCATCCAGCCAGTCCCAGCAGACCAGCAAGGATCCGGAATCTACTCCAAATTCTTTTTGGTACCAAAAAAAACAGGGGACTGGAGACCCATTCTAGATCTCAGTCGTTTAAACAAGTTTGTCAAAAAAACAAAATTCTGGATGGTCACGCTACAGTCCATCCTACCCTTCTTGGGTCAGGACAATTGGATGTGCTCTATAGATCTTCAGGACGCGTACTATCACATCAAAATGAACCGGCGCTCCAGGAGATATCTCCGCTTCAGGCTAGGAGCCAGTCACTATCAGTTCAGAGCCCTGCCCTTTGGTCTCACTACAGCCCCCCGAGTGTTCACCAAATGCATGGCAGTGGTCACGGCTCACTTGAGGCGCCACGGATTCCAAGTGTTTCCATATCTGGACGATTGGCTCCTTACGGCCACCACCAGGCATCAGCTTTTACTATCCAGAAATTTCACCGTGCAAACCTGTCAAGCTCTAGGCATATCAATAAATTTCGAAAAATCTGAATTGTCGCCTTGTCAGTCTATTACTTTCATAGGCGCCAAATTAGATACGCAGACTCTTTCGGCAACGCTCACAGAGCAGAGGGTTTTAGACATTCGAAACCAAGTTTCTCTACTTTTGAATTTGGTCAAAGTCAAAGTCAGACTGGTGTTAAAAGTATTGGGACTCATGGCGGCAGCTATTCCTCTTCTTCCCTTAGCTCGCTTTTACATGAGAATCCTCCAGTGGATGCTCTTCACCCAATGGTCCTTTCAGCTACTCCCGATGTCCCATTCCATACTGATCACTCAAGTATGCAGAAACCAGCTATCTTGGTGGGTCACGACACCTCAACTTCTCCAAGGAAGACCCTTCTCTCTCCCCCCTCCAGTTGCCACGTTGACAACAGATGCCTCCCTGATCGGGTGGGGGGGGCATTATCAGGGCAGGACAGTCCAGGGCACATGGCAACCATTCGAGTGCCACTTGCACATAAATGTCTTAGAGATGAGAGCGGTGCTTCTAGCGTTGCAAGCCCTACACGACTCTCTTCCCATAGGGACTATTGCAATTCAGACGGACAACATGTCCGTGGTGTGGTACATCAACAAACAAGGCGGAACCAGGACATACCCTTTATGTCGAGAAGCACTCAGACTTTGGCAATGGGCGATCTCCTCTCAACGTTTTCTGATAGCGACGCACATCCCCGGGAAATCCAACATCATTGCAGACAGATTGAGCAGAGCAATTCTCATGCCACACGAGTGGTCTTTAAAGACGTCAATTCTAGAGGAGGTATTTCTAAGATGGGGTCATCCTTGCTGCGATCTTTTTGCTACTCCCCAAAACAGCAAGTGTCAAGACTTCTTCACGCTTTTCCCGTTACCAGGCCAACCCACCAGAGACGCTCTAGTCCACGATTGGCCCCGGGGACTTCTGTATGCTTTTCCCCCCTTTCCATTGATACCTCGTCTAATACAGAAAGCCATTGCGATGAGAGTGACCATGATCCTCATTGCCCCTTACTGGTCTCGACAGATATGGTTCCCCTTTCTTCATTGTTACCTTTTGGAGCAGCCTTGGCATCTGGACCCAGTACCAGACCTAATTACCCATCAGTCGGGTCAGCTGCACCAATCTCTGTCTTCCCTAAACCTCACAGCATGGTTTCTCCAATTCCTACCTTAGCCAGGCTTCCCTCAATATCTCGCTCGGTCAGAGATATATTGATAGCCTCTCATAAATCCTCTACCCGGAAGATTTATACTAGTAAATGGAAACGTTTTTCCTGTTGGGCATCATCGAAAAACATTGATCCTTTTACTGCATCTATCCAATCCATTTTAGACTTCCTGGCGGAACTTTTTCACTCAGGATCTTCTGCGTCAACCATCAGAGTTCAGTTGGCTGCCATTTCTAATTTTCATGTCGGGGTTTCAGAATCTAGCATAATGGCTCACAAACTCTGTAAGGCCTTTCTAAGAGGTGTATTTCTCCTCAAACTTCCGATCAAAGACCCTCCACCTCAATGGGATTTAAACTTGGTTCTGGCGTCTTTGATTCTTCCCCCCTTTGAACCAGCGGCTTCATGTTCTCTGAAGTTGCTTTCCTGGAATACACTTGTTCTGGTGGCCATTACTTCAGCGAAAAGAGTTTCAGAATTACAAGCCCTCTGCAGTCGTCCTCCTTACCTACTTTTTCACAAAGACAGAGTATCTCTCCGGACGAACCCCTCCTTTTTGCCAAAAATCTCCTCTCAAGTTAACCTAAACCAGGTTATTGATCTCCCCGTCTTTTCCCTAATTATTCAAATAGATCAGAGCAAAAGCTGCATTTTTTGGATGTTCATCGCCAACTGAGATATTACTTAAACAGAACTAAACATCTCAGGAAATCTGATCAATTGTTTCTGTCATATGCGGAAGGAAGGCTAGGCCTTCCAGTTACCAAAGTGTCTCTGTCTAGATGGTTAACTTCTACAATTACCTTCATCTATGAGATTAGACATCAGAAATTACCCTCAAGACCTAGAGCTCACTCAACCAGGGCATTAGCTACATCCATTGCCTTTCAGGACAGGTTGCCAATAGACTCAATCTGTGCAGCAGCCACATGGGCTTCTCCTCATACATTCATTTCACATTACAAATTGGACATGGTTTCTAGAAGCCGTGCCAATTTTGGTTCCACTGTTCTCAAGAGTCTGTTCCGATAGGCCACCCGGGATAAGGTGCTAGGGACGCGGTCCCATCCAGCAAGAATGAAGGCGAGATTGACAACTTAACATTAAGAAGTTATGTACCTACCATAACGTTCCATGTTAGTTGTCTTCTTCTCGCCTTCCTTCTTGCGTCCTGCCCTCCTTCCCCCAAGCCTGGACAGACCGACAGGAATTGTTTTGTGTTTCTTTTCCGAATCTTGTTATTCCATTTTGCAGACTAGTATTGCTTGGTATAGCTACCAAACGAGATCTGAGTAGTTACCGCCTAGCATTGTGGGATATAGGGGAGCTTCGAGCCGGTGGAATTAGCTCTCGAGCTTTTTAGTGTGCCGAGTCGGAGCCGAGGATCGGCTCCGAACCCATCCAGCAAGAAAGAAGGCGAGAAGAAGACAACTAACATGGAACGTTATGGTAGGTACATAACTTCTTATTATGGAAGCGCCCTATTGATTGGTTGGGTATAATTGTTCCAATCCTGATATGAAGATTTTAAACAGGACCTTACCAATAGGTTTAAGGCTAGAGGTTATCCAATTGGCACTATCTTGACAGCAAGCAATTGGGTCGTTATGCTGATTAGGAAGGATTTATTTATCTACAAAGACGAACCACGCCCCAGTCATTCAGATATTAGATTAGTGACAACTTATGGACGGAACATCAATATACAGTTGGATAGTGTTAACAGAAACTGGAACATACTGTTAGCTGACCATAGGCTATTGGAGATTTTACAAGACAAATGCCTCTTTTCCTTTCGTAGGAGTAAAACCCTGGGGTCCTACTTTAGCCATTATAAGAAGGTTTTCCCTTTGATCAATCCTGAATCTCAGCGTACAATCACAGGGGATTTTTTACATTGGTGTATACCATGTGGACATTGTGAAGGCTGTCCAAGGATGGTTAAGTCCAAACATTTCACCAGCAAAAACACAGGAATTGCTTTTGATATTAAATTTTTGGCAAACTGTGGCACGGATTGGGTCAAGTACCTAGCCACATGTTCCTGCTCAGCCTTTTATATAGGACAAACCTCTCGATCAGCCAGACTATGAATATCAGAACATATGAGTGATATTAGACTGAAAAAATCCACTAATGCACTCTACAAACATACTTTGGTACACACCACAGCGAATTTTAGGTTTACCATTATTGATGGAATCATTTGGGATAGGGTTAATAAATCTGGTTGCCATAATGTACTCAATAATAAAGAAAATAAATGGATTATTAAACCGAATGGTTTATTTCCCCCTGGGTTTAATGAGCAATTAGAGCCAACCAATCAGTAGGACTCTTCCATAATACATGTTGTATAAAAGGGCATGGTAAATGTATTTTCTCTTTAGACTGATGAAGGCTTTGTAAGTTTTATGCCAAACCCAGTATGTTTTTTTGCCTTGAAGGACATGTTTCAGTAAAAAGTGGATGTTTTTCTACACTACTGAGGGCTGGTATGTTGTTTTTTGAATTTGCTTGTCATTGTTTTGGGGCTGTGCACTTGGTGTACCTGCAAGTTGCTTCTGATGTTATCCATGTTATTATTCTTCACAGAAGGGCCTAAAATCCGACATCAGATCTGAGCCGGCAACTTATCACAGACAAATTCAAGGCTCAAGCTTCTCCCTCTTCTATAATCCCCTGCTCCCTCTAACCCTAAGATCCAATCTGCCATGCACTTGCTACAGACATGATCCATCAGGCTTCTTGCTCAGTTAAGTGCTTTATCTTGTATTTGTTAGTTTATTTTTGGGGTGCTGTCAGCTTAGGTAGCTTTAGTTAGTAGTTTACCTCCCCTACAGTAGATTTGTTGGTGTGTGTAGTTTTCCCTATTTAGTATATTCATGTTTGGTGCCCTTTTTTGTAGCTAGTTCCACTGTGAGTGTTAGGGCTTTGTAGTTCCTTAGTTATGTTTGACAAGCCCTCTGGTTTTAAAAAGTGTTTCTCATGTGGTCGGAAAATGCTCACACGAAGAGTACCTGTATTGTTTAGGAGCTTCTCCCCTGGAGGCTGACTGCGACATTTGTGGCACATTCAACCCCAGGGCCTTGGCGGAGCACCAAAACAAGTTTCTTCTGAATGGAATGGTTCAGGGGGGTCTTTTTGTTTCCCCTTCTAAGGCTTCCTCTTCCGAATCCAAGAGCAAGACCCCTTCTATGCCCCCAGTGCTTCTAAAACGTGTAGGCTCTCGAATCCTAGATCCCTGAATCTGGTTCCAACCCAGGCTAGCTTGGATCTGAGATCTTTGGATACTTTCGCCGGTTCCAAGGGCTCTTTGGCTCAGAGGCCCTCGGATCAGGTCAAGGCTAAGTCTGCTTTGGATCTGAGCAGTTCATTGAATCTGATCACCATCGCTTGCTTTCCTAGGCTGTCTGATCCACCCTTTAGTCATAGAAGACGTTGCTTCACCTATTTCTTCTAGGCAGTTATTCCAATCTACTCCTAGGCCCCAGAGCCGAAGTCCGGATTATTAGCGCAAATCCTTGGGATGACCAGCCAAATCCACTCACTCCTCCACTTCCTGCAGATCATCCAGGAGTTTGTTACTTTCCGATATGGACAAGATGATGAGGATCTTTCTCAAAGCCCAGATTGAGCTGGGGCTTCTGATGTCCCCAACTCAAATGGCTAAGGGGGAGCCTCTCCACTTCCTACTCTCTGTTGTCCTCTTCTAACCCAGAGGACTTTGAAATCTGGGGACCTGGATGCCTGTGGTCAGATCCCAACAGGGTCTAATATTTCCTTTTTCTTGACCCCCCCCCCCCCATCAAAATCCCTGGTCTACTCTGTAACCTCCTCCCTTGGATCAAAGTGGGCCCTGTGTCACCAGGGTTGGTGCCCGCTCTATGAGGATGGGGTTGGGTTTGAGTCTTTCAGACCGATCTCTTCCCTTGGAGGCTACAGCTCTTGATAGCTCCAGACCGGTATCATCCGGAGGCTGTGGTGCTGTATCAGGATTCCCCCTCCCCTGGGGAGACTCCACACTCTGCGGGAGGGGGTGGGACTGCTTCCAGCCCCTTTGTCTTCTGGGTGGTGGAGAGGACCTTCTCCAGGACTGGAGCTTCATCTCCCGCCCCTCCGGGTCCATCCCTGTCTCTCTCTACCTTGGGTGGCAAGACCACCCATCCTTTCCAGGGTCAACCCACCGATGTTCTTCGTTCCCCATTGCTGCAGTCCTTACTATTGGGTATAGTCCGCATCCAGTCGGCCCGAATACCAGAGTATAAGGCTGACGTCGGTCAGGGCGCATTAGACTGACGTCAGTACGTCAGGGTACTAATGCGCATGACCGACGCCATATCCTCAGTCTTTTTTGCCGCGTGGTCCGATGCAGAAGCAGTTTTGCGAGTGCAGGTTGGTGTTCTGAAATCTTTCCGAAACCGGAGTTTCAGACCGAAACAGAGTTGGCTAAGTACCCCGTTGGGGAACATTTTGGTTTTTTCTTGCCTCAGTATTTTACCGGATGTCAGAAAAAGTGAATAACTGTATTTCTTGTGGGAAACAGATACCTCATAGGGATTACCATACCTTGTGTATACCTTGTTTAGGGCCTGAGCACGACGTTGTTGGTTGCCGCTCTTGTGCTAGGTTTAACAAACGCACTATTAAGAGGAGGTTAGACTGTGCCAGGTTAGTGTTTGGGAAGCGTTGCAATTATAAAATGCCGTCGGATGCTCCGACGCCCGCTTCGTCCAAGAAGCGCAAGGACAACACAGCGAAGCCTAGGGTTGATGAACCGGCAGTCCCGGACGTCGGTTCTTTAGGAGGCTCAGTGGAGCCAGAGGTTTTGCCAGGAGTTTCCATGGAGTCCCAGGCAGAATCTTTACTGTTACAGGATGTGCCTTCTCAGGAGGTAGGCCTAGTTTAGCTTCAGTGGGGGCTTCTCCTAGCATTTCGGGTTCTGTACCTAAGAAACATATGCTTAAAATGGCAGAAGATTTGATTACTATGATTAGAGGTTCTATGCCCCCGCCTGATAAGAGGCCTAGGGTGGAACCAGAGTTTGATTGTTTTGGACAGTGTTCAGAGGCTTCAGGGTCTTCTGCGGAAGACTTGCAGGAGTATCCTACTTATTCTGATTCTGATGTGGATGATTCCACTCCTACAGCTACTCCTCCTGAGGATTTCTCATTTTCAGAGACTCTGCATTCCATGAGGGAGCACTTTAAATGGGAAGGCCAGGATTACTCTGATTCCAGGAAAAGGCTTAGGGAATTCTTGTTTTTACCCCAGCATAGGCCCTTAGCTATTCCTCCTGTGTTGAATGTGGTGGAAGATGTTTTTGCAGAGGCTTCCCTGAACCCTGACTCTTTGCCTCCTGCTCCTGTTAAGCCTGATAGGTATTATAGGGTGCCCGAAGCTCATAAATATTTGTTTAAGAGTCCTAGGGCGGACCCAGAAACTATTTCTCAAGGGCCTAAAGGTGTTAAAGCTTCTGTGGTTAAAAATCCTGTTCCCACTGATAAAGAGGCAAGGGCTTTGGATAGGTGGGGAAGGAAAGTGTATACTTCTTCCACTCTAGCCATGAGAGCATTGAATTGTCAGTTTCACATGCTAAAATATCAGAATTACCTCCTTTCACAATTGAAATCTAAGGTGGATGCTTTGGCAGGAGGTATTGAGTGTAAAGAGTTGCTGGATTTGGTTCATGTGTCTGAACAAGTGGGTAAGCATTCTTTGCAATGTGATTTTGATGCTGTACAAGCCTCCTCGAGGGTGGCCGCTACTAGTTCTGTTCTTCGCAGGCATGCCTGGTTGAAGGATCAGAATTTAGCTGAGCATGTTAAGACAAGGATTTTGGATGCTCCTTTACAGTCTGATGTGTTGTTTGGATCGCCTGTGGAAGCAGTTTTAAAGAAAATGGAGGACAAAGCTAAGTCTATGCAAACTGTTAAAGTTTTTTTGCAGGTGCAGCCACCGAAATTTAGTAGAAATTGGCCGGCTAAGGGGTGGACATATCCTGCTTATGATTCTCAGTCTAGGGGTAGGTCTAGACGTGGTAGGGGCAGGGCTCAAGGTTCTTTTAGGCCTAGAACAGGGAGTTCGCCTGCTCAGACTTCTGGTGAGGGCAGGGGTCAGTCCTTTCGTAAACAGACCCAATGACCTGTCTTTTCAGCTGCCAGTAGATTTCCGCCTGGCAGCTCCTTTGGGAGGAAGACTGTCTCTTTTCAAAGCAAATTGGGATTTAATTACTCAAGACAAATGGGTGTTGGATATCATTCACCACGGTTACAGATTTTATTTCCATACAATGCCCCCTTTCAAAGGCATGCCAGACGTTCCTCCTCCACAAAGAAAAGAGGCTCACAAGCAAGTTTCTCAATTACTCCAGATGGGGGCCATTCAGCCAGTCCCTGTATCAGAAAGGGGCCTAGGATTTTATTCTCGCCTGTTCCTAGTACCAAAGAAAGAGAACACGTGGAGACCAATTTTGGATTTATCTCTCCTCAACACTTTTCTGGACATTCCCAAGTTCAAGATGTTGACGTTACAACAGCTTTTACCTCTGCTGGGCAAAGATCACTGGATGGTAACTCTAGATCTCAAGGAAGCTTACCTTCATGTGCCTATCAGGCTAAGTTGCAGGAAGTATCTGCGGTTTCGAGCTGGAAATTCTCATTATCAGTTCTCTGCATTGCCCTTTGGCTTATCTACTGCGCCCAGAGTATTCACAAAGGTTCTGGCTCCAGTGATAGCTTACTTCAGGCTTCAAGGAATTCAAATCTATCCTTACTTGGACGACTGCCTGATTCTGGCTCATGAAAAGGAAGACCTTGTACAGCATCTGGAACATGTTATAGCAGTGCTAAGATGCCTGGGGTATTCTGTGAACGAAATAAAGTCCAGTCTAGTACCCTCTCAAGACATGTGCTTTCTGGGTGTGAGACTGAATACAGCAGCCCAGATGGCCTTTTTAACCCCAGACAAACAACAGAGTCTATCACTTTACTTCCATCAACTATCTCATCAGTCCGTGCTGACTGCAAGGACAGTCCTTCAAGCATTAGGGTTCATGGCATCTTGTATTCTGGTGCTTCCCAATGCCAAACTGCATTTGAGGAAGCTACAATGGTATCTCAAAAATGTATGGACACAGCACTGCCAGGATTTGGACACTGTCATTCAAATAATACCTTGCCTTCAAAAGAATTTTTGTGGTGGGCTCAGGAATGTCACCTAAACAAGGGACTCTCTGTGACCCGGCCAGAGGCGAGTCAGATTTTAACGACAGATGCCTCGGACATTGCTTGGGGAGCTCATCTAATTGGAATGTGGATACAAGACATGTGGCCTGCCAGACTACTGCATCTACATATCAACATGAAGGAGATGTTAGCAGTCCAGTTTGCATTAATGGCTTTCAAGGAGTTACTTCTTCCAGGGCAGGTGTTGATTCTAACAGACAACACAACTGTCATGTGGTACATCAACAAGCAAGGGGGAACACATTCTTATCCTCTATGCAGGCAAGCAATGATTTTATGGGAGACTGCGCTAAGCTTGCAACTAACTCTTCAGGCAAGGTTTCTGCCAGGAGCACAGAACTCCTTAGCAGATGTGTTAAGCAGACAAATCATGGATCCCCACGAGTGGAAACTGGATCTTCATGTATTTCAAACATTGACAGTGTCATGGGGAACTCCAGACATAGATCTGTTCGCTTCTCCACTAAACCACCAGCTGCCACAGTATTGCACAAAGGGGTTTCATCACACAGCTTGGAAAGTGGATGCTCTGTCTTTCAGTTGGAAAAACCTTCATGTGTATGCCTTTCCTCCTCTACCTCTTCTTCCAAAGGTACTATTAAAGGTCAGACAAGACAGGCCAAGGATGATTTTGGTAGCTCCAGATTGGCCTCGGCAACACTGGTACCCACTACTACGGAGTCTGGTAAGGAAGCCTCCATGGCCTTTGCCTCTGATTCCTCATCTATTGTCTCAGCAGGATGGTCATCTGCTCAATGTCAAGCTTCACTCTCTTCATCTAACAGCCTGGCATATTCTGTGTTGAAACACAGCAGGTCTCAACTTCCTCAACAAGTTTTAAATGTGATTATGGAAGCTAGAAGACCTAGTACAAGGAAAGTGTACGCAGAAAAATGGAAGAGATTTTTATTTTGGAGTACAGCAAAGACTTTGCAGGTTTCTGAGCCTAATTTGAGTGCGGCTCTTCAATACCTTACTGAGTTATTGGACAAAGGTTTGTCCTTCTCTTCTATTAAGATTCATGCTGCAGCGATTTCAGCTCACTATGATTGTGACCCACCATTGTTTTCACATCCTTTGTTCAAGCAGTTTCTTAGAGGGGCAAAGAATATAAGACCCCCACGTAGAGCTCCTACTCCTGCTTGGGATCTCAATTTTGTGTTGGAAAAACTTACTCTACAACCTTTTGAGCCTGCGGCTACTGCTGAATTGAAATACTTGTCATGGAAGACTGCTTTTCTGTTGGCTATTACTTCTGCAAGAAGGGTGTCTGAGTTGCAGGCCCTTATGGCAGTAGAGCCATTTTGATTTTCCATAAGGATAGGGTATCATTACGCACTAATCCTTCCTTTATGCCTAAGGTGGTTTCTAGTGTGGCTTTAAACCAGACTATTCATTTGCCTACTTTTTATGCAGACCCCCAAGATAAAGGGGAAAAGATTTTGCACACTTTAGATGTACACAGGCAATTGCGTTATTATTTAAGCAGGACTAAGGATTTTAGGCAGTCTCAGCAGTTGTTTGTTTCTTTTGCTTTGAGTTCGCAGGGCAAGCCTGTGTCAAAACAAACTATTTCTAGGTGGATTGGCTTTTGCATTGCATTTTGTTATTCCCATCATGGTAAGGAGATTCCAGCTGGGATTAGGCCTCATTCCACTAGGGCTGCTGCCACTACAACAGCATTTCTAAGGGGGGTGGCAACTAAGGATATTTTGGAAGCAGCTACTTGGAGTTCAGGGCATACTTTCTCTAAGCATTATCACCTTCCTATCTACTCTAAGTCTAGGGCTGGTTTTGCCACAGCTGTTTTGCAAGGCATGTTGTCAGCTCCTGCTTCTTTATGATTTGCCAGCCTCCCTTACCTCTGCTTTGGGATTCTACCCAATAGTAAGGACTGCAGCAATGGGGAACGAAGAACATAGTACAGTTTTGTACCTACCATAAATGTAGATGTTCGAGGATCCCATTGCTGCAGTCCAATTTACCCTCCCTCCTTCCCTCTGTGTTTAGGGGTGGTTGTGTAGGTGAGGTTTCATGCTTATATTTTTTGTATATGTCCTTGTATATCTTGTACATATTTTTGGTGCAGGTATTTTGGGCCTTGTCTTTTTAGGGTCTTCTGACATCTGGGGCAAGAAAAGACTGAGGATATGGCGTCGGTCATGCGCATTAGTACCCTGACGTACTGACGTCAGTCTAATGCGCCCTGACCGACGTCAGCCTTATACTCTGGTATTCGGGCCGACTGGATGCGGACTATACCCAATAGTAAGGACTGCAGCAATGGGATCCTCGAACATCTACATTTATGGTAGGTACAAAACTGTACTTTTCTAGCCTTCAGGGTATTTTTTTCCTTCATTGGGTCCACGTATCTTCTGAGTCATCCCCAGAGAACCCACAGAGGAGGCACCTCGTAAGAGGAAGGTGCAGGAGGAGGCACTTGGACTCGTTCTCAGAGCCCCTCACAGAGGACACTGACATCAGTGAAGGAGATTGGTCCCCCAGATCTCCACCCAGTGATGTTTCCTTCGAGGCCATCCTTGAGATCTTGAAAGAGAAGGGCAGATGGTCTCCCCAACCCCTGTCTTCAGAGGAGTCCATATTTCTGAAGGCGTTTGGGATGGGCCCATCTACTTCCTGAGTGTCCCCCCTTGAAGAGTTGATAGGTCTTATCGCCATCAGGACATGGAAGGAGCCCGACACTGTGGAGCCAGTTCCCAAGCAAGCAGATACATTTTTAGCCCCCCCCGGTGGACTGCCCATTTTGGAGCAAAAGAGTTGTGGTCGATGCCATTGTGGTTGCTGCTGCCACCAAGAAGGAGTTGGCAGAACAGAGCTCCACCGTCCATCCCCTGAACAGGGATTCCCGGGGGATAGACCGTCCTGGGAAGTGTGTGTACGCCTCAGCTATGTTTGGACTGAGAGCAGTTAATTACTTGGCGGAGGACCTCAAGAAGGTGTCTCCCAAGCTTTCTTCTCTGACATCCCTGTCTAATTCCTCGATGAGGTTAATTTCTAATGCGGCGGAAGTTACCTTTTGAGCGGCAGGTACTGGCTTTTCTATAAGGCAGCATGCCTGGCTGCGACTATGTGGGTTTGCGGAACCCATCAAAGTGTCTTTTACCAATGCTCCCTTTGAAGAGTCCACCCTTTTCAGACCCTCCGGGAAGGAAACTTTGACACGTAGTGAGCAAGAAGGGAAGAACTGTCTGTGGTCGGGATCAGGCTTTCTACTCCTCAGAGGTAGTTCTCCAAAACCCAACCAGGAACTAGGAAGATGTGGTTCCAGAAGTCGTAGTCTTCCTTCCAGTACTCTCCTGGTGATTCCTCTTCCAGAGGCAGGGGGAGGGTTTTCAGTGGCAGACACTGCCCTAGAGGCAGGGGGGACCACAAAAGCAGGGCTCCAGGTAACCTTTGAGCAGCCCTTTTAGTGCCCCTGAAGCATTGCCCGACTGCTCTGCTGTGGAAGCAGTCGAGGGTCGTATTTCCCTTTACCCACTAGCCTGAAGAAACATTACCTCTGATCAGTGGATGTTAAACATCGTTTCCAGGGGTTATTTCATTCCCTTTTCGGAACCCCTCCTATACGAGGATATCACACCGATGTTCCACCCCATCAGAGGGAATTGGCCTTCAAGGAAGTTCAACAACAACTTATAAAAAACATCCTAGAGGTCCCAGCAGGGCAGAGAGGATGCGGAACTTACTCTTACTTCTTTTTAGTGCCAAAAAAAGATGAGGGACCTGCATCCTGTTTTGGACATCAGCGAGCTGAATCCGTCAGTCAAGAAGTCCAAGTTCCACATGGTCACTGTTCAGTCTATTTTCTCTCTTAATCAAGGGCAACTGAATGTGCTGCATGGATCTCCAGGATGCTTACCATCACATCAAGATAGGTGCACCAGGATTCATCTTCACTTCCAATTACGGGCCAATCACAATCAGTTCTGAGCCCTACCTTTCAGCCTCACCACTGCCCTCCTGGTTGTTTACCAAATGTATGGCAGTGGTAGTGACTCACCTTTGGCTGCAGGGATTACAGGTGTTTCCATATCGCGACAATTGTCTCCTCATGGCATTGTTAAGGCATCAACTTTCACAAGCCTTCCATTATGTCCTTCTCTTCAGTCAGTTAGGGGTTACTTTCAATCTTTTGAAATTGAATCTGGTCCCCATGCAAAAGTTAGAGTTCACAGGAGTCCAGCTCGACTCCATTTCAGAGATTGCAGCATTGCCTCTACACAGAGTTCAGTTGATCCGGGAACAGCTCACACAGGTCTTAGATTTTTCACATCCTCCGATTTGATTTTTTAGACCATAGGATCCTTGGCTGTGGCCATTCAACTTGTTCCTCTAGCAAGGTAACACATGCAAGTTTTTCAGTGGACTCTAGCAACCCAATGGTTCATTCTGTCTCAACCCGTGTCCATAACCATAAAACTGATAGCTGTGTGCAGACGGCGCCTTCTTTGGTGGCTTCAGTCTCAGGATCTCATCCTAGGCAGGCCCCTTTCTCTTCCTCCGCCCAAGCCCGCTGTGACCACAGATGCTTCCCTGTGGGGGGGGTATTTCCAGGGGAGAACTGTCCATGGCACATGGTCCCCTGTAGAAACCAAGTTGCACATAAACATCCTACAGATGTGAGCAGTCCTACTAATGTTGCAAGTTTTTCAGGACTGCCTCCCCCTGGGGTCGACTGCAGTTCAGACTGACAACATGGTAGTAGTCTGGTATGTCAACAAGTAGGGGGAACACAATCTTACCCGTTGTGCAGCGAGGCCATGAGAGTGTGGGAATGGGTGATGTTCTCCAGGTGTTTTCTTCTTGCAATGCATATACCCAGGGTTTCCGACATGTTGGTCAACCAGCTCCGCAGATCCATCTTGAGTCATCACGAGTGGTCCCTCAGTCCCATGGTGGCAAGGCAGATTTTCGACTGCTGGGGTCAGCCATGCTGCAACCTCTTTGATTCCCCAACCAACCACAAATGCAGAACACGTACTTCGCCCTGATCCCCTCTTCTGGGGAGTCGCCTAGGGGTGCTCTAGTCCCCAATTGGTCCTAGGTCTCCTTTACGCTTATCCTCCTGTTCTTCTGATTGCCAAGATTTTGCAGAAAGCGCAATCCCTGAGGACATCACTGATCCACATTCCACCTTTGTGGCTTCGTCAGCCATGGTTTCCTTTCATCAGGCCTTAGCTGCAGTATCCTTCATGGGTACTGGATCCTCTTCTGGATCTGATCTCCCATCCTTCAGGGCTTCCTCTTCTGAACCTTCAGACCCTTCGTCTAACTGCATGATTTCTCCAATTCTGGTGATTTTGAAATGGTCCAGGCTGGCTTCCCCCATCAGGCGTATTATCCTAGCCTCCCAGAAACCTTCCACCAGAAAGGTTTGTAGTAGTAAATGGAAAAGGTTTTCTATCTGAGCTAAGAGCAGGAATCTGGATCTGTTTTCTGCCTCTGTTTCAGATATCATTTTGTTCTTGTCCTCACTTTTCCAGGCAGTGGCAAGTTTCTCTACTGTTAAGCTCCAGTTGGTGGTGATTTCCAATTTCCATGAGAACAATGAACCTGCTTTCTCTTCCAGACTTTGCAAAGCATTCGTGAAAGTGTTATCCTTCTAAGACCGCCTGTTAAGGACCCCTCGCCTCCTTGGAACTAAACATTAGTGCTGCAGCCTCTGACTAAGAGTTTGTGCGATTTCAAATTCTTGTCATAGAAGACTGCCTTCCTGGTTGCCATAACTTAGGCCAGGAGGGATTCCGAATTGCAAGCTCTTTCCATTGCCTCTGTATATGATCTTTCACAAGGACAGAGCATCTTTCCGGATGAATCCCTCTTTTTTTGTGCCCATGGTTGCCTCTGAATCCAGTTTAAACCAATGTATTCAGTTGCCTAACTGTTCAACAAGGGAGAGTACATTCTGCATGCCTTGGATGTTCACAGGTAGTTAAGATTTTATCTACATAGGAACCAATGGTTTCGCAAATCAGATCAGCTCTTTTTGGCTTTTTCCCCCAAACAGACGTGGCCTCCCAGTTTCTAAGGTGACTATTTCTAAATGGATTTCTAGCTGCATTTCTACAGTATATGACAAAAGGCATCTTGAGGTTCCGGGAAGAATTGGAGCTCATTCTACTAGGTCAATGGCTACGTCCTCAGCATTCATGGCTAAACTCTCTATCGATGACATTTGTGCTGCTGCCACTTGTTCTACTTCTCACACCTTTGTCTCATTACAAGCTGGATCTGGTTTCCAGGAAAAGGGCTTCTTTTATCTCCATGGTGCTCTGATATGTCCTTCCTTGAGGGCCTCCCAAGATGTAAGGTAACTGGAGACTCTGACCCTTCTGTGAGGAATAATGGCATGGGTAATATCAGATAAAGAGTTATGTACTTACCTTAACTTGGCATCTGTGTTATCCTGTCATTATTCCTCACATTCCCCTCCCATGTTGGATTTTCTGAGTAAGTTGGAGTGGTTGAGATGGGCTTAATTTTGTCTTCTGTATTTGGTAATTAGCCTTCCTGCTTTGTTAACTCTATCTGCGGGTTGGAGGGCAGCAGGGGATTATGGGAGAGGGAGAAGCTTGACCCTTGGATCTGTCTGTGATAAGTTTTCAGTTCAGATCCGATGTCTGATCCTATACCTTTCTGTGAGGAGTAATGAGACAGGGTAACACAGATGCCAAGTTATGATACGTACACAAGTCTTTTTCCCCAAATGGATTGCTTGTTGCAATAAGTTATGTTACACTTGCCATGGTAAACCTCTTATCTGACTATGTCAAAGCCCATTCCATCAGGCAAAGGGCAGCTACCACTGGCTTCCTCAAAAGAGTTCCTACCCAGGCCATGCTGGAAGCTGCCACTTGGAATTCAGTGTACACATTTACTAAATACTGCCATCTAGGCATTTCCTCCAAGACAAGAGCATGACCTACTACTGCCATCCTGCAAAGTCTGCTTTCCCGAGGCCCAACAGATTACCTACCACCTAACCTGTAGCTTCAGGATTTCTTCCAGGAGTCAGTACTGCAACACTGACCATGAAGCACATAGTACAGTTGTGTCACACTTACTGTAATTGTAGATGTTTGAGTAGATCAGTATTGCAGTACAAACTCCCATTCTCCAGCCCCTCTATCTGCTTCCCTCTTTCTCCCTTGCTGGAAGCAAGGGGCAGAGGAGATTCCTGCAGATAGCCCCATGCTTCATCATAATCCCCTCCTTTTCTTCTAATGTCTTCTATTTACACATCATATTTAAGACATCTGGGAAGATTGTGCTGTTCTCAGGCATCAGACTGTTATATTCACTGTCTGCAAAGACCTGAAGATGACACAGACAGATGGCCCTTACTTTACCTTGACATTCAGACGTCAGTCCATTGGGGATGATGCAGAGATGTTGGAAATTGGGCCAGTCACTGGCTTCTGCATGGCAGGAAGACCCAAGTGTCAGTACTGCAACATTGATCTACTCTTTAACATCATCAGTTACAGTAAGTGTGACAACTGTGCTTTTCACTCTCCCCTTCCCAAGTATGATAGAAACTACTCTGACAAACAGCATTATTACTGCATGCAGGGTAAAGGTAAAACAGCCTTTTGAGGGTAAGAAGGCCACTAAAAAGATTAAAATATAACATGAGGGTAAAGACCTGGCACCCCCAGGGTCTTGCCCAATCTAGGGAGCAGCTGTTACTTTATCAGCTGCCTCCCTCTCCCTTCAAAGAAAAAAAATCAGAAATCGTAGCCTTTGAAACCACCCCCCAACCACCATATATCTTGCTCTTTTCCCCAAAATAGGGGAATAAAACCACAGACCAAGCAAGTCCTACATATAAGTGTTCAGAGGGTAGAAGCACCACATCATGTCCAAACCTCAAAGAAAAGACCTGCTGTCAGTCTTGAAAGATCAGAAACACCCTATGGCTCAGGTTAACAGGAATGTTAAATTGTGGGGCAGTTGAAAATGCCCCATTTGAGCAAGACAACAAAACGTTTGGATTAGGACTCTGTTTTTCTAGTACAAAAAAGGCATTTTGTAGAACTCACCAGACTTGTCAGAACAAATAAGTTCCTAAAATTTTGAGACTTCATGATGTTAATTATTCAGACTCTTATTTTCCTGTCTTAGGCCATTAGCTTGTCCTAGTTAAACTAGACCTCAAAGATGTTTGACCGCCACGTACTCAGTTTTAAGCAGCACAGCCATTTCGTGAGATCTTTGGTAGGTGACGGTATCATTTCCAGTTTACCAACTTACCTTTTTGGTTTAGTTACTGCACCAGGAGGTTTTTCAAAATGTCTAGCCCTAGTCATGGCACACAGCAGGACCAAGGACATCCACACTTATCTTCTAGTATGATTGCCTGATCCAGGCTTTGTCCCAGTAGGAGATGCAAAGGGAACTAGAGTATACTCTATGCTGTGTCCGCAAACTGGAGTTCTCTTTCTCAGGGAAGAAATCCAATCGTTGCCTTTCAAGAAATTTGTTCTGGTAGCCCTGCTAGATTCCTATGGAGGCAAGACCTGCCTTCTGCAAGACATAACAGAAACGCCTGTAGTGATTGCTATGCAGTTCCTGAACATCCTGGACCACACAACATTCTTCCTGTGGCAAGATGACACGCGAGGAAATTACAACAGATGTTCATCATTAGTTCACTGCTGCAGTAGCATAGTTATATGGAATATATGCTATTATGGATATTGGATGTCTGACCAGTTTAGTAAAGCATTTGGGTGCCTTCCTCATGTACCATACATATATTAAAGCACAAGAATGTGGTAGTATAAAAATGACATATGGGCAATAAAATTCAGAACTTTATTGCTGTTGATATGCTTTAGTCATCAATGTCTGTTCTTCGTATCTTTAGTGTTGATGGTTGGCTTATGACTACAGTTTTGTAGGCATGGAAGTATCCTGCTTGGGAGCCTTCCTTCCTTTTTCCTGTGAAAAGTTTTTACAGTAGTAGCTTATGTCTGTCAGGAAAGGGAACTGGACATCTGATAGGTGGATACTTTCCAAAGGCACTCAAATGGCTTTCCGCTTTTCAGGGAGTCGCATCATCCAGTCCTGTGACATGTGTTTATCTTTCTCTCCCCAAACCATTCGTAGCTTAATAGCTTTCCCTGAAAGAAGTCATCTGAAGGTGTTGGTGCGTGGAACTGTGGTTACTGAATTGTCGCATCTATATTGCATAATAGAGCTTTTAAAAGTTTGAACGTCATTTGGTCGGCATCAAATGATTGAACTTTTAAAAGTTTGAAAATGTAATAAAAAATAGATAAACCAAAGAAAAAAACCTACCTGAACGGTTTAAGCAGTGGGGGCGATCCCCCCTGCACCCCCAACATGGGGGTCTATGCCACCCTTACCCCCCACTCTTTAAATATACCAACTCCAAGATCGCACTATAGTGCAGAAAAGGGAAATCTTCCCAGTCCGCACTGTACAGAGATCTCCTTTGAAACGTTTGAAGTTTTAAAAGTTCGGTCATATGGTGTTGACCATATGACGTTCAAACTTTTAAGAGTTCGACAACGTGATAGACCCAAATTCTCCACTGCTATCCTCCTCTAATTCAGAAAAGGAGAGAAATTTCAAAAAATACTTTTGAAGAAACTTGTTCATCTGCTTCTTTTTAACTCTGTCTGATGGATGGTTCTGCTGTGGTATTTTTGGTTTTTGGAGTATCAGTCCATTCCCTGCAAGTCCCACTGAAGCTCTACAGAAGCCAGTAAGGCCCAGGATATGTGTGCACATCCAGTCAGACTGGACTTCAGTGTCCTTAGCTGAGAAGGGTGAACCCTGTTTTGTCTTATCTAAGGAGAAAGAGTTGTGCATCAAGTCCTGGTTAGGAAGGAAATGGCTGGTTTGCTCAGAGGTCTGGATGTCTGATTGTGCCAAGACTGTCAGACTGGGAAACCCAAAGAAAAAGATCTAAAAGAATAGGCATTTGCATCCCTTCTTAAACGCCTTCCAGTGTCTAGGGCTCTAAGGCAGGATCTTCAGGGCTTTGCAGTTTTCCAAGTCTTTAACCCCTGTTTCTTCCCAGATTGAGAATGAGGATTCCCCCTCTTCCTTTGAAGAGGAGGCACTGTCTGACACTGAGGAGGAAAGTATTGACTATGCTTCTCAACTCTTATTTTATTCCCTACAAATCTGAATCAGAAAAATATCTTTCCTCAGATTTACTAAATTACGATATTTGTCTGTTACCAGTAGTAAAATGTGCCCTTCCTAAACTCACTGTTGTAGAGTATTCCAAACTATTGGGGTTCTCTCCAGATAACCTGGATGTCTGGCTAAAACCTTCCATGGAGCCGTATTTATGACCTAAGCCCGCCCGTGTAAGGGTACATAAGTGGCTGTATGAGTGTGAAAACCTCGGATTCTCTCACTCCTGTAGCCAGAATACTCATCTTACACCCATCGGTCTGTTCTGTGTGTGGTCATTGATATCTTGCATCTTCACTGATTAAAGTAAGTGTCCTTTTGGGGAACCTTCTCTGTTTTTTCTTAAGTTTTGGTACTTCCATTTCTGTTCGATGTCAGCAAGGAGGGGTAAGTGTGATTGTGGTAGCCACATTCCCTACAAGGATCTTCACTCCCAGTGTCTTTTCCCTTGGGGCAGAACATGATTATAAAACTTGCAGTGTCTGCCCAATTTTTTTTTTGTACGTAAACAGTAGGATAAGTACTTTTCCTCCAGTAGCAGTTACTTGGAGACCCAGTGTCTTAAGTGCCTTGGCCAAGATAAAATGACAGATCCTTCCACTCCAAATGTCCCATCTATCCTGAAGAGGAAGTTTGAGGCCAAGGCCCAATCCTGTGATTGCACATTTGGAATCAATCATACCTGCTGTGTCTTCGGAACCCACTGTACATTTGACTTTTTCTCATATACTTTCTCATACCATGCTGGTGGCTGGGTCTATGTTCAGTCATCAAATGGACTAAACATTGAATGGCTAACCATCAAACGCTAACCAGCCAACATTCACTTCATCTAACCTGAGAGGGAGAAGTAACCAGTTGACCACCACTTCCCCATCTTGCACACGCCATTATTTCAGATCCACCAAGGTGGGAGACTTCACATCCCATCTATGTATACCAACTCTAAAACCTTACTACAGTGGGGAAAAGAGGTTTGAAGAACTGCTGTGTGAGAGATGGGGAAGTGTTGGTCAACTAGTTACTTTCCCAGTCTCACAGGTTTGATGAAGTGAACATTCAAAAAATGAATGTTCAGAGATTAGCTTTCTGTGGTTAGCCATTTGATTAGTCCATTTGATGACTGAACATAGACCCCCCCCCCCCAGTAGCCAGTATGGTATGTTGATTCACACGTCTGACATGACTTATCTTGCTGATGATCTTACAGATGCCAGTGAGAAGATGGGACCTTGTCTTATTTTTGGAAGGACTCAAGGATATTCCACAACTATTAGTAATGGAAGTAGTACCTGGGTCATTAATCAAGGAACACTGATGTCTGATCAGACGTGTCCCGTTGAGTCCGACATCCCTCCAGAGAAGACAAAGAAGAAAAAAAAGTTTCCTCTTAAGGTGTCCCAGGAAAAGGCGTGGATGGATTTTTCTTCAGGCTTGTTTTAAGGCCATCTTGGCAGTCAGACATCTTTTGTATCTTTTGCTGTTGCTTCTGCAACTACTGAAGAAAGATCTTGATTCATTCTCTGAGGATAATGAGGCAGAGTCTGATTCAGGTGGACATTCTCTGGTTTACTCTTCCCAGGTACACTCCCCAGGCCAACTGGTTACTGATAAGGGCACCTTATCTCGTCTTTCAGTAGAGAAAGTCTCCTTTGAAGAAACCATATATAACATGATGGAACATTTTGAGTGGGAATCCTGAGGAATTTCTGATGTAGGAAAATATATTACTTGCTTTGAGGTAGGCATCTCTGTGCTTTCACTGGTTCCCCCCTGTCTTGGAAGCTTTAAATTGATGCCCTTGCGTCTACTTCTACTGTTCCTGATTCTTGACTACCACCTCTACCCCCTCATCAGTACCTAAAACAGGATAGGTTTTATAAGGTGCCTGAAGATTTAAGGTTTCTGTTTAAGAGCTGTTTGGCAGATTCCTCTGCTTTTCCTATATCTATTGACAAGCCCTCCAAGCTGCTATCTACTGCAAATGTTTTTTCTCTGATAAAGATTGCAGGGCTTTAGATAGATTTGGAAAGAATGGTATATCTCTTTCTCTCACTTTGGTTTTCAGAGCTCTGAATTATCAGACTGAAATGACAAAATATTTACTGTGTATTTTGGCTAATATAAATCAATCTGTCTTCTCTGGATGTACCAGGCATTAAGAAGCAGGCCATGTCTGTGGAGGTTCAGGCTTCATAGGTTGCTTAGATGTCATGCTGAGCCTTACCTGAGGGGCTCAAAGCAAAATTACTACATTCCTATGAACAGGGATCTATTATTTGGCCCTGAAGCTGCAAACTTCTTTCAAAACTTGCAAGAGCAAGTTAGAATTATGAAGGCTTGCAGACAAATTTTCCTCACTTCTGTCTCCAGGTATCAAACTATATAAGTGTGCCCACTTTCTTCTCTCACAGGGAGCCTAGAACCCCCCCCCCCCACACACACACACACACACACACACAAGAAAATACCTAGAATGAGGTTTCAAGAAAATCCAGACAGGGATTGTAAGTCTGGGAGGTCTGCCTATCCAGAAAGATCAGCCTGACTACTTCCTCCAATCTGTCGTGGGTCCATCCCTTCCCCTATCAAGAAAACACATTATTTTCAAACTGGCAGCATATAACTTCAGACAAATGGGTCCTTTCTTTTTAAACAAGGTTACAGGATGGCTTGGGAGAAAATTCCACCTTTCAAAGGTATTCCTTCCCCCACACCCAGTCAGGTAACACTGCTACCTCTTATCTCCTAAGCCCTTCCCTGCCATGGTACAATAGAACTTGTTCCACAACAACAGAGTGGAAGATTTTTTACCACTTTTTTCCAGTATGAGGAAAAGAATTGAGTCCTATTCTGGATCTGACCCTTCAACACCTTCCTCAAGGTTCCATTGTTTAAGATGTTGCTTCAGCCCCTTTACCTTTCATCTTTCTTCAGACTTTCATTGTGTCTTTGGATCTGAAATATGCCTGCCTCCATATCCCCAATCACCCTTCTTTCAAGAAATTTCTAGCTTGTTCAATGCAATTTTGGTTCTGTGTTTACTCTCTGGACTGTCTGTACATCCAAAGGTATTAACATAGTGTCTGGCATAGTCCTAACCTTTTGCAGGACTCAGGAAAATTGAGATATTCCCATATTTAGACAGCCTGTCAGGAGACACTCCTCCTGCATTTTCCCACCTTCAGAATGTGGGTTTCACAATCAACTTCAAGTCCACTCTGAATCCTAAACAAAACCTGGTGTTTCTGGGCTGCCTGCTGGGCACTCAACTAATGCAAGGTCCCCTACCTCTAGACAAAATACAGAGCCTGTCCGGCTAAGTCTTTCCTAACCTTTTCAGACTTAAACTGCAAGAGAGGTTCTCAGGACCCTTGGACTCATGGCTGCAACTACACCCATGGGGTCCCATTTGTCAGACTTCATATGAAAAAGGTATGTGAAGTATTATCTTGTCCCAGGATTTTCAACCCCTGGACATTGAGACCTTACCGCTTCCCTTTCTAAAGAAGGAATTTTAACAGTGAATAAATAACACAGGGTCTATATTAAATAAGTGAACGCTTAAAAATGCGAACACTTATTCATCGACCCTAGTTCAGCGAACGCTGAAAATGTCGAACACTCGGAACAGCGATTTTTTATTTTTCCCAGGGAAAAAAATCGCTGTTCCACAAAAAAAAAAAAAAAAAAAAAAACCTTAAAACATTGTTTAATGTGGGGGGCTTCGCCCCCACCCCCCTACTTAAATATACCAGCTCTGAGATTGCACCACAGTGGAGGAAATGGTAAACTCCCGAAACCGGCCTGAGAACTCCCTAAGAAAATAGTTGCTGTTTCGGGTGTTCGGGATTTTCAGCGTTTGCTGAAATAGGGTCGAATCAGTGTTTGCTTATTTAAGCATTTGCTGATTCAATATAAACCCCATATCACAGGTATATACCTCGACTCCTATCTGCCATTCAGATTACGGGTACCCCACCAGTAAAGGCTTTAGACATAAATTGGGTGGCATTGATGGCTTCTTTGAGAGTCCAAGTCCAATGGCCACCTAATCAAAGGACAGAACACATCACACATCAACCTGAAGGAGATATGAGCTCTGATTCAGGCTCTACAGATCTTCTCACGCTTGAGCCTTAGACTTCCTAGGAATTCTCACAGCTAATTAGTCATGTGGTACATAAACTATTGGGGGGGGCAGGATCTTCTTAGTTATGCAGATTTTTTCTTGTAGCATGGAAGCAGACAATAAAGGAAATCTGTCCCTCCAGGCAGTTTGTTCCTTCACAAGACAATGTCCCAGCATTCTTTGTAAGCAGATAAAAGGAAGACACCCAGAAATGGATAATAAGCAGAAAGATCTTCCTAAACATAGTCCACAAATGGTGTATTCCTCAGATAGACTTCCAGCCACAAGAGATGAATACAGTGTTATGTTTTTCTCCAGGACTCCCTTCCCTCAGTCATGGAAGACTGATGCCATATTCTTTCTTTGAAAGGGAGGTTTCATAATGCCTTGCCTCCTCTCCCACTACTCCTAAAGGTTTTGATAAGGATCCAGAGAGACAGTCCAGATATTTTCCTGGTGATTCCCTTTTGGCTAAAGCAAAATTGATCTCCTTTTTCTGCCACTTAGTCAGGGTAGTGGTGCTACAGTATCACTGTCGCCTCACAGCAAGATGTCGCGTTCTATTCTCAGCTAGAGCGTCTTCTGTGTGAAGGCATGCGTGAATGGGCGTGCCTTCGTTGAAGGTTGTGCATCAGGGCTGGTAACTCGGCACGTAAAAATCCACTACCAAACATTAGCGGACCGGAGTTCCGCTGTGGCGACCCCTAACTGGGATAAGCCAAAAGACACAACAACAACAAGTCAGGGGTCATCACCACAATTTACCCCACAGAGTGGACTTGCTTACACAACAGAAGGGCTCACTGCATTACCCCAGTCCATCATCCCCCAAACTGACAATATGGATAATTTGTGTGTGAAAGGGATCAAAATCCTTTTTGAATGTGTGCTACAAGTTTTTTAAGGAGGCAAGGAAACCTACCACAAAGTGTCTCATATGGAGAGATATTCTGTCTGGTGTCATGCTAGAGGGCAGGACCCTATACAGTCTGGGGTCCCTTCTGTCCTCTTATTTGTGTGAGCTATTAAAAGGTTTTGCCTACTACTTGATTTAAGGCACACGCTATCGGCCATTTCTGCATGCTTACCTCTAGACCCCCCCCCCCTTTCCAGGCTCAAGGTAAAAGAGGTTCTTAAGGGTGTCCATTTAAAGTCTCATAGGAAAGCTATTCTGCTTTCTTGAGACCTTAACTTTGTCCTTGAAATGTTCTTTGTATCTCCCTTTAAACCAGCAGCTTCTGCTTCTCTGAAATTCTGTACTTGTAAGACTGTACTTCTAGTAGTCCTTTCATCAGGTAGAGTCGTCTCTGAGCACGATGGTTAGTGATGAATGAGTTATCCCTTAATCAGGTGATTGATCTACTTGCTTTTTTCCTTAACCTTCAAAAGAAGGGGGAAAAGAGAAAAATCCCCATTACCTGGATTTTACTTGGACAAGACCAAGCTCATATGCAAGCCTGATCATATTTTCCTTTCAAGAAGCCAAGTTGGGAAATCCAGTTTCTAAACAAACTATTGCTGACTGGATTTCTAAGTCAATTTCCTTTTACACTCATTGTTTGGAATTTATACCTTCAGCAATAAAATGTACATTCTACTAGAGCAGTGGCCTCTTTTGTAGCCTTTTACAAGGGTGTTGACCCAGGATCCATCCTAGAATCACCAACGTGGTCCTCTGTACGGGGGGAGGGTTGGCATGCTGGTTTAAGTCTCAACCTCACCGATGCAGGGTACAGGTTTTGATTCTGACTACGGGTTATTGGCTAGGTTTGTAATCTGCATACTGGTAGTCTAGTATTTACCTAAGAGGCTATGAACCTGTACCAAACATTACAGGGTACATGCTTTCTGTAGATCCATAGCCTACTTTGCCAGGTTAATTCTCTCTAGATTAATTGACAACTCTGCTGTGACTGATCATTCACCCTCATTATTCACTATGCTTTGGTAATCGCCCAACAGTTTAGAATACTGCGGCAGTGATCTAAGGAAAGACCTATTACAATTGTTTAAGAAGTTAACATAACTGTAGATGTCCTACTGATCACTGTTGCAGTATTCCTTTCAAACCAACTATCCGCCTTATTTGTCTTTTACTAGGTTTTGCCCTACTTCTGATGGCTCTAGGGGAAGCCACTGTCTGCCTTCTTCCCTCCTAGCTGATCTTTGCCTGCCTTGGGGAGTAATGGGAATAAAGGTAAGTTTCAGAGGCACAAAAATATGATCTCTCTCTGGTTTGAATTCCCCCGAGACTATAGCCATTCCTCAATTGGAGTATATGTTTAATTCAGCTTCTGCTTCACCTGATTCTCAAACTTCTGCAGCTAGGAAGCCTGACAGGCTGTTTAGGATGCCAGAGCCCTGTGAATTTCTTTTTTAGAAATCCTACTGCTGACACGACTATGATTTTTGTGCAAAGGTTAAGTAGATTTAAGCCATTGGTGGCTTTTTTAAACACCTTTATTAAATTATCTGTTATTACATGGGCAAACAACATTAACAGAAAAGAAAACAAACCATATTTATATTTTTTCCTTTTGCATATATTGTATCACATACTTTTTTGTTTCTTTATAATGGTCAGTCCAACATTACATAATTTGCTCAATTCCTACTTTCCCTTAATCCTCACTACTCCTCCTGAACATTATTCTGCATATATTGTTCCCAGAATTTCCATTTATTTCTATGTAATTACCCCTTCCCTTTTCTAAAGATCCCACTTACACTTTTTTTTTCTTTTGTAGTAATAAATACTTGAAATACAGTCGTTTCTGTCTTCTAGTAAATTACTGTTTTGACAGCCAGCAGAATTAAACTTGACAAGGCCTTACTATGTTTGTGCAGTTCAGTCCTTTGGCTTCTTCTGATCCTTTCCCAAATGTCAAGGGCAGCAGGGCACTTGGCTGATAGGAGAAGGGTGTATACTACTAACACTTTTACTTTCAGGACAGACACCTGCCAAGATCATATGGAAAATTGTCTGATTTCTATAATTACTGACATGCCACAGTGTCTAACTATCCTGTTTCAGATATTGAAATTTGTCAAGCTTTATGTTTTTTCCTTCCCATGTCACACAGTAAAATGTGCATGTGGTGCTGTGTCAAGAACAACTGCATCTGGGTATAGGTTGTATAGGAATGCCTGGGTTAGACTCCAGGGTTTCTCTGAAGATGTCAAGGCACAAATATAAAATACCACCTTGGAAAATATTTTCTTTTTTTTTTTGGAATTCTTCCTCAGAGGTCCTTAAAGATTAAAAAAAGAGGGGAAATTAATGCAGGGGTGAACACTTTTTACCTCTCCCAGAGTAACAGAGAAATTACTCTTAAAGCCCTGGCCCCTTATTTTGGAAACCTTTCAAACCTGGTTATCAAAAATCCACTAGATTTGTTCTGATGAAGTCTATATTATGATTTGTAGATGAAAGTGCTAAACAGTGGAATTAAAAGGTTTTTAAAACTGTCTTCTCTTTTTGTAAACCATTACAAATGTTCATTTTGATTTTAGTATTCAGTTACTTTCAGGATGCTCTTTGGTTTTATTACTTTTTCCCCTCTATTCAAGGATATTTCTTCTACCTAGTAAGGAGGGCTGCTGGAGACCAGCTTTAGATCTTTTCAGTTCAGAATGCCTTCCTCATTTCCGAAGTTCAAAATGTTAACTTTGAAATTCCCTTTCCTTCTGTTATTCTAAATGAATACTTGACTTTTCTCTAGATTTCAAGGATATATATCACTGCATCCCTATTCACAGTGAACATGGATGTTATTTAAGATTCTTTGTCTTGGGATTGCATTTTCATTTGTGGTTAATCTGTGGCTCTGTCATTGCTTTCTGCAGACTTCAGAGAATTCACATTTAGCCTTATGTAAACAATTTCATCTTGGCAGATTCTGCCTAACTCGCTCAGTTTAGGTTTCAAGTTAAATCTAGAAAAATCTTCCCTGATCCATCTCACAGGTTAATATTTGCAGGATGCCATACTAACACCATCTTGATGGTAGTTTACCCCCTCCCAGGGCATGTTTCTTGCTACCATCACCGTTTCCTAGCTCTTGCTCATCAGGTTCCACAGGAAGGAATTTCGTCAGATTTTTAGGTTACATGGCATCCGCCATCCTCATTGTTCCTTTAGCCAGACTTCACATAAGGAAAATGCCATGGTTCTTTGAATTTGTTTGGACACAAAACCAACATCCTCTGTCTTTCCCTGTTTCAGTTCTGGTATTCATCGAAAAAGAACTCCTTTTGGTGGGCCAGGCAAGTCCAACAGAACCAAGGTCTCCCTTTTTCTCACCTCCATTTCACCTCGGTTTATCACAACAGGCTCCTTGGACTTTGCCTTGGGAGGAGGTGGTTTCCAGAGGTATCAAAGTTCAAGGCATACAGGACCTCCCTCATATCTGGGAAAAACACGGTACACATCAAAGGGATGATAGCCTGTAAAAACAATAAAAACAGTAAATTAGCTTTGGACACTGGGCCCACTGTTAGACATAACCGACAACACTACAGTTATAGGGTTCATAAACAAATGAAAGGGGAGAACCAGGTCCTTCCCCCTGTGCAGACTAGCCATGGTAATCTGGGAGCTGGGAACTCAACAGCCTCTCCCTTTAGACAGCCTACATTTAGTCATTGCAGAACACAAGTGCAGACTCCTTGAATAAATCCCAGACTAACCCTCACGAATGGATGTTACACCCAGAAGTGTTCCAGCAGATTGTGCACAAGTGGTGAACCTCCCAAAGTAGATGTATATGCCTTCATTAACAACAGATAGTCACAGTGATTCTTTTCCTGGATTCTGTGCAAAACCACCTGAAAAATGGATGCCTTTTCTTTCCTGTGGATGAGTATATCCCCCACTCTGATTACCAGAGTCTTGCTAAAGGTAAAGGACTCTGCAACAATACTCGGGATAATATGCTTTTGACCCAGACAACATTGGTTCTTCCTTCTCATGCACATGGTCACAAGTAGTTACCCAAAACTTCCTCACAGAATCAACCTGCTCACACAGCACAACATTCTCAACCTACTTCTGTCTTTATGGATGATAGTTTTTTTTTAATCATATTTAAGCACCTTTTTTCAGAGCATGTACAACAGATGTTAAATGGGACTTCTAAACCCACTACTAGGAAATCATATTTAGTAATATCTTTCTCTCTCTGCATTTTGCCCTGACCCTAAAAATGAAGAAGGAAGAATTGTGTACCTTGGATGCCCACAGACAACTCTGGTATTATCTGGACAAAACAAAATGATTTCAAAATGTCAGACCAGCACCTTATTTCCTTTGAAGGTAAGAAAAAAGAATGGTCTGTTTCCAAGTAAATTATTTCTAGGTGACTGTCTTATGCTATTCACTTTTGTTATTGTATGAAAAGCTCTCTTCAGATTGTCAAGCCACACTCCGCTTGAGCTGTCGCTACTTCCAGTGCCTTTTGGAAAGGGATGAACTTGAGCTATTCTATAGTTAGCTGCTCTGTCCTCTGTGCACATTTTCACTAAGCAGTACAAAAATGACTTTATTTCCAGAGCCAGATCAGGATTTTCTGGAGTCATCTTTTGGACTTTGCTTTTGTTTTTTGTCCATCCTTACATTCCAAGGTTTGGCAGTCATCCCACATAGTTTTATGCTACTGCAACAGTGATTCAGTGATGAACATGGTACAGTTGTGTAAGCAAACTTAGCATAACAGTAGATGTTAAAATAGATCACTGTTGCAGTACTGACAGCCTCCCTCCTTTCCCCTTTATTTCTTGTGTATACCTCTGGCTAGTGTGGGGGTCCATCTCACACTTGTTCCTTTTTCTGACATGATATTTGGGTATTGCAGTGTTTCTTTAGGGCTCTAGGCTTCAGTCTCCGTCCTTATGGGAAGAAAGCTCTGAATTTTGGCACCTGTACTTCTTTTTTATATCAGCACACCTGCTTGAACAGACATATGGTGTGAGAGGAACTTGATGAGTAGACTGGTCAATAGACCCTTTCATGAGCATCCTAGGTCATTGTAGCATTAATATATGCAAGCAAAGCAAGTAGTTCAATAAAATGTAAATAGTGATCAGATTTTGTCTGTTCCAGCTGTTCCTCAACTCATGGGTTTCTGATCAGATCTCTGGTCTGACTTGGGTCCCTTTTTTCCAGACTTAGGCTCTGTAGCTGAGGCTCCTTCTCCTTACCCATAATCTTTTCCACGTCCCACATTGCACCAGGTGTTTGCTGCTCTCATTGTTCAGACATGGTCAATGTAGCTCATGTCGTTGGGGAAATAAGTGAAAACTTTTGGTGTACTGTTTTGCTCTAATTTTTATTATTTCCTGCTTTGCCTTATTTTCTTCTCTGCTTAGTATTAGTAGTAATTAAAAAAAAAAAAAAAAAAAATCCTGTTTGAGCTAGTATTTCTGTTGGCTGAGCCCTCGCGCCTCTTTTTCTTGTACTATAGATTGGTAGTACTCTTTTTACTATTGCTGGTGTTTGTCTTTATCACTTTTAAGACAATGTGTGTTATCGTTCCTGGTATTTTACGATTTTGTGTTGTGATTTATGTGCCTTTGTTGCTGTATTGAAGTTTTTTTTTCTTTTTCCGGTGGTGGTGTAGTCAGATATGGTCGATAAACCTACTGGCTTCAAAAAATGTGTCTCTTACAGACACAGAATTCCCAGTTTGGATGCCTACTCCAAATATGTTTGTTGATTTTGAACCAACCGTCTGTACATTGTGACATATGCACTGCTTTCAACCATAGGACTCTGAGCTTAGAAATAAGTAGATTTAAAGGGTCGTCTTACTTCTTCATCAGCATCTACTCTTGGAGCATCCCCATCTGCTAAGAAACCTGCTGAAAAAATGAAAGGGGACAAAGGGGAGAAGTCTGAAGGTAAATCTAAGAAGTAAAGAAAACAATCTCCTGACCGCTGTTCTTCCTCAGCTCTGCCTCCAAAGATCCAAAGGACTTTGGATCAATCATATTCTTCCTCCAGAACTCAACAGGAACCTTAGCTCTCACCAGAGCCAATTGCTTGCAGGCTACACTTATTTTTTTCTTCGAGACACCTCACAAGGCTTCTAGACCTCCAGCTTCATCTTCCCTCAGGTCTACAAGAAGTCTCTCTGAAGCAAATGTGGATGGAATGATTAAGAAATTCCTCAGGACCCAAATTCAGTTGGGAGTTCTTCCATCTCCCATCGGACCTGTGAGCTTTAGACCACCCCAGACCCCTTTTGCTACTTCTCCTCTGATCCTTCACTGGTTTTGGAGGTATCACGCCTGAGACTAATGGGATTGGGATTGTCCTTATCTAATCCAATGTTATGGTCTTTATTGACTACAGCAGCATCTCTGCTCCAGCTGACACTGTTGGAGGCAGTGGTATCTCAGAGGTATAGCTTCGGAGCGAGATCAGTTGGTAGGGTTTGACTCTGAGTCTTTCAGAACCATCCCTTTCCTTCTTGGCTTTGGTGTTAGTTCTGCTCCCACTTATGCTTTGAGACAAGATTAGTGGAATTCCCTGGGCCACCCTGGCTTCAGCTTCTGCCTGGTTGGTTTTAGGATCTCACTTGGCTGCATATCCACTTTGAGACGGGATATCCCTGTCGCCCCCAAGCCCACTTCTCACTCCACAACACAACAATCACAATGTCTGTCCTAGGTCCTGAGCCTACTCATTATGTACCATTAGGACAGCTGGTCTGAAGTAGCTCTTAGAACTGTCTCAAGGCTGGTCTGAACTAACCTTGTGACAGTTCTCATCCAGGACTCCCTTCAGACTTCTGAGTTTTCACCATATTATTCCCCTGTGGAAGCTTCTCGGAAGTGCAACTGTAAAAAGAGGCGTACACACTCCCCACAGGAGTCACTGACAAAGACACAGACTTCGATAAAGGAGAGGGGTCCCCAGTTCACCCATTGAGGGTGTCTCATTAGGAGAAATTCTCGAGCTTCCAAGATAGAAAGGTGTTGGGTCTTCTGAAGCTCCTTCTGAGGAGTCTGTGTTCCTCGAAATGTTTGGTATTGGCTTTTCTTCCTGGGTGGTTCTTCCAGCTAATAAAACGGTCAGTCGCACCTCTCATAGGGCATTGAAGGATCTGGACATGGCAGAGCCCATCCATAAGAAATCTGACAAATACTTGACACAAAAAAAGTGCCCATTGAAGCAAGGGTCTCTGTGTTGATGGTGGTGTGGTAGCCACTAAGAAACAACTCACCGAGGAGAATCCAGGTGTTCATCCCACAAACAGGGAGTCTGGGGCATTTGATAGAGATGGAAAGAAATTCTGTACTTCAGCGACTTTTACTCTATGCTGACTGAAATATTTGGCAGACCTTACTAGATTCCAAAGGAACTTGACTGAAGTACACTCCAAGTCTCTTGCTGGGTCCGTATCTGTGGAAGACAAGAAAACCATGTCTTCGCAACTAACCACTGTTCAGTCCATCTCGAATGCCTCCATGCATCTGATCTGTCATGCAATGGAGGGTACTTCTAGAGCTCAGGCATTGCTGTTAGTTGGCATGTCTGGATGCACTTATGCAACTTTGTGGAGCCATTTAAGACATCTTTCATTAGTACTTCCTTTGCTGGATCAGCCCTGTTTGGACTGAAGATTAAAGAAACTCTCTCCAGGAGTGAACAGGATGGGAAAACTGAATGTGATCTACCTCCCAGAAGACTTTCTGCAGGAATCAGAAAGTGGGAAGTAAGATTTGGTTCAGAAAATAATCAGAGTTTTTCCAGGATTCCTTATGGAGACAAAAGACAAACCCCCCCCCCCCAGGCAGAGATCGGAACTTTAATAATAGATCTCACCCACAAGGCAGAGGCTGACTTCAGAGGTCCCCTCACCGGGAAGCCTTACCAGGTAGAGTTTGAGTTATTACTCACCCCCCTCTGCGGCCTTCACTGATAGATTTCCATTGCTTCTCGCTCTGGTTTGGCTGGTTTCTTTGCATTGCAACTGGTTTACACCCCTTGTGCTATCTCCCTCCCCTAATACAAAGTCTATATTAGATTCCTGCTGTGGATGGAGCCATCTTTAAATTACTAGTCTCCCACCAGGACACAAGTGCTCTTCAGCAATTTAATTCTGCTTGCTGGTAAGCCATTATACCTCAGGTATTTGTTAAAGTGTTCAGATTTGTAAAGTAACACTTACTTTTTGCTGCCCATTACTCTTGTCCTGGTGGGCTCAGCTAATGCAAGGGCTCTCTCTGCTCCCATGCCCTCAAGTCCCACCAGCCCCCACTATCTCTTCATTTATAGTAATCCCAACCATACCTCAGCCTCACATCACCTCCACCAATCACAGCTCCTCAAGTCAGATCACATTACACCACACCCACTTGCTACACCACACAATACTCCCAAGCACTCAAATTCCCTCTAGGCATTATTGCATCACCCCACACTACTTACCCATCCACATATACTACAACCCTATAATTCCTATCCACACCTCCACCTAGAACCAACTTAAACTTTATAACCATGACTATCACACAACTAAGTCTAGTCTGTCTTCTTATAATTCTTTATAACTCCACAAGTTACCACTCTAGCAATATCCCTAAACATAGTAGCACAACACTGTATTATGCACTCTCATATACAGACACCGCACATTATAATATGTGCCCACAATTGTTTGAGCTACATAACTGACCAATTCAAAACTAAACCGATATGCTCTCATTCCTTCACCAAAAAAACACAATACTTTCTCACACATCACCAAACTCAAACATCTGTATCACCATTTCAACACCAGGCTCACCATAAGTGGGGACATCCACCCCAACCCAGGCCCAAATCCATTCTGGCCAACACAAACTTCTCCAACCCAGTTATCAGAACATAATAACCCTACTATCTTAATCCCTGGGCAAATCAACAGCAGCAGCAAAACCAACCATCTCTTAATGTTAAATATTAATATTAGAAGTATCGGAAATAAAATACCTGAACTCCAGGCCACAATACCATACTACTCCCAGATATAGTTGCTTTAACAGAAACCTGGCTAAATAAAAACAGAACTAACTCAGAAGTTCTCCCTACCGGCTACAATATCATTAGACAAGCCAGACCACTTCATAAAGGGGGTGGAACTGCCTTACTGTACAAGTCCAACTTAACTTTACTTCAACTACCAAACTCCAGCCCCTCCCCCAATAGTTGGGACATACTTATCTCACAACTTCACCCTAAAAAGATCATCACCATGATTGTGATCTGTATTCCACCTGGTAATACACTTCCACAGCAGCACAAACAAAAATCCAAAAGAAGTTGTCAGACTCCAGATGAACAGCAGCAAATTTATTGTAGAGCAGTAAACAAATAGATATTCCCAGTTAGCACTTTTGTCTCACTTCTATTAACTCTGAGACTTCTTCATACTGATCACCTGGTAATACACCTGCTAGCCGTGAAGACTTCTTATCCTGGTGTTCTTCCACATACTCCCAAGAAACCCTTATTCTGGGGGATTTCAACCTAGATTGCTTCATCTGTATATCAGAACCACCAAGCAATCTAATAAATCTTCATGGCTACCAGCACCTAGTCCATATTTCAACTCGATGTGATAAAAAAATCTAAAAGGGAATCCATACTTGACTGGGGTCCTAATTTAACCCCACATTGTGCCCCCAAACAGGCAGTCTCCCAGATACCTTAAGCGACCACAACATAATATACCTTATACGTAGTAGACAAGCCTATGCAAAACCACTAACTATAAATCCACTAGAAACACAAAAATTTCTCTCCTGAGGTCCTCAGTACTCTATAACTGTGACTGGACCCCCTAAAAACCCTCCCACTTGACCAGGCTGTGGCATATTTCCTAGGTTCATAGGTTGGTACTAGGGCCTATACAAGCCTAGCCATAACAATTCCCTGGCTATTTCTTCCCACAGTATTTACTTCCTTGGACCCCTGTCTAGCAGAGTGACTGACGTGATCCCCAGGGTGAATTTCCTATCTCCCATCCAGTCATCAAGGTTCCTTTTGAAGAGGGCCAAACAGGTGCTCTGCTTAACATGTATGGGCAGTCTATTCCAGAGTCTGGGAAGTCTCTGGGTCAGGAACCTATCCCTCCAGCTTGTTTTGTTCATTGTGATGAGAAGGTTTAGATCCCTGGAGCGTGTTTCTCT
Organism: Protopterus annectens; assembly: GCF_019279795.1. Lineage (NCBI taxonomy): Eukaryota > Metazoa > Chordata > Ceratodontiformes > Protopteridae > Protopterus > Protopterus annectens. Next base: position 19,142,877 of record NC_056744.1, on the reverse strand, counting down.
GAGGGATTGGGATTTCTTTTAAGTGTAGCATGTCCCAACAGCTCTGGGTTTGACATGGCCTTGTTTGTTAAGCAGAGATCACCTCTGAGTAGACGATTTGCGACAGAGTATATACAACACCTAGATACTGTTGCTCCATTGCGCAAAGTCAAGGTTAGAACCTTTGCAAAACTCCTGACTCAGTAAAGAAACCAAACAAATCCTCAAGTCCAGAGACGATGCCTGGCTTTACTATCAAAAAAACAAAGAAACACAAAGACTAACTAGGTACCATGAACTGTGCAACTGTGCAAAAAATGCATTAGGCTGGACAAAAAATCCTACTACACGACATTACAAACTAAATACCAACACAGCCCCCCAAAATTTTGGAAACATGTAAACCAGCTACTAAAACCCACCCAAAAGGCTACCCCCAAACCAACTACCCCTGACACTAAAGTTCGCATCGAAACGCAATTCAGCTCCCACTTTGTGAACTCATTTCTTTCCTTAGTATCACAGGACAGTTCCAACCTCACTGTCCCCCCAACACAAATAATACTAATATTAGCTTTACCCTCAAAACAGTTTCCACCACCTCAATCAAGAGCATGCTCTCCAAACTAAAAACCTCTTCAGCAGCAGCCAATCTTCTCCCCAGCTATTTCTTGAAACTCACAACAGATGCTATTGCTGTCCCAGTCTCCACTCTCATAAACAGATCAGTTGTTGAAAACTGTGCACCCAAACTCTGGAAAATATCCTATGTTACACCCATACACAAAGGTGGGACCTCCATTGAACTTAATAACTATAGACCCATTGCTATACTCTTCCCCCCCAGGCCAAAATCCTAGAAAAATGCATCCATACCCATGTGCTAAAATATCTCCTAGACAACAACATCCTGTCACATACGCAACATGGTTTCAGACCTGCCCCCATAGTACCACTACAGCCCTCCTCTGCTTCACAGACACAGTAAACTGACTCAAAAACGAAGGCCTGCATTTGTCAACTCTTTCTTTTTTTGGATCTGTCCAAAGCATTTGACACACTCTCACCAAATCCTGCTAAACAAACTAAACCAATATCACCTGTCAAATTCCACTCTTACCTGGTTCCAAAGCTACTTAACTTACAGGTACCAGGCTGTGAAATGGGAAAATTCTCTCTCTCCTCAGCTGCCCATAACTATAGGAGTCTCACAGGGTTATATCTTAGGACCACTACTGTTCACAGTTTTCACAAATGACTTCCATACCTCCACACAGCATGCATCTATCATGAAGTAGGCAGATGATACTACCGTAATCTGTGCTGCACAAAATATTCCCACTCTTCTGCAGACAGCTCAACTAGCATTCTCTGACATTGAAAACTACCTTACCAAAGCCCAACTTATGCTTAATCCAAAGAAAATTCAGCTTATGATTATAATCGGTTCTAACAAAAACACTGATTGCAGTCAATTCACTGTCTACTCCCCAAATGCTACTCCAATCGCTCCAGTGGCACAGGCTAAGCTATTGGGAATAACCATAGACTCCCACGTAAAATTTGATAGTCATCTCAACTTAACTATTAAAAAAGTACATGCCAAACTGGGATCACTCTACCGTATCAAACAGTATCTTGCCAACAGCACAAGATTAGCCATTGCTCGCTTCCCTACTCTATGCATCTCCCATTCTGACTAATCTCAACAAAACTGAACTAAGCAAAATGGAAGCCTGCTATAACAGAATTGCCCGCTTTGCTGCAAATTGCTCACATAGAACTCATCACTGTACTGCTTTGAACCAGCTCCGCTGGCTTGAACTGCCCACCCTCCTAACCTACAATCAGCTCTGCCTCTGTCATTCTATCTGTTACCTCCACAATAAGTGTCCTGCCCTCAAAAACCTAGTACATCACTCAGCCAAAAGGCCTCTTAGATCATCAAGCAAACTACTGCTAGAAGTCACCAACAGCTATAATAACTTTGGAGACACACTATATAGTAGTTCAGTGGCTAAAAATGGAACTCTCTCCCCACTAGCATACAAAACACATCATCCATAGTCTCCTTTAAAAAAAAACCTCATTAGGCAACATCTCAAGCAAATTTGGCAGTGCAGTGACTGCTCCCCATGCTAGTGAAAGTGGATAAAGTACACACATTAAGCCTAGAGTACATGATAAGAGTTCTCACTCTTACTCACAAACTCTGGCTAATGTACAGTGTATGTACTGTACCTATGTACTATGTATGTATTCTACCTGTGTTCCAAATTTCAGCTGCACAACACAAATCTGTTAATTACCTTTATTTTTAAATTAATGTTTTCTTGTTTCTTCTCTCCACTGTAACTGTTGATGTGCTGCATACCACTGTAAAAACATGTCTCTTGTAATGTGTGTATACCGATCATGTCTAAATATCTAAATGTATCTGTAATTATTTTTCTGTGTGAAGCTTTTCTCCCCGGGCCTCTGCTGCAAACGGGCCTTTTCGGCTCAGTCAGACACCCCCAGTTATCAAATGAAAAATCAATAAAATAAAATTGCCTAGCTGCTGCATTCTGCAGTCATGGGTGCTTGTTTCTGTATCCAGAGGCCTTGGATGTCAATTACCAAAGATGTCTGGGTGCACAGTTATTAACAGAAGCTACTATATTCCATTTTTCCATCTTCCACCAAACACATCAAAAAGGTTACCCAGTGTGCCATGCCATCAGAGAAAAGACAATGCATTAGAAATCCAAATGTTGCTAATAGAGTCATCCAAAAGGTCCCACCAGACCAGCAAGGATTTGGAACTTATTTGAAGTTCTTTTTGCTGCCAAAGGAAAGTGGGACATCAGGCCAATCTTGGACCTAAGCCACTTTCAGCCAGCTTGTCAAACACTTGAAGTTTTGAATGGTCACAGTTCAGTCCATTCTTCCACTATTGTGGAAGGATGATTGTGCTCAGTATGTGTACTATCACATCATAATGGACAGACGGTCTAGGAGGTTTCTTCATTTCTGTATGAGAGCCAGTTATTTTCAGTTCATAGCCCTGCCCTTTGTTCTCACCACAATTTTCCTTGGGTGTTCAGCAAGTGCATGACGGTAGTTGCAGCTCAGTTTAGGATTCCTGGTGTTTCCCTACCTTGATGACTCCCACTAAACCTCTTTTGATTCACACCAGAATTTACTTGCTCCACATCTGCTCCAGTCTAGGCATTATGGTCAATTTCAGCAAGTCACAACTTTGCCCCATACAAGTCCTGGAGTTCATAAGCGTTTACTTCTGTGTAGTCTCCCAAATAGCAAGAGAACCACAGTTGAGGCTGTCCACTCTACAAAATCAAACCGTGAAGTTTTTGTCTCTCAAGAAACTTCCCTCCAGATTGATTTTACAGCTCGTGGAATCCATGGCTATCTGTTGTTGTACCACTGGCAAGATTTACATGAGTACTTTAATAGACATTTGCAGTACAATGGTCAGTAAGTTGACAACACACACATTTCCCCATGTGGATCACCAATATTTGGAAGGGACATGTAACCTGTTGGATTCAAGCATCAGAGTTGTCTCAAGGATGTCCTTTTGTTGTACCCTTACCAATTGCCATGGTGACCATAGATGTTTCCCAGCTGGGGTGGGGAGGAGCTACTTACGAAAGACTTCAAGGCATGTGGTCTCCCTCAGAGGCCAGTCTACATATCAGTGTTATGAAGAGCAGTCCTCCTAGTGTTGCAGGCATTCCAGGATGTTCTCCCTCTGGAGATGATTGCTGCACAGACAGACAACATGTCAGTAGTTTGGTACATCAAGAAACTGGAGGGAACCCATTCTTTCCCCTTTTGTCGAGAAGCAGTGAGTGTGTGGCAGTGGGTGAGCTCTTCTAAAAGCTTTGTAATCGTAATGTACCTTTGGGGAAGTATAACATCATAATAACCAAGCTGATCAGGCCTATTCAACTGGCTCATGAGTGGTCTGTCAGTTTGTCAGTGGCAAAGCAAGTATTTTGTCTCTAGGGCCAACATGCTGCAATCTTTTTGCTTCTCCCCACAACTTCAAGTGCAGTGGTACTTTCCCTGATTCCTCCAGAAGGGGAGTCACTGAGAGATGCTCTGCTCTACTGTTGCCCCCCCCCCCCAGTCTACTTTACACACACCCACAAGCTCCCATTATCTCAAAGATCCTCCAAAAAAAATTTCAGCTGAGGAGCAAAGTCATCCTCTTTGTTCCATTCTGGCCTCGATAGGTGTGGTTTCCCTTCCTCTGGCCCCACTTAGAACATCTGCCTGGGTCCTGGACTAGGTTCCAGATCTTCTGCCTCACTTTGACATTCAAGCCTTCAAGCTCACCACATGGTTTCTCCAGTCTAATGATGTCTCGGCAGTCCAGGCTGTTTTCCCAGGTCCTTCACATTAACACTTCTTCCCAGTAAACTTTAATCAGGAAGATGTGCAAGAGCGAATGGAAAAGGTTTTCAATTTGGGCTCATGAAAGCCATTTGGATCCATTTTCAGCCTCCATTCCAGTGGTTTTGGATTTCTGCACCTCAACTTTTTTGTAGTGGAGCCTGTTATTTCACCATCAAGGTGCAGTTAATTAACAGTGATTTCAAACTTTCAAATTGGAAAACATCACATGTTCTTCGTGTTTCACTGTTGCAGTCATCACACTTGGGTTATCTGCCTGCAGGTAGCCCTCAGTCGGCCCGAATACCAGTGTCTTGGAATTTCTGTGTCAGATGCTGTTGCTTCTTCCATGACGTCAGGTGTATAAAACATGCAGCTGATGCCATTACATCAGTCTTTCTTGCTGTGGAGTAGCCCAAAGCAGAAGCAGTTCGCAAGTGCCTGTCGGCCACTTTCTGAAATTTTTGTTTTTCGAGTTTCAAACCTTAAGTCTTCTAAAGGTAAGTACCCGTTGGGGATCCTTTTTTATTGCTCTAACCGATGTCAGAAAAAGTTAACAATTGTATTGCCTGTGGAAAGCAAATACCTCACAGAGATTTTCATTCTTACTGCGTCACCTGTTTATGTCCAAACCACAATGTTGCTCGCTGTCGGTTTTGTGTCTTGTTTAACACCGAACCATCCATCGTCGGGCTGTCTTTGTCGCTAAATTCTTTCGCTCTCATTCTCCATATTCCTATATGGCTTCGATAAGCCATCCGACTTCAGATCTTCTTAAAAAATGTAAGGATAAAGACAGAGACGGACTGCATAGGTCCAAAACTGCCGATGATGCTTCCGTTAAGCTAGTCGCCAGTCCGCTGGTACTCAATGAGGCAGCTTCGCACCCCCTGATACCTGCTTCTACAGATTCGCAGGCCTCTGCTGAGACCCATTCGGAGTCCGGTATGCTGAGAGATGCTTCTTCGATTATGGCACCTACGGATGTCTCTACCTTGGATGGGTCCGAAGTCGCTGTGTAGGCACCGGCTTATGAGGGTGTATTCCATCCTTCCGATGTTCGTATTAAACCGACCACTTCATTTTTAACTAAAACCACCGAGTTTCTCAGGCTCAGAGTTTACACTACACCTAGAAAACCGACGACCAAAGCGCATGCTCAAGCTCCTATGCCACAAAAACCAATGCTTAGAATGGCAGAAGGACCTTATTACTCTAATTAGGGGAAGCCAGCCTTCCCCTGCTAAAAGACAAAGGATTGAATTTCCTTCAGATTCTACAGACCAGGAGTCCGATGACTCTGACCCTTCTGATTACCAGGACATACCCTTATCTACTTATGAGGATTCAGATGCAGAGGATTCCATTTCCTCTGCCGCTCCTCCAGAGGATTTTTCTTTTGGTGAAACCTTGCATACTTTGAGAGTAGTTCTGTTGGGAATGCCAGAACTATACTCAGTCCAAAAAGAGACTCAGAGAATTTTTAGATTTGCCTCAGCACAGGCCTCTAGCTGTATCCCCTGTCCTGGGTATTGTAGATGATGTCTTCATGGAATCCAGCCTTCCTCCTGACACTTTATCACCAGCCCGTAGGAAACCTGACCGGTACTACAGAGTACCTGACACTCACAAATTTCTCCTTAAGAATCCTACTGCGGATCCAGAGACCATTTCCAGGGACCTAAAGGCATTAAGGCTACTACAGCCAGAAACCCTACCCCTTCAGACAGGGATTCCAGAGCTTTAGACAGATGGGGTAAGAAGGTATGTACCTCTGCAACTCTTGCCATTAGGGCTTTGAGTGGCCAGTTTCACATGTTGAAGTACCAGCAACATATTATGGAACTAATCAAGCAAAAAATAGTGCTCCTTCCAGATTGTGCAGAAAATAAAAATTTACAAGAGTTAATGCATTCTGCAAACCAAGTTAGTGAACATACTTTGCATTGTGGTTTTGATGCCTTAGAAGCATCTTGCAGGGCTGCTGTCACTGGTTCTGTACTGAGAAGGCATGCTTGGCTGAAGGAACAAATGTTGCCAGACCATGTCAAAGCAAAATTTACTAGATGCTCCATTAAATCAGGATTGTTTGTTAGTCACAAAAGCAGAAGAAGTTCTTAAAAAGATGGAGGAAAAAGCAAAATCTAAGCAAACTGTCAGATTTCTTGCAGCAGATGCAGCCACCTAGATTCAGTAGGCACTGGCCTTCTAAAAACTGGTCCTTTCCAGGCCTTCTCAGGCCAAACCCAGGGGAACAGACCACTACAGTCTCAGGGTATGCAGAGATCTAAACAATGGAGTGCTCCCACCTCAAAAACAGGGAATGATAAGCTATCCCTTACGGAAAAAGTTCACAATGACTTCTCAATCATCCTTCCCAGCCATGCCCAAGTACTTGCACCCCTAGGAAGAAAGCTCGCCCTTCATTAAAAAAACTAGATGTCCATTAATCAGGACCGATGGGTTCTAAACATTGTATCCCAGGGATACAGATTCTATTTCCACTCACTGCCAACCCCAAGCGGTTTGCCAGACCTTCCTCCAAACCAGTGGGCAGAGGCTGAAAAGCAAGAACTTTCCCTTCTCAATATCAGGGCTGTTCAGTTTGTTCCAGTAGAACAAAGAGGACAGGGCTTCTACTCCAGACTCTTCCTTGTGCCCAGAAAAGAGGGCTATTGGCACCGTATCCTGGATCTGTCAACCCTCAACACCTTTCTGGTGGTCTCAAAAATTCAAAATGCTTACACTGCAACAGCTTCTTCCTATGCTAGCCAAGGATGCCTGGTTAGTCACTCTAGACTTAAAAGAAGCTTATCTGCACATCCCCATAAGGGAGTCTTGCAGGAAATGTCTATGTTTCAAGGCAGGCTCTATGCACTATCAGTTCTCTGCACTTCCCTTTGGCTTATGTACTGCACCCAGAGTATTCACAAAGTGCCTAGGACCAGCCATTGCATACTGCAGACGGAGAAATATTCAAATTTACCCATATTTGGACGATTGCCTGATTCATGCGGACAGTCAGGAATTGCTACTTCAGCACCTGGCATTTGTAAAAAGACTCCTAGCTTCACTAGGGTACCACCATCAACGAAAAGAAATCACAACTGGTACCCAGTCAAAAAATTGTATTCCTGGGTGCAAGCTTGAACACAACTTCCCAGATGGCATTCCTCACTCAAGAAAAACAGGTCTTTTTGACAAACTACTTCAAACTAATGGCCACAAAAAAACAGCTACCTGCAAGGAAATTACTGCAAGCCCTAGGGTTCATGGCCTCATGCATTCTGCGAATTCCATATGCAAGACTGCATATGAGGAAACTTCAGTGGTACTTAGAAAAGAAAAAAAAAAATCTCTGGTGTCAGTATTCTCAGGACCTGGAAACAATGATTCCTATCATACCTTGTCTAAGGGCAGAGTTCCTTTGGTAGGCAGAGGCATGCAACCGCAACAAAGGCCTTCCTTTCACTCAACCCTCGCCGCTCAAACCCTGACAACAGACGCATCAGACTATCCATGGGAGGGCTCACATGGCAGGCAAATGCATTCAAGGCAAATGGAGCCCAGCACAACTTCCCCTGCATATCAATCAAAAAGAGATGTTAGCTGTATGGAATGCTCTGACAGCCTTCAAATACCTTATCCTACCAGGACAGCTCCTGATAAAGACAGACAACACCACAGTTGTGGTACTTAAGCAAGCAGGGGGGAACTCATTCCTACCCACTCTGCAGGTTAGCCTTGGATCTGCGGAACACAGCCTTGAGCAACCAAGGGTACCTGCAAGCTCAGTTCACTGGAAGACGACTTAAGCAGAAATCTACTGGACCCACACGAGTGGAAACTGGAACCCATATCATTCAAACTTCTAATCCAGAGGTGGGGGGCACCAGAGTTGGACCACTTTGCCTCCCCCCAAAACCACCAATTGAGCAAATGTTGCACCAGGAATCCTCACAGCAGAGCCTGGAAGGTGGATGTCCTATCCTTTACATGGGAAACCCTCAATTAATGCATTTCCTCCTCTGCCCCTCCTCTCAAAAATGCTACTCAAGATCAAACAGGACAGGCCAAGGACAATCCTTATTGCCCCAGATTGGCCACGCCAGCACTGGTACCCACTCCTACGCAGCCTGACAGCAGTGCCACCATGGCACCTACATCAGACCCCTTCCCTGTTGTCTCAGCAGGAGGGACAGATTTTGCATCCACAGCTGCAAACCCCTCAACCTTTCAGGCCTGGCTTATCCCCTGAATACACCACTAGGAACCCTCAGCAAACAGGTGCTGGATGTCTTCCTTGAAGCCAGAAGGCCTAGTACTAGGAAATCCTATGCTGAAAAGTGGAAAAGATATTGTTCTTGGAGTCTGTCTAAAGGAAAGGACACAGCCGTGCCCACCTCACCTCAAATCCTTTATTACCTAGCAGAACTGCTCCACAGAGGCCTATCCTTCTCATCCATTAAGATTCATGCCTCTGCCGTCTTAGCTCATTATAATACCTCTCTTTTCTCACCCTCTCATCAAACAGTTCCTGAGAGGCGCTAACAATTTACTGCCCTCCCAGGAGAGCTCCCACCCCGGCCTGGGACCTTAACTTTGTATTGGAGAAACTCATGCTTCCCCCTTTTGAACCTGCTGCTTCAGCATAGTTAAAATTCCTCTCTTGGAAAACAGCCTTACTTCTAGCTGTCACTTGAGCAAGAAGAGTGTCTGAGTTACATGCACTCATTGCTGTGGAACCCTTCATTATTTTCCATGCTGACAGGGTTTCTTTCAGGACTAACTCATCATTTATGCCCAAGGTGGTATCCAGTGTGGCTTTAGACCAATCCATCCATTTGCCAAACGTTTTCCCTAATCCTCAGAATAAAGGGGAAAGGATCCTGCGCTCCTTGGATGTGCACAGACAGCTCAGGTTCTACCTTGACAGGACTAAACCTTTCAGTAAATCTGACTAGCTGCTAGTCAGCTTTGCTACAGGCACAGAGGGCAAGGCCATTTCAAAGCAAACCATTTCCAAATGGATAGCACACTGCATCTATTTCTGCTGCAAACACCATGGAAAACCTACCCCACAGGGGATCAGAACTCATTCCACTAGGGCTATCTCAACCTCAACCGCATTTCACAGGGAAGTCCCTGCCAGGGATATCCTGAAAGCTGCAACCTGGAGTTCTGTACACACCTTCACAAAGCATTACCACTTACCTATTTTTTCTAAAGCCAGAGCTGGATTTGCTACAGCAGTCTTACAAGGCATGCTAGCCAGCCCTCTCACTTCTTTACTGCCTCTACCCTTCCTCAGCTTTGGGAATCAACCCAAGTGTGATGACTGCAACAGTGAAACATGAAGAACATAGTGCAGTTGTGTACACTTACGATAAATGTAGATGTTCGAGAGTATTCGCTGTTGCGAAGTCCTGGTTTCCCTCCCTCCAGCTCCCCTGACTTTCTCTCTCCTTTCTACCTATCCTCTTTATGGCCATATTTTATGGCAGGGGTATTTACTTTTTACTGCAGGTGTTCCACACCAGTTAATAGCTTCCTGTTTTGGAGGCTCCTGACATTTGTGGCAAGAAAAACTGATGTAATTGCATCAACTGCATGTTTTATACCCCTGACGACCTGACGTCATGGAAGAAGCGACAGCATCCGACGCAGAAATCCCAAGACTCTGGTATTCGGGCTGACTGAGGTCTGCCTGCAGTAGATAACCCAAATGTGATGACTGCAACAGTGAATACAATCAAACATCTACGTTTATGGTAAGTGTACACAACTGTACTTTGTCCTCGGCTTCCCTCAAATTATGCAAAGCCTGTCTTAAGGGTACGTTCCCCCTTAGATGACCTATTTTCTCCCTGGGCTTCTGCCGAAAACTGGCAACCCCTGCCCATTCGTACTTCACTGGTAAACAAATGTAATATAAATAAAATAAATAAAGGATCCCACTCTCCCCTGGGATCTTACCATGGTTTTGAGTCTGACCCCTTTTGAACCAGCAGCCAAAGTGGACTTAAAATTTTTGTGTTGGACAACCATTTTTCTAGTTACCAGTATTTCAGCCAGACCAGTATCTGAACTCCAGGCCCTGTCCTTTCAACCACCATTTTTCATAAAGACAGAGTTTCATTATGAACCATTCCCTCATTTTGCTAAAGGTTGCATCAGAATAAGTGCTGAACCAAATCTTTAATTTGCCAGTTTTGTTTCCCAAGTACACTAACAAGGGGAGTACGTGCTTCATTCCTTGACATACATAGATAGCTCAGATACTGTTGTCACTGAACAAAATCTATAAGGAAGTCTGAACAGCTTTTTGTTTCATTTTCAAAGGTTAGATTGGGAAATCTAGTGTCAAAAGCAATTTTAGCCATGTGGCTCACTGATTGTATTTCTTGTGTACATGGAGGAGTCAGCAGATTCACTCCTTTATCTAAGAGCACATTTGACAAGATCTATTTCTACCTCTTCCTCATTCTTGTCTAGAGCTTCAGTAGATGTTTGTGCTGCTGCCACCTTGTCACTAACTTATATGCTAGTTGCTGTTAACAAATTGGATATTTTTTCCAGGGACTGGTTGGTGTTTGGCTCTGCCTTTCTCCAAAATAACCTTCCATGTTTACCACCATGAGGTTTAAGCAGCTTGGGGCTCTGTCCAGTGAGTTGAGAAGCGGACAGAAAAGACATCGGATACAGAAGTTATGTACTGTCCATAATGATGCATCTTTGTTGTCATTTTCCATCCTTCCTCAATCTCTCACCTCCTCTGCATTTCCCCTTTTATATTCACTTCTAGTATGACTTGTGGGGTATATCTTTATGATCCTTTCCCTCTTCTTCAGCTTGAGATTTGATTATCTATTAACATGTTTCTAAATCGCACTCTACATATGTTTTTTGGCCTTGTAATGGATACTCCATGATAAGTCCCTAATATTGTAGGTCTGAGGGCAAACTCAATCTGAGGTAATGTGGAGCTTGGAGAGTATTATAGATAAGGAGAGGCGCCTGAGCTATGGAGCCTAAGTCTGGAAAAAGTCGCAGACGTCTGATCAGAGGTCTGATCTGAAATTCAGCTGGGGAAAGATGAAAACAGACAACACAAAGTCATCATTAGGGTGAGTGCATAACTTTTGTTTAAAGTATAGCATGCCACATATGCGTCATTATGAAGAGAGATGTTAATTTAAATCAAGTTAAAATTACAGCAGCAGGGTGATTAACAAGAAATACTGTGACAAGATATTGCAGTGACCCTAGACCTATCTAATCCCTTACAAAGTACACAATTTAAATAAATATATTAATTAATCTAAATGTGAAATTCTGCTTTTAACTTAAGATAACTTGATATACAGACTGTTTCATTATGACCTGGGGGAGGTAGCATTGCATTTAAGCTGCCACATCAATTCACAAAACTCTAAAAATAATTCAAAAGGACCCCATCTATCCTTGTATCTAACCTGCTCAATGGCAGTAAACTTGAAACAATGATCAGGCTTATCTTTGATATGCTTATTTAGTGCTTTTTTTACATTGCATTTGCTAATGTCATATAAATGCTGATAAATTTGTTTGTTGAAATTATTAATTGTCTTCCCTATATAAAATACTTGACAGTTTTGACAAATAGCAATGTAAACCAAGCTCTTACTAGCACAGTTAAACCTTTGTGAAAGGTATACTTTCCCATATCCCTGTATAGTGAAACCATCATTTTCTAAGATATGGGAACATTGGTTACAGTGGCCGCACTTTCTCATAGTGCCTCTTCCACCAGTAATTACATTCCTTTCCAGCAAATTTTTAAGCGACTTATCCCTCTCGTATATTACTACTGGAGGGTCACCCAATTTACTTTTGTACTGTTGTTCTATATCAAATAATATCCAATTATTCCTCATTATACTCACATAATTTATCCAAGCAAGAGAGAAACCTGTTGGATCAAATAGTCAAAGATAAAAAAGTCAGGTTAATGAAGCCCGATAAGGGTGGTGGGTTGGTAGCAATGGATTACGAAACTTACACCCAAAAGATGCTTACCCACTTGTACAGTGACATCTGTGAGGAAGTCTCCCTTCATTGGGTCAATATTGCATACAGACACATAGACATCGTATTGATGGATTTATTATTAGACTAACAAATTACTTTAGGTGAACATGATTATTTACAGCAAGGGCATCCACGTACAGCCACTATTTTGGGTGTACAGAAGCTACACAAGTCCACCGCTGATCCACCAATGAGACCTATAGTGGACACCAAAGCATCCAAGACATTTTCAATGGCTAAATTCATTAATTTAGGGTGCCAAGATGTGGTGAAACAATTTGGACACATCTTAGTTGATTCTTGGGACTGTCTTAAGAAAATTTATAAAGAGTTATATAGAGAGAACCGTATTTTTGCCACCATAGATGTTAAGGACTTGTTTACAGGTATTCCCCCTGATATAGGGATCACAACGTTTTATGAATTTTTATGTAAGCATTCACGTTTAACACACAATAGAACTTTAATGTTCCAGACTTTGATGGAACTAGTTCTTAAAAATTGAGGGACACTATTTCAAACAAAAGGTGGGGGTAGGTATGGTTGCCTCATGTGGGCCCCTTTCAGCTAATATAGTGCTAGCTGAATGGGAAACCACAGTAATGTTTAAGACGGAATTATTCAAACAGTGTCTTTTATGGCTATTTTTTTAGATGACATTCTTATTCTATGGGTGGAAGCTTCGAGTCTTTGCAAGAATTTTTAGATATTTTGAATTCTAGCACACAATTCCTTGAATTTACCATGGAACCTAATGATAATTCTATTAATTTCCTCGACATCACTACATGTAAGGATAAAGGAAATCATAATTTTGTATCTACACTATACCGTAAGCCAACCTACTCATACACCCTTTTACATTATTCAAGTGCTCACCCTGCTCATGAAAAAAGATCTCTGGTTAAGGGGCAAGGAGTTAGGTTGGCTAGAATGTTAAGTGGTAATCAACTTTTCTTAAAAGAAATAGAAATATTGGAGCATATGCCAATGGCACGAGGGTATCCAAAGAATTTTATTGACCCTATTTTTAATGAAGTTATTAAGAAGAGAACCCACGGTCATTTTGCACCAATATTGGATAGATCTATTGAAAATAACCTAAACACCGAAGTCATGGCTATTAATACCAATGCAACAAAGTTTCAGCAATCCATGGTTTTGACTTATACCCCATCATTTGAGAGTATCAAGGCCATTTTAAGGAATAATTGGATGATATTTGATATAGAACAACAGTACAAAAGTAAATTAGGTGACCATCCAGTAGTAATATATGAGGGATAAGTCGCTTAAAAATTTGCTGGAAAGGAATGTAATTACTGGTGGAAGAGGCATTATGAGAAAGTGCGGCCACTGTAACCAATGTTCCCATATCCTAGAAAATGATGGTTTCACTATACAGGGATATGGGAAAGTATACCTTTCACAAAGGTTTAACTGTGCTAGTAAGAACTTGGTTTATATTGCTATTTGTCAAAACTGTCAAGTATTTTATATAGGGAAGACAATTAATTTCAACAAACGAATTTATCAGCATTTATATGACATTAGGAAATGCAATGTAAAAAATGCACTAAATAAGTATATCAAAGATGAGCCTGATCATTGTTTCAAGTTTACTGCCATTGAGCAGGTTAGATACAAGGATAAGAGGAGGTCCTTTTGAATTATTTTTAGAGTTTCGTGAATTAATGTAGCAGCTTAAATGCAATGCTACCGCCCCCCCAGGTCGTAATGAAACAGTCTCTATATCAAGTTATATTAAGTTAAAAGCAGAATTTCACATTTAGATTAATTGTTAATATATTTATTTAAATTGAGTACTTTATAAGGGATTAAATAGGTCTAGGGTCAGTGCAATATCTTGTCACAGTATTTCTTGTTATTCACCCTGCTGCTGTAATTTTAGCTTGATTTAAATTAACATCTCTCTATATATTGATTGGATGAAATCCAGCTAATTGGTTTTAGTCACATGTTTTAAGAGTATATAATGCAATGTAATTGAATGAATTTGTTATTTTGATGAAGTCAATAGCTTAACAGCTGACGAAAGCGCTAAATAAAAGTACATCTTACTAGTTCCATTTGTGCGCCGTATTGTTCATCCACTGTGCAGTTATTAGTCTTTTCTGTGTGTTTTGGTTGTTATGCGTCATTATGGCAATACAAAATTGTATACTTTAAAACAAGTTTGTAATCTATCACATCTCTCAATACCAAATTATGTATTTTCATTTTAAAAACTCAAACATGCATGTGCTATATTTATTTGGTGTGCTGTGTTTTTCCGGAGGATTATATTTTGCTTAAAATTATGATTTTTGTAATGTATTTAGTGGAATTTTAATGTTGGTATATTCTGTTCTCATTTGTAATGGCCCCTGTGACTGTTTCAATTGTTGACGTTGATAGCGTGATAACTTGACACTTGTCACTCTTGTTATCTTTAGTCATTGTCTGTAAAAAAACAAAATAAAAAAATAATAAAAAAGTGCATGCAGTATCCTTTATTTTAGTGTGAATTTGGAGAGCGCTAGTGTTCTCTGCTGTGCTATATCTTATAAGGTTCCACATGACAAGCCCCAATTTGAAAAATGCTCTTTTTCACTGTGGTTTTAAATCTTGGTCTGATGAGTCACGGCTTTCTTAGAGGTCTCCTTTTGGTTATGTTTGTTGTTTAGCAGTTAATTTTGTAATGGAGGGCATTGGTAAGGCACTCTTTCTTATCTGTTTTGGCCTGAAATAAATGGGGCTGATTAGTAATGTGATTTGCATATATAGTACTTTGCAAACGTTTTGATTCGACTACAATAACCAGTAAGTAGAGTTGCTCTGTTTTGCGTTGGCACTTGTCCAAATTGATCCCAATCCCCTATACACACGCGCACACACACACACACACACACACACACACACACACAGATTGCAGGGAGGCTTGGCCCCTGCATTAAATATGCCTTCAATATTTTGAATTTTTTTTTTTTTTTTTTTACATTGTGGGCTTTCAGTATTTTGCGTGTCTGATCTTGTGACATAGCCCCCCATCTGAAAGCCATGGACACGAGTGACCCTTTGTACATCTGGTTACTGTTGGACACACTTAAGTCTGGTGTGTTGCATAGATTATTGGTGAAAAAGTTGAGAGTTTAATTGGTGTATGATAGGTTGTACAAGACTGTCCAATTTACTGTTCGGAGCTGGGCAGGAAATAACATTTTGTGTTGTCTGGTATGGGTCTGTTAGGTTAATAGTTTTGGTGGTTTTCTTGTAGCTCTGAATGAATAGTTGAAGATAATTTGGGCAGTGGTCAAAAAGGCTGTTTTATAAAACATTAACTTGTGATCTCCTATGTGTTATGTTTGTTACACCTATAAAGTCAAGGGTAGGGTTATTACCTGTGTGGGGATTGGGTCTGATAGTTTGTGTAACTGCTTGTTTCCAGACTATTATTTAGAAGAGTTTTATTTTAGATTGTGACCTTGTGGTGTGGATAAGGTTCTTGGGCTTTTGTTTGGAGAATATGTACAACAGAAGTACTTGTAGATGTGTTGTACGTGGGTGGGGATGGATTTAGAATGTAGAGATAGACATTCTAACATGAGATGTGTGGGGATCCAGTTAGGGCTTCTGTCATTGTTAGTGTTGGCACTAGTGATATGTTTCTCCATGTAAGATGAAACTTATGATCCAAGGCTGACATTGGCATAAAAATTAAACCTCATAATGTCTTGGCCTGGCTTACGTCTTTCAGGAACTGATTATTTGCAGTACTTACATTTTATTTATTTAACATTTGTTTACCAGGAAAATCCAACTTGGAACGAAGCCAATTTTCAGTGGAGGCCCGGGGAGAAATGTTCCAGAAGCATGTCTTTGTAACGTGGGAGGAAACGGGAGTACCCGGAAAATTCCCATATGAATGCAGGAAGAACATGCAGACTCCTCACAGAAGACACTCCAGCCGAGATGAAGTAAAATTTTTCACATGTGATGCAGTAAATCAAAGCCACAGTGAATAGTCTCAGTTCAGGTCAAGCTGAGTGTTCATTACTAGGACCTCCAGTAAAATTCCACCTCTTGAGGCTGTACTGTTTCAGAACAGGTGCTGTAGTCTTAGTACTTTCCCTCTTCTTGCATCCGTTTTTAGACTCTTTCTAACTGGTTCACGTAAATTTGAATTCTAGCCCTTTTTAAATATTCAGTGGTTTTCACCTGAAGTCATTTGTCACCTTTCTCCAGGAATTACCCTTAAAGGAGTTGTAACATATTATGTCCTACAGCATTGTCACACTGCAAACAAATGTGACACTTTTTTTTTTATTTGCATTCTTTTTTCCTCTATTGGTTTGACATCATTTGACCCCATGCCTCTGATGGTTTGCTGGTTCTACCTCAGACTTAATATGATGTCCTGTTCTCACTGGCTCTGACTTGTATCATGGCTCCAGGAAATAACTTCTTTGGAGTAGCTTTCCTATGTTCTCTCCCACCCTACACTTCTACAGTAAAATCTTGTAGGTGGTATTTGCAGTGGGCAGACTTTATGATGCCACCCCACCTAGTCTAGGAAACACTACATTGTTGTTTCCATGGCTTCCATTAAGGAAATGTAACCACATTTTTGTGCCTCATGTACATGTCCTTCCTTCCTCCCCTCCCAGGGCATGCATGCCCTGCCACCCCTGCTTGCGTCAGCCTCCTAACCTGGTAACATAACCAAGATCACCTCTGTTGTAGTTTGGGGTTTTTCCTCTGTCATGGTTCTGGCAACACTTTTATTTACATTGCAAAATATTAGAAAGTCATTTGCAGATGGTTATAGGTTCATAGGTAGGTACTAGGCTATCGGCCCTAGGGCCTATACAAGCCTAGCCAAAAAAAGGTACCCTGGCTTTCGCCACCCAAGAAAATTATTTTCCTGTGCCCCTGTTGAGTAGAGCCACAGAGTTGATCACCAGGGATAATTTCCTATTTCCCATCCAATCATCAAGATTTTTCCTGAGTATAAATGAACTTTGATATAGATAGGTAGTTTATTCCAGAGTATGGGAAGTCTCTGGGACAGGAATCTATCCCTCCAGCATGTTCTGTTTATTGTGGTGAGAAGGTTTAGGTCCGTAGAGCGTGTAGCTCAGAGGGATTGGGATTTCTTTAAGTTGAGCATATCCAACAACTCTGGGTTTGACGTAACTCTGTATGTTAGGCAGACATCGCCTCTAAGTAGGCGATATGCGGCGGAGTAAAGTTGGTGTTTTTTGAGACGATCTGCATAGAGCATCTGTTTGAGGCCAGTAATCCTCTTTGTGAGGTATTTCTGCGGCCTTTCCAGTTGATGTCTTGTGAGGTACATACCAAAAGAGGCGTTGTACTTTATAATGGGTCTAATGAGTGATGAGTAGAGGGGAACAATGACCTCTTTTTTTCCTGAATGAGAAACCTTTTATGATGAGGTGTGCCCCGTAGAAGGATTTCCTGACTACTGTGGCAATGTGATTATCAAAGGAGAGACTACTGTCCACCTGTGTCCCAAGGTCTCATATCGCACTTTCAGTATTAAGTAGACTACCACCTATGTGGTAGCTCATGGGTACAGAGCTTTTACCAAAGGGGATGACAGAGCACTTTTTGGCATTGAGCTTGAGGCCATGGCTTTGACACCAGGCATCTGTCTCGGTGAGGCTCTTTTGTAGGATGTCCACATTGTTAGGAGTTTCACTTATGGCTTCTAGTTTGCAGTCATCTGTGAACCTCGTTAGCCAAAGACCTTCTGTGTTAGCCTGTACTTCAGAAAAGTAGATACCAAACAGGAGAGGACACGGGACTGAACCCTGTGGTACTCCACTTGTCACTGGTCTGAAGTCGGATTTGGAGTCTGCTACTTTCTCAGTGTGGGTTCCGTCAGTGAGACAGTTGGCAACCCATCTTGTAACATAGGGATTTGTACCTAGTTTAGTGAGTTTATTTATAATTTCAGAGTAGGGGATGGTGTCAAAAGCCTTGGCGAGATCTACATAGGCTGTGTGAACCACCTTACCCTCGTTTACGGCTTTGGTGACTGCTTCAAAGAAATCAATCAGGTTTAGGAGACAGGATCTGCCTTTTCCAAACCCGAACTGGGTGGGGTCCAGAGTTTGGAGATTACCAGTGTATTTGTTTATAAGTTCCATGGCCTTGCAGACCAGGTTTGTTAGGCTAATGGGGCAGTAGTTCCTGGGGTCCGTGGTGGCCCCCCCTCTGTGGAGTGGGATAACCATCGCTGTGCACCATTCAGTGGGCACAAAGCCTGAGGTGAGGCTATGATTGAGCATAGTGCTTAGGTGGGGTGCCAGTTCATTCTGTAGTTCTTGTAGAACGCAGCCTGGGATGTTGTCATTTCCCATGGATGCTGTGTTTTTGGCTTTTGAGAGTGTTTTTTATTTGTGCAGCCGTGATTACAGGAACTTTGCATTCTTCTGGTATAGAGATGGGCCCTTTAGTTGGTGGGGGTAAAGTTAGCACTGAACCCGTCTGCCAGGATGTTGGCAATGTCCGTTGGTACTGTATATTTAGTGCCATTGTGCTGTAACTCAGAGTAGAGAGTGTTGCTATTGAGATTCTTCACTTAGCTATAGAATGCTTTGAGGTCGTTTTTAGAATCCATGGCGATTTTGTTTTCATAACTAGCTTTGGAGGAGTTTGAGGGATCTCAGCTCCTTACTGAAATTGACCAGGGAGTTCTTCCAGTCATGAGATTTTACTCTTTTTTGCAACAGTTTCTTTCTTCTGTTGTAAAATTTGGTTATGGCAGGGGACCACCAGATTGGCTTCCTTTTTTTTGAGGATAGCATCTTGGTTCTGTTAGGGATAGCATAAAGTGCATTTATGTAGGATTCAGCAGTCGTACCTCTATTGCCCTTCTGCATGGTTCATAGGTAGATACTAGGCTATCTGCCCTAGGGCATTTATAAGCCTAGCCCGAGTGTATTTGGTTTTCGCCTCCCTATTAGATTAGTCTACTGTGCCTCTGTATAGTAGGTCACAAAAGGTAGCCCTTTAAGATTAGTTTACTGTGCCCCTGTCGAGCAGGGACACAGAAGAGATCCCAGGGGTGAATTTGCGATTTCCCATCCACGCATCCAGGTTTCGCTTGAGGGTCAGCGAGGGGCAATGTCTAACATGAATTGGTATTCTATTCCAGAGTGAGGGGAGCCTCTGGTAAATGAATCTGTCCCTCCAGCATGTCCTATTTATTTTTGTGCGGAGATTTAAGTCCCTGGAGCGTGTAGCTCTAAGGGATTTGGATTTTTTGAGGTGGAGCATGTCCATTAATTCTGGGTTAGACATGGCTTTGTACGTCAGGCATAGATCGCCTCTGAGTACGCGGTACGCTACTAAGTAGAGCTGGAGTTTCTTTAGTCGGGCTGCATAGGACATCTGTTTGTAGCCCATGATCCTCTTGGTGAGGTACTTTTGGGGTCCCTCCAGTTGCAGGTGTCGGGTAAGGTACATCCCAAAAGGGGCGGGCATTGTATTCAATTATGGGCCTGATGAGTGACGAGTAGAGGGGCATAGTGACCTCTCTTGATCTAGATGCGAACCCTTTCGTGATAAGGTGGGCTATATAGAAGGTCTTTCTAACCACTTTGGCAATGTGATTATCAAAGGAGAGATTACTATCTATGTTGGTCCCCAAATCTCTAATTACTTCTTTCGTACTTAATGAATTACCACCTATGTGGTAATTTGTGGGCACTTTGTTTTTCCCAAAGGGGATGACTATGCACTTTTTAGCATTTAGCTTGAGGCCGTGGTTCTGGCACCAAGCATCCATCTCCGTGAGACCCTTTTGGAGGATGCTTGTGTCAGCTGGAGAGTAGATTATGGCTCCCAGTTTGCAGTCATCTGCGAACTTTGTCAGCCATAGTCCCCCCGTGTTAGCCTGAACCTCAGAGAAGTATATACCAAATAAGAGAGGTCCCAGAATTGAGCCTTGTGGGATGCCACTTGTAACTGGTTTGGATTCAGACGTGGCACCTGCGATTCTGACCATGTGGGTTCTATCCCTGAGCCAGTTTGCAACCCATCTTGTGATATAGGGGTTGATATTTAAGCTGGTAAGCTTATTTATGATGCCCGAGTGGGGTATTGTGTCGAAGGCTTTTGCGAGGTCCAGGTAGGCTGTGTGGACTACCTTGCTTTTGTCTATGGCTTTGGGAACTGTTTCAAAGAAATCAACTAGGTTTAAGAGGCAAGATCTGCCTTTAAAGCCGAATTGGGTAGGGTCCAGTGTCTGGAGTCTCCCAATGTCTTTGTTTATGAGTTCCAGGATAATCTGCTCCATAGCTTTACAGACCAGACTAGTCAGGCTTATGGGGCGATAGTTCCCGGGGTCTGTTGTGGCACCACCTTTGTGGAGTGGGACCACTGTAGCTGTACGCCATTCTTTGGGTACATATCCTGTAGTAAGGCTAAGTTTGAACAGTGACTTAATGTGAGGGTTCAGTTCTTCTTGGAGCTCGTGTAAGACCCAGCCTGGGACACCGTCCGGTCCCATAGATGCTGTGTTTTTTGCTTTGGAGAGGGCAGCTTTCACCTGTGCATCTGTGATGTCAGGGAGGTTACATTCAGTTGGGACAGGCATTTGCTCCTTTGAGGGGGAAGGGGGGAGAAGCTAGCACTGAATCTGTCTGCCAGGATGTTGGCTATGTCTGTAGGTTCAGTATATTTTGTACCATTATGCAACAATTCAGAGCATATCTGGGAGTTTCCACCCATATTCCTGACATAACTAAAGAAGGCCTTGTGATTATCTTTAGTGTCTAGGGCAATTTTTCTTTCGAAACTGGCCTTTGATGATTTTATGAGGGATTGTAGTTTCTTGCTAATACTGATCAGAGATGCCTTCCCTTTTTGGGATTTTGCTCTGTCATGTAGTAGCTTGCTCCTTCTGTTGTATAGCTTATTTATGGCTGGGGTCCACTAGACAGGTCTCCTGTTTTTGGAGGAGAGAGTCTTGGTTTTATTTGGGATAGCACGATCCATGCATTCCTGCAGGTGCTCATAGAATGCAATTGTAAAGGATTCTGCGGATTGTGCTGTATTATCCTCTGGCCCGGGGGCTTTGAAGGATTCCACCTCAGTATTGAGAAGTGTGAAGTTAGCTTTTGAGAAATTCTTTACAGTGATTTCCTTGGCTGGGGGTGGGGACGGGATATGGATGTCCAGGAAAATTAGTGTATGGTCTGATCTTACCAATGAGGGATTTACCTCTGGTGTGGAACAGAGTCTCCCCATGTTGGTGGTGACCAGGTCCAATATGTTCTTTCTTGTGGGAGTGGTGACCAGTTGTTCCATCGCGTTAGAGTTTATAAATTCAAGGAACCGTTGGGCGAGGGTGTTTGGGCTTGAGTAGTTTTCCCAGTCAATGTTTGGGTAGTTGAAGTCACCCAATAACATAGTGTTTGGAGAGACCTTCATATTCTCCAGTGTTCTCAGGAATGCCAAGTGGGGTTCCTGTGAAAGGGAGGGTGATCTGTAGCAGGCTACAAACTGAAAGGCAGTTTTGCCCGTTGTTAGTTGCACATGGATGGTTTCCGATGCTTCGTGCAGTGCCACTAACCTGGAGGTGTAGGTATCTTTGATGAATATAGATACTCCCCCTCCTTTTGTGCTTCGGTCCGAGTTTTGGGGCTTAAAAGCATGGTATGAGTTATAACCTGGTAGTGCTGGAGTGTTCTCAGGAGCCTTGAACCAGGTTTCTGTTAGTGCACAGACATCAATTTTCTCCGTACTGAGGAGAGCCTTGAGTGTGTGCATCTTGAGGTTTAGACTTCTGGCATTGAGTAGCATTACCTTTAGTTTTTTTATCCTTGGGTTGTCTAAGGAGCTGGGTTTGTCCTTTGAGCCTTGCCTAAAAAAGGCACTATGGGGGTGGCAAGAGCCTTGGCCAGTATACGAAAGCCTAAGGGTGACAGGTGCAAGCTGTCCCTAGTGAAGCAACGTGGCTTGTCGAGCATGTCATCCCAGGCTGACAGACACTGGATCCCCTTTGAATGACACCAATACTTTAGCCAATTGTTGAAACTGATAATTTTGTCTTTATACTGTGGCATCATTCTTGGTGAGGGCAAGATGCTACTCAAGGTCAGGGTCATACCAGCCTGGGCTACATGATCAGAGAGCTCCTCTATGTCTCTTCATGTAGTCCAGGGAGGTACATCTCAGGTCATTCACACCAGCATGGACAATGACGGAGTCATATTTGTACTTGCTTTGGAGTGACTTGAGTGCTTGCGTTATGTGACTGATCCTGGCACCCGACAGGCAGCTTACAGTGACCTTCTCCTTCTTCAGTCTTGAGTGGGACGTCAGTGTGCCGGACAATAGAGTCCCCTATAACGAGTGTATTTGGTGTGTTGTTTAGCCTTAAGGGCTGTGACTGTGAGGCACACTGACTTTGTGAGATATGTGATTCGTGGGTATTGTTGAGGGGTGGCTGTTGCTTGGATATCTGCTTTGGAGGTCTTTGCTGCTTAGGCAGATTTTTATTTAGAGCCTCCGAGTATGTTTTTGTGTGTTTATGTGTTGGGTATGCAGATGCAATAGGTCTGTGTGAGACTGGATTTGTGGTGCCGGTGGTTACCTTTTCCTCTTGACTGACTGTGCCAGTCTTGGGTTGAGAGAGCTCTGCCTCCAGTTTGGCTGTGTAACTGCATCTCTCACATGTATTCGAGTTTGTTGGAAGGAGGAGAGGGTTGTCTGTGTACATAAGGCAATTGTAACATTGCCACAAAATTCCCAGATTCACCAGCTGGACTGGAGAGTAACCCTGAAACTGACCCTTGGACATACCAGATTAGTGTAGGGAACTGTTTTTTCACTGATCAGATTAGTAAAGTGAACTGATTTTTCACTTGATCAGGAAGGACCAATCGGGAGCCTAGTACTTATGAGAAGTCTAGGAGGGTGTAGTGCTTTAGTTAGTTAGTGTTTCCTTATAAGAACTGAGCAAGTGCAGGGATTTAGAAAGAGAATAGAGTGCTTACTTTGAGAGTTTGAAGAGCAGACTTTGTGGAGCCTGGAATAGTTTAAACCTGTTTAGGCGGCGCTGCCCGACGCTGCGCAGTCTGCAAAACCGCGCAAAAAAAGAGTTGTAGGGTTTTGAGAGAGAGATGGAGTTCAGAATTGACCCAAAATGGCCAATAAAACTACAGCTTCTAGGCAGTAACCACTCCTACAGGGACAGGCAGGCTGTTCAGTGTTAACCACTGCCACTGGTGAACACAGAGACTTCCCTTTAGCCCAAGCAAGCACTGGCCTTCTAGAAACTTACAAACAGTTCAGAACAGCAAATCTGTAACTGAAGTGGGTGTTGTGAAGTTTGCCACTTCTGTCTTAAGAAGTGTAAAGTTGGCTTTGGAGAATTTTTTTTACAGTGGTTTCCCTACTGGGGGGTGGGGGTAGGATGCGGATGTCTAGGCTGATTAGCTTGTGCTCGGATCTGACCAACGAGGAATTGACCTTTGATGTGGAACACCGGTCACCCATGTTGGTAATGACCAGGTCTAGGATATTGCTGCCCCTGGTGGGGGTGTAGGTAAGTTGATCCAAGACATTGGAATTTATGAATTCCAGAAAACGTTAAGCAAAAGAGTTGGTACATGAGTAGTTTTCCCAGTTAATGGTGGGGTAGTTGAAATCGCCTATTATTAGGGTGTTGGGTTGTACCCTAATATTTTCCAGTGTATCAAGAAATGATGGGTGGGAATCCTGGTGCATGGTGGGGGATCTGTAGCAAGCTACAATTTGGATTGCGGTCTTGCCCAGGGTTATAAAACAACCTGGAGTAATTCCGCCAAAAGCAACCAGTAACCAGATATCAAGGCGAAAAAAGCGGTGGAGATCGCACCCAGCAAAGTTAGTGCACAAAATTCTTTATTAGAATAAAGAGTTTTGTGCACTAACTTTGCTGGGTGCGAGCTCCGCTTTTTTCGCCTTGATGTCTGGTTACTGTTTGCCCAGAGTTAGTTGCACTTGAATAATCTTGGATGCATTATGCTGAGCAACTAGCCTGGAGGTGTGGATGTCCTTAATGAATATGGACACGTCTCCACCTTTAGTGTTTCGGGCCAAGTTAGATGGCCGAAAGGTGCTTTATGAATTATAGCCTGATAATGCAGGGGTGGTCTCTGGAACCTTGAACCAGGTCTCTGTCATGGCACAGATGTCTATGTTCTCCATTTTAAGGAGTGCCTCGAGTGAATGCATTTTGAGGTTTAGACGTCTAGCATTGAGTAGCATTACCCTCAGATTTTGCTTGCTTGTACCTGTTATGGTGGTGAATTTGTCATTTGAACCTTGCCTAAAACTAGCACTATAGGGGTGGCAAGAGCCTTAGCCAGTATCCAGAATCAAAAGGGTGACAGGTGCAGGCCATCTCTGGCAAAGCATTGTGGTCTGTCGATGATGTCATCCCAGGAAGACAGATACTGTATCCCCTTAGAATGACACCAGAAGCTTAGCCAGTTGTTGAAATCAATCATTTTGTCCTTGTACTGTGGTATCATTCTGGGTGATAGGATGCTACTCAGGGCAAGGGTCGTACCTGCCTGGGCTACAAGATCGAAGAGCTCCTCCATGTCTCTCTTCATGTAGTCCAGGGAGGTACATCTCAGGTCATTCACACCAACATGGACAATGACAGAGTCATATTTGTACTTGTTGTGGAGTGACCTGAGTGTGTGCGTTATGTGGCAGATCATGACACCCGACAGGCAGCTGACAGTAACTTTCTCCTTGTTTCGCCTGGTGAGTGGAACATTAGTGTGCCTGACTATAGAGTCACCTATGGCTAGAGTGTTGGGTACGTTGTTATGCCTTCTGGCCTGTGGTTGAGTGGCACCCTGAGTTTGTGGGCTGTGTGTCATTTGGGTTGTGTTGGGGGGTGGAGGTTGCATGTGTTTCTGCTTTGGAGGTCTCTGTTGGTTGAGCAGACTTTTATTGAGAGCCTCTGCGAATATAGGTGTGTGTTTTGTGTTGCTATGTGTGTGTTTTGGTGGTGTAGGTTTTGAGGACTATGTGATGAGTGTGGTGTGGTGCAAGTGTTTACCTTCTCCTCTTGACTGTCTAGTCCAGTCTTGGGTGAAGAGTGCTTTGCTTCCAGTTTGGCTATATAAGTGCATCTCTCATGGATTGTAGTGTTGGGTGGTAGGAGGACTATACATAATTCATTGTATGAAATGGTCCCTGTATCGGCTAAAAAAAATTTGGGTGGCTACCACTGCATTTCTTAACTCATTCACTCTGGAGCAGCTCATAAAAAACTGCCTGCTAATTCCACCATAGGAACAACAGTGCAACATGAGCTCATTTTTAGAAAATCCATTTGTAATCCCATACAGAATACAAATGTTCATAACTCTTTAACTATAAGAGCTAGACTAAAAATGTAAATGCAAAAGTTTTTCAGCAGACACTGACCTTTCCAACAGTGTAAATGTTGATAGTGCATATCAAAGTCATTATTAAATATTTGGTAAGGAATGTTGATATTGTGCATATTTTTTAACTTTTTGGAAAAGCAAAGCACAATATCTTGGTCAATGTACCATGGTGACCCATACAATTTGAATTTAATTTGTTAGTATGAATGTCAGCTTTAAAATGATACCTTAACCATTACTGTGTGATGTTCCTTTCTTGAGATATTCACAGAAATATGATTAATATATTATTTCTCATAATTGATAAACTATGCATAATATCTCTTCACGTGTAACAGACAGAGCCTACATATCAGTGTAGAAGTTGTGCATCTGAATGTCAGCCTCAAAATGATGCATCATTTGTGTGATCACCATGCTCCCTTGCAAAGATATGGGCATAATAATAAGTACTGTAAATGTATAATTTTCATAATCATACAAGACTAAAACTGCGATATCTGTATATGTGTACAGTGCACAGGCACAGTTCTTGTACCATGTTGTAAGGAGTAACACTGTCTTCAAAATGAGGTATTACTTGCACACTGCCCTGCTCCCTTGTAAAGTTATTTACCAAAATGTGAAAAAAAATGATAATTTCCATAACCTAAGTCTGAAATAAACTTTGATATCTGCATATGTGCACAACATACAGGCAACACTCTTTTACCATGTTGGAACTATCAATATTGTCTTCAAAATGAGGTATTACTTAGCACATTCAGATGCTCCCTTGCAAAGTTATTTACCAAAATATGAAAAACATCATAATTTCCATAACCTAAGTCCGAAACAAACTTTGATATCTGCACATCTGTACAACATACAGACACATTTCTTTTACCATGTTGGAACCAGCAATACTGTTTTCAAATGAGGCATTACTTGGCACATTCAGATGCTCCCTTGCAAAGCTATTTACCAAAATTTGAAAAAAAAATCATAATTTCCATAACCAAAGTCCAAAACAAACTGATATCTGCACATGAGTACAACATACAGGCACCATTCTTTCACCATGTTAGAATTATCAATACTGTCTTCAAAATGCGATATTACTTAGCGCATTCACATGAGCCCTTGCAAAGTTATTAACCAAAATATGAAAAAAAATCATATTTTCCATAACCTAAATCCGAAACAAACTTTGATATCTGCACATCTGTACAACGTACAGGCACAATTCTTTTACCATGTTGGAACCAGCAATACTATCTTCAAAATTAGGTATTACTTGGCACATTCAGATGCTCCCTTGCAAAGTTATTTACCAAAATATGAAAAAAAATCATAATTTCCATAACCTAAGTCCAAAACAAACGTTGATATCTGCACATGAGTACAACATACAGGCACCATTCTTTTACCATGTTGGAACTATCAATACAGTCTTCAAAATAAGGTATTACATGGCACACTGACATGCTCCCTTGCAAAGTTATTTACCAAAATATGAAAAAAAATCATAATTTCCATAGCCTAAGTCCAAAACAAACTTTGATATCTGCACATGAGTACAACATACAGGCACCATTCTTTTACCATGTTGGAACTATCAATACAGTCTTCAAAATAAGGTATTACATGGCACACTGACATGCTCCCTTGCAAAGTTATTTACCAAAATATGAAAAAAATCATAATTTCCATAAAATTAGGCATAACAAGACTGATATATGTACATGTGTACAGCATTCAGAAGCAGTTTTTACCATGCAGACACATATGATTGTAAATATACACATTCTTGGTGTAGCCAACATACTGCTGAATGGGTACATGTAAAGAGAAAAAGCAAGGTAAGGACCGCCACTCCACTAACGAGCCCAGGACAGGCATGAGACTTCAGTAGCAGGCAAGGCCATCTGAGCTGTGCTAGCTACCCACTCAGACAGCTGATACCACTGTAGTCTCACAACCTCCTTCAATGTCAGCAGTCTGCCTTACCTATGCCTTTTCTCTTTACGTATGTCCATTCAGCACTGGTCCCATGGGATCAAGTTCTGTATTACTAAGCCCTTCCTGTCAACTAAACTCTACACATGCCTGATAAAAGCAGAATAAAAAAAGAAGTATTGCAGGATGGTTACTGACATGTTAGATTGTACATGCTAGCACTCTCCTGAAACAGTTGTTCTTTCTCAGCATCTTCACCAGCTCCTTACCACAGTTATTTGTCAAACTCATAAAAATATATTTTACACAACACATTTCATAATAGAGTTTTACTTACCAT
Organism: Protopterus annectens; assembly: GCF_019279795.1. NCBI lineage: Eukaryota > Metazoa > Chordata > Ceratodontiformes > Protopteridae > Protopterus > Protopterus annectens. The sequence goes on along the minus strand of NC_056744.1, from coordinate 19,114,722 downwards.
ACTGGTCCCTACTTAGTCATGGGTGTTTTCCATTCTTCTCACAAGCTGCATACTACCAATCCTGCATAGCTCTCCTCACGCCATTGTGGAGGTCAGTCAAGAACAAGGCAATGCCGTCCTTAGTTAGGTGAACACCATCCCTTCTGAACAGGTAAACATCTGCGGTGATGCTGTCATGACAGATTGTAGATCCATCAACCCTGTGCAGCAAGCCATGCATGAACCCATTAAGTAAACATCTGGCCTTGTGCGCTGCCCGTTGACTGTTTGCTGTTTCCCACATCTGTTGAGGAATTATGTTAGACCACACAAAATGACAACGTGGCCACCATGACTGCAGGTGTTCAAATATTGCTCTGATTTGAAACCGTATCCTTCCGAGTGGTTGACTGATGATATTATTCCATCCAATGTGAAGCACAAGGATGTCGAGCCCAGGGTAGATGGAACACTTCTCTTCCAACTGCAGTACTCCGCTCCAATGCATACCTCTTCTTGCAACCCAGTATACCTTCACACTGGATGTGGGGAAGCTGGTAGCAGCAGTGACTCCTGATTGCATGCAATGCCAGCACTCTGCCTTACCTCTGCCTTTTCCATTTACATGTGTCCTTTCGGCAATGGTCATAAGGACTCAAAGGGGGAAGCTAATGTAAAGGGTCTTGCCCTGACCTACATACATTTACTACACTTGAAGAGAGGGAGACTGAGTGGAGAGCTCAACCAAGAGAACATGTGAAAAGACTAAGACTGCCCCAGGCTTTGTCTTTTTGCATGTGTCCTTTCCCGGAGGGAAACACTGCATCACAGTGGCAGCCCTGAGGACATGCTTACCTAAGACAGCAGTACTGTGGGACTGAGCAGAACAATCTCCAAGTTCCCAACTGCAATCCAGGTCGATCAGAAGATCACTGGGTATGCCCCCCCATGATGCACCCACCAACGCAAGAGCAGTTGGCAGAAATCTCTGAAGAGGAACCTTCCTGGCCTTGGTGCATAAGGGCCTGGCCGGTAACTGACAAAGGGGCACAGAAAGTGCACATGTAAATCCCCACTAAATGAATTACAGACAATGTATGCACAGAAAGGCACATGTAAATCCCCTCTAAATGAACTACAGACAATGTATGCAGATGCATCACCCTATCTCCCAAGAGAGCCACTGTCATACTGATATTCATGTCTATGAACCTATGAACACAATCTGGCTTGTGGATTCATCAAAGTGATAACGACTTCTACTTATGTGAATAACAGTTACAGCAGCTGAGACTTTTACCAGAAAAATGATAATGACTCACTGCTATATTGTAACTACACTTATTGCTAATGTGATAATGACCTTCCTTTCAGTACTGCAAAGTTATGCATGCTCAGACAAAGGTGATAATTGCTGCACATAACCTGTTGACTAGGCATTCATTATATTACCTTGTGCAGCTGTTGTGTAACACAGACTCGTTATCAGTAAGGAGAACACCTGAGTAATTCAGTAAAATAGTATAACACTTACATATTACTGAGCCCTTCCTCCCACCTAAATTCCACACATGACTGACAATGCCAGGAAAAATGCACAAAAAATATGGTAGCTCCATGCTGGCAGTAGTCAACAAGTGATCACCTTTATCTTACTCATGCAAGTACTAATCACAAATAGAATAATACAAGCAGAAGTGATTTCTTGTCTGCTTATTGTACATTATAATAATTAGTCAATGGTGTGTCTGATGTATTATATGATGGCATATTACACAATAATTACATTTCTGTGCTGTATTCTAAGTAATGTAACCATATGTCATTTTCAGACATAATTTCTATGTTTCCCCAGTAACATATCCAGTTGTTTGCATTGTGTATGCACAAGCACCAAAATGGCACAATAAGCTATTTTGCCCAGCGGTCACTTCAGCAATCAGACCGTGTATGCACAAGCACCAAAATGTCACAATAAGCTATTTTGCCCAGCTGTCACTTCAGCAGTCAGACCGTGTATGCACAAGCACTTCCCTGATACACAATGAATTATTTCCCCAAGCAACACCCTCATTACTATGTCCAGGTATACATGCATCTAAACAAAAATGTTTCTCCCAAACAACCCTTCAGTAACATTTCCTAGTATGTGCAGTATAATCACAAATAGAATAATACAAGCAGAAGTGATGTAACCCAATGTAATTTGCAGACTGACTTTCTATATGTCCCCAGTAACCCTGCCAGTTGTTTGCATTCTTTATGCACAGGCACCAAAATGACACAAATTGGCCCAGCAGTCATCAGCAGTGAGACCATGTATGCACAAACACTTCCCTGATGCATAATGAATTATTTCCCCAAGCAACATCCTCATAATTATGTCCAGGTATACATGCACCCAAAATGAAACATTTCCACAAACAAGCCTACAGTAACATTTCCTAGTATGTGCAACCACCAGCTTTCTTTGTGATAGGGTAGGAAGATATAACATGCCCTGTCTCTCATAAATGTTTGATTTTCTGATAAATTACTAAGGATTACAGTTTCACACTTTCTATCACCCAGAAAATGCATGTTAATGCAAAACAAGTAAGTGAATTAGAGTAATGTTAAACAAAAATTGATTCTGGGCCTTTGTTCCCCATTATTTTTGGCTTTGTGCAGAATTCTTTGTGTACAAAGTTGAAGTATGGTCCATTAATTTCCAGCAATGCCCATCCACCCTGGCAGACATTACTGCTTGAATATCCCACTGGATTGGTTGCTTGTGGTTGAGTGCCTTGTTTATTGGAGGGGGGTGTGATGGATATACAAGCTCAATCAGGGGATTCTGGTAGGTGTTTCTAACATTAATCAGTCTGTGTCTGAGCTGACCTCTTAGCGGAAGAAAAATAGAGAAAGCCAAATGTAATGATAGGATTTTGAGGGACAGACGTAAATCAGGGAAAAAATCTGGAGGGTTTGAGCGTCAACACTAAGGCTAATAGTCAGTGTATCTGCTTTTGACTACATTTTGTATATTCCCCAACAGGGCCTGTTGACTTGGCGAGTTAGCTGAATACAAAATAAAATTAAATGTACAGCCAAGTCGTCACCTTTTCAACCCCCGATTTGGTGACAGAATCAAAATAACCATGGGGGGGGGGGGATCTCGATTTTGAAGGGCATACACATCTCAAACTTCTGTTATCCCCGATTGTGTCTAATGACATCATTGTATAAAGATATTTGATATTTATATAATTACCACACATGATGGATTGTTTGGTAACCGTATCCCCACCACGTACTCCTGGCGTATCAACGTTCCCCGAAGTTTTGCCAGAAATAAACTGTACGTTTAGTTAGAAAAAGTAGAGACAGGTAGTGAAAAGAGTGAAACCGTGTATACCGTGCCAGCATCACGATCCTTGCTTCTTGTGAAAATTGATAAGTTAATAAACCAACTCTTTAGCTGGTCGTCAGAAGTATGAAACATTATTATACCATTTGTTGTTTAATGACGTCACACAGTCGAAACCGATTGGCTAAAAGTATGAAGGCGGAAGTGCTTGATGCTGGGGATTTCCCAGTGGAAGTTCCCAGCTATGTATGCATAGAACAGAGGGTAACTGAGTGCGGTTTAATATATTTTATTACTGTAGCACCCTTACACTGCAGAAGGGGACTAAACACTGCCGAACACGTTTATAGAACGGGTTCTGTATTACCTAAACTTAGTGTTGCCTGTCCAGTGACGGATACAAATGTGTTTTCCATTAAGGAGCACTTAGAGGGTAAATGTGAGCTGATCTGATGAAATGAAGATGGTTGAGAAATGTCTGTAAAATAGGCAGTAACTTCAGGCTTGGTGAGGCAGCGTACAGGAATGCCATACACTGTTAGCATGCGGCTTCCTGTTCTCTGTAGTTAACAAGTTGTGTTGCAAGTGACAACGAAATGTTATTCAGCTAAGCTTTGTCTTACTGCATGTGTGTGGGGATAGGTGTGGGGCGGAGTGTTAGTGAGCAGAAACCCACTGCCAGCGACAGTGTAATGCAACACTTGCACCCTACAAAAAGTACATGGGATTGTAAACCGATAAGTGGGTGCTTATGTAACTACACATAATTGAATTTGTATGCATATTCAGAATGTTGTGGTTGGAGGTTGAGTTATCAGCTTACTTTCTGTTGTATCTTTTTTTGCAGTTGTAGAAGTTTTAATAAAAGAGTCTGGGGAAGTAAGTTGAGGACCACTTAATGCACACATTTAGAGCTGTGTGGATGGCACAATTTTATTACATTCTGTACAAGATGCAGATTTTCATTTCATTTTTGGATGGTTAACTGCTTAATAAATTGACTCAGTAATAGTTTTGCCAGAAGCAGTTAATTTGCTGTTTAAAGTGGAATTTGTAATTAATATGGATTCTGTTGGTTATGTAGTATATTAACATTTAAACAAAATCATTGACCAGAATTTGTATCAAAGATAGTGCATGTGGCACTGAGGCTGGCACATAAATGCTTTAACAGTGGTGGGGTGGGAGTGTGCACAGTGACGTCATACTGTGGGTGTTAACTGCCTAAACTGACAGCGGGACGCTCCAGAAATAAAACTGTAAACTTTTCATACAAATTATATATACACATATATACATAATTGTGCAGACTAAGAAACGGGTCCACTTTTTTACTGGTTAAACCAATCATAGGTGATGAAAAACAAAATGTGCTCTGAAAGCTGCATCTTTGATACATACAGAATCGGCTTGCTGTGATCACAAGCGGATACACAGTACATGGCAAGCCGATTTTCTCTCAAAACTTAAATATGAACATGTTGTTACTCCACACTGAAAACTAAGTTGAGAAGGCACCTGACAAAGTTCAGGTACTTTTTCAACTTAATTTTTTAACAGTGGAGCTAAAAATTGAATGCAAAGTTACCGGCGCTTGTGGAAGGGACTCTGGTGAAACAACATACAATTTCTAGCGTCTCAGAAAGCGCTTGGGTGTAAGCACTTAGGCGCCCTCAGAAGGTACTCTGGGTTAATGAGTTAATGGGGATCCCCCCCAGTATGAAAGCATCGGTTATAAGTTCTGCATAGGATCTGTTGGCCCATGACAGAATGGTTGTAATGAGAATCCAGTGACCTAGCTACTTATTGTCCTTTCTTTATTCTGTCAGCTGTCATAATGATGAATGGTCTGCAGTTAGTGTATATTCCTTGCCCATAAACTGATATCATTGTGTACCTGGAATCCATTTGATAGCCAAAAATGTTTAGTATGGCCACATATTTAGATTCCGCTTTGGTCCATTTTCTATGCATGGATGCTCCTCCCTACCCACCCCTTACTTTTGGGATAAAAGTGCCCTCAGCTCTACCTCTGAGTCAGTGTGTACAGTAAATAGTTTAGAGAAATCAAAGGACAGAATAGCTTCAGAACACTCAAATCTGTTAAGCTATTGAAAAGCTTCTTCAGTCTCAGGGGTCCACCTGACTTTGTTGGATGTTTGCCTTTTGTATGATTAGTAAGGGTGGTATTCAATAGAGAATATTTTTGCAAGAAAAAATTTGCCATATATTAAGAAAAATAGTGTGCAGAGTCAAGTGCATACTGTTCTGATATTCATGAAACTTTCAATTCCTGTTGTACAATGCCCAGTTTAAAATACTTCCTTCTTAAACTCACTGTTTCTTTCTTTGGTTAGTCTTTCTGGAGCTGTCTTGGAGTGCTCCTTCTTTTGCCTTGTCTTCTCACTGTTTCAAAGCGAGATGTTTGAAAATGGCTTTGCTGGCATTCTCTCTGTTAGGCATTTCTGATTCATTTCCTTCTTGACCTTCCCAACTGGCTTTGCCTTTCTCTCCACCAGTCCGTTTCAGGCCTTCACAAATTCTCTCCAATACTTCCACAGCCTGTGATGAATCATGATAGATTGTCTCTTTTACTGTCCCTGTGGCAGACAAGTACTCCAGTTTGGGACTTTTCTTTCTTTTTGTTAGGTTACCAATTTACATGTCTTCGAGAAAGGGAAATGAGTATGGGTGTCAGATTCCCTTAAAAATAGATGCCTTTTCTGCCTAGGTGTAGACAATGATTACACTCTTATGTGCAGTTTGTCAGGTTTTTGTACCCAAGATTGATCATTGCAGTTTGGTTCTCCAGATGATTCAAAAGAAATGACAGTGTTTATAGTTCAGGGAACTATGGCTTCTGAGTCAGCCTGCCCAGACATTCAGCTGTCTCTTTGGCTCACCAAGTTTGCTGATGGCAACCTGGGAGCAATCATGGAGTCCCCCAGTGATGTCAGCATATTACAAGAAGGGCAAATGATTGGTGCCAAAGCCATAGTCTAAAACTAAATGCAAAAAAATGCATTGTTGTTCCCTTTGACAAAATGGAATTCCCTGCAAATTACAATATTCATGGCACCCCCCCTGAGTTCCAACCCGGTGGTGCGAGACTTGGGAACACAGGTTGATATCAGTCTGAGCTTAGACCACCAAGTTTCCACAGTGGTAAGGAACGCCTTCTAAGTCGCACACTTTATAAGCAAAGGCATAGCATCCAGGTCAAGGGATGTTACAACTCCACTGTACTCGGCTCTCATCAGACCCCTAGTAGTATATAATGCACTCTTTTGCATGCATCTCACCAGACACCTGCAGCAGCTGGAGAGACCTCAGAGGTTTCTCACTAAGAAAATACAGGAACTGCAAACCATGACCTACGTGGACAGGCTGAAAGCCCTTTTACTTTACTCTGTATCTTATAGGCTGTTGACAGGTGACTTGTGCCTGGCCTGAAGTGCAATCTCCAACCCTGCCCTTATGGAAATGCTACACATCCGCAAGTCAAATGGCTCAAGAGTCACTCACTCTAGAGATCTCAACCTAGCTTGTGACATTAATAGGTCATGCTGGAGAGACAGATATGTCTTCCAGACACTGCCGCTTCTTTGGAATAGGCTCTCTGTTCATGTAAAATGAAGCTCTTCACTGACCCTATTAATACACAGATTAGATAATTAGGTGGGAGCCCACAATTTCGCTCCTGGGGTGGCACCCTTGTCCCTCATGGACATAGTTGGTCATAGACCCGCTCTTTTCATAAATCTTTGCTTAACTACCCAACAAAGAACAAATGGGAATACTTGGGATTAACATGGATAGGCTTGTAAAGGCTCTAGGACTTCTAGCCTATGAACCTATAAGAAATTCAGAAAGATACATTTGGAGACTTCTGCTATCCAGCATATACCAGACATTTCCATCAGGTTAGACGAAGATTTTCAAGATAGTCTGATTCTGATGATAGCTCTGGCATGACACTGCTGAAGGCAAGTACAGGGTTGGCTACCCACATGTCGTCTGAGGTCGAGCATATGTCTGCTACAGACTGTGGTAAGGATAGCCTCCCAGGTTAAGGACCATCACAAGACCACCATCAGGTATGTCAGGAACCTTTAAGGTACCACTCAGCAGTGTCAGAACTGGTGGCAAATGGCACAGCCTTCACTAGCCAGGGTGACATAGCAAATCTACTGGTTGATAAATTTGCTCTAACTTCACCCCTCACACTCACCCCTGAGAAAACCCTATTAGCATATTCTACCCAAATGTCAACAGGGAGCAGGTCCTGGTGGCAGTGTCACTATGGCAAAAAAAAACACTGCTTCAGTGGGCCCTGAGTGTGTCCCCAGTTGCCTGCTAAATAGCCTAAGACAAGATCTGGCAAGTTCTCTCCAGCTACAGCCTCAAAAAAAAGGTTACTTTCCAGGTGAATGGAGGGCCAAAATGGTCATCTCTCTTCCTGAGGGTGGACCATCAACCAACCCTGGGAACTACAGAACTGTCAGTCGCATAAGTCTGATATGCAACGCCATGGAACAAATTGTCATGGAAATGAATAACTAGGCCATTGGCAACCTACAGACAGTGGAGCCATCCCAGTTTGGCTTTAAGGGCAGGACCTTCTTGCCTGCTCAACCTGGTTGACTTCTTCAAGGGGATCATAAGGGTTTGGATGAGGGGACAATGGTACATACTGCCTACCTTGACCTGGCCAAGATGTTCATTACCATACCCCACTCATGTATTGTCAGACTCTCAGAACTAGGCATAAATCCCAACATAACTTGCTGAATTTCTGGCTGACTCACTGGTAGGACCCAAGAAGTCAGTGAAACCACCTTCACTAGGAGACTAGGCACCAGCAGAGTACCCTAGGGCATTATGTTTGACATCTGCTTCTTGGAAGTAAAGGCTAATGTCAAAGACCTGTGGCTTGCCAAGTTCTCAGATGATTGTAAATTGGGAGCTATCATAGGTACCCCCCACAATAGCAGTATCTTACAAGAGGGTCTAACACAAACAAATGACTAGTGCCAAAGCCATGGATTTAAAACTCACTGCAAAGAAATACTTCATAGTGCCCTTGGAGTAATTAGTTTGGGTGGATGATTTCTCAATCAATAAAACATCCCTAAGAGATGACCTAGTAGTTTGAGTTCTGGGAGCATGTATGTAGACAGTTATGTGGTCTTTGACCAACACGTAGCCAAGATAATAAGAAAATCATTCTGTGTCACCCATCTGATAAGTAAGGGTATGGCATCCAGGTCCAAGGAAGTTAAAAGTAGAACTCTACTCAGCACTTATCTGGCTCATCATTAAGTACAGTGCTCCCTTCGGCGTGTACCTAACCACCTACTTGCAACAGTCGGAATGCCCTCAAACTTTGCTTACCAGTAGAATCCAGGGTAAGAATACCTTGTCCTACACAGATCACCTTGATACCTCTGTACTCTGTCTCCTTCAGGTTACTGAGAAGTGATCTATGCCTAGTGTATAAGGCATCATCAGATCAGCTCTGATGGATCTGTTGCATATCTGCAAAATAAGCAGCAACAGAAACACTAGATCCAAAGACCTGAACTCTGTGTTTGACTTAAATAGAACATGCTGGAGTGACCGATGTGCGTCTCAAAGGATCCCTGCACTATGGGATAAGCTCCCCATTTATGTGAAGTAGAATTCATCCCAAACCTTATTCAAAAGAAATTTTGATAATTGGATGGAAAATTGCAGATTCACCCCTGGTCTGGCCACCTTGTCACTTATGGACAGAGGTCAGCAGTAAGTAGATTAATCCCTAACTAACATACCCCTCCACTTAACCCTTAGCTACCTCTTTACTAACATACCTGACCATATAGGCATCCGGGGAACTCTGATTCAAAACTGGGTTGAGTTGCACAGCTGGGCTTATAAAAACACTGGTGGTGGTTGGCCTAGTATAAACTTATGAACCTATGGGAAGGGGGAGCCACAGCTGACTATATCTGAAGGGTGTCGAGGGACTTCCTAGATAGTTAGAGAAGAAGTCCCAAGTTCCCTTTTTGAAGTCAGGCAAAGGTTCAACTTAAAAAAAAAAAAAAAAAAAAAAAGTGTAAGCATGTAGCCCCATAGACAAAGAACCCCATAAAGAGTGGCAGGATTTCACTTGGTGTATTTTCAAGGCTCCTTATGGCTTTCAACCACCCCCAAGGGTTGTCCATGCCTTCTGCTGTTCCTTTTTCTTCTCCTTGTAAAAAGCATAGGGAGTCTGAGTCTTCTGATGAAGTGGAACTGGAGTCTGAGGAAGAATTGCTAGCATTGCTCTTATTAGATTCATTTCATGGATTGATACATTAGTACTAGGCTAGCTGCCCTCGTGGGCCATTTTAAGCCTAGCCAGTTATCCAATGTGAGAATCGAACTCTGCACCTTGTGTTTGTAAGTTAAACACCTTAACATTTATGCCAAACTCCAACTTGCATTACAGTCAGACGATGATGACACTTGCTCCTGATTCTCCTAATGAGGAGATTTTCTTTGAGTACACTGTAGTAAAGATGATTGAGCACTTTCAATGTGTAAGTTCTGAAATGTCTGAGGTCCAGAAGAAGAATTGTGACCTTTTACCAATGGACTGTCTTATGACTTTGTTTTTTTTGAAGACCTTTTGGATATGTTTCCTGCTTCCTAGGCTCCTGAATCAAATCCCCTGCTCCTAAAAACCCTGGCCTGTTTTGCACGGTGCCTGAAGCTCAAAAGGTCTTGCATAAAAATCCTTCCTCTAACCCTGCAGTTTTCTTTGTCTACTGACAAACCTTCCAGATAATTGACTTCCTCTAAACTTCGCTCCTGTGACAGGTACAGTATGGCTTTTAACAGGTTTGGGGTAAAAAATGTATACCTCTGCCACACTGGCACTCAGATCAGTAAACTAGCAGACCCATATAACCAGGTATGACCTGACTGTTCTGTCTAAGCTTGGTGGTGTTTTCACTGACATGCCTTACTCCGAAGCAGAGATTTTGCCATTTCTTTACTTAGCTCTGCATCTGAGGTTGCTCGCCATTCTGTCAAATGCAGGTATGATACTGCCAATGCCTCTTTCTGGGTGGCTGCTTCAGGGTTTGTTATACAAAGGTACCCCTGTCTTAGGTTGCAGTGGGGCCAGTTTATTGGATTCTCTCTTGGACATGCTTAATCTCTCTGGTTCTGCAGCAGCAGAAAGTACAGTTGTGTACACTTACCATAAATGTAGATGTTCGTGTATTCACTGTTGGAGTCATCACACTTGGGTTATCTGCCTGCAGGTAGCCCTCAGTCGGCCAGAATACCAGAGTCTTGGGGTTTCTGCATCAGATGCTGTCGCCTGTTCCATGATGTTAGGACATCAGGGGTATAAAACATGCAGTCGACACCATTACATCAGCTTTTTTTGCCGAGTGGAGCCCGAAGCAGAAGCAGTTCGCAAGTGCTGGTCGGCCGGTACTTGAAATTTTTGTTTTTCGATTTTCAGACCTGAAGTCTTCTAAAGCTAAGTACCCTGTTGGGGATCCTTTTTTCTTGCTCTAACCGATATCAGAAAAAGTTAATAATTGCCTTGCCTGTGGAAAGCAAATACCTCACAGAGATTTTCATTCTTACTGCGTCATCTGTTTAGGCCCAGACCACGATGTTCCTCGCTGTAGGTTTTGTGCATTGTTTAACACCCGAACTATTCGTCGTCGGGCTATCTTTGCTGCTAAATTCTTTCGCTGTCATTCTCCGTTTTCCGAAATGACTTCCATAAGCCATCCGACTGTCGATCTTCCAAAAAAAATAAGGATAAAGACAGCGACAGACCCCATAGGTCCAAATCTGCTGACGACGCTTCCGTTCAGCTAGTCGCCAGTTTGCCGGTACTCAGTAAGGTGCTTTTGCAGCCCCTGATACCTGCTTCTACAGATTCGCAGGCCTCTGCTGAGACCCATTTGGAGACCGGTATGCCGCGAGTTTCTTCTTTGTCTGTGGAACCTGCAGATGTCTCTACCTAGGATGGGTCCGGATCCACTGTGCAGGCACCAGCTTCTGAGGTTGTATACCAACCTCCTGATGTTCGCGTTAATCCGATAGCATTGTTTTTGACTAAAAATGTAGAGTTTCTCAGGCCCGGAGTTCGCAGTATGCCTAGAAAACCGATGACCAAAGTGCATGCTCCAGATACCTTGCCACAGAAACAAATGCTTAAAATGGCTGAAGACCTTATAACTTTAATTAGGGGAAGTCAGCCTTCCCCCTCTAAAAGACCATTGATTTTCCTTCTGATTCTACAAACCATGAGTCTGATGACTGTGATCCCTCTGATTACCAGGTTATACCCTTATCTACCTATAAAGATTCAGATGCAGAGGATTCTATTCCCTCTGCCTGTCCTCCAGAGGACTTTTCTTTTGGTTAAACTTTGCATACTTTGAGAGCATTTCCACTGGGAATGCCATGACTACCCTCAGTCCAAAAAGAGACTCAGAGAATTTTTAGACTTGCCCCAGCACAGGCTTCTAGCTATACCCCCTGTCCTGGACATTGTAGATGATGTCTTCTTGGAATCCAGTCTAACTCCTCATACTTTACCACCGGCTCCTAGAAAGTCTCACCGGTATTACAGAGTACCTGACTCTCTCAAATTTCTCTTTAAGAATCCCACTGCGGATCCATAGACTATTTCCCGGGGACCTAAAGGCATTAAGGCTACTATAGCCAAAAACCCTACCCCTTCGGACAGGGATTCAAGAGCTTTAGACAGATTGTGTAAGAAGGTATATACTTCTGCAACTCTTGCCATCAGGGCTTTGAATTGCCAGTTTCACATGTTGAAGTGCCAGCAGCATATTATGGAACTAATTAAACAAAAAAGGTTGTTGCTTCCAGATTGTACAGAAAATAAAGATTTGCAACAGCTAATGCATTCTGCAAACCAAGTTAGTAAACATACTTTGCAGTGTGGTTTTGATGCCTTAGAAGCATCTTGCAGGGCTGCTGTCATTAGGTCTGTACCGAGAAGGCATGCTTGGCTAAAGGAGCAAACCTTGCCAGACCATTTCAAAGCAAAATTACTAGATGCTCCATTAAACCAGGAAAAATTGTTTGGCACAAAAGCAGAAGTTGTTCTTAAAAAGATGGAGGAAAAAGCTAAATCTAAGCAAACTGTTAAAGATTTTTTACAGGTGCAGCCACATAGATTCAGTAGGCATTGCCCTTCTAAAAACTGGTCCTTTCCAGTCCCTCCCAGACATTCTCAGCCCAAACCCAGGGGCAACAAGCCACTTAGACTACAGTCTCAGGGTATGCAGAGATCTAAACAATGGAGTGCTCCATCCTCTAAGTCAGGGAGTGGTAAGCCCACCCCCTTATGGAAAAAGTTCACAATGACTTGTCTATCTTCCTTCCCAGTAATGCCAAAGTACTTGCACCCCTAGGAGGAAAACTCACCCTGCATGCACAAAACTGGATGTCCATTACCCAGGACCGGTGGGTCCTAAATATTGTATCCCAGGGATACTTATTCTTCCACTCACTGCTAACTCCAAGCGGGTTGCCAGACCTTCCTCCAAACCAGTGGGCAGAGGCTCAAAAATGAATACTTCCCCTTTTCGTTATCAGGGCTATTTAACCTGTGCCTATAGAGCAAAGGGGACAGTGTTTCTACTCCAGATTATTCCGGGTGCCCAGAAAGGAGGGCTGTTGGCGGCCTATCCTACATCTGTCAATTCTCAACACCTTCCTGGTGATCCCAAAATTCAAAATGTTGCCTCTGCAGCAGCTACTCCCTATGCTAGCCAAGGACGCCTGGCTAGTTACCCCAGACTTCTGAGAAGCTTATCTGCACATCCCCATAAGGGAATCCTGCAGGAAATATCTACTTTTCAGGGCAGGCTGTATGTACTATCAGTTCTCTGCACTTCCCTTTGGCTTATTTACTGCGCCCAGGGTATTTACAAAGCACCTGGCTCCAGCCATTGCATTCTGCAGGCAGAGAAATATTCAGATTTTCCCATACTTGGATGATTGCTTGATTCAGGCAGACAGTCAGGAATTACTACTTCAGCACTTGGCATTTGTAAAGAGACTTCTAACTTCTCTAGGGTACCCCATCAACGAAAAGAAATCTCAGCTGGTGCCCAACCAAAAGATTGTATTCCTGGGAGCAAGCTTGAACACAACTTCCCAGATGGCATTCCTCACTCCAGAAAAAGAGATTTATTTGACAAACTTCTAACTAATGGCCACCACAACCCAGCTATCTGCAAGAAAAATACTGCAAGTCCTAGGTTTCATGGCCTCATCCATTCTACTAATTCCATATGCAAGACTGCATTTGAGGAAACTTCTGTGGTACTTAAAAAGTCTCTGGTGTCACCATTTTCAGGCCCTGGAAACACTGATGCCTATCATTCTGTGTCTAAGGGTAGAGTTCCTTTGGTGGGAAGAGGCATGCAACCACAAGGGACTTCCTTTCACTCAACCCTTCGCCGCCCAAACCCTGACAGCAGACGCATCAGACTACGCGTGGGGGGTCTCGCATAGCAGGCAGAGGCATTCAAGAGAAATGGAGCCTAGAGCAAATTCCCCTGCATATCAATCAAAAAGAAATGTTAGCTGTACAGAATGCTCTGACAGCCTTCAAATAACTTATCCTCCTAGGACAACTCCTGATAAAGACAGACAACACCACAGTTATGTGGTACATAAACAAGCAGGGGGGAATCTCAATCCTACACTCTCTGCAGGTTAGCCATGGCCCTGTGGAACACAGCCCTGGGCAACCAAGTGCACCTGCAAGCTCAATTCCTGCCAGGCAGACAAACTCACTGGCAGACGACTTAAGCAGAAATCTGTTGGACCCACATGAGTGGAAGCTGAAACCCAACACATTCAAACTTCTAAATCCGCAGGTGGGGGTCTCCAGAGGTGGTCCTCTTTGCCTCCCCTCAAAACCATCAATTGAGCAAATTTTGCACCAGAAATCCCCACAGCCAAGCTTGGAAGGTGGATGCCATATCCTTTACATGGGAAAACCTCTCAATTTATGCCTTTCCCCCTCAGCCCCTCCTCTCAAACGTTCTACTCGAGATCAAACAGGACAGGCCAAGGACTATCCTTATTGCCCCAGACTGGCCGTGCCAACATTGGTGCCCACTCTTGCGCAGTCTGACAGCAGTGCCACCCTGGCACCTACATCAGACCCCCTCCTTGCTGTCCCAGCAGGAGGGACAGATTTTGCATCCACAGCCTCAAGCCCCCGGAACCTTGCAGCCTGGCTTATTCCCTGAATACACCACCAACAGCCCTCAGCAAAACAGGTGCTGGACATCATCCTTGAGGGCAGAAGGCCTAGTACTAGGAAATCCTATTCAGAATAGTGAAAAAGATATCGTTCTTGGAGCCAGTCTCAAGGAAAGGACACAGTTGTGCTCTCCTTACCTCAAATCCTGGATTACCTAGTAGAGCTACTCCACAAAGGCCTATTCTTCTCATCAAGTAAAATTCATGCCTCTGCCATCTCAGCTCACTACAGTACCGATCCGCCTCTATTTTCTCACCCTCTCATCACAGTTCCTGAAAGGAGCTAACAATTTAAGGCCTCCGTGGAGAGCTCCCACCCTTGCCTGTGACCTTCTCTTTATATTAGAGAAGCTCACGCTCCCCCTTTTGAGCCTGCTGCTACAGCAAAGTTAAAATTCCTCTCTTGGAAAACAGCCTTACTCTTGGCCATCACTTCAGCTAGAAGGGTGTCTGAGTTGCAGGCTCTTATGGCTGTGGAACCCTTCATTATCTTCCATGCGGACAGGGTTTCCCTCAGGACTAACCTGTCATTTATGCCCAAGTTGGTATCCAGTGTGGCTTTAAATCAGTCCATCCATTTACCAATTTTTTTTCCCTAATACTCAGAATAAAGGTGAAATGATCCTGCACTCTTTGGATGTGCACAGACAGCTCAGGTTCTATTTTGACAGAACTAAACCTTTCAGAAAATCTGACCAGCTGCTAGTCAGCTTCGCTTCAGGGGCAGAGGGCAAGGCCATTTCAAAGAAAACCATTTCCAAATGGATAGCACACTGCATCCATTTCTGGTACAAGCACCATGGAAAACCTACCCCTAACCTACAGCGTTTCTCAGGAGAGTCCCTACCAGGGACATCCTGGAAGCTGCAGCCTGGAGTTCTGTACACACCTTCAACAAACATTACCACTTACCTATCTTTTCTAAATCCAGAGCTGGATTTGCTACAGCAGTCTTACAAGGCCTGCTAGCCAGCCCTAACACTTCTTGACTGCCTCCACCCTTCCTCAGCTTTGGGAATCAACCCAAGTGTGATGACTGCAACAGTGAAACACTAAGAACATAGTAGATTTGTGTACACTTACCATAAATGTAGATGTTTGTGTATTCACCATTGCAGTCCTGGTTACCCTCCCTCCAGCCCCCCCTGACCTATCTATACTTTCGACCTATCCTCTTTTTTGGCCATATCTTATGTTCCACACCATGTAATTGCTTCCTATTTTGGGGACTCCTGACAGCTGAGGCAAGAAAAACTGATGTAATGGCGTCAGCTGCATTTTTTATACCTCTGACGTCCTGATGTCATGGAAGGGGCGACAGCATCCGACGCAGAAATCCCAAGACTCTGGTATTCGGGCCGACTAAGGGCTAAATGCAGTCAGATAACCCAAGTGTGATGACTGCAACAGTGAATACACTCGAACATTTGCATTTATGTTAAGTGCACACAACTGTACTTTCTGCTGCTATATAACTTTTTAAAACCTTACAGAATAAAGGGAAGGTTATGCAGGACCTCAAGCAGATTTTTTCTTTCCCTGTCCCTAAATTTTAAAGTAATTATCCTTCTAAGTCTTCCTTTGTGCACATGCAGCAGAAACCTCTGTTTAAGGGGTTAGGAGCCCTTCTAAAATGATGCTTCCTGATAAGCCTCCTCAGGATTCTGGAGGTCTGAAGACTTTCTCTGAAAAAACTGCTGATATGTTATCTCATTTCGCCTTCGTTCTTAATGGTTGGGTTCGGAACCGAGCATCGGTTCCAACTTGGCCTAATACTAAAGCTCCAAGAGCTTTCACTGGCTCGAGGCTATACCCTATCCCGTGATGCCTGCCGAGAGTTACCCAGATCTCATTTTCCACTTTGCTGAATCAGGATTGTGTTTCACTGGCTCAGGCTAAGTCTTAATGTTTTTTGTCTTTTTTCTCCTTGCTTAGTGTTGTAAAACCTTTAAAACTTCTCTTATTCTCTTTAGAGGAGGTTAGTGGTGTTTGTTTATGTAACTAGTTTGTGTTACCACAGTTTGTGGTGTTCTTACGTGGGCTGCTGTTCCATTTTTTGCAGGCCCGTTGTTTTCCTTATCTCGTTTGTTTGTCCTCGGCGAGCCCGTTTAATTTAGAGGGTTCGTTTTTGGGTCCCTGTTGTGTTAGCTTGTTTTACTTTGAGGGCCTCCCTTTTTTCACCCCCTTTTCTTCAGGTTTCGGTGTTTTAATTAGAGACGTTTCCTCTGGCTAGATGAGATCGTCGTTTGTTAGAGACCTTCTTCTCTAGCCTTTTCTCCTAAAAAAAAAAAAAAGTTGTAGAGTCTTCCTTTTTTGTTTTGGGTATATTTGCTGTGACCCTTTTTTTCTCTGTAGTGTGTATGACAGTATTATTCTTGATTTTTTCCTGTGTAAAATGTCTAAAGATACTGGAGAGAGAGGTTCTAAGGAAGCCAAACAATCTGGCTTCAAAAAGTGTGACTCGTGCACACAGATGATGTCACTGACTGATGGGCATACTAGCTGCGTCTCCTATCAAATTCTGCACACTCAGCTCCAAACTCTGAATCTTGCAGCATGGCTAATCAACTAATTTCACCAATCACATCTCTCAGTAAACCTGTGATGGATGTCATTTTGGAGTCTAGAAGGCCTAGTACTAGAAAATCTTATGCTGATAAATGGAAGAGATTCTGTGCTTGGAACCAAGCACAAGGAATAAACACAGCAATGCCCAATATTCCTCAGATTTTGCAATATTTAACTGAGATGCTTCACAAGGGCTTATCTTTTTCTTCTATAAAAATCAATGCCTCTGCCATCTCGGCTCATTACAACACAGAGCCTTCTCTTTTCTCATCCCCTGCTAAAGCAGTACCTCAGAGGGGCCAAAAATTTAAGACCTCCCAGGAGAGCACCGACTCCTGCATGGGACCTTAATTTTGTGCTGGAAAAACTCACCGTACCTCCTTTTGAACCAGCTGCTACTGCAGGCATAAAATGTCTTTCTTGGAAAACGGCCTTTCTTTTAGCAGTCACTTCAGCTAGAAGGATTTCAGAACTACAGGCTCTCATGGCAGTGGAGCCTTTCATTATCTTTTACCAGGACAGGGTGGCCCTCAGGTCCAATCCTACTGTTATGCCTAAGGTGGTATCCAGTGTGGCTCTTAATCAGACCATTCACCTGCCAACTTTTTTCCCAAATCCGCAGAACAAGGGGGAGTGGATCCTGCATTCATTGGATGTACACAGACAACTAAGATTCTACTTAAACGGGACAAAATCTCTAAGAAAGTCTGAGCAACTACTTGTGGCATTTGCTGCAGGAACAGAAAGGAAGGCTATATCAAAGCAGACTATTTCAAAATGGATAAGCCATTGTATTCGTTTCTGCTACATGCACCATGGTAAACCTGTCCCCAAGGTGATCAGATCCCGTTCCACCAGGGCTGCATCTACTTCTATTTCATACGTTAATGTGCAAAATTATGATACATGTTTTTCAGTAGCCTTTGTTTTTAAAATTATTTTGCACATGCATTGCTCCATCATGGGTCTAATTTATTAACCATGAAGTGAGTTATTTATTTTATTTTATTTTAATACATATTTCTGGTTTCTTTTGTCCAAGTCAAGCATGTTGGCTATCGACTTATTGTTTTTTAATGTTACATCGTTAAGGGAGTGTTTTATATTTATATACGTTTTAAATAGTCTTATGCCTTTTTGCATGTTCTTTTTAATATATTGAAATTTTGTATTCCGACCACAGGTGGCAGTGTGGCAAAAGTAGGGAGTTATATTGCAGTATTTAAACAGGATGTGTTGAATGTGTTTATTTCCTGTTCTGAGGAAGTTGGTGAGGAGTCACCGACGAAAAGCTAAACAGAGACTTTGTGGCTTAAATAAACGTTGAGTACAAGTTTACTTACTTGGATTAGACATTTTTTACGGATTTTCGAATTTGGTGTGCAGATCCCTGGCTCCTTGTGTTGCAGTTGGTTTTGTCTTTTTTATCGTTGATCAGACCCTCATGCTGACAGCTTGGTTAGTACATTTCCCATCTTAGCCAGGCTTCCAAACATTTCCCCAGCAGTGCAACACATTCTGTTTTTTTCGCACAAGAACACAACTAGGCAACTGTACGCTAGCAAATGGAAAATTTTCTTGCTGGGATGCCAAAAATCATTTAGATCCCTTTACAGCTCCTATTTCTTCAATTCTTGAATTTTTAGCAGAAATTTTCAGTCAAGGTGTAGCTGTAGCGACTATACGAGTACAACTAGCTGCCATTTCAAACTTCCACATAGGAGACAAGGGATACAATGTTATGTCCTACAAATTGTGTAAAGCTTTTCTGAGGGGTACATTCCTTCTAAGACCTCCAATAAGAGAGCCACCACCTCCAATTGGCTTGCCTGTCTTTTTTTCCAACTACAGCAACAAGACCGAATATAAGCTTTACCAGTTGGATTTCCATAGACAGTTATGCTTCTATTTGCATAGGACAAAGGAGTTTAGAAAATCCAATCAATTATTTGTCTCCTTCTCGGATAACAAGAAAGGAGCTCCAGTTTCAAGAGTCACTTTATCTAAATGATCCCAAAGAGAAGTACAGGAGCAAACCAAGGCTGGCAACAAGAAACAGCATAAATCCAGCAGTCACTGAAGCTTATTCAAGCAGCAGAAATAAATGCTAGTTCAAACAATGACTGAATCCAAGCCAAAAACAAAATCCAAGCCGTTTTATTGGCAAGCGCTTTCACCCTTTAAGGGCTTTTTCAAACCATAAGAAGCTACCATTGAATAAAATCAAATCACATTTTATAGGGAAGGTAGGGGTGACATCACTTTCTATTCCTAATTAAAACTTCTCAATATGCAATTACAATATGTATGTGTGAGAAATATAAAAAAAAAATATATATATATATATATATATATATAAAATATATATATATAAAAACACACATCTGTGAATAAAACAAAAATAAAACATTTTATTAACATTCTAAAATATGTATGTTTATTTCACAGTTAGTTTCCTATTCTTAAGAACAGGTTTCAGCGGAATCTTATCATTCAAACCTGGTCTGTGGACTGCTCTAAGTCTGATGATCCATTTTAATTCCAGTGTAACTGCATATATCCCCTCCCCTGACACTGGGTTTATTAATCTGTAAAACCAGGAATACAAAAGAATGTGTTATCGCTGTCTATGATATGTTTAGAAAGTGCACTGTGTGGAGACAGTGTGCGGATATGGTAAAGTTGTTCCCTTACCCTATCTCATAGGCGTCTCTTGCCTACGTAAAATGCTTCACAGGCAGTGCACTTAGCTAAGTAAATGACGTGATGCGTTGCAATTGGCACTGAGTTGAAACTTGAAACAGTAGGAGGTGACTGGGTGAATAAACTGAGAACTCGTGTCTACAAATCTACAGAAATTGCAACAATTACACGGAACAGTACCCATAATATTATTGAAACGCTCATTAGGCTTTGTGGATAGACGAGGGTAACAAAGTAATCTATGTAAATTAGACTTGTTCCTATATCTAAAACAGGACTCCTCTCCAGCAATGTCTCTGAGTTACGAATCAAGTAAAAGTAAATTCCAATTCTTGTTCAAGACCTCTTATACTTTTTATGCCTTGCGTATAACTAACAGAAAATTTAACTGGTGGATTCCTAACTTCAGGACATGTATCAGGGACATTCTTCACTGAATATGGTTGTGAAAAATATGGTCTTGCAATACCATTCCTCAGCTCCGAGACACCTTCAAAGTGGGAGGTGATTTCATCTGGCCTATATGCTCTTTGTATAAACCTATTATTTAAACTTGACCACTCTTGTAAGAAACTATCATAGTTTGGATTCATCCTGGATGCTCTTATCACCTGTCCCCTTATCAAGTTCTTATAAATATAATTAGGGTGCATTCTCTCCCGATGTAACAGGGAATTCCTATAGCACATTTTTCTAAAGACACCAGTATTGAGCATCCCATTCGGCAGTCTATCAACAAAGACATCCAAAAAAGTAGTACAACTGATTGAACTTTCCATAGAAAAGTTAAAAAAAATGGTTAAACTATTAATCTCTTTGTGGAAGTCATCCAGGGCTTTGTCTGTGCCTGTCCACAGGAGGAAAAGATCATCAACAAAATGGGCATAGAAAACAACATGTTTCTTAAAACCATCAAAGACAAACTGCTCGTTACGTTCCCAGTCCAACATGATGAGGATGGCGTAGCTATTGGCCCATGAAGTGCCCATAGCCCCGCTATACTTCTGAATATAGGCTACCTCATTGAAAAGAAAGATGTTGTTTTCCAGGACAATTTCCAAAAAGGCACCAAATAAGTCTTTCATAGCTGGACTATAGGCTTCGCAATCCTGTAAACATCGTATAACACACTCAACATCTTCAGAGTTGGGTATCATGGTAAAAAGGGACTGTACATCCAAGGTAACCATTTTATAATACATGTCTAGTGGTAGATCTACAACCTTGGAGTACAAATCCAGTAAAAAATGTTTAGTGTCTTTGAGAATATGTGTAGATTCATTCACCAAGGGTCTTAGATGTTTCTCAAGGTAGATAGATAAGGGCTCTGTTGCCCAACCTCTCCCTGCCACTATTGGTCTCATCGGTGGATCTCTGGGATTTTTGTGTACCTTGGGGAGGCCTTGAATGACTGGAATTAGGGGATCTATCACATGTAAAAAATTAAACAGGTCTTCATGCGTTACCTCATTGAGTAATAAATCTTGCAACATATATATGATATGTTGCGCACCTTATTCCAGACTTCGTTCAAGCTAATTTTCATAAAAATCACAGTCACTTAACATAAGAATAATTTTTTGTAAATAATTGCATATTGAGAAGTTTTAATTAGGAATAGGAAGTGGTGTCAACTCCTATTTCCCTATAAAATATGATTTGATTTTATTCAGTGGTGGTTTCTTATGGTTTGAAAAAGCCCTTACAGGCTGAAAGTGCTTACCAATAAAATGGCTTGGATTTTATTTGTTTTTGGCTCTGATTCAGTCATTGTTTGAACTAGCATTTATTTCTGCTGCTTGAATAAGCTTCAGTGACTGCTGGATTTATACTGTTTCTTGTTGCCAGCCTTGGTTTGCTCCTGTACTTCTCTTTTGGATCATTTATTTACTTTATTAGTAACAGGAGCATTTGGACCGTGATAACACTTGCTCTTACAGTGTACTTTATCTAAATGGCTTACAGACACCATTTCTTATGCATGTAGCTCTCAGCAAAAACAACTACCAGGTAGAATTCGAGGCCATTCAGCTAGAGCTATATCGACCTCCACCACCTTTCAAGCCAGACTTCCTTTGTATTCAATCTGTGCTGCAGCCACATGGGTCAGTCCTCATACCTTTATCACTCATTACAAAGTAGATGTGGCCTCCCAGAACAGGGCTTCCATTGGTTCCACTGTTGTGAAGAGTTTATTCCCTTGAGCCACCCATGAAAGAAGGTGCTGGGGACGCTGTCCCATCCGTCAAGAATAAAGGTGAGATGGGACAACATAACATAAAAAAGTTATGTAGTACTGCTTTTATGCGCATTGCTTCTTTTTCCTAATATTTTGTATACTTATTACCATTGTTGGTATTTCCTCTCCTTTATCCCCTTTGCAGGATAGTATTGTTACCATTGCTATCTAACCTTTCTTTGTACTGCTGTGGTGGTGTTCTCCTTTATCTGCATGTAGTTATGCTGGACAACCCCAACAGGTTCAAAAAGTGCACTTTCTGCAGCCATAAAATCCCCACTCTGAGTCCATTCAGAGTGCAGTTGTTGTCTAGGGGCCACTCACTTAGATTGTGATATTTGCTCGGGATTCAGTCACAGAGCCTTGTTTGACCATAGAAATTGGTGCTGAAAGGTTTTCTTCCTCCTCCTGTGTCTGGAGTTCCCATTCTGCAAAGAAGACAGCTGATAAATATAAAGGGTGCAAAGGGGAAACGTCATCTGAAAAGGCAGTTATGTCTGAGGAGCCATCGAGGGAAGCATTCCCTTGATCACTCTCTTCACTCTGCTTCCATGTCAGCTCCACCTGCTGAAGTTTCGAAGACGTCTGATCCAACTGCTTCCTTGAATCAGACTTGCTCCCTTTCCAAGATGACTTCTAGGAGGCAATCTGATTTCTCCCCAGAGCTGATATCTTTAAGACTATACTCCCCTTTTCCACAGTATGCACCCTGTAGGGCTTGGAGATCCCTGTCTACATAATCCTTCAGGCCCACTAGGAGCCTATCTGAAGCAAATGTAGACAAGAATGATGAAGAAATTTATTTGGACCTGTATTCAGTTGGGAGTTCTTCCTGCTCCATCTCCCATTGGACCCGTGAGCTTTGGACCATCTCAAATCCTTGTTACTCCTACTGTGATCTTACCCCCCCCCCTACTCTGATCTTACTCCCCTGCTTCAGGTGTTTCAAATCTGAGACTATGGAGCAGGCTCCCCATCCATGTGAAGTAGAGTTCCTCCCTAACCCAATTCAAGTGCAACTTGGACATCAGAAGCAGCAACAGCCCCCTTTTTTCCCCATTTTTCTACATGGGGTCAGGGTATCATGTTAACTGTCACCAACTCTCTCGGTTCAGTGCCACACTCCTGCCTTCTTCATCACTCATGCCTGACTGTCGCAGATTTTCTTTCGCACAAATCCATCCACCTCTTTGCTGGACGTCCTCGCTTCCTCTTACCTTGTTCCTGTCTGTCCCAAATCTTTCAAACCTCACTAGATTGTCTTCTGCTTTTCTACATATGTGCCCAAACCACCGTAATCTGCTCTCTTTGATCTTTTCTGCAATTGGAGCTACTTTGGCTTCTGTTCTTGTGTCCTCATTTCTTCATCTGTCCTACAGTGTGCATCCTACCACCTTTCTCAGGCATTTCATTTCCATCACCTCTAGCTTCTTCAACTGTTCTGCCTTTACTGACCAGGTTTCTTTACCATACAGTAGTACTGGTCGCACCACTGTCTTGTACACCTTACTTTTCAGCTTCTTTGGCATTCTTCTTTCATAGACTGCACCTGATACTCTATGCCAGTTGGCTGCAGCCCCTCTGATTCTAGCTTTGACAACTTGGACAACTGGGTGGGAAACTGGAAATCCATTCCTGGTCTGGCACCTATATCTCTAATGGACACCGGTAACCTGTGAATGGTTCATTTTATGCTTACACTTAAGGAGGATATCAGAGCGTATCAGAGATTTGGGATGCATGACTAGGCTTAAAAAGGCCCTTGTGTTCTTTAGCCTAGCAAACACTTATGAGACTTTAGAATTGTCTGTCAGATCCAAAGATTTGATCTGGTTTGATTCTGGCATCTTCTGTGAGCTAGTTAGCACTGACTGACAGAGATGGAGGAATCTCTGAGCCAAAGTCTCTGCTCCAGATATGGGGGCGTGGGCTTAACTTGAAGAGACTCTTGGCAATCTTTTTACCCTTATCCCAAAGTTTCTACAGAAAGTGTGTCTGTCACCATCAAACAAGTTACAGTATGCCTTAGAAGGAGCTCCCTCCCTTCAAAGGCACGCTACCTTCTTTCCACAGTCTGTTCAGTGTGCTGCCTCCCATTCCTGCTGGATTAGAAGTTTCAAGGCACCGTAGTGCTACTTCCTTCTCAGTTTGTAGGTTAAGGCTTCTGCTCTGTTTTCTGGTGCCAAGAAAAGGACAGTGGAGGCCCATACTGGACCTGTCTCTGCTCAACAATTTCAAAATGCTCTCTCTTCAGACCCTCCTTCCCTTTATCTTTCATCAAGCTTTAGCCTCTCTGAAGTTGGAGAATGCTTACCAGCGTATTCCCATACATCCTTCTTGCAGGAAATTCTTGGTGTTCTACTGGCTCCTCACATTTTCAATCTACTGCTTTGCCTTTTGAGCTCCCTACTGCTCCTAGAGTTTTACAAAGTTCCGGCTTCAGTTATAGCCTTTTGTAGGACTTGGGAATACAAATATTTTCCCGCCTAGACAATCCATTAATCCAATATTCATTACCTCAGACACTACTGTGTTGTACCTCAGGTTCACCCTCACCCTCCTCCTGCAACTGAGATTCACAGTAAATTTCAAAAAGTCTTCCATGCAGCCCACTGAGAACTGGTTTGTTGGGGTGTAGATGAGACCCAAATACATGCAGGCCTTCTTACCCTCTAGAGATGGTGCAGAACCTCACAACCAATTTTCAGTCCCTCTTACCTATCCCGCTGGCTCTAAATAGAAGATCCTCATAGCGGCAGGTTACCTGGCAGCAACCATTCCTATGCTTCCACTAGCCAGACTTCATATGAAGATCATAGAATGATACTTGACTGGAAGGACAAGGCATCTGTCCTCCAAGCCTGGGGACAAGGAGACATTGTGTAAATAAAAGATGCCCAGATTCCCCTCATACAATGGCTGGTGCAGGTCAACCTCAATCCAGGGCTGCCCTTGAAAGTACAGACTCCATTCCAGGAGGTGCACACAGACTCCTCAGATGAGTCTTTGGGAGTATGGAAGGGACTCATAAGGTCCAGTGTTGCTGGCCGCCAAAACTCAAGACAGAACACAGCCTGAAAGAGATGAGGGCTCTCATACAGACCTTCTCACACCTCTGGAAACCAGGATCTGTAAGAGTATTCACGAACAGCACAACCATCTTGTGGTGCATAAACAAAGGGAACAAGATCCTACCAATTGTGCGGGTTGGCTCCAGCTGTCAAGGCATAAATGTTCCTCCAGGCAGTATACATAACTTCACAGGACAATACCCTGGCAGATTGACTCAGCAGGTCAATGTAAGACCCACAGCAATGGATGCTCAACAGACAGGTATTCATAGACATAGTCTGGAAGTAGGGTACACCACAGATGGATTTATTTGCCTCAAAAAGCAACAAATAGATTTATATTATTTGCACAAGGTCTCCTTGCCCCCAGGCTTGGAGGACAGATGCATTGTCCTTCCAGTGGCCATGGTGTTTTTATACCTTCTCCCCACTGCCTCTGCTTCCACATGTGCTGTTAAAATTTCAAAAAGAAAAACAAGACTTCTGTTGGTGTCTCCCTTTTGTCGAAGGCAGCATTTGTTCCCTTTTTGCCATTTCTTA
Source organism: Protopterus annectens (assembly GCF_019279795.1). Classification (NCBI taxonomy): domain Eukaryota; kingdom Metazoa; phylum Chordata; order Ceratodontiformes; family Protopteridae; genus Protopterus; species Protopterus annectens. The sequence goes on along the minus strand of NC_056744.1, from coordinate 19,088,969 downwards.
GGCAGGAGCAGTCACTGCAAACTACTTCACAAAGTGGACCTGATCACATAACAGAACGTTGCTGTACCCTAACCTATCATCCCTCAACCTAAGCCTGTGGATGATAGGATTATTATTCCTTCCAGACACTGTTTTTTAACATATTTATTGAAATTTCACTTACAACATAGGCAATCGTACATTTATATAATTAAAAACAAACCATATTGACATATTCTCACCTGCAAACAGTATACATCACTTATCTCCTTGTCAGTCCAGCATTACATATCTCACTTAATTCCTGCCTTCCCCCTTAAACATCATTCCTTCTCCAAAACATTATTCTGCATGTATTGTTCCCACAATTCCAATTTTATTTCTATGTAATTTGCTCCTACCCTTTTTTTAAAGATCCCATTTCAGTTCTTTTATGTCTGGTACTATATTCACTACTTGAGATATGATTGGTTTAGACTTTTTTTTTCCATTTTTCTAGTAATTGCTTTTTTGGCAGCCACCAGAATTAAACTTGGGCTTTAGTATGTCTAGGCAGTTCAGGTCCTGTATAGTTGCTCAAAAAATAATTTCCTTAGTTGCACCAATTTGCTGATTGAGTATTTCTGACAGAGTAGTCTGTAGGGAATTTTTAAAAACTGCTAACCCATGGCACTCCCAAAGAAGGTTTCTAATTGCTTCTTTCTACCCCATCATGCATCTAACATTTGCAGTCTACCGTTGTTCCTTTTGACAGTTTTCTCCAGTATATTATTGCCCACTTTTCCTTATTCTTTGTACAGCTATCTGCAGAATCTTTTTAACCACTCCTGTGTTGGCTTAGTTCTTGGAATACTTTCTGCTACTTTTGAGTGTTAATATTCTGTAAGGTTGCTGCTGTTCTTAAGGATCTCCAACCTGATGCCACACATGCCTTACTTATTTCTTGAGATTCTCCCCCTTTCCTCTTTGAATTATAGCTTATTGCTTGTGCTATGTATAAGAGCCTTAACCATGTAGCTGAAAAATATCCCTTCAAATCAGTAAACCCAGTTCACCTTGTTCTATTGGAAGAATCAAGTTATCCTATTTGACTCTTGCCCTCCCAAATAAAATCCTGCATCTCTGTATTAATTGCTATCCATAAATTCTTTTCTAGCTAATAAAAATATGCCTGACCTGTGTAGAAAACAAAAGGGACTAAAACATTTCTACTGTTTGTATCTTGCTGTCCATATCCATAAACAAGAAATTCAGTTCCTCTATTTTTGGATTATCTTTTGTTTAGTCTCTCCCAACATATCCTTAGCTGCCATAACAGAATTCTTTTTAACCTATACTTCTAAGTATGTAATTTTTTCATGTCCCTATAAATGTAGGTTTTGCTGAATCAATTTTTATGTGGGTACATAGTTTATAACTATAACTTCTGTTTTATCTTCTTTAGTTTTATATCCTGAAAATGCTTGAAACTGTCTCAGAATGTTCTACAACACTGATGTCTTTTTCTGGTTTTATCAGTAACAAAATAATATAATCTGCAAATAAAGCCAGCTTTTCTTGTTTACCATAACAATTATCTCCTTGAATTTCTGATGCCTGTATTTTTTTGCCAGTGTTTCTAAATAAATGCAAATAACTTATGGGAAAGGGGACATCCCTACCTGGTTCCTCTGATCAGATGGAACTTCTCAGAGAGGACCCCCTTGCACTTTAATGTTCACCTCTGATCCTTCATATATCCTCCTAATTAACCTTATTGTGTCAGAGAATGCAAATGCTTTCATTTTCCTACTTCTGAAATCCCAGGTTACTCTGTTCAGTGTTTTCTGTGCATCAGACCCACCAACTATAGTGGTATTGTCTCGCATTCTGCTTCCCTCTGCATCATCATTGTTCTATTAATTTTGTTAAACTGTACTGATCCATATCTGTGAATTTTGACAAGACCTTTGTCATTCTTTTAGCCATTATGGACATAAACACTATAATCTTAGTTTAGAATTGAAACCGGTCTATACAAAGCTGGATCTGATGGGGTCTGTACCATCTTTAGGTATTCTAGCTACCACAGCTTTCTTACCGGATGTTGCTGCTTTCCCTGTCCTTTTAAAGTACTTAAAAAAAAAAAAAAAAAAAGCTTCCAAGCTTCAATGGGAATAACATGTATTCTTTCCTGTAGATTGGTTATTCATTACCATTTTATTCTCATTTCCTTCTATCCTGTTAATTGAATTTCATTTACATCTAACGTTGGCATATTTAATTCTTCCATAAGTACTTCCATTTGTGCTTTTTCTTGATTTCCACATTTTTTATATTTATACAGACTTTCATAGCATTTCCAAAATGTTTGTAATACATCTGCAGGATCTCTTGTAATCTTCCTCGTTACTGGTTCTTTGAGCTTGGCAGCAAGCCTTTCTACTTTCTGTTGCCTGAGTCATTGTGATTAAAGTTCTTGTGCTCTAGTGTTATCAAAAAACACTTGCTTAACAGCAGTCTTTCTAAATTCATGGATATTATCCAGGTAATCCCTCATTTTCTCTTTTGCACTTAGCAATTGTGCCTTTTCTAGTTCTGTGAGATTCTCTGATTCCTTTTATTTTGCAATTCTTTCACCTTTGTCAGTCCTTCTGTAGAGTTCTTGCAACTTCTTAACCATTTCTATGTCTTATTTCCACCTTAATTTGTGTCTTGCGTAGCCCAGTTGTTGTACCTTGGGGAATAATTTGTGAATTCTCTGAGTTTCTACTAGTGAATTCACATCTTCCATACCAAATATTTTCATAAATATCTTCAAATATCTACAGTCTCATTACATATTCCCTTCTAGGCTCCCCAGGTACAGCCTCTGTAACAAATCAATTTCCATTTTCTAGCTATAAGTAATATTCCCTGCTGAAAGCTGATTATTTCTCCCAGAATTGTCTTACGTTCCATTATAGCACTTCTAGGTGGAATATTAATATGTGCTGGAGCAATCCTCCTATCTTACCAGTAGCCCCTTACTACCACAAATCTGCTGTTCTCTTTTTTCCTTTTCAGTCAGTATTGGAGCTGCTGTTTCAGTTAATATAAGTAGTCTCCTTTTCTTTTGTCCCTGATTATTCCACTGAATAACCATTCTGAAATCTTTTATCAAGCTGACATGCTCATTTCTTAACAATTGTGTCTGCTGTAACATACTTATGTGCACTATGCATTTCTTAATATAGTTCACTATCCTTTCTTTTTTATATACCTGTGAGTCCATTTATGTTCCAAGAGGATATGGAATATGTTGTCATTATGATAAGTTATTGTTCCCATCTATTGTGTATAACAGCTTTTTAAAATGTCTGTTTCTAGCATTGGTGTTACATGTATGCACTAATGTTTGGCAGGTTGATCTTTTATACAATTTTTTGTCATGTCTGTCTGAACCTGTGTCCTATCTTACAAGACTTTTTGTTTAATGAAAACCCTCAAACAAAAAAGCAAACACATCCCCAAAAATGCCCCATAACCTGTTAACTTAATACAAACACACACATCAATGTACATCTACAAATAATGTTTAACCTGCCTAATAGGAACAAATGTAACAGATTGCTACCCTGACAGGTTTGAATTGACCTATAATTAGGGTTATGCATGCCACGATGCATGGCACAGCTGTGCTACTGTTTTTGTCTTGTCTTTATTCCTCTCCCAGATGTAAACAGTTTGATTTCAGAAAACATAAACTTTAGCCTTAAAGTATTGCTCTGTTATCCGTTTGCCTGTATAGAAACATAAGAATGAGATACACAGTTGCCTTCAGCTTCAAGCATATGTTACACTGTGAACATTTATTTGCTAAAGGAAAACTTTCTCATTGCATTTAGTCGTATTTACTTGCTTCCACTTTAAACTTTGTTAGATCACACCAAGGGTCTTAATCCAGTCATTCCTATATGCAAAATTAAGAAAAAGCATATCAACTCTCCTTGTATCATCATGATCTGTATAGTTTTATACCCCAGCACCCACCTCAACCGAAAATTACAGCCCATTATCTTAAACATGCTTTTGTCTAGGCATTTTTTCTCTTTTTTTATATTGCAATGACTACATTTCTTAAAAATAAAAAAGAAAAAAAAGGAGCCATCTGTTTACTTTTAGTGTTCTTATAACAAAAGTAACAGAAAATGCTTTACTATATTACATGCATTTTATCTTTATGCCATTAAATGTTTCAAAAAATATGGTTAAGAACAAAAATGGTTTTACTTGGTTACCTTTTCCTCCTTTAATCTTCTTTCAAACATTAATAATATGAAGTTGGGGTATCCTGCAAGTTTAACAAAGTAAAAAAAGTCAAATATTTCCAGTTCTTGTTCAGTCATATTTTACAAATGCGATTGATGCTTTGTAATCCCACATTTATGTATTAATTTCAGATTTGCCAGTTTTCTTCCTGTTAATCTCCATCTCCAGTTTCTGGTTCATTTCCAACACACTCCCAGTTCTAGTAAACTCCTGCGCATTTCTTTGTCTCTCAGTCATTTCCTTTGGAACATTGGACAAGGTTTCACTGTGAAAGTCTATGAGCTTTATTATTTGAAGAGTAAGAAGCAGAGTCCCCTTCTGTTTGATAGCTTACTTTTTGCTAGACAGCCTTTTGTATTTCCTCCTTAACCAATTCTGCATAAAAAAATACTTTGATCCTCCAGGAAAAAAGTATTCTGAAGTTAGCTGGTTAAAGCAGCATGAATCCCACAGCTGCCTCTCAACATTCCCTGATTGCTAGAATAAAGTTCCTCCTCTTCGCGTGGTGTACAATGAGTAATCAATTTTCCACAAGCACTCTTCTGTCTCCAAGTTTTAGTACATTGCCCTTCTGCCACAATTTTGTCAGAATCAACCCTCTGCTGTTAGGATTGCATCTTTACTAACACAGGTCTTGACTGCTTTCTTATGGCCAGGTTTGGAGCATACACACACAGTTTGCCCTTTCAGTTAACAAATCTTGCTGTGGCATACCAGTCCGGTTGCTTATTTGTGCTTTCATAAAATTAATGCAGTATTTTCCTTTTAGTTTCTCTGGTGCATTAGAAAATTTTTTCCTAATGCTCTGTCCTCGAATTCTACCATTTTAAACATTTCTTCTTGAGGATTCTCACACTCAGCCAACCTTTTCTTCATTTGATGTCTAATTGCTGCAGTTTTATCACTGCATCTGATTATCTGTTTAAAGCTTATTCTATATTTTTCTAGCATTTTGTTATTTGAGTTTTATATACACTTTCAGTGTTTTGTTTATTTTAATCAGCTCTCAGCAAAATTGACTTTTTTTCATCTAGATTACTAGAAGTCATGTCTTGTATCACAGCTGGAACTTGAACTGCTTTTTGCTGAACAGCTTCAGGATTCTTCCCAGCCAGTATCTTCTCACCTTTTGTAGTTACATTTCTTTCATGTTCTCTGCATTTCATCTTCTTTACTGGCATTTAGGCAATGCACCTACTTGATATTTACCCATATAGTCAAATTCACTGGTTCTCTCTTCTGAGTCTGTTTTCACACTGGAAGAGCTTAAATTAAGCTGTTACTCAGTGCTCATCCATTTTGGAAGAGCTCCAGACACCAATTTTTTGAGGAAGTGCTGCAGGGTCTCCAGGAGGCAAGGAGACCAACTACCCAAAAATCTTACATAGCCAAATGGAAGAGAATTTCTGTATGGTCGCAATCTGTCAGTCTGAATTCATTAACGTCTGAGGTGGTTCTTGCTTTGTTGTATTTGTGTGAACTCAAGAAAGACTAATGGCATAGTCTTCTATTAAAGCCCACCTTTTAGCAGTTTCAGCCTGTCTCTCCCTTATCTCTTTCTGTTATCTCCAAGCATGAGGTCAGACAGTTCTTAAAAGGGGTTTTGCATTTAAACCTTCCCAGAAAACTGGTTCTTCCCCATTTGGGCCTTGGCTGTATGCTGGAGAATCTCACCCTGCCTCCCTTTCAGCTAGCCACTTCCTCTACTCTCAAATTCTGCACTTGGAAAAATGTTTTGTTAGTGGCCCTCACTTCTGCGAGGAGGGTCTCAGAGCTCCAGGAACTCATAGCCGTTTTCTATTTTCTACAAGGACAGTGTGTCTGAGGGTCAGTCCTTTTCATGCCCAAAGTAATAAAAAATGTCCATCAACCAGCCTACTTTCTTTACCTACCTGCAGAACAGTGGGGAAAGAGTCTTTTATTCTTTGGATGTCCACAGACAACTAAGATTCTATTTAAACAAGACTAAGTCTGTTTGTAAATGAAACCGATTGTTTCCTTTCTGGACTATAAGCTGGACCAGGCAGTATCCAAACAAACTATTGCTAACTGGAGTTCTAAGTGTAATTCTTTTTGCTGCACCTACCATGGTATATCCTTGCTCTCTGTCCCAAGGGCTCACTGCACTAGAGCAGTGGCCCCTTCTGGGGCTTTTTGCAAAGGAGTAGATTCTAGAATTATTCTGGAAGCTGCTACATGGTCTTTTGTGCACATCTTCAGTAAGGACTACATAATGGATGCTTTCCCTAGTCGAAGGCCTCCTTCGCCTGGTCAATCCATTCTGGTCTTTTAGACAGCGCTCTCAGCACTCTGCCGTCCACCCTTTTGTTTCCTTAAACACTGTGAATCACCCATCTGTTTGGAATACTACAGCAGTGATTTCAGTCCAGACATGTAGTTGTGTAAGCACTTAATAGTAGATGTCCTACTGTTCACTGTTTAGGTATGCCCCCATTTTCCCCTTCCCTTTTCTTCTGTTTTCAGCAGCCCTGTCTGCCACTCTCAAGAACTAAGCCACCACCATCACCCCAAATCATCATCTGCTCTTCTCTTTCCAGCTGACTACTTTCTTCTCTGATGTCTACAGGCTGCTGGCTTCAAGATTATCTAAGGATTCATGCACATCCACTTTGTGTACTCCTGCACTCATGGGCAGATGTCATATGTCAGATATATGGCTCTGGGAAGGTTAGGGCTTTGGTACCCTGGCTGGACGTCAGGTAAGCTATGCCAGCAAGCAATGCCACTCATCAGCCTGAAGACATGGGAGGTGGTCTTGCTTGTGGCTATTAGTAAAATTATACCATCCCCTTGTGTTCTATGGGTGTGTGCAAAACCTTTCCCCCAGAGAGCAGGTTACACCTCTTCACTTCTTCCTGTGCCTGACACCTGCAGTTCTAGGGGGCGTATATTAAACCCCTGTTGCCTAGATCATAGTCAGGGCTTCATCCCTCTATGCACCTGTTCTACTTGATGCTGTCCACAACAAACTTGCTTATGCCAGACCTACTTACCCAACTGTCTTCCACCCTATCTAACAGATGCTATAATGTGATGGTCATTTAAAGTTGTTTTGTAGGGAGATATGGCCCTAATGCTTTCTTTGATGTGTGTGTATGTAAAATGCACACAGTTACTTTGTATGTTTCACTAACTGGGGAAAATGGCAGCACATGTATTCCTTAATTTCTAGTGCGGTATCAGAGGAAGCCTATTTAGAGATAATTGATGTGGAAATAGAGTTCCTACTTTAAGGGGGAGAGAGCAACCCTCTTCCCCCACAGAAATCTTGTATATCAATATTCAGATTATAGTGTACATCAGTGGTCTACTGTGTGCCAGTATGGCTGTCTGTGGTAGATAGTGTGTAATTCATATAAGTCCAAGTGGCTAAGCAGACGCACTGTGCATATGTATATGTCACTTATATGTGCATGTTTCTCTGTATATTACACACGCATACATGTATGTATATTTTTATGTATTTATTTTCACACGCAGACATGTCTTATTTCTTTTAAATTTTGTTTACCAGGGAAGGGCACTGATCACTTATGATCGATTTCAGCCCCAGCCTGGGAGATAAAGGAAAATCATGGTACAAAAGAATAACATGAAGTAAACAGCGGCAGAATACAAGAGTGCAAAGCAAAGTGACATGTGGCAGTAGTAGTTTGATTATAACAGGTAGTTTGTCAAAACTGTTGAAGAAATAATATTTACAATAACTTGGAACCAGTTTGCAAACATTTCGTTTCTGTACTTTGTACACGTTTTCCCAGACCAGAATTAAGGTCAGTGATGTCATTTGCAGTATGTTAAAAGAATCATTTTAGTGTTTAAGTAAGGTTTGCGAGTTGTCAAGTGAATAAAGTTCAAAGCATGACATTTGCATAGGTTTTGCTTGGTTAGGTAGGATTCAAGTTGGGGTCTGAAGTCTCACCTGTAAGTGACAACTTTGATGTAGTTGAGAAATGATTGCAGAGTTTGAGTGCCTAGTATTTAAAAGTTATGTTTAGTACAGTGTAGTATCATTCTTGATATCTGCAAAATAGGACCACCTGTGTTTGTGTGTGTGTAGGTTGTAGGAAATTGGTGATGCTATGTTTGTCTGAAAGAGGTATGAAATTGTTAGGATGTGGATCCTTCAACAGGAGTAATCGTAGGAGGAGGTTGGCATTTTGTATTAATGGAAACCAATTGGCTTTCCTGATTATCCGTGGTGTACTGTCCTTGGGGAGTAAGAGATAAAGTAAATTTTGTTTGAGATTAGTTGGAGGACAGTGCTGTTTTTAATCTACAGCAGTCGTTAGAGTCCATATTCTAACTATATAAAGAAGATTCCTTTGCTAACTGCTGGCATTGTAGGTAGACAAAGGTAGTGTGAGAGCTTGTGAGATCAGAAGAGTTGGGTTATTTTAGATCCGGTTTGTTCAATATGAAGTTGGAAATTTAATGTCTGATTAAGGAGATGGTAGCTTCAACTTAAGGTCCTGTTGATTTTTCTGTAGCTCAGCATGATAATGGCTTGACCTGTATATCATCTTGTTGTCAGTGAACATGATGAGTAGGAGGTAGGCAGACAGAATGGACATTTAAAATGGAAGAGAGTACTGGGGAAAGAATTGACCCTCATGGTACTTTAGCAAGGGGATGTTGTGCAGAAAGTAAAGCTTGAGTCTTAACCCTGAATGTTCTGTTACCGATGAAGTTATGGAACTGTTCTGCTGTTGCTTCTGTGTGGCTTCCATTCTCCAACATGATTTAAGGGAGTGATTGACCAGATCAAAGGTGCAAGTTAGGTCCATGACAGTAGTACCTTCACATTGACATTTGTCCATGTTAAGCAAGATGTCATCTTTCAAAGTCCACAGAGCAGTCATAGTGCTCCATCCTCCCCAGAGGACATGATTTTTTAACTCATTCACTCCAGTGGAGCTCAGGAAGTCAACACTAACTTCCAATGGGCAGAGCCTAAGCCTTTTCACAGAATCAAATTATGTCCTCATATTTCAAACAAATGTTCATATCTCTGGAACCATAAAGATTATGACAGAAGTATAAATGGCAAACCCTTCAGAACAAACTATTTTTATAGTGGTAGTATTCTTTAGCTTCTAGGTCTTAAACCAAATTTTATAAATCACAGTAACTATTACAGTTGTAATATGTTGTAAACAACTTACAATATCTTAGCATCCACTCAAGTTATGCACATAGTGTCAGCAGCATTTTATTCATCTAGCTGAGAGCTTTAGTATGAGGCCTAAGAGTTCTGTCTGTGTTACCTGGTTGTTGAGATATTTAGAAAAATGTGAAAATAACAGCTATATAAATTAATGTCATAAAAACAACAGTTAATATCTATTTACCTGAACTAGATATAGGTCACATATTAATGCAGTTTGCTGTTGTACAAGCTTTAAGATGAAATCTTTTAAAACTTTGTACATAGCATGGTTTTGGAATTATTGATGCAAATATTAACAAGCAATATTTGATGCCTAGAGGTGTCAGTAGGAGTTAACTGCAGATGCACCTGGAGGTGTCACTCGGATGTAATGATTAAGGAGAGGAGGTGGTAATGTAAGGATGTGGATAGCTGTTTGTGTACAGTTTTTTGTAGGATTTTATATAACTTTTTTAATATGGATATAAGGAGAAAGTGAGTTTTTATTTTGTTGCTTTCTTAGTCGTTTGTCTAAGGCAAGTTTCCATAGGTCAGGTAATGGATTAGAGGTGCGACTGAGGTTTGTAACTATGGAGCAGTGGTGGAATAATCTAATTTCCTCAGAGACAGATGAAACATCAGCAGATACTGTCTGCTCCTGTTTGTGCATCTTAAGGGGATCTCTTTGGGTAATCTTTAAATGTGTTTAGCTTTGACTGCTGTGAGGTAGAATTGGAGTGGTCTGGGCAGTGGAGGGTTGGATTTTGTGAGGGATCAGGGGTACATGGAAAATACTGAATACATTGAGAATGTCCATGATGGAAGTTGGCCTTGGGAACATTAAATTGTGATGTTCTTCGTGTTTCACTGTTGGTCATCACATTTGGGTTATCTGCCTGTAGGTAGCACTCAGCTGGCCTGAATACCAGAGTCTTGTATTCCTGCATCAGATGCGGTCTCTACTTCAATGACATCAGGTTGTCAGGGGTGTAAAACATGCAGTCGATGCAATTATGTCAGTCTTTCTTGCCGCGCGGTGCCTGAAGCAGAAGCAGTTCGCAAGTGCTGGTCGGCCGACTCCTGAAATTTTCGTTTTTGAGTTTCAGAACCGAAGTCTTCAAAAAAGCTAAGTACCCCATTGGGGACCGTTTTTCTTGCTCTTAACTGAGGTCAGTAAAAGTTAACAGTTGTCATACCTGTGGAAAGCAAATACCTCATAATGATTTTCATTTGTACTGCATTCCTTGCTTAGGCCCAGACCATGACGTTCCTCGCTGTTGGTTTTGTGCCTTGTTAAACCCCCAAACTATTCATCGCTGGTCTATATTTGCAGCAAATTGTTTTTGTACTCTGTATAACTAACTAGAAATGGCTTCGGTAAGCCATCTGACTGTCAATATTCTGAAAAAACGTAAGGATAAAGACAGAGACAGACCGCATAGGTCCAAAACTGCCAACGACGCTTCTGTTAAGCTAGTCGCCAGTCCGCCGGTATTCAGTGAGGTGCTTTTGCATCTCCTGATACCGGCTACTTCAGATTCGCAGGCCTCTACTGAGACCCATTCGGAGTCTTGTATGCCACGAGATACTTCTTCGACTATGGAACCTGCGGATGTCTCTACCTTGGATGGGTGTGGAGCCACTGTGCAGGTACCGGCTTTTGAGGGTGTATTCAGGCCTACAAACTTGCATCTTAAACCGACGCCATCTTCTTCATCCAGGCCTAAAACTCGACCCATGCCTAGAAAACTGACGTCCAAACCGCATGGTCAGGCCCATATGCCTAAAAAACAAATTCTTAGAATGGCTGAAGACCTTATTACTTTAATTAGGGGAAGCCCGCCTTCCCCCTCTGAGACGTAGAACTGATTTTCCTTCTGATTCTTCTAATCAGGATTCTGATATTTCTGTTACTTCTGATTACCAGGATTTGCCATAATCTACCTGTGAGGATTCTGATGCAGA